>NC_091762.1:116609181-117236681 GCF_029378745.1 Bos indicus | reverse complement strand
GCTCTGGGTTGGCCTGGAGTGCACCATACACAGCCATGCTGGGACAGGGAGGGGGCGAGCTTGCATGGGAGGACACATAGGAGCCCATGTCCCGGGAGTCAGCGTCCACAAGCTGCTCTTGTGTCTGACCTGCCGCAGGGCTCTGCTTACACCTTGCATGGCCTGGGGGCGGGGCTCTGAGCTCGGATGAGGCTCCGGCCCTAATGACCCTGTGGTTGCAGCCCAGGAGACCTGTGCTGAGGACCTGGGGAAGCCGTGCCAGACACCTGGCCCCTGTGGGCTTGTCAATGTGTGTAGCTTTAAGCCAGTACGTTTGTGATAAGTTGTTACTCAGCAATAGCTAACAGATACAACCATCCCATTTAAAGTCCCCAACAGTGTGGTGAGTTAGGTGCTGGCCCTGGTTTACAATGAGGACACTGAGCCCGGTGGTTAAGGGGTTTGATCAAGCACACACCGTACTCCTTTAAAGCTCAGACCTTGTGACTTGTCTGATACATTTATTGAGACGGCACTAAGGATCAATCTCCCACACTTGCTGTAAGATGCTCCCGATTTAAGAGGCGAGGTGACAGAATGTGTCTTAGAGTCCAGGAGATAGGGTGGTGAGTTGGTCAGCAGAGCTGGGCTTGGTACTCAGAGCTGCCTGGCCCCCCAGGCACCTGCCCCAGCTCCACAGAGTCTGTCTTCCCCTCCCCTCCCACTGCCCCCGCCATCCACGTGCTGGGGGTGATCAGGGATCCCGGGAGGAAACGTGCTGATCTACGTCTTCATCCAAAGACTCAGTCAATGTAGATTCACTTACCCATTGTTTATGGGGAAATAAAAGTCCCCTCCCCACCCCCCAAATGCCTCCAGCATCTTAATGGGCGTGTGGATCATGAGATTAGAGTCCCTATAATACAATGAAAAGGGAAAATGGAAAGAAGGCCCATTTCCTGGCAGACACTGTCTTAACTACATTTCCCCGGGAGCTGGCCCCACTGTGGTCAGGTCAGGTGGGAGCACATTGTGGCGGGCAGCCTGGGCTGTCTGTGGTCTCATTGGCTTCTACATCACTCGGACACCTGACCCCCCCGGACCCCGGAGCCCACTCCCACAGGGCACAGAGACAGACAGTGGTTCGAGATTTCATCTCTAAGCCACTGATAACAAAATCAAACTGAGCGAACCCAGGGTCTCAGCACGAGCAGACCTCCCGGGTCACAGCAGGCAGGCAGGCAGCCCAGATGGACCTGCGCCCTATCTCGGTCCCAGGTTTGGAACTGCCTGGTCCTGCGGCCAGGAAGGTTGGTCCAGGTGACCGGTGACCCTAGTCATTTCAGGGACACCTGCGTGTCTCTATCCCACTCCCACTCGACATCCCCCGTCACGGGTGGCAGTGAGGTGTGACCAGCCAGGGGGTTGAGCTGGTACCTCTGAGGGTTACGGGGAGGCACCCCGCCCCAGGGAGCTCCACTGACAGCGGCGTCTGCCAGGACTGCACACGCTGGACAATCCCAGGAAGGAAGGGGCTCCTGGCAATCAGCCAGTGTCCCAGCGTTGCGAGGTGCCGGGTTCCAGCCACCCCCGACTCCCATGTGGAGCCTGTGTGGAAGACCACGGTCAAGCGCACTCACCAGGAGTGGCAGTGACCCCTGGGCCTGCAGTGCAGGACTCTCCCGGCAGGCACAGCTCCGAGAGCTCGTCTGGTCCGGCAGGTGAGAGGCTGATCCTCTGCTCTTCTGGACGGGGGTGGCACCCAGGGGCCCTGGCATCAGCCTGGTCCAGGATCCCGGCCTCCTGGGAGGTGGTCTCCTCCGCGCAGGGGTCATCTGTGAGGGCCTGAACACACGGGAATGGTCAGCAGGTTTCACTAGGAACAGGCAGCTCCTTGGAATGTCTTTCCAGTCCAAGGACTGAGAATTTTCAGGTATCATTTGACCGACCAAACACAAGTCACCCCTCCTCTCCACCCCAGCAATTCAACTCCCTTTCATTTCAAAGGGCTGGACTTGCCACCAGAGCAGGACCGTGGACCAAAGACCTGATGGGTGCTGGGTCCCAGCTCTCTTCCCTTTTGGACCCTGCACCCAGGGGTCCATAGATCGCCCTGGGTGGACCCCATCCTGGGCTGGCACCACCAGAGCCAGGGCACTGAGATGTCAGGGCTCCAGCTGGGGCGCCGTCACTCTGGGGATGGGGTGCGCCAGGCTCAGTCTCCAGTCCCTCGTGGAAGGGATTCCGTGAGGCAGAGATCACTCCTTTTCCAGATGAGGTGGGAGGCAGGGAGCCTCACACAGGTTGCCCAGACCAAGGGCACAGAGCCAAGGAGCCGAGGGACCACATGGCCGGGCTCTCCCTGGCAGCCCTGCGGAGGCCCCGTGTCCTGGTGTGATTACTAACAGCCTCTTCCACCACAAGACCATCCTAGCTTGGGCAATAAGGTACAGGAGCCCTGCGGATCAGACAAGGGGTGTGGGACTCGGGGACCGTCCGACTCCTCTACCCTGCACTCCTGAGTCACGGGGGGTTTGCCTTCATTAGAGGACAGACAACCCAGGCCCCCGACTCATTGGCCCTGCACCCCTCTTCTCAAAGCAGCCCACCCAGGCTCTCCAGGACAGGAGGGTGTGAGGCCTCTGTACCCCGACTCCAGTTGCCTCCCCCCGATGCTATGCCCACAAGCATAGCAGACTGTCCCCCAGAATGCTGTCCTTTCCTGGGGCCCAAAAACCTGTCCCCCAGGTTAACTCAGGGGCGAAAAGAGAGCCCACTGACCTGCAGGCCGTCTGTGGCCCCTGAGACCGAGGACAGGCTTGGCGGGTGACCACAGAATGGATCGGAGTCGTCTGAGTCGGCCTCAAAGTCCCAGCCGTGGATGGGGAGGAGGCGCTTTTTCTGAGCAGGTAGGGATTTCAGGGAGAGAGGAGGGAGGGTCAGCCTGATGGTGGGGGCCAGACATCCCAACCCCAGGCAGCAGGGGGTCGGGAGGGAGGGCTCCTTCACGGGCCCATCTGCCTTCTGTGCTAGACACGAGCAGACTCCAAGGAGGCTCCAAGGGCTGCCCAGAGCCCACCCCCATCACAGGATCCGCACACCCATCCCCTCTTAGAAGAGCAGGGGGAAACACCCGCTGGGCCTCCGATGGGCACCTGGCTGCTCAGAGGCACTGAGGTCACAGGCCTGGGCCGCAGCCTTGGGGGGGCAGGCAGGGTTTCTTGGGCTAAGGGGGGGGGCCTCCCGGCCCTCCCCCTTTGGTGAAGGAGGGGAGCCCAGCATGGGGAGAAGGTAGGGAACGGGGCCCCCAAGAGCTCCTTCACCTCTAGATGCTAGAGCAGAGCTGAGTTCTAAATCCTTCCTTCATAACGGTTTCCACCTTTTGAATGTATTTGCAGGGAATATTTCAGACACTAGAGAGTGATTCGGGAGCCCAGTAAATAGCACGAGTACAGTTCTATTTTCATAAGAAGATGCATGTGCTCCCCAGGGAGCAGCTGGCAGAACTGCCAGTGTGGCTCTCAGAGACTCCCTGACTCTCCAAGGGTCTCCATCCAGCACCACCCACCCTGCCCCGCCCCTGCCCCCATCCCCTTGTCGTCCCGCCCAGACCCCCAGAGGCTCTCTCTCCTGCCTTTATCTCCAAAAATAAGTTGAAAACTACGTGAAAACAGACTAAGGGAAAACGGGGCTTCCCTGGTGGCTCAGTGGCAGAATCCACCTGTCAATGCAGGAGACACGGGTTTGATCCCTGGTGGGAAGACCCCACATGCCAAGGAGCAACTAAACCCAAGCACCAGAATCACTGAGCCTGTGTTCTAGAGCCCGGGAGCCACAGCTACTGAGCCCATGTGCTGAAGGTCCTGAAGCCCGTGTAGCCCAGAGCACGTGCTTTGTAACAGCAGTGAGTGAAGTCGCTCAGTCGTGTCTGACTCTTTGCAACTCCGTGGACTGTAGCCCACCATGCTCCTCTGTCTGTGGGATTTTTCAGGCAAGAAGACTGGAGTGGGTTGCCATTTCCTTCTCCAGGGGATCTTCCCAACCCAGGGATCGAACCTAGGTCTTCCGCATTGCAGGCAGACGTTTTACCGTCTGAATCACCAGGGAAGCCCTTGCAACAGCAGAGGCCCCTCCAGTGAGAAAGATGAGCACTGCAACTAGAGAGAAAGCCCCGCTCGCTGCAACTAGAGAAGGCCAACACGCAGCCGCAAAGCCTGGGCAGGGCCAAAAATAACTAATAAATAAAATAAAGAACACAGCCTTGAAAAAACAGGTGAAAACAGGCATAAACCAATAAAAGCAAGACTCATGGTTGGCTATAAACAAAAGCAAGAAAGTTGACAGAGGAGAGCTGGAGGGGGCTGCTTCCCTGAAAGGTACAAAGGCTCACTCGGGGACACTGGTGCCCTCAGGACAAGCCCCAGGACTCTTGGCTGGATGGGCCAGGCTGGAGGTCCAGGCAGGCCCTGCCCTCCGCTGTGTGCTCTGGGTTCCCACCGGGATACTGATGCTGAGAGCTGAGAGGACATCTGGATTTGGTACCCAGCCATCTCAGAGACCCCGGAGCATGGCGGAGGTGGCTGGATCTCCGGGCTCCTGCCAGGTTAGCTAGTGGAGGCACGCAGAGCCTGAGGTTTCTCCGGAATTCAGAACAGAGGCTCCAGCTTCCGGGGGGAAGTGGGCGAGGTTGGCGGAAGACCTACTTGGCTACCAAGGGGCTGGGCCTGGGCCGCTGTGTCCCCTTCTCCATCCTCATCAGTCTGCTCTTCCTCTCCACTTGGGTGTCCGGGCATCTGCTCAGGCCCACCTGCAGTGGATGCCTGCGTGACTCCACCAGGAAGAGAGACCGGGACAAACCATTCATCCACCCACCCACCCACGCATCCGTCCATCCCCCCACCTCCACCTGCTGTGAAGCTACCGGACCAGGCCCTTTGCTGGCCTCCAGAGCCCTGTCAGAGCATCGCATAGGGCTGGCCTGAATCCACAGCAGGAAACCAACGCCCCGCATCACTTTCACCAACAGTCGCCTTCACTGACTGCCTCCTAGGGATCTGAAGACACTGCGGTGCGGTGGGCGAAGGGGCCCTGGAGCTGTCATGCTCAGCCCAACAAACCTCTTCACCTGCAGTCCATTCACCTCCTTCTCAGCAGCCCCCGAGACTGGGGGGTGAGGCTCAGCCCCTGGCGTCCCTCCCCGCCTCTCTCCTGACCCCGGTGTTTCCTCACCTGTGTCCCCAGGCCTGGACCCCCATCCCCTGTTATCCCCACTGCAGCCTCATTTTTCCCTCTTTTCTCCTGTTCGCCCTGGCCTGGCCTGGATTCTTCTCTTAAGACACTACCAGGATGACCCCGTGAATTCTGGGGTTCAGTCTGGCAGCCTCGGGGATCATCCCCCCTGCTCAGGGGCAGAGGGCACCCTGGCACCTGTGTGAGCAGGAAGGACTTACTGTGGACGTCGGGCGCGCTCCGCACTCCATCAGGTAAACCTACGATGGAGGAAAAGGCGCTGAGGGGACCGGCATTCTCCAGGAGCCACCTGCCCGAGCCGGGCTTCCTTTCCTGCCCCCCGACACTGCCTGCCCGTCCTGTTTCGGGGGCGGAGGAGGGAGGCGTGGGGAACGCGCCCACCGCTCTGAAGCCTCCCACGCAGGGAAGACCCCAGCGGGCCCCCCACCTGCTACCCTGCCTGGGCCAGGTTTCAAAACATTCACTTTGATCCTTTCTTCTCTGTAAGTTTGAATACTTTTTTTAAAGGCAAGACTTCCCCATTTCGCGCTCGCTCCCGGCGCGCTTTCTTGTCTGCTGCACTGACAGGGGCCAGCAGGGAGAAGGCAGCCCCCGGGACCATTACCCGGCCTGGGCCCGCCGCACTGCCCGCCGCCCCCCACCGGCAGCGGCCGGAACCAGGACTTTGATTGCTCCGCAGCGCCACCTCCTGGCCGGCAGCGTTGACAGTTCGGAAACGGGAGGTTCCGGGTGGTACCGGCTCCCGCAGCTTTGGGCCCTGGCTGGGCCGTCAGAATCCTCCTGGCTTTTTACCTAAGGCGGATTCCTGAGCCCACTCGGGTCTCTAGAAATAAGCGCCCCCCACACCGGGGCGAGGCCCAGGTCCTCAGGGTTGTGATGTGGCTATGGTTTCCCACCACGAGCGGGGACTTGAGATTCTCAGATGCTCCGCAGGATGGCTTTTCCCACGTTGCCTGTGGTTCCCACGCCTGAGCCCTGCGCAGAGGGGCCCCTAGGCTGGCCGACCGAGCCGGCATGGGGATTTACTGATAAGCTCCAGCCGAGATAGAGAGATGGGTCGTGGAGAAGCAGCCCAGGGAGGAGGTGGGGAACCCCCCCCAAGAATAGGGTGACGGCGCCTCCCTGCGTCCCCAGGGCACACTTAGTGATGCTGGCTGTCTCAGCGTGGTTCTCAGGAGGACTGCTCTACTCTTAAAAATGTCCTGAGCGTGGTTCTCAGGAGGACTGCTCTACTCTTAAAAATGTCCTGGTTTCAATGATTTACCACATGCCCCCACAGCCCCGCCCAGGGAAGGTCCCTCACCCCACGGTGGTCTGCTCCTCCAGGTGCTAAGAGCTATTCCAGGTGAGGGTGCCTCTGGGTGGTCTGTGCTAAATTCAACAGTGCCCTAAGGGACTGCCCTAGTGGTCTAGTTGGCTAAGACTCCAAGCTACCAATGCAGGGGGCCTGGGTTCAATCCCTGGTCAGGGAACTATATCCCTCATGCTGCAAGGGTTCAGATGGTGCAACGATCCCGTGTACTACAAAGACCTAGGACCCCAAGTACCACAACTAAGACCCTGGGAAGCCGAAGAAATATGAACAAATACAATAAAAACACACGAGTGTGCTGAGACCCCTCTGAAACCTGTGCCAGGCCCAGTGCGTGTGCAAGTGCCCTGGGGGTGGCCATGCCCCACTTCTGCATCCTCCCATTAACCTGGGGCTTTAAGGGGCACAAGACACAAGGCGGCACCTCCCCAGAAGGCCCAGGGCAGACGGCCAGGCTGGGCGCAGTGAGGACACCGTCCGTCTCAGGAGCATGGCACCTTTTCTGGACCTGCAGGGGATCCAGACCCGAGGGAACTGGCCTTGGTCCCCCAGGTAGAGACAGTCAAGATGCTGAGCCCCCAGACAGCGGCCTAATAGCTCTCGTAGCCTGGATGCCTGGCCAGGTGTAACGGCAGAGCCTGGGGCTCAGGTGACAGGGTGACAGGCTAGTGCTTCCTGAAAACACTGCTCAGTTCTCCCCATCCAAGTTTAAGAGGAACTTTCAAGTTCAGGCAACCTCAGAGCCTTCCCTGAAATATTCATCTACCCAAATGGCTTCAAGGTGCACAACACAGGTGAACACACGTGGAGTGTAAGAGCACAGTCTGAATTTCAAGTTCTTCATGGAATAAATACTTAGATTCAAAATATGAAAGCCACTGACTGAGTTATAATCCATCTCTTCAAGTCTTGATTATCATCAGACTCAACGGGAAATGTTTGTTGAAAAGACAGGGTCTAGGTGCCAAATCAGACACCTAGGGAGGAGGCCCACTCCTTACCTGCTCCCTGCAGCCGCCCGCAGAGGGACCGGACCACCTGGGCGCTCCCGAAGCTCTTGAAGCGGGCTCTCACGTGGCTGTAGTACCACTCCAGTGAGCCCATCTTCACGACCCTGCAGGCGGGGACACGGAGCTCAGGCCCACGCCTTGCCCTGGGGGGTGCACACACACACACACACGAGTCCCTGGAAGGGACAGGCCAAGCCCCTCATCTGCAGGACCCTCCGACCTCGAGGTCCCACTCACCTGGCCAGGTGGCAGGGGTCACAGAGCCAGCCTTGCTCCTCTGGGTGGGGGTGGCCGCAGCCTCTGCAGGTGAAGAGGTGGCAGTCCAGGCATTGCCTCTTGGGGGTCTCAAGGAGCCGGTAGGGCTGCAGGCAGCGGGCGCAGTGGGTGTTGTTCAGGTGGGCCGTGTCTGAAAGCAGCTCCCTCTTGGAGTTTTCCTTCTTAATCTTGCCCTTCAACCCCCTTTATTGGAAACAAGAAAATATTGCACCCCTTGTTTTTGCAACAAGCTTTAAATGTGTACACACACAGAGAGCTATCAAATTCAGAGATTCAGACAATAGCGACCCCAAAGTCAGGTAATGGCGCCACAGGCAGGCCTTACTGTCCACAGCACCGCCCTATCCCACTCCAGGGAAGACCAGCAGGCTGGGTTCAAACACGTGCCGTCCAGGTAGGCTGGAATCGAAACCCGCTACGTTCATAAATGTGAAACTGCATTCCAGCACTTCTGTGACTCTCTATGAGGTTATGTTTCCCCAGGCACTATGCCCATGACTTTCTTTCATTGCCAAAGGGGTGCAAACCATACAGATTCAGCCTCGTGGGAGGGGCTCCCCACCACGGCCCGCACAATCTCACGTGACTCAGTGTAACGTGAGGGGGATGGCAGAGGTCCTGGAGCCCGGGTTCATTCCCCAGCTCTGACCCTGAGCCCAGAGATTTTCTGATGCAAAGCCCACAGCCTGCAGGCTCCACCCAGGCACCCTGTGCAGCTGGACGAGCGTGCACCAGTGGCCACTAGGACCCAGGGTCCAAGCTCCCTCAGACCAGGTGGGGTCGGTGGCTCCAGGAAACTAGCAGAGATGGAGCCAGGGGGGATCCTGGAGGGGTGCACCCTGGTCAGGCCACCCTGGTCAGGTTATCTAGAGTAAATCTGTTGCCCAGTTTCATTGTTTAAGAGGAAATTAGATCCCATAGGCCGCAACTAAGATTTTACATGCTCTAACTAAAGATTCCGAGTGCTGCAAACGAAGATCCCTCGTGCTGCAACTAAGACCCAGCACAGCCAAATAAATAAACAGAAGAGGAGGTTAGAGAAGACAGAAAATCCAGGAGGTCCTGGTCTGGTCAGAACAGCAGCAGGAGTCAGAGAGGACGATGTGAGAAGCCTCATCCAGATGTCTGGGTGATGCTGCCTTCTCCAGGGCCCGGCCGGCCACACCCGCTCTGCCTCCCTGGCCTGAGTGAATGGTGCAGAGCTGGGGACAATACTAGGTAAGTGGAGGTCAGGTCGGGACCTGATTGTGAGAGTTGAGAAGCTCAACCCAGACCAGGTTAAGGGAGCCATAAAGGTTCAGAGTCACAGTGGTCCCACTGCTGCCTGAATGTGCTCAGTCCCTCAGTCGTGTCTGACTCTTTGCGATCCCACGGACTGTAGCCCGCCAGGCTCCTCTGTCCATGGGATTCTCCGGGTGAGGATACTGGAGTGGGTTGCCATTCCCTTCTCCGGGGATCTTCCCAACCCAGAGATCGAACCCTGGTCTCCTGCATTGTAGGCAGATTCTTTACTGTCTGAGCTGCCCGAATAACCTCCTTAAAAAGGCGACACAGAAGAGTCCTAAGGGCAAAGTCAGACAGTATTTCCTCCTGGAGCAGGTTGAGTTGACTCCCCAAGTTGGTTCTCCTGAATAAGACTGAAGAGTCCCGGGCAAACCAGTTCTTCACACCAGCAAGCGTTCAGTCGCAGCTTCCCGGTGAACTTGCCAAGTGGAACCGACTGGAAAATGTGCCCCCAACAATGAACACACTGCTCTTGTTCTGGCTGCAGAGAATGTGTGCCAAACGTAATATTTTTAGTTTTAGATGAGATAAAATTAATCCATTCTTAGCGACAGAGATTAGCCAGACACTAGATGCCATTGTCTCCAGAGAACTCCGCAGAAACTGTGGTTTCTGATGGGGACGCCCCAGAGCAGGGTGGGGGCCTAAGACAAGGCAGTGATTCTACGGAGCTCTGGGAACCTCCTGATCGAGCTAAGCGTTGGCTGCGCTGCGCTGACTTCCCTCTCCCCACTGTGCACTAAAGTACGCATGAAGACAGACACAAAATAAGACTCTTGGCCCCCCAAGCCAAGAAACACAGTCTAGAGGTAGCAGGAACCTAAAAATACTATCATTCACTGCCAGTCTAGATAAAACTGCATTGACAAGGCAAAGAAAGTGTCTGCCTCAGGCTTCCCACCTGGCCCAGCGGAGCACCTGGGCCCGGGGAAAGGGCCTAGTCTTCAGGTCCACTCTTGCTGTCTCTACTTCAGCCAGAGAACCTAGAGGCCACGCCTTGGCTCGGCAGGGCCGTGTCCAGCTTCTCTCCATAAGTGTCCTCGTTCTCCATCCAGGTAGAGTCAGACCCCCTGGGAAGAAAGATCAGGATATGGGGAGGTAGGGGGAGCTCAGGATGTGAAAGTGCAAGTGCAGGGCGTGAGGTCCTCTTAAATAAGAGCTCATAGAGTCCACAGGAGGTGGATGCATTTCAGGTGTTGAATTTTGGGGGGAACAGATAAAGATACTCTGCTTTAGACTCTTTAAAACATAACTTCTCTTCTTCACAGCTGGAGAACAGGAGGGCGGGAAGAGGGGGACCCCGTGTTGGTCCATCAGAGTAACACCAGATGCTGGCCCGCCACAGAGCATATCCACCAACCTGGAGAATCCGAGGGGCCAGAGATATCTACAAGCTGCTGACAGCAAACATGGGGTTGACCAGATTTCCCTGCACTACAGGCGCTTCAGTGGGCAAAAGCCCAACATGAAGCTGCAGCTCAAGGTCACCTTCAGGAATATAGATGCCTGAATGAGATGTACCACCAGAAACAGAGGAAGGCTTGAAGCCATCTGTGTGCTGTGCTGAGTGGGCATAAGAGGGAGGAGCAGGAGGTAAGAAGAAGCCAGGCTGAGATGGAAAGACCACAGACCACATCCACTGAGATGGAGAAGACTAGGCTAAAGTGAAGATGGAAAGGAACCAAAGTTGGCGACGAGGAGGGGAACGGGCAGAACATCAAGTCCAGTGATTCAGAATAGTGGTTCTCAAAGTGTGGTCCAGGGGCCACCAGGGGTACCCCAGACCCCTCGACAGGGGCCATGATGTCAAAAGTCTTTTCATAATAACACTAAAGTTTGTCTTTTCTGCTCTTGGGCCCCTGCACTGGCAGTGCGAAAGTGGTGGTGGGTGAAAGTTCTGGGCTCAGAACACATCAAGCCAGAGGAGCAGACTGTCCCTCTGCTCTCAGAAAGAAAAGCAAAGCGTGTCTTATGAAGTGTGTCTTTGATTGACAGCATGCTAAGTGGGACTTCCCTGGTGCCAGGGGTTAGGAATCCGCCTGCCAACAGGGGACACGGGTTCTTCCTGGGCCTGTGACGATCCCAGATGCTGCCAGGCCATATGGAAGCCCGCCTGCCCTGTTCAGTCACTCAGTCGTGTCTGACTCTTTGCAACCCCATGGGCTGCAGCATGTCAGGCTTCCCTGCCCTTCACCATTTTCCAGAGCTTGCTCAAACTCATGTCCATTGAGTCGATGATGCCATCCAACCATCTCATCCTCTGTCACCCCCTTCTGCTCATGCCCTCCATGTGCCCCAACATCAGAGTCTTTTCCAATGAGTCGGGTCTTCGCATCAGGTGGCCAAAGTATTGTTGGAGCTTCAGCTTCAACATCAGTCCTTCCCATGAATATTCACGGATGATTTCCTTTAGGATGGACTGGCCCTAGAGTTCTACAAGAGAAGCCATCGCAATGAGAGGCCCTCATACGGCAATGAAGAGTAGCCGCTGCTCACTGCACCTGGAAAAAGCCTGCATGCAGCAACAAAGACCCAGCAGTAGCCGCTGCTCACTGCAACTGGAAAGAGCCTGCATGCAGCAACAAAGACCCAGCACAGCCAAAAATAAACTAATTAATTAATTAAAGAGTACGTCAAGTGATGGTATTAGTTGCTGGTGACAAAATCCAGGCTTTCAAGCTCAGAGAAGCCTTTTGGAAAACTTATATGTCTCTGCTGCCCTGAGCTTCAGAGTTTTCTGTCGCAGAGAGGTTTCTGATGAGATCACAGCGATAATGATAAATGTGATTGCTTTGGTTATGTATAATGTAACGTACTGACATCGGCAAAGTCTGCACAGGTGTCAGCAAAGCACATGTGGATAGAAGAACCATTCCATGTGCAACACGGACCAGTGGATTTTAATGTAACAGGGAAGTTCATTGACATGGCTTCAGATTCCACATTACAACTTTAAGAAACTACCAGTCACAGGGTTTTCATGTATTGTCAGAACATAACACCCACAATCATCTGGAAAGGCTCCTCCTTCTTTTTCCTACTACATCTGTATGAAGTCCAATTTTCTTCAACAACACATTAGAACAGCCTGAGTGCAGAGGAAATATCAGAATTCAGTCATCTCCAATCAAGCCAGACATGGAAGGGGTTTTCAAAAAACACAGAACAATGCCATTGTCTTCATTTATGTTTTTGTTTTGGAAAAATTTATTTTTCATAGCATTTTTATTATGTTATAAGGGGGCTACTATACTTTAAATAAATGAACAACTACTTTTTAAATGCCCAGTTTCAATTTTTGATGAGTAAGTATACACAGATATAACCCAGGTAAGCAAAACCTCTTTGGAGTTTTCAAAAATTTAAGAATCTATCAGGTCCCTCAGGGCAAAATGCTTGAGAACCACTTATTTTGAAGCCACACGTTTACTCTCCTGAATGCAGAGGAAAGGGCTGAAGAGACAGGAGTGCGGAGAGAAGACGATGGCCAGGGCAGAGAAGGGCAAACACCTGGCAGGTAATTCAGGCACACCTCGGAGTCACTGTGGGTTTGCACCAGACCACCACAATAAAGCGAGTATTGCAATAAAGTGAGTCACAGGAATTTCTTGGTTTCCCAGTGCAAATAAAAGTTATGTTTGCACTATACTGAGGTCTAGTAGGTACGCAACAGCATTATGTTTGAAAAAACAATGCACATACTTTAAAGTACTTAAGCATTATAAATTGTTAACCATCTTCTGAGTCATGTTCTGTTTGATGGTGGGGGGACAGCTCTGTGCTGATGGCTGCTGACTGATCAGGGAAGTAGTTGCTGAAGGCTGGGGTGGCTGTGGCAACTTCTTAAAATAAGACAATGAAGTCTGCTGTGTGGATGGACTCTTCCTTTCACGAACAGATTTTTTGTAGCATGCAATGCTATTTGACAGCACTTTACCCGCAGTAGAACTTCTTTCAAAATTGGAGTTAATTCTCTCAAATTCTGTTTTTGCTTTGCCAATCAAGTTTATGAATATTCTAAATGCTTTTTTTTTGTCATTTCAATAACCTTCACACCATCTTCACCAGGATAGACCCATCTCAAGAAACCACTTTCTTTGCTCATTTGTAAGAAGCAACTCCTCATCTGTTTAAGTTGGACCATGAGATTGCATCAATTCCCTCACATCTTAGGCTCCACCTCTCATTCTAGTTCTCTTGATACTTCCATCACATCTGCAGTGATTTCCTTCATTGAAGTCTTGAACTCCTTAAAGCCACCTGTGAGGGCTGGAATCAACTTCTTCCACACTCCTGCTAATGTTGGTACTTTGACCTCTTCCCATGAATCACGGGTGTTCTTTAAAGCATCCAGAATGACAAGTCTCTTCCAAAAGGTTTTCCATTTATTTTCCCCAGATTTATCCGAGGAATCACTACCTACGGCAGCTATAGCCTCCTGAAAGAGATTTCTTAAAGAATAAGACTTGAAAGTCAACATTCCTCCTTGAACCATGGGCTGCAGGGTGGACATGTGTTATAAAGTATGAAAACTCTATTAATATCACTGTTCATCTCCATAAGAGCTCTTGGGGGATGTTTCCCATTGTCACTGAGTAGTAATATTTTGAAAGGAATCTTTTTCTGAGCAGTGGGTCTCATCAGTGAGCTTAAAATATCCAGTGAACCATATTGTACACAGATGCGCTGTTCATCCAGGCTCTGTTGCTCCGTTTACAGAGCACAGGCACAGTGGATCTGGCAGCTCTTCAGGGCCTTGGGATTTTCACAATGGTAAACAAGCACTGGCTTCAACTTAAAGTCATCGGCTGCATTAGCCCCTAAAAGAGGGTCAGCCTGACCTTTGGCACTTTGAAGCCAGGCATTGACTTCTCCTCTCTAGCTATGAAAGTTCTAGATGGCACCTAAAATCAAGGTGTTGGCAGGAGTGTGATCCTTCCTGGAGGCTCTGGGGGAAGGTCTGGTCCCTTGTTTTTTTCCAGCTTCTAGAAGGCACCTGCATTCCCTGGCTCACGGCTCTTCTTCCATCTTCAGAGTCAGCAGTAGTGGGTTGAGTCCTTCTCACAATAAATGACACTTACACGTTGTCCTGTCTCCCCCTTCGTTTATTTATCAGGCTCCTTGTGATCACACTGACCTACCTGGTTAGCCCGATTGTGCCCCTGCATCCAGGCCCCTGACTAGCAGGTTTTATTGCATCTGCAATTTTTATTCCCCTTTGCCACATAGCCCAACATACTCATAGACTGGGGGATTAGGAAATGGGCATGTTTTGGGGTTTGTTATTCTGCCAGGATTCAGAGGGGAAAGTGTGTGAGCAGAGATCTTACTCCCAACCGAGAGATTTCAAGTATGAACTTCCTACCCCCGTCCTTCCTGAGAAAACAACTTGAAGATGTGCTCCAGAGGACTGAAAATCGAATCTCTAGTATGACACTTAAGAATGAGTGCGAAAGAACCAATGGGGCACAGAACTGAGGGACAATAGTATTAAAAGTATGTCAACCAGATGAAACATAAGTGTCAGAGAGAATTGCTGAAAGAGGACAAGCATCAAGTAGTAAGGATCAAAAGAAAGTACATGATCTAAGGTCCTGACTATACGAATAAGTATCAGGAATTTTAATGAGGGAAACGGAAACTTGCTGAAGTTCAGTGGTTTTTCCAGCAGTCATGTATGGATGTGAGAGTTGGACCATAAAGAAGGTTGAGCCCTGAAGAGCTGATGCTTTCAAACTGCGGTGCTAAAGACTCTTGAGAGGCAGCAAGGAGATTACACCAGTTAATCCCAAAGGAAATCTACCCTGAATATTCATTGAAGGACTGATGCTGAAGCTGAAGCGCCAGCACTTTGGCCACCCAGTGCGAAGAGTTGACTCATTGGAAAGGACCTTGATGCTGAAAAAGATTGAAGGCAGGAGGAGAAGGGGCAGCAGTCGATGAGATGGTTAGATAGCATCACCGACTCGATGCACGTGAGTTTGAGCAAGCTCCGGGAGATGTGGAGGCCAGAGGAGCCTGGGTGCTGCAGTCCATAAGCTTGCAAAGAGTCGGACACGACTTGGGGACTGAACAACAATAGCAAAGTTCTTCGAAGTCTTCTGAACGGAGTGAGCAAATGATGAAAAAAAGATAAAGAGGAATTATATAGTGATGTGTGAACGACAGACCGCTGAGAGGGAGCCTTACCGAAATCTCGTAAGTGATCTCAGACCAAAGTTAATCTCCAGGCTTTGCTGGCAGCTGACTTCCTGGTTCAGCTTCTGTGTTTCCAACCCTGGAGCTGTCTGTCAGTGGTGCTAAGTGGCCCAGCAAAGGGCGACTTCAAATTCCTTATTATTGATTTATTTTTAGAGCAAGTCATGGTTTGCAAGCCATGCCTCACACCAGAAGCTCTTTCACGGATAATCTCAGGCATTTGGGTTTGTTTGCAAAGATTACAAATCCACATCACCACCTGTTTGCCTTTCTGGGGATGGTTCACAGCCTAATATTTGACTTGTGGGCTGTGCCCTTGAAAACAGTGTTCTATGTAGGAAAATTCGGGTCCTCACCCAGCGACATGAGTCACCCATGCATTCTCATTTACCCCTTTCCTTTTTGAACATGGGGGTTTCTGTGTTTTTCTAATTTGGAGACTTCTTTATCATTCTAATTTTAAGACTTTCTTTATAGGTCAAAGATGTAACTCATTGCCATTTCTGTTAAAATTTTCTTCTAATTTTTAAACATTAAACACTGTCTTTTAAAATTCAGATGTACATGTTTAGTCAATACTTATCGATATGCTGTGATTTCCACCTGTCTTGTCACAGGTAGGTTTCCCACCTCAAGATTAGGTACATGTTCATCTATATTTTCTTCCAGTAATTTTCATAGTTTCATGCTTTACATTTTTAATATATCAATTAGAAATTGAACTTAGGTCACACTCCCTCCCCAAGTCTTGTACTCACGGTCAACTGTCCCGACACTCTGCTTTAATTAATCCTTCCCTTTCTCACTGATATGAAATGCTGCCACTGTACTGGAAACTGTTACACACGCTTGGTCGCATTTTAGAACGTACAGGCTGGTTCACTGATTACTTACATCTGTGAAAGGCCCATGTTATGCTAATTAATGTGGCACCAAATACGTTTTGTTATCTCCTGGAATACGGCCCTGCTTATTAGTCTTATTTAAATTGCTGTGTCTTACGTCTTCATTTGCTATAATGTTTTTTTCATATTCCCCAAATGCCTTAGGAATTTGACACTAATTCCTCAAGAGCCAACATCATTGCAGCATTCTTCCCATACAGAGGATGGGATACCATCTGTTACAATTGACAGTTTTGGTATGTTGTTTAGTGATGCTTTATACTATTCTTTATTGGCTATTACATATTTCTTTTTTTATTGGAGTATAATTTCTTTACAGTGTTCTGTTGGTTTCTGCTGTACAATGAAGTGAGTCAGCCGTATGTCTACATATAGCGTCTCCCTCTTGGACGTCCCGCCCACTCCCCCATCTAGGTTATCACAGAACATTGAATTGAACTGCCTGTGCTATTCAGCAGGATCCCACTAGCTAGCTATTTTATACATGGGAGTGTACTTATGTCAAAGCTACTCTCCCAATCCACCTCACCTTCCCCTTCCTCCTTACGTACTTCATATTTTCTTTTTATAAATAGGATTTTTCTATGTACATTCTGATTGGTTACCTCTGATGTCTACAAAGGGGACACTGATTTTATTTTATATTCTTGTATCTTATATAGCTAGACTACTAAATTCTCTCTCTTTTTTTTTAATTTTGTAGGTAACTATCTTAGTTTTTACCTTCTGCAGGTAATAGTTTTGGCTTTCCCTGTCCATTGGTAACTATGTATTTTGTTACTTTCTCTAAGTGCATTGGCTAGCACTAATAGACGGAGAAGGTGATGGCACCCCACTCTAGTACTCTCGCCTGGAAAATCCCACGGACGGAGGAGCCTGGTAGGCTGCAGTCCATGGGGTCGCTCGAGTCAGACACGACTGAGCGACTTCACTTTCACTTTTCACTTTCATGCATTGGAGAAGGAAATGGCAAGCCACTCCAGTGTTGTTGCCTGGAGAATCCCAGGGACAGGGGAGCCTGGTGGGCTGCCGTCTATGGGGTCACACAGAATTGGACACGACGGAAGCGACTTAGCAGCAGCAGCACTAATAAAACATTCTAAATTGGTCATGATAAGTGGCAATGAAAGAAATTCTTTTCTTGTTTCTAACATTAATGTATCATGATGGCTATTGTTTGAAGCATTTTTTCATCATGTTAAAAAAGTATCCTTTAATTTCAATTTTATTACTTAAAAAATCATCAAAAATAGTGTGCTACCAAACACTCTTCCACAGTACTGAGATAAGCATAAGTTTTGTCTCCTTAGCCGGTGACGTCCGATACAATTTCAGTGATGATGGAAACGTTCTATATTTGCTGGTCCAGTGTGGCAGCCACTATCCATGTGTGTGGCTACTGAAAACTTGACATCTGACTGATGAGACAGAAGAACTGATTTTTAAGTTGCGTTCAATTAATTTAAATAGACACACGTGGCTAGTGGCCTCCATGACAGCCTTAGGCATATTAAAATGGTGATTTAACTGAGCTCTATTTTTCCTCCTTTATCTTTGTTAATATAGGCTATCAGAGTGAGCCTAATGAACTTTTTTTTCCTGGTCTGAAGTGGTTTAAACAGCGTAGGAATTCTTTGTCCTTTGGGTACGTGAAAGATTAAAGATCTGAAGGGGTCCAGATGCTTTCATGGACTTTGAGAAGACATGTCTTAGGCACCTTGTCCCTTTAATGCGCCAGAAGAAGGAAGAGGGGCCTTCAGAGTAACCACAGAGAAAAACCAGGAAGGTGTGGGAAAAGAAATACCAGTTACAGACACGGGATCGGTGAGGAGGGCAGAGTCCAAGGTCAGGGAAGACTAGGGGCTGAGAAGGGGCTTCGACTGGGCCCCGAGGCGTAGCTGCCAAGACAGACCAGTGGGCCGTGAGGCAGATGGAAGGATGTGCAGCACTTGGATCATCTGAAATGAAGGGAGCAAGACGTGCCAGCATTTAGCAGGGCGCTGGGGCCAAAGGAAAGGCTTTCCGTGTTTTTTGTTTGTTCTTGGTTTTGCTTTGTTTGTTTCAATGTGGTGCTAGACCCTACTGACAGTCCAAGCAGAAGCCAGAGGACAGAAAGGGAGTAGCTGAGGCAGCTCCAGGAGCGGGGAGCAGAGGAAAGGTCCAGAGTGCTGGCAAGGACAGGGAGAGGGAAGACAGGGTGGATGTGAATATGGTAAGTGCAGGGGTGGGGGAGGTGGTGCCTGGCAGCCTCGAGCCTTCGGTGAGGAAGCAGGCGAGCTCATTCCAAGACCTGGGGTCTTGAAGGGGAGTGAAGGCTTGATGAGCTGCCTAAAGGTTTCTGTGCGTTTTGGGGTTTGGGGTCCTCTGGAGTGCAGCCCTGTGTTCTGAGGGGAAGCCAAGAATAACATCACACTCCGCACAGTAAATACCCCACTGCCCAGTCTCTGGTCGCACAAGCCAACTTCAGGGAGACATTATATCTGCCTGGGGCTAAATTAGAGGCTATACGGCGTCCCCCTTCCTCCTTAAATTCCCAAAATAGTCTGCAGGGAAAGCTTTTTGGAAGCTCCACAAGGCCTCCGTCACTCAGGAGCTAGCCTCCCAGGGACATCCTGCTGGTCAGTTTGGAGGGGAGCTGTCCGAGAGGTCTACCAGCAGGCCTGGTGGTCCCTGGAACAAATGTGTTCTATGCGGGGCATCTCGTTAGGAGGCTCGCAGCGAACACAGACCAAGATGCTCCAGCCTGTGCCCTTCAACACCGGCTGGCATCCGTCTTCCCCACAGGGCCGCAAGTGTCCCCCACAAATGGCAGGAGGTCAGGCCTGGCCGAGGGGGTCAGAGGCTTTCATGTTGTGGGGATGGTCTACTGGGCATTAGGCATTAGGGTCAGGGCCTGGGCCAGCTCACTGGTCACTCACTTTGGCAGGAGAAGTCAAGGTGCTGGTCCTGCCATGTGGGAGAGGGTGCTGGAACCTTCGCCCAGGCCCTGCCCCAGTATCCTTTACAGGGGGATGCTCCCACTTGGGGAGAAAAACGGAGCAGCAACCCATCTAACACACACTTCTGTTCACTTTGTAAATATGAAATGAAACGCATTTTTGTTTGATTGTTTCCTAATGGGTATATTTGGTGCATCGTCTCTCAGTAAATCGACCTTGCTGCTGGTGAACCGACGTTGAGCGCACACACTGTGTCCATCTGATGTGATGGGAAAGTTCTTTCTGAGTAATGAATATGTTTGGTTCTTGGTTTCACAGTTTTTACCCCCCTATTGACTTTGTTCTCTCAATGACCTTGGTAAGGTTTTGAGCTGGCCCATCCATTTGGTCTCTCTTTTGGAGTGTGTCAAAGACATCAGAAAATCATCTGATTGCTGTACATTTGAAACTAACACAGCCTTGTAAGTCAACTATATTTCAATAACAATTAAAAAAAACCCTGCTCATCTGAACAACCCCTGAGCCGCTCAGTTTGTTACAGGCCCCGCTCAGTGCTCAGCTGAGGGCCAGTGCCTGCATTCAGGCCATTGTTGATTCAGAGATTAGAGACCCAGGAACTGGGAGCACCATGAGGACCCCAAGGGACCATGCAGAAACCCCAGTGTGCTACAGAGACTGGGATATTGTGGTTGCAGGAAATGGATGGTTAACATGGAAATTGGTTAAATGCGGAGATTAACATTGAGATAAGGCCAGGAAGAAGGAGGTTTATGATTTTTTAAATGTCTTCAGTTTCGTAACAGACTGCTGGTATTTTAGCCGATGCACTCACTCTACAGGACCAGCGTCAGTGTCCACACGCCGAAAGGTCCTTATTCTGGGCTGTGCCCTTCCTGAGTCTCAGCCCCGCCTGAGTGGAACGTGAACCCGTGGGTTCTGGCCTCACGGAGCCGCATGACCACATGCCTGGGTCCTGCTCCCCGGGGGTCAGGGGGACACTGGAGAAAAGGCTTGTCACAGGCAGAGGTGGCTTCACCTCTTGCTGCACGGATAACCAATGACACCGAGCAAGAGACAAGCGCATCGGTGTTTCCACGAATGCCCTTCACTCAGCCCCGCGGCTTATCTTTCCAAGTGCATCACCAGCGGGCCGGTGCGCACAGGAGGAGCTAACGGAGGAGCACTCCCGGGGTGCCAGCATCCTCGCCTTGGCTCTGGCGTGGATTCTCCCAACCACCACCTCTCCGCATGCGGACACTTCCAGGGACCACGTCCTGCGCTGTTGTATTTAACAAGCTCACCCCTGATTGTCACATGTCTGGCCGAGAAGACGCTAAATTCTGAGAAGGAGGCTTCGGGGCCTTCTGAACAAGGACGTCACCCTGACCTTAAACGACTGACCAGGGACCTGACCTGATCCACGGGCCCCCCCAGGAGAGGGGTGTCACCAGCGGGATCCTTTGGAGACTTCCTTTCTAGCAGTAACTGGAGGCTACCAGGTTGTGTCTCCCCTTTGCAACCTGAAATGGCTACAAGAAATATGGAAAATAGGGTGATGGGGGTCAGCAGGGTGTGGTGCTCCCTATAGGCAGGAAACAGGAATTTCTGCAAAACTACCTGGGTTCTGCCTGGACAGAGGGAGGGGCTGACGCCCTCAAAGGTCTCCCTGGAGAACTGGGATCCCCTGCCCTCTGATCGATCTGTGCTTCTATAAAGGCATGGAATGGGAGGGTCTGAGCTGCCATTAAAAATAAGAGTGACAAGAGCTGGGCTGCCTGGGGGGCTGTGATCCCCAGACAGGAAGGACCAGGCGGGCTCTGTCACTAACAGCGTGTGGCCGTGGTCCCAGGCGCAGCTTCCAGGTTGAGGCAAAGACAGGAGACACAAGGCAAGGCGGGCGCCTGCCCCAGTCAGGACCGGGACGACGCCCGAGGCTGGCTCTGGGCCCTGGTCCTGGGGTTGTGGCCACTGATGGGAGTCAGGGCTCCAGACACCAGTGGGGTGAAAGCTGCTTCGTAATGAAAACCCTGGGGGTGACCTGCAGCCCAGGACAGAGCAGAGGGGAGGGGGGCTGTGCAGAGAGGCAGCAAGAAGCCTCCTGGTGCTGCCCCAGACCCTTCCCCACCATCACCAAGGGGTGCTGGGCTCCACTGAACTTGTTTCACTGGACAGCTTGTCAACACCTTGACTCCTAAGCTCCAGGCCCAGAAGAGAGTTGTGTGCTTGCTTTAGGCCACGGGATTTGGCTTGATTACAGTAGCCATGGCCTCTGTAGGTGGATACTCCCACAGTCCTGTCTTGCTGGGCTCCCGTCTGGTATGTGGGGGGCCGCCCTGTCCACCTCACATCTAATGGGCCACCCAGTGTCCACAGATCTGTGTCCTGGTTCCCTCCATACCTGTTCCGTCCTCAGCTTTCCCGGGTGAGGTGAGGACCCCTCCACAGCCACAGTTACTCAGGCCCTGACTCTGGAGTCATCCGTGACCTCAACGTTGCCCCTAAAATCAAGACCCCACAGCCAGCCCTTCAGCAAACTTGCTGGCTCCCCCTTGACAGCTCACTTGACCGCTTCTCAGAAGCCCGCCGGCTGCAGAGCAGAATCTGGGTCTTGTTACTCCCTCGCCTAAAGGCCTGCGGCCACGCAGAGAACAGCCAGTCCACGTCCCCGCTGGACCCTCAGCCCCCACCCCAGCTCTGACCTCCTCTCTGCCCTCCACCGCCAGGAGCCTTTCAGGCCTTTCCCTTGGCCACTTCCCACCTGCCTTGAGTCTTCACTTAACTTCTCCTTTGCAATAGGCCTGCAACCCACAAAATACCCCAAGGCAACAAGGGAGCCCAGGAGACAGCTAAGCCTTGGAGGTTTGGTGGAGGAAGAAGCAAAGCAGAGGAAGAACATTTAACACCAAGGGGGCTTTAGTTCAGCCCACGGGAGAGACCTGCAAGATGGTGCTGGGCCTCCACAGTGAGGATGGAGTGCCCCCAGTTCTGCTGGGAAGACGTAAAAGCCCGCCTTTGTCCTGAAAACCCTTGATCCTGGCTTCTGGGTGTTGCAGATCAGCATCAAGACTTTCCCTCTTCATCACCTTTACTCATGCAAGGCCGTGGTCTTAGCATTAGCAGAGAATGTCACCCTGGCACTGGATCAAGTTGAAATAAAACTATTCAGGGAACGTCTGACCATCAGGAGGGAAGTCAGAGCTCCTGGTTTTAATTAAGGGGGAACTGAGGCCAGAAAGCACGTGACTTTCATCCAGTGTCCTCCACCGAGTTACTGCTGTCTGCCTGCCCAGAGGCCCCCAGGGATCCCCTCCAGAGATGCTAGGGCCAGCTGCACGGGCCCCAGCTGCATGGGTCCCAGGTGTGAGGGTCCCAGCTGCAAGGGCCCCAGGTGTGAGGGTCCCAGCTGCACGGGTCCCAGCTGCGAGGGCCCCGCCACACACTCACTCTAGTCTTTCCTCTTCTTTCCTCCGAAGGTTGAAGTCCCGTTGAACCACCTCCCAGACATGCTTGGCCTCTTCATCCGTGAGCTTGGAAAGATCCAGTGTCTTCCCCATCTCTGCTGCTCGTCAAGGTCACACCTGGAGTAACACAGGGCCCAGCAGTCAGCCCAGGAAGCCTGTGCGGGTGCCGGGCGAGTCACAAAGGAAGAGACAACGCAGAAAACACCAATTTCCCAGGAGCTGGAACCTGGGTTAGGTCGTTTTTGAAAACAGGCAAACATGTGTCTGGAAACACACACAGTCAAAATAAGGGAACCCACGTGTAGAGTCCCCACAGCTCAGAGTCAGAATTCAGATGACACTGCCCTTTCTGGACACTGAAGATCTCAATTCACACCAAGAGGACAAAGGAAGGAAAACCCAGCTGTCACAAACCAAGAGAAGCAGAAGCAGAACCACCTTTCTCGCTACTCAGGGTGCGCTCCGTGGACCAGCAGCATCTCCCGGAGCCTGTGAGAAATGCAGACTCCCAGGCCCGGGCCCTTCTGATTCAGGATCTGCGTTCTGACAAGGTCCTCGAGGGGTCCTCCACCTGTCTCCACCCCCCACCCCCCAGCACGCCCACCCCTTGAGCGTGTCTTCACACCTCCTAACAGCTGGTGGAGCATCATTTCATATATCGTGATGACCGTGACCTCCCCCTGGCACTCGGGGACACATTTTGGTGCCCCCACCTCTCTGGTCTGTGGCAGGTGGACAGCTGACCCTTGGCCAGAGACCACGATTGCTGCACTCAGTCCAGCTCTGTTCTGGCAGGAGGGGGCTGGGGGGCAGATTCTGTTTGGGTGATGGGATCCTGGTGGGAACTGAAAGCTCAAGAATCTCTGTGCGACTTCAGCGAGTCTTCATGAAGGACCGAAACCCGCTTTTCAGGAATATCAGAGAAGGGACCCAGTCTGTCTGGTCTCACTGGGAAGCCTCAAACACCAACCAAAGACGCAAATCTGCTTCTGAATTCTGAGCAGCATCTCCATTCACTGACGCTGACCTCCTGAAAGTGATCTCTGTGCAAATGCAAGCAACACTTGCTCTGTGCTAGAAAGCAAGTTTGCTCTACAAGAGGTTAATTATGAAGAGTGTCATTTTCTGAGTAACACTCAGATACCACTTGAAATGAACGTGGCCACAGAGATCCGGTGGCTGTCAAACTATGCCTTAAAATAGGTGAAAAATAATTTCTAATTTTTTTTTTGCACTGACCCTCTCAATATTTCCAAACTCAAGCACTGCACTATGCATGTTGTATTAATAGGATGCCCTGATGGGTCAGAATCATTCAAATTATTTTCTTTACACTTGAACTGAGATTTTTGGACATGAAAAACATTAAACCCAAACTGACTCTTGATGCTTCCCCAGAGCACATAGCTTCTGTTTGTCTTTAAAAAATGGAACAAAAAGTCATTTGATGGATGCCTGGGGTTTATTCCTCTTTGCTTTTTACTGTCGTTGAGAAAATTCTATCATAAGAAGAACATTCATTTGAAATTCTATTTTCAGAGCAGATGAAAGCTGTGACTATCAGCTGAGTAGTCAGCATTCTCTCTCCTCTCCTAAAGGAAAAGTCACAATTTCAGGCTTCATTTCAAGAAACTTAACTTGTGAGGTGTGAGGGAGAAAAACAAAACAAAAAGAAACCAGTATATTTTCCTTGCCATGCAAGCTTAACTGTCTTAGAGTGGGTCAGTGACTGATGACCCATGGATGAAGGACCCACTGGGGGTCAGAACGCCTGCCTGGAGGCTTCGCACCCAGAGGACGCACCCCGTGCCCCTCTCAAGCCTGTCTCTTCTGTTTGATGCTTCTTTCTAACGAGGATGGCACCTGGCTTCCCTGCGCAGACAGCAAAGTCGATCGCAGCCTAGGGACTGGCGATACTGGGCCAGGGAGTCACCTCCAGAGAGCAGGGTGCCTGCCAGGGACGGGGTGGGGAAGACACCCAGGCTGGCTGCCCGCTGCCTGGAGTGAGGCCGGGCAGAAGCTGCTGAGACGTGAACAGAGAGATGGCCAGGGCACAGTGCTTCAAGGGAACCAGGGCATCATGACTTAGCACCAACTCAGAGGTGCCAGGGTTGACCCTGAGTTATTAAGTGAAAGTGTTCATCTCTCAGTCGTGTCCGACAGCTTGTGACCACCCCCCACCCCCTACACCCCATGGACTGTAGCCTGCCTATGTCCATGGGATTCTCCAGGCAAGAATACCGGAGTGTGTAGTTATTCCCCTCTCCAGGGGATCTTCCTGACCCAGGGATCAAACTCAGGTCTCAAACACTGCAGGCAGATTCTTCACGGTCTAAGCCACCAGGGAAACGGATGTGTGTTCATGATGCTGTTTGGTGAAGCCAGGAATGAGGTGATACAGAGTTTGAAGAACAAGCATCCCACGTAGCTAACCCAAGAGCGGACTGTCGGTACTTCATGGGGTAGACATAATCTGAAAACTTTTACTCTGGTGCCTGTTTTTAGCTCTGGCCCAACTTCTGGGTGAGCAGGCGGTGCTGGGAGAGGAGGGGAGGAGAGTGATTGCAAACTTCAGACCCACCCCATCCATCGGACCCTATGCCATGCAGCCGGGAGGTGATGCCTCCCAGGGAAGCAGGTTCCCAGGGCAGCCAGGGGTCAGCAGCCTGTGGTCCCCGACACGGGGCTTTATTACGGTGACCAACCTTCCCATTCAGTGAGTTGATGAAGTGCAGAGGCTTAAAGGTTTTAATTATTTTTGTTAGTTTACTTTGGTGGTGGTGGTGGTGGTGATGGGTGGGTGGAGGTGGTAGTTTTAAAGCTTTTTTTTTCCATCTTGGACCCAGTTGGTTCTAGCTAGTTTTTTTTTTTTTTTTTAACTTTTAATTTTTCATTAGGGTGCAGCCAATTAACCGACAGTGTGATAGTTTCACGTGAACCGCCGAGACTCAGCCATACATACACATGTATCCCTTTCTCCCCCAAACTCCCCTCCCATCCAGGCTGCCACATAACATTGAGCAGAGTTCCCTGTGCTATACAGTAGGTCCTTGATGGTTATCCATTTAAAATATAGCAGCGTGTACATGTCCGTCCCAAACTCCCTATCCATCCCATTCTCCTATCTTTCCAAGGGCAGTGGTAAGTTCATTCTCTTTGAGTCTGCTTCTGTTTTATAAATTCATTTGTATAATTTCTTTTTAGATTACACATATAAGGAATGTCAAACCATATTTCTTCTTCTCTGACAGACTTTGCTCAGTATGACAATCTCTAGATCATCCATGTTGCTGCAAATGGCATTTCAGTTTTAACAGCAGAGTAATATTCCATTACTTAACCAACAAAGTTCTGTCTAGTCAAAGTTATGGTTTTTTTCCAGTAGTCATGTATGGATATGAGAATTGGACTATAAAGAAAGCTGAACACTGAAGAATTGATGCCTTTGAACTGTGGTGTTGGAGAAGACTCTTGAGAGTCCCTTGGACTGCAAGGAGATTCAACCAGTCCATCCTAAAGGAGATCAGTCCTGAATATTCATTGGAAGGACAGATGCTAAAGCTGAAACTCCAATACTTTGGCCACCTGACGTGAAGAACTGACTCCTTGGAAAAGAGCCTGATGCTGGGAAAGAGTGAGGGCAGGAGGAGAAGGGGATGATAGAGGATGAGATGGTTGGATGGCATCACGGACAAAATGGACATGAATTTGAGCAAGCTCCGGGAGTTGGTGATGGACAGGGAAGCCTGGTAATGCAGTCCATGGAGTCGCAAAGAGTTGGACATGACGGAGTGACTGAACTGAACTGAATATTCCATTGTATATATGTACCACATTTTCTTTATCCATTTCTCTGTTGGTAGACATTTAGGTTGCTAAAGCTTTTTAAAAACTATCTTTAGAAAATAACCTTAAACTGAATGGAGAATATGCTTGATTTCAGAAACCAAAGGGCATAAACTGAAAGACACTGGCAATTGGGCCATGAGCTGTTAGCACCCTTCCGGCTTGTGTCAGGCTGGTATGTTGATGGGGCACTTGGGATGTGGTAGAAGGGCCTGCCAGATGCTCTGTCAGGTATGGCCACACGTAAGGACCCTGGATTCATGGAGGGGGCAGCCTTTCAGCCATGGTCATCTCTCCCACCACTCCCCTCTTTGCTCACCAAGACCCTGGTCTCCACCAGGTATCCCTCCAACCACCACAGTCAGGGGGGAAATGTGGGAGCAGAGCCTGACCTGGGTCTGCCTAAGTGCCCTGCTAACACAGGTCATTCCAGACCCACAGAGCGGACAGGGTTCTGACCTGCCCTGGCCCGGGGGAACCTCCCAGGGTGTGCGTGCTGGGGAGGGCAGACTCCCCAGGCTCTATCTGCCCCTGGTTCCACTCGGGTGTAGATAACACCTAGTCATGAGCTTCCTGAACAAAACACTTTCAATTTGTGCCTGGTCCAGGGCTCAGATTTAATCACATTGTTAATCTTTGAGACTGTTAGCCCTCCCCAGTCATTTGTAAGTTGTAATGGAGGAAAGAGAACCTTACATGGAAGTTAATGAGTTGGAAAGAGACAGTGGAACTGGTTTTACAAAGCGGGTAGCCTAAACCCGGATCACTGCATTTCAGTCGTGGCTCATCTGTGTCTGTTAAAGATTTGAGTTCATATTTTGACCCCATTAAGGGGAAATATGGGTGGGGGTTCTTCCTACACACAACTTGGGCTGGAGGGGCCCCCTGAGCCTGGGAACAAACGCAAGAATGAGTCCTCACGGCCATCACCGCCTGAGCTGATAAACTTTCCAGCAAGCCCAAGTTCCTCTTCAACACCCTACTAACAATGCCAGGAATGTGCTCTGACTCAGAACCAGGTGGGTGACCCTTACCGATAAAAATACAGGCACATTCAGGGGGAAGGCTCAGGTGCTAGCTGGGGGCAGGGGGGCTGTGCATTAACCCTTTGTGGCTGCTTCCCAAATGCTGTCCTCAGAGTGGGGCTGTGAGGTTACTTCTGCAGGCAGGGCTGGCTTCCCAGACACGCAACCAACCCCTCAACCTTCCTCAGCAGCAACATGAGCACGTTTCCATCCTGCCCCTGCAGGTGCTCTGAAATCACCCCAGCAGCTCGGGCCCTGCTGCTTGCCTCCCTCTTGCTCCATCTCTCCACTCTCTCAGCTCCCTGGGGAGCTGCTGGAAACCTTGTTTCTACACGGACATCCTTCCACACTTGCACGAATCCTCAGCTACAGACTCCAGAGCAAGGATGGAGCCCCAGGTGATGCTGCAGGACAAGGATGCCCTGAGGGTCAGGGGCTGGGCTCCAATCCTGGTTCAGGCACCAGCCAGCCCCCATGACTGAGGACCAGTCCCCTTCCTCTGCAGTCTCAGCGTTTACAGCTGTGCCATGACTTCTCCAGCTCTCTCTAGCTTTGGGTGACACCAGGATGTTGGAATTAGAGGGAGAGGTCATAGGGTGGGTGCAGGGGAGGGGGCCTCATCTTCCAGAGATTGCTTCTGCAGAGAATGAGACAGGCAGCTCCCGAACAGTGACCCAATGGCAGGGGCGGGGGCCCCCATAGGCCATCACCATGCTGCCATCCGAGGGCACCAAAGCCACCCTTCCGAGTAGCCTGCAGGGCTCTGGCTCCTCTTCACCAATCCCCAAGCCTCCCCCTGAGTTGGCCTTAACGTTTCAGTCACTAATGCCTTAATCAATAAGGCCCCTTGCCTGCTAGTCTGTGTGCCTGGACCAGTCCTCAGTCACTCCTGCGGGGCACCTACCACTGTATCCAGAGTTTGGACGTAGGGGGAGCGCAGGGACCTATGACTGGTGCTTGGATTCTAAGGCATGAGGCCCTGGAGGCCCAGGTACGGGGCTTTTGCCCAAGAAAGCTGGGTCTTGCTGAGGCCTAGTGGAGTGGCCAACAGAGGGCTAGATGGTAAAAGATGGACGTGAGTGGCTGAACCCAGGTGCCAATGTCACTGCTCCCCCACCATGGTCTTTAAGCCTGACCGTCTCCCTGGGCTTCATGGCGATGGGCATTGCTGCCTTCGCACCCAGTGGGCCAGTGGGGCCTCGCCACCCCCTCAATCACTCCAGCCTCTCAGAAAGCAATATGGAACTAAGACGGAAAAAATCAAACACAGAAAAATGTAAAGGTCCCAGCCCAGCTGAAAATGGAGTGGGGTTCTCAACACGTGGTTAAGGTGTGCAGGACACAGGTGTCTGAGCTCGGGAGACCGGAGGGCCTTTGTAGGCAGGACTGGCTCGGGCTTCCCAGGAGGTGCTCGTGTAAAGAGGAGATGCCAGAGACAAGTGTTTGATCCCTGGTGGGTTGGGAAGGTCCCCTGGAGGAGGGCATGGCAACCCCCTCCAGTATTCCTGCCTGGAGCACCCCATGGACAGAGGAGCCTGGCGGGCCACAGCTGAAGCGTGCCTCACTTTCTGGCTTGGGCAGGGGCCTGGGGCCAGTGGCCACTACCTGACTCCCTTCACCTGCAGACCCGTCCCCTGGGCCCTGTGGGCTGGTCTGCGGGCCTGTCAGCAAACACAATTCCAATACCAGTGGGGCTTTCAGGGGCCCCAAGTCCAGGACACCTCCTCCCATGCCAGGACGCCCTAGGGCTCTCTTTCTGGCAGGAGTCGCTCCCCAAACAGCCTCCGCCCGAGGAGTGACCTGCCCCCACTTAGTCTCGGAGCGGCAGGCTCAGCCCTGTCTGCAGAGCCATCGCCAACAGGACTTCTGATGGAAACCATCGATTTGCCCAAAATGGGCTCCCGAGGACCCAGACCTCCGGTTAGGCTTTCCAGGTGAAGCTTGGCTTTCGGGTTCGGGGAGGGGGGATGGGTGGGGGGCTAGGAGCGTCCTCCTCACCAGTCAGGAGGGACCGAGGCCTGGGGGGCTGTTGGGGGCGTTTTCACACCGGCGGGGCTGCAGCCAGCACCGCGGACCCGCCCCACGCCCGGGTTCTCCCTGAACTCACCGACTCCGTTCCCAGGGGTGTCGGCCCTGACCGCCGGGACTCCGGGGTTGCCCGCTCCGGTCCTGCCAGGGAGAGCGAGGCGACCGGGCGGCGTCGGGGCTCAGGGCTCTGAGGCCAGGCGGGCCGATCGGGCCGGGCAGGGCGCAGGGCGGCGGGAGGGCGAGGTCCGGGCGCCCGCGGGGATCACGAGGGCCGCGCCCGCCCCGCCCAGCTCCGGGAGCAGCTAGCACCTCCGGGTGCGGGCGGCGACTGGGGCGGGCACCCGGGCGCCCGCGCGGGAGGCGCCCGCGCCAGGCAGAGACCATCGCTCCTCGCCCACAGGCCGCTTGGCGGAGGAAGGCGGCGGCGGCGGGGAGGGCAGGCCCGGGCCCGCACCTGGGGAGTCGGGCCGGTAACGCGGCCGCCGCGGTAGCCCTCGGCGCGGAGGGACCTGGGGGCCTTTCGCGCCCTCGGACCGCACGCTTTCTGACTTAATTCCCATCCCAGCTCTGCAGTTTACTCTGCTATTCACTCCGGCTTCACAGAAGGGATACCGAGGCTCAAGAAGGCGCCTTCCCTAAAGCCTCCGACTAACGCGTGGGAAAGCCGGCGGGTAAGGGGGACTTTGGAGCGAGAAGCCTCAGCCCCAGGATCGCCGCCGCGGGAAGGGTCCCGAGACCTCGCCCATCAAGAAAAGTCGGCGTAGTCAGCATCCGCACGCAGACCGGGCGGGAATAGACCGGAGGGTGCCCTCGGCGGGGAGAGCGGAGGGCAGCCGGGGAACCTCCTCCGAGCCTGCCGCCGCTTCTCTCTCCACGAGCTCAGTTCAGTCGCTCAGTCGTGTCCAACTCTGCGACCCAATGAACTGCAGCAGGCCAGGCCTCCCTGTCCATCACCAACTCCCGGAGTTTGCTTAAACTCATGCCCATTGAGTCGGTGATGCCATCCAACCGTCTCATCCTCTGTCGCTCACTTCTCCTCCCGCCTTCAATCTTTCCCACGATCAGGGTCTTTCCCAGTGAGTCGGTTCTTCGCATCAGGTGGCTCAGTTCAGTTCAGTTCAGTTCAGTCGCTCAGTCTTGTCCGACTCGTTGAGACCCCATGAATCGCAGCACGCCAGGCCTCCCTGTCCATCACCAACTCCCGGAGTTCACTCAAACTCACATCCATCCAGTCGGTGATGCCATCCAGCCATCTCATCCTGTCGTCCCCTTCTCCTGCCCCCAATCCCTCCCAGCATCCAAGTCTTTTCCAATGAGTCAACTTTTCTCATGAGGTGGCCAACGTACTGGAGTTTCAGCTTTAGCATCATTCTTCCAAAGAACACCCAGGACTGATCTCCTTCAGAATGGACTGGTTGGATCTCCTTGGAGTCCAGGGGACTCTCAAGAGTCTTCTCCAACACCACAGTTCAAAAGCATCAATTCTTCGGCACTCAGCTTTCTTCACAGTCCAACTCTCACATCCATACATGACCACTGGGAAAACCATAGCCTTGTCTAGACGGACTTTGTTGGCAAAGTACTGTCTCTGCTTTTGAATATGCTATCTAGGTTGGTCATAACTTTCCTTCCAAGGAGTAAGTGTCTTTTAATTTCATGGCTGCAATCACCATCTGCAGTGATTTTGGAGCCCCAAAAAATAAAGTCTGACACTGTTTCCACTGTTCCCATCTATTTCCCATGAAGTGATGGGACCAGATGTCATGATCTTCGTTTTCTGACTGTTGAGCTTTAAGCCAACTTTTTCACTCTCCTCTTTCACTTTCATCAAGAGGCTTTTGAGTTCCTCTTCACTTTCTGCCATAAGGGTGGTGTCATCTGCATATCTGAGGTTATTGATATTTCTCCTAGCAATCTTGATTCCAGTTTGTGCTTCTTCCAGCCCAGCGTTTCTCATAATGTACTCTGCATATAAGTTAAATAAGCAGGGTGACAATATACAGCCTTGACGTATTCCTTTTCCTATTTGGAACCAGTCTGTTGTTTCATGTCCAGTCTAACTGTTGCTTCCTGACCTGCATACAGGTTTCTCAAGAGGCAGGTCAGGTGGTCTGGTATTCCCATCTCTTTCAGAATTTTCCAGAGTTTATTGTGATCCACACAGTCAAAGGCTTTGGCATAATCAATAAAGCAGAAATAGATGTTTTTCTGGAACTCTCTTGCTTTTTCCATGATCCAGCGGATGTTGGCAATTTGATGTCTGGTTCCTCTGCCTTTTCTAAAACCAGCTTGAACATCTGGAAGTTCAGGTTCACGTATTGCTGAAGCCTGGCTTGGAGAATTTGGGGCATTACTTTACTAGCATGTGAGATGAGTGCAGTTGTGCGGTAGTTTGAGCATTCTTTGGCATTACCTTTCTTTGGGATTGGACTGAAAACTGACCTTTTCCAGTCCTGTGGCCACTGCTGAGTTTTCCAAATTTGCTGGCACGTTGAGTGCAGCACTTTCACAACATCATCTTTCAGGATTTGAAATAGCTCAACTGGAATTCCATCACCTCCACTAGCTTTGTTCATAGTGATGCTTTCTAAGGCCCACTTGACTTCACATTCCAGGATGTCTGGCTCTAGGTGAGTGATCACACCATCATGATTATCTGGTCGTGAAGATCTTTTTTGTACAGTTCTTCTGTGTATTCTTGCCACCTCTTCTTAATGTCTTCTGCTTCTGTTAGGTCCATACCATTTCAGGAGCACCTCAAATCCACAGGGCCCCAAGTACCGCCAGCAGCTCCAGCCCACCGTGCCCGCTTGTCCTTCCCAAATCCCCTGGACATTAAGGGCGTCACCACCTTCCCTCTCCTTTCTGGACTAGGGCGCATGAGAGCCATGCTCGCCTTCTCCCTCTCCCTTACCAAAAGAAGATCGAACAAGAAGTACATTCTTACCCTCAGAAACTAGTTTTCCATATCTGTGAAATGGGAATACGAACATAAAGAAATACATAAATGATCAGGGTTATTAGGTGAATGGACACGAATATCTCCATTTTGCAGAAGAGGAAATTATACCTTACAGGATTTTTGTGACCTCACATTGGATAATTTATAAGGCGTTTTCAAAAGCCACACATTTCTGCTCTGGTTAGAGTGTTGGTTGTCTACTGTGTGAAGCACTGTAAGTGCATTTGGGTTATTTCAGGCCCCCAGGGTGGTAGCAGCTCTGGCCAAACACCATCCGCTGTGTGTGCGAACCCAGAAATAGGGACATTTAACCCAGAGTTTCCAGAAACCCTATGAACAATTCTTGTGTTTTTCATTTCCTTACTATAAACTTTACAATTGCTTATAAATTAACAGATCCCTTAAAAGTTGCTATCAGAACTGTAAATTGCTTAAGGCAAAAGTTAATTTTTTTTAATCTTTCACCGATTTTTTGTTTTTAAATTGAATATAGTTGGTTTACAACACTGTGTTAGTTTCAGGTGTTAGTTTCACAGCAAAGTGATTGACACACACATATTGCTTTTCAGATTCCCTTTGCATTATAGATTATTACAAGATTTTGAATATGTTCCACATATTATACAGTACGTCCTTGTTTATTATTTCATATATGCTATGCTATGCTAAGTCACTTCAGTCGTGTCCGACTCTGTGCGACCCCATAGACGGCAGCCCACCAGGCTCCCCCGTCCCTGGGATTCTCCAGGCAAGAACACTGGAGTGGGTTGCCATTTCCTTCTCCAGTGCGTGAAAGTGAAAAGTGAAAGTGAAGTCGCTCAGTCGTGTCCAACTCTTAGCGACCCCATGGATTGCAGCCTACCAGGCTTCTCTGTCCATGGGATTTTCCAAGCAAGAGTACTGGAGTGGGGTGCCATTGCCTTCTCCGTATTTCATATATAGTAGTGTGTATATATTAATCCCAAACCTCTAATTTATCTCTCTCCTCCTCTCCTCTTTGGGAACCATAAGTTTGTTTTCTGTGTCTGTGAGTCTCTCTGTTTTATAAAAATAAGTTCATTTGTATCCTCCTTTTAAATTCCATATATAAGTGATATCATATGATATTTGTCTCTATCTGATTTACTTCACTTGGTATGATAATCTCTAGGTCCATTCATGTTGCTGTGCATGGCAATATTTCATTCTTTTTTATGGCTGAGTAAGCCTTTGACTGTGTGGATCACAATAAACTGGAAAATTCTGAGAGAGATGGGAATACCAGACCACCTGACCTGCCTCTTGAGAAACCTATATGCAGGTCAGGAAGCAACAGTTAGAACTGGACATGGAACAACAGATTGGTTCCACATAGGAAAAGGAGTACGTCAAGGCTGTATTGTCACCCTGCTTATTTAACTTATATGCAGAGTACATCATGAGAAACGCTGGGCTGGAAGAAGCACAAACTGGAATCAAGATTGCTAGGAGAAATATCAATAACCTCAGATATGCAGATGACACCACCCTTATGGCAGAAAGTGAAGAGGAACTCAAAAGCCTCTTGAAGAAAGTGAAAGAGGAGAGTGCAAAAGTTGGCTTAAAGCTCAACATTCAGAAAACGAAGATCATGACATCTGGTCCCATCACTTCATGGGAAATAGATGGGGAAACAGTGGAAACAGTGTCAGACTTTATTTTTTTGGGCTCCAAAATCACTGCAGATGGTGATTGCAGCCATGAAATTAAAAGACGCTTACTCCTTGGAAGAAAAGTTATGACCAACCTAGATAGTATATTGAAAAGCAGAGACAGTACTTTGCCAACAAAGGTCCGTCTAGTCAAGGCTATGGTTTTTCCAGTGGTCATGTATGGATGCGAGAGTTGGACTGTGAAGAAAGCTGAGTGCCGAAGAATTGATGCTTTTGAACTGTGGTGCTGGAGAAGACTCTTGAGAGTCCCTTGGACTGCAAGGAGATCCAACCAGTCCATTCTGAAGGAGATCAGCCCTGGGTGTTCTTTGGAAGGACAGATGCTAAAGCTGAAAGTCCAGTACTTTGGCCACCTCATGAGAAAAGTTGACTCATTGGAAAAGACTCGGATGCTGGGAAGGATTGGGGGCAGGAGGAGAAGGGGACAACAGAGGATGAGATGGCTGGATGGCATCACCGACTGGATGGACGTGAGTTTGAGTGAACTCAGGGAGTTGGTGATGGACAGGGAGGCCTGGTGTGCTGAGATTCATGGAGTCTCAAAGAGTCGGACACGACTGAGCGACTGAACTGAACTGACTGAATATTCCGTTGCATATAATACCACTTCTTTTTTTTTTTTTGTAAATTTATTTCTTTTAATTGGAGGCTAATTACTTTACAATATTGTAGTGGTTTTGCCATACATTGACATGAATCAGCCACGAGTGTACATGTGTCCCTCATCCTGAACCCCCCTCCTACCTCCCTCCCCATCCCATCCCTCAGGGTCATCCCAGTACACCAGCCTTGAGCTCCCTGTCTCATGCATCGAACCTGGACTGGCGATCTGTTTCACATATGGTAATATACATGTTTCAATGCTATTCTCTCAAATCACCCCACCCTTGCCTTCTCCCACAGAGTCCAAAGGTCTGTTCTTTCCATCTATGTCTCTTTCACTATCTCTCATATAGGGTTATCGTTACCATCTTTCTAAATTCCATATATACGCATTAATATATGCAATATATGCACTGTATTGCTGTTTTTCTTTCTGACTTACTTCACTCTGTATAATAGGCTCCAGCTTCATTCACCTCACCAGAACTGATTCAAATACATTATTTTTAATGGCTGAGTAATACTCCATTGTGTATATGTACCACAGCTTTCTTATCATTCATCTAGGACATCTAGGTTGCTTCCATGTCCTGGCTATTATAAACAGTGCTGTGATGAACATTGGGGTACATGTGTCTCGTTCAATTCTGGTTTCCTCGGGGTGTATGCCCAGCAGTGGGATCACTGGGTCATATGGCAGTTCTTTTTCCAGTTTTTTAAGGAATCTCCACACTGTTCTCCATAGTGGCTGTACTAGTTTGCATTCCTATCAACAGTGTAAGAGGGTTCCCTTTTCTCTGCACCTTCTCCAGCATCCATTGTTTGTAGACGTTTTGAATACCACTTCTTCTTTATCCATTCATCTGTTGATGGACACTTACGTTAATTCCAAGTCTTTGCTATTGTGAACTCTGCTACTCTGAACACTGGGGCACGTGTATCTTTGTGAATTAGAATTTTCATCTTTTCCAGATATACACTCAATGGTTGGATTGCTGGATCATGTGGTAGCTCTATTTTTACTTTTTAAAGTAACTTCCATATTGTTTTCCATGGTCTTTAAATTTTTTTTTTTAATGCATTTGTGCTTATTTATTTGAATTAGTGGGTTTTTTAAAATGTGCAAAGCTGACATGTGGTGATATATGATAAATATATGCGGTAAAGAATATAAACAGTATAAAATGACAAGTCAAGCTCAAGCTTATCCCCCCTCCCAAGCCCATTTCCCCAGAGCAGTCATTAGCAGGGGTGTGTGTGTGCTCTTCCCGATTACTGTGTGTGGGTAAGCATGTGGACTCTGGAACCAGCTGCAGGAGTTGGACCCCGGCTGAGGACATCATCGCTGGGCTGCTACTTAGCCTCCCCCGGCTCAGTTCTCCCTTCTACATGGTGCGGAATAGCAATAGGATCTACAGAGCAGGCTTGTTCTGAATCAATATACACAAAGCGCTCAGATTAGACCTGCCACGGGCTGAATGCTTGGTGAATATTAACTACTATTTGGAAAAGACCCTGATGCTGGGCAAGATTGAGGGCAGGAGGAGAAGGGGACAACAGAGGATGAGCTGCTTGGATGGCATCACCAATTCAACAGACGTGAATTTGAGCAAACTCCAGGAGGGGAGATAGTGAAGGACAGGGGAGGCTCGTGTGCCGCAGTCCATGGGGTTGCATGACTTAGCGACGAACAACGTTTAGTATAGACCCGATTCATTCTTTTTAATGGTTGCAGAGTAGCCACTGCCGTGAGTTTACTGTCATTATTTCACTACTGTCCTATTGATGGACTGTTAACTTTGGGGTTTTTTGCTATTTAAATTATTTCTGCCATAAATATATTACAGATAATACTTAATATTACTGACATATACATGTTTAAAGTGATGTATGTGTGTGTTAGTCGCTCAGTCATGTCCAACTCTTTGCAACCCCATGGACTGTAGCACACCAGGCTCCTTTGTCCATGGGATTCTCCAGGCAAGAATAGTGGAGTGGGTTGCCATTTCCTTCTCCAAAAAGGCTGATGAAAGTATGTAAAATCAAGATGATAACCGTACTTAGCGCAGTCTCAATAAAGCATCACTGAGATCTGAGGAAGTATTGTCTTAGGAATTCCTGCTTTCGACTGAGTTAGCTTGAGACAGTGAATCACCCCAGTGTCCTAAATCCATCAACAGGAACACAGATGCTCTATTTGTTATAAGTATCTATTAAATCTTTTATGACAGCTAGCCATGCTGAATTAAGAAGAATCTTGTGATATATAAATATAATTATATGTGATATATAAATATAATTATACATACATATGTATCATTCTACACACAAATGAAAACAATTATATCTATCCAACAAAGTCCTAAAATTGAATTGCTGAGCCAAAGGACGTATGCAATTCTTAAGAGAAACTTCTAGACTAGAATTTAAAAAGTTTAAGTTATTGAAACAATCTCAAAATAACAAAAATGTACAAGTATTATACAAAGAACTCCTCCCTCCAGTGTGTAAGTTGCTGACCTGATGCTTCAGTGTGGGTCGTGCGAACAAGGACAATCAACAAAATTTCAATCCACCCATCCAACTCAGTAAACGATATGTTGCTGTGTATAATCGTGAGAACCCTTTCCAGTTTTGTCATTTGTCTCAACAATATCCTTTATTTTGAAGGATTCGGTTCCGAATGACTTCTTAATGTAGCTTTGGGGGGGAGACAGAGGACAGGGGAGCGGGGAGGTGAGCCTGGTGGCCGCTGGCCAGGACCTCGGGGTAGGTTGCTGCTCCTCCTCCTGGCACTCTTGCCCCGCCCTTATCTTTGGGGCCCTGGCCCCCTCCTCCACTTCCGAGCTTCTCAGGGGCCCCCGTGGGCCCTGGTGGTGCTCTCTGGCTCCCTGACTTTTTGCCTCTGCCCTGTGTCTGTCCTTCCTGTTCACTTGCTTGGAGCTGGCTTTCTTTTTCCAGACTATGTGGTCCAATCCTGTCTCTTAGAGAAAACTGATGCTTGGAGAGGAGCATCAGTTACACCCAAGGCCATACAGGGAGTCAGGGAGGCTCGCCTCCGCAACAGGAGACTTGCGTAAAGCCATTGCAGGCCTTCAAGAAGTCGGCCTGGTGGGTGGACACCAGAGGGCAGTAGAGGGCCCCTCCCCACCTCCTTGTCTCAAAGTGGCTGGAGACGCTGGTTTCTGAGATTTGAAGTGGACAGGACAAGCAAGGCGGGATGGCTGTCTCGTCCATGACTTCAGGAAGATCAGCATGGAAGGCGGGTCCCACGGGAGGGCCCTTTAATATCCCTGTCTCTTGGGGTAGCTGGGCAGGCAAGTCCCTTTGAGGGCTGGGCTGGGACTCTCCTTATCTCTGGCAGTGAAGAGGGCACCCTGGGGAGAGGAGGACCCTGGCCTGCTGGAGAGCATCCTATAGTTTCTGGAAGTGCCAGCTTCCCCGAGAAGGCAGGTGCAGGGTTCGTGCTGAAAGGCCTGTGGTCCCCTGTCCACCACCTTCCCTGGGTCCTCTTCAACTGACCAGCAGGCAGCAGTTCAGTCCACCCTGCCTTCTCCCCTGTCTGAATCCGCTGGGCTAGTGTGCCTTTGGGCCTCCCGGAACATCTGGATTTTTGAGATGAACACCCAGAAAGTTGAACACATGTGGAGTATCACCCTCAATCCCAGTCATGTTCTGAAAACTATAAGTGAAGTTGCTCAGTGTCCGACTCCGTGACGCCATGGACCATAGCCCACCAGGCTCCTCCGTCCTTGGGATTTTCCAGGCAAGAGTACTGGAGTGGGGTGCCATTTCCTTCTCCAGGGGATCTTCCCGACCCAGGGATAGAACCCGGGTCTCCCGCATTGTGGGCAGATGCTTTACCCTCTGAGCCACTAGGGAAGCCACTCTGTAAACTATAATTTAAAAGAAAATACATTTAAATGGCACAGTTCAGTCGCTCAGTTGTATCCGACTCTTTGTGGCCCCATGGACTGCAGCACGCCAGGCTTCCCCGTCCTTCACCAATTCCTGGAGCTTGCTCAAACTCGTGTTGGTCGAGTCAGTAATGCCATCCAACCATCTCATCCTCTGTTGTCCCCTTTTCCTCCTGCCTTCAATATTTCCCAGCATCAGGGTCTTTTCCACTGAATCAGTTCTTCTCATCAGGTGGCCAAAGTATTGGAATTTCAGCTTCAGCATCAGTCCTTCCAATGAACACCCAGGACTGATTTCCTTTAGGATGGACTGGTTGGATCTCCTTGCAGTCCAAGGGACTCTCAAGAGTCTTTCCAACACCACAGTTCAAAAGCATCAATTATTCGGTGTTCAGCTATAAATGGTGCAAATGAACTTATTTGCAAAACAGAAATAGAGTCACAGATGTAGAAAACAAACTTACGGTTACCAGGGGAGAAAGCAGGGAGTGGGGAGGGATAAGGGGAGACGGGGATCGACACGTACGCAATACTATGTATAACATAGGTGACTATGAGGACCTTCTGTAGAGCACGGGGAACTCTGCTCCATACTCTGTAATGACCTATATGGGAAAAGACTCTAAAAAAGAGTGGATATGTGTACATGTTTAACTCATTCACTTGCTGTATACTGGAGACTAATGTGACCTTGTAAATCAACTATACACCAAGACAAATTTTTACAGAAGAAAATGCATTTACATCAGATACTGAATAATTTTCTTTCTTTTATAAATCTGAAAAACTGAGGAGAGTCCTGCTTTGGAAAGCGTTCCCCTGGCCTTGTGCTCGTTCTTCTGGGCGGGGAACCCTTGGGCCTCGGAGGAGGTGTCGCCTGACCTGCTGCCCGCCAGCTCTTCAGTACACAGGGCCCCGTGACTGCCCTCCACTCGGTGCAGTGCACACAGTGACCCCTGAGCTGTGTGTCTTGGGTCAGAACCACGCCAGGAAAGCGCCCGGCTGCTCTCCCAGCCCCCGCCCTCCTTCCCTCGAGCTCTGGGCTCCAGTCCTTTTTGAAATGATGTCCCTGCCCCACTTGCTTGCTCGTGTAAGCCCCACTGCATTAGGGTCTCAGCTCAGCTGTCCTTCCCTCCGAAAAGCATTTCCTGATGGTCCACCCCTCCCCACTATGAGACTCCCCATTTTCCCCTGCACGTTCTTGCAGAACCTGTCTCCTGGCTTACCCACCACATTTGTGAGAAGGTCTGGTAACGTCTTTGCTCCCCTGCTCTAAGCTCTGGAGCTCCAGGTCTGGGATGTTCACTTTCTGTAACTGAGGCCGTACATGGGGCTACCTTCCTTTTCGGAAGGCTGTGTGGTTCAGTCCTGTCTCTTACAGGTGAGAAAACTGGTGATCAGAGAGGGTGTGGCATGCACCCAAGGTCACACAGCTCTGGGAGTCCCAGGACTGTGGGATATTCTTGCTGCAGTACACGGTGCTTGGCACATGGTTGGCCTTTGAGAACTACTTGTTGAATAAATGCTGCTTGATAATCATAATTGCAGATTTTGAGGATGCTCTTGATTTTAACTTTGACTGATGAATATTTTCCAAACAGAGCCCTGCCCCCACTGCCCTGGTGGACTGAGCTCATAGCATCTTCCCAGGGAGAAGGATCAGTTGAGAAGAAGGATGGTGGGAAGGCGGGTGGCAGGGATGGAAGAGGGAGACCTTCTGGGGCTGTCCTTCCCCTCTTTCCCTCACCCTCCATAGCCCAATGCCCAGTTCAGCTCAGCCCCTCCCCGTCTCGGTCTGAGATCCTTGCATTTTCTCCCTGGAAGGGTGTGTTGGAGGGCGCGAACAGCCCCTGTCTACTCAAACCTGCAGGGGATTTATTTGCCTGTTTCTACCCCATGTACAAGTGCTCGTTTTGGCAAATTGCTTCCCCCTCATCTGAACACATGAGGGATTGATTTTGATAAGTGCTGAGAAGGAGCTCTAATTAGCCAGCCAAGCCAGCCAAGAAGAGGGGGAAATCTCCTGAGGAATGAAACCCTTGACTCTAAAGCCATCAGACCATGCAGATTTTTGGGGTTTTGGAAGCGTCAGGTCATGTGAGGCTGGTGGGCCCTTGCCTTTCCCTACAATAGCTGAACTAGGAGTTTTCACCATCAGGGATTCAGAAACTGAGCAGAAAAGGTTCAAACTGAAGGAGAGGAACTGAGGCGATTAAGTTTTATGTTCTGTTCTCAGAAGACCTCCCTTCTGAAAATCGCAGTCATGCTTATGAAGGGGAGGAGCATGGAGGAAACTGGCCTGAAGACCTACTGCGTGCCCAGTGAGCACCGTCTGGGTGCCTGACTTACATAATCTTGATTGCGTTGGGTATCTGACGTTTACACTCTGTATTGTATTACAGCTAGTTCAAGTTCATGCAGTTAGAGACAGGAGATCAGATTCAAGCCCAGGTCTGAGTGTCTCAAAGCCTAGGCTTCCACCTGGCCAGGGGGCAGACTTTCCCTGCAGAGGAAGTGACCTGCTCAGTTCGCGCCCCAGTGCCAGGAGCGGAGAAGCTGTGACGAGCAGACCTGGAAACGCAAACCCGGAGCCCCTCTGGGGGTTACCTGCCAGGGCCCACGGAGGGCAGCGGCCAGGCGAGCCCCCAAGGGCCTCCTGCCCTCGTCACCCCCAGGCCTGGGTCCCCGCATCACGGTGTGACCGTGTCAGTTCCTTCCCGTGAACCCGGCACTCAGGCCCGTGAGTCCCAGAACGACCTGATTTCAGCTTCAACAGCGTATGAGTGGCACTTCACATTCAACTCTTGGACGAATGTTCTGGAATATTTGCAGTGTTGCTGATGACCTTCCCTGCGGGGAAGTCGGTCACAAGACCTCTCACTGGAGCCGCCGCCACCCTCACTCTCTCTGTCTGGTGCCAGCACAGGGCTTGGGGGTCAGTGCCAGCTGGAACACGACCCAGAACAGGAGTGCCTTGCAGCAGTGTCTCGCCCCGCGGCCAAAGCCCGCTGCCAGCTGAGAAATGCGCCCCCACCCCACCCAGCCCATGGAGCCTCCTGCCCTCTCGCCCAGCCCCCTGCTCTCTGCCACACTCGTGATAACTGTCCAGTTCCCCACATCCTCCCTGAACCCCACACCCACTTACAGTTCCCAGCTTCCTGACCCCACGAAGCCTCATGGGCTTGCTTGTTTCCTAAAGTATAAGCTACGCCCTCCATTCGGGGTGGAAACTTGATGTCAAACTGGGCTTTCATGCCTTTCCTTTTTTTCTCCTTCACCTTCCAAACTGGCTCAAATTCTACCTGCTTTAGGGGCCAAGCTAGGACACTGGTTTTGAAATTAGCTTTGTAAGTGTTATTTCGGGTTTCTGGAGACACTTGATTAGAGTGTTCAGGTTCGAAGTCATTTAAAAACTGTAATAAAACCCCAACATCCTTGTGAACCAGAGCAGCAGGCTTGGGTCTCTGTCCTCAGGGCTTGACATGAAAGCTGGAATGTTGATCATGGCAGTGTTTGCAGAAACCCATGTTTCCAGCCACCTATGGGCAGACTGTGCTGATAATCAGGCAGAATTTACCATGGAGTCGCACTAGACGGTTTCCAGATAAAACATAGGATGCCCAGCTAAATTTGAATTTTAGATAAACAATGAACAATTTCTTTTGCATCAGCTTGTTCTAAGTGTTTCATGGAGCATACACACTTATACTAAAATATTATTTGCTGTTTATGTGAAATTCGAATTTAACCAGGCATCTTGGACTGGCATCTGGCAGATATGTGCCAGTGCTACAGAGGGAACACCCTGAGTATGTTTTCTCTGCTAACGTCGGGACCTTGGGAGGAAAGTGCTGGCGTCCTGTGGCCTTAGGATGGGAACATTTGGGTGGGGAGTTTAAACTTGAACACCTAGATTTCCCAGAATGCTCTGAGCATAGAGAAGCAGGTCTTTTAGATGCTGGTACCCAGAGATGGGAGACTTTACTGGAGGTGGATGTCTTACAATGGGATGCTTGTCCTCAACATATGTCCTCATCTCACCTTATTTCCTCTAGATTACGAACTGGGGCCAGGTCTCAGCAGAGCCTAAGCGGGAAAATAAAACTGGGAACAAATATACTCCTCACCAACACAGTGACAGATTGTGGCCAGCAGGTCTCACCCAGTGACAGAGCGAAATGTGTGGGTGTGAACCTTGGAGATGCTGAATTGACTTTATTAGTTTGCAAGAATGCTCCCACGCGCCAGGATTGGACTTCCTGGCAAGGACGCTTAGAAATTATTATTATTATTATTTTTTAAATTTTATTTTATTTTTAAACTTTACATAATTGTATTAGTTTAACACACTGCTTTGTGTCTTTTTTGTGAACCCGCTAACCCACCCCAGTCTCCCCAAGTTTTCAAGGGGGTGGGAAGGGCTCTGCAAGTCTTGAGCATGATGTAAATGAGATGTAGGCACTGCGATTGTCTTGCTAGAGTATGAAGTAAGAGCGTAGAGGGCCTAGGGAAGTAAGAACGTGAGACTGGCTCTATTATGTAAGGTTGTGTTAAGTCTCTGCTACCTGTCACGGTATCATCCTCAGGAACCTTGGCCATGCTTGTTCGGCACACGGGTGAACCTTTCCTAGTTAGACCCAGTGTACGGGAAGTGGCAATCCCTCTGGTTGTCCAGGTAAGACTTACAGGCTCCAGAAGTTGGAAGCAGATCCTATAAAGATTCAGGGGGATGCAGCTTTGGTGAAGTTTTAGGGGTCTAGTGATCTAGAGTAGGCTGGAAGGTATCCTCTAAGGTAAAGGCAACTTATTCACTTTGGGGTCCCTACCACAGAGACAGAGCCACCCGCTGGATGAAACTCCGGATTTTGGAGGTGACATACGCCTCGCTTGGGAATACCCCTACAATCCATTCAGCAAATTTTTTGGAAGGCTGGCAGGTTTGAGCGGGGCTAGAGGATAGGAGAATTCCACTGCAGGTTTAGGCATTAAAGCAAGCCTCTCTGATTGATCAGGGAACTGGAGGAAATAAGACAGGAAGACTGGAGACAGAGGGGCGTGCGTGTGAATCTCGGGAGTACCATGGGTGACTCCCGCATCTCAAGTTGGTGCCCAGCAGAGGCTGTCTCCAGCAGAAGGGACACTAAATGGATAGATATATTGGGACCCCTTCCTGAGGAGGGCAGCCTCTGTGCTTGGCCACCTTAATGTCTACGTGGGTCCAGCTGTACAGTGTCCCTCTCACCATGGCTGATCTAGCTGCTTCTGTTGCCCAATATCTGATGCTAAACCCTTTATATGGTACCCTGCCTTGAGACATTAGGAGTCCCTGGGATTGGTGTGTACTAGGGGTTCTTTCCTTGAGAACCCCATGAACAGTATGAAAAGGCAAAATGATAGGATACTGAAAGAGGAACTCCCCAGGTCAGTAAGTGCCCAATATGCTACTGGAGATCAGTGGAGAAATAACTCCAGAAAGAATGAAGAGATGGAGCCAAAGCAAAAACAATACCCAGCTGTGGATGTGACTGGTGATAGAAGCAAGGTCCAATGCTGTAAAGAGCAACATTGCATAGGAACCTGGAATGTCAGGTCCATGAATCAAGGCAAATTGGAACTACTCAAACAAGAGATGGCAAGAGTGAACGTCGACATTCTAGGAATCAGCGAACTAAAATGGACTGGAATGGGTGAATTTAACTCAGATGACCATTATATCTACTACTGCGGGCAGGAATCTCTTAGAAGAAATGGAGTAGCCATCATGGTCAACAAAAGAGTCTGAAATGCAGTACTTGGATGCAATCTCAAAAACGATAGAATGATCTCTGTTCGTTTCCACGGCAAACCATTCAATATCACAGTAATCCAAGCCTATGCCCCAACCAGTAACGCTGAAGAAGCTGAAGTTGAATGGTTCTATGAAGACCTCCAGGACATTTTAGAACTAACACCCCAAAAAGATGTCCTTTTCATTATAGGGGACTGGAATGCAGAAGTAGGAAGTCAAGAAACACCTGGGGCAACAGGCAAATTTGGCCTTGGAATATGGAATGAAGCAGGGCAAAGGCTAATAGAGTTTTGCCAAGGGAATGCACTGGTCTTAGCAAACACCCTCTTCCAACAACACAAGAGAAGACTCTACACATGGACATCACCAGATGGTCAACACTGAAATCAGATTGATTATATTCTTTGCAGCCAAAGATGGAGAAGCTCTATACAGTCAGCAGAAACAAGACTGGGAGCTGACTGTGGCTCAGATCATGAACTCCTTATTGCCAAATTCAGACTTAAGTTGAAGAAAGTAGGGAAAACCACTAGACCATTCAGTTATGACCTAAATCAAATCCCTTATGATTATACAGTGGAAGTGAGAAATAGATTGAAGGGACTAGATTTGAAAGATAGAGTGCCTGATGAACTATGGATGGAGGTTTGTGACATTGTACCGGAGACAGGGATCAAGACCATCCCCATGGAAAAGAAATGCAAAAAAGCAAAATGGCTGTCTGGGGAGGCCTTACAAATAGCTGTGAAAAGAAGGGAAGTGAAAAGCAAAGGAGAAAAGAATACACAGAAGAATTGTACAAAAAAGATCTTCACGACCCAGATGATCACGATGGTGTGATCACTCACCTAGAGCCAGACATCCTGGAATGTGAAGTCAAGTGAGCCTTAGAAAGCATCACTATGAACAAAGCTAGTGGAAGTGATGGAATTCTAGTTGAGCTATTTCAAATCCTGAAAGATGATGCTGTGAAAGTGCTGCACTCAATATGCCAGCAAATTTGGAAAACTCAGCAGTGGCCACAGGACTGGAAAAGGTCAGTTTTCATTCCAATCCCAAAGAAAGGCAATGCCAAAGAATGCTCAAACTACCGCACAATTGCACTCATCTCACATGCTAGTAAAGTAATGCTCAAAATTCTCCAAGCAAGGCTTCAGCAATACGTGAACTGTGAACTTCCAGATGTCCAAGCTGGTTTTAGAAAAGGCAGAGGAACCAGACATCAAATTGCCAACATCTGCTGGATCATGGAAAAAGCAAGAGAATTCCAGAAAAACATCTATTTCTGCTTTATTGACTATGCCAAAGCCTTTGACTGTGTGGATCACAATAAACTGTGGAAAATTCTTCAAGAGATGGGAATACCAGACCACTTGACCTGCCTCTTGAGAAACCTGTATGCAGGTCAGGAAGAAACAGTTAGAACTGGACATGGAACAACAGACTGGTTCCAAATAGGAAAAGGAGTATGTCAAGGCTGTATATTGTCACCCTGCTTATTTAACTTCTATACAGAGTACATCATGAGAAACGCTGGGCTGGAAGAAGCACAAGCTGGAATCAAGATTGCCAGGAGAAATATCAATAACCTCAGATATGCAGATGATATCACCCTTATGGCAGAAAGTGAAGAGGAACTCAAAAGCCTCTTGATGAGAGTGAAAGAGGAGAGTGAAAAAGTTGGCTTAAAGCTCAACATTCAGAAAACGAAGATCATGACATCTGGTCCCATCACTTCATGGGAAATAGATGGGGAAACAGTGGAAACAGTGGCTGACTTTATTTTTTTGGGCTCCAAAATCACTGCAGATGGTTATTGCAGCCATAAAATTAAAAGACTCCTTGGAAGAAAAGTTATGACCAACCTAGATAGCATATTCAAAAGCAGAGACATTACTTTGCCAACAAAAGTCCATCTAGTCAAGGCTATGGTTTTTTCAGTGGTCATGTATGGATGTGAAAGTTGGACTGTGAAGAAAGCTGAGTGCCGAAGAATTGATGCTTTTGAACTGTGGTGTTGGAGAAGACTCTTGAGAGTCCCTTGGACTGCAAGGAGATCCAACCAGTCCATCCTAAAGCAGATCATTCCTGGGTGTTCATTGGAAGGACAGATGCTAAAGCTGAAAGTCCAGTACTTTAGCCACCTCATGTGAAGAGTTGACTCACTGGAAAAGACTCTGATGCTGGGAGGGATTGGGGGCAGGAGGAGGAGGGGACGACAGAGGATGAGATGGCTGGATGGCACCACCAACTCGATGGACATGAGTTTAAGTAAACTCAGGGAGTTGGTGATGGACAGGGAGGCCTGGCATGCTGCGATTTATGGGGTCACAAAGGGTTGGACACGACTGAGTGACTAAACTGAACTGAACTGAACTGAGGGGTTGCCAGGCATTTAGAATGTTCAATTGAAAAGGATTTAGGATTTTGGTCCTGGAATAAGTTGCATAAACTCAACTTTCCCTGCTCATCTATCCTAAAAGCAAATAAATATCCTGGAAATTATTCAACAAATGAGACAAGGACTCTGAAAGGTGGGTGGAAGAGGGTGGATGGGCCAGAGACCTCATGACTGGAGGAAGGACCACATGGTGAGTTCCCTGTAGTTTCCTCTGGTCTTCTGCACGGCCCTGGGATGGGTGCCAGAGAAATCTGCAACCAGAACCTCCAACAGGCATAGATTTTAAAAAAGCCCACATCTAAAGAAGTCTGCCTCTCTGGTTAAAGTACTGGGGAAGGGGAAGTCCAATAGAAACTTGATGAGGGGCTGCCCTCCCCGCTCAACAACCGCGATCCCAGCAGGCATTCTGATCTGTGAGCAGCAGTGACAGCATCCAGGTCACCCCAGCTCCTCCACAGCTGGGCCCCTGGGCAATCCATCTGCCCACAGCTGTGCAGCTGTTACCGAGCCAATCTTGGGTCCACTCACTCATGCTCAGTAAAGCCAGTCTACTGACAGGATTGTGGTGAAGGAAAGTGCAATGTTTATTGCAAGAACCAAGCAAGGAGTCCAGGTAGCTAGTGCTCAAAAGGCTGAAATGCCCGATGGGTTTCAGAAAAACAGTTTTAAAGACCAGATGAGGGAGGGGTTTCCCAGGGTGTGTGATTGGCTCATGCACAATTCTCTGATTGGTTGATGGTGCGATAACAGGGTTACCTCACAGGGGTAAACATTATCCATCCTTCGGCACCGATAGGTCTGGGGCTGCAAGGTCATGATCAGCAAGTAGTCAATTTCTTCTCTTTGGTGGAGGCTTTAGCATCTGTAAAACAGGTAATGTGCACCAGATACTATTACCTAGGTACTTCTTTTTTGTGCTTGTATGCTTAGTCTTGTCCGACTCTTTGCAACCCCATGGACTGTAGCCAACCAGGCTTCTCTGTCCATGGGATTTCCTAGATAAGAATACTGGAGTGCATTGCCATTTCCTTCTGTAGGGAGTCTTCCCGCCCCAGGGAGTGAAATCGCGTCTCCTGTGTCTCCTGCATTGCAGGTGGATTCTTTACCCACTGAGCCATAGGGGAAGCTTTACTTCTTTTAAAAAAATTATTATTTATTTATTTGGCCACACTGGGACTTAGTTGTGGCTTGTGGGATCTAGTTTCCTGACTAGGGATCAAACCCAGGGGCTCCTGAATTGGGAGCATGGAGCCTTAGCCACTGGACCATCAGGGAGGTGTCCAGAGGTGTACCATCAGTAGGTACCTCTCAGAGGAGCCACAGCAGAGGATATGGGGTCTGTCCTAGGAAGACAACATAGGGTCCTGCTCTGTTATAAGGCCTTGGGTCTCCTTGCCCTCCACCCAGTGGCATAAGGAGACCCAGGCCAGTGGTTTCTTCCCCACCACACTGAGGTCCGTCCAGTGATGGCAAGTGGCCCAGAGCAGTGCCTCCTGGCCCCAGAGACACCGCCAGCAGAGACCAAGTGGACTGAGTGGGACCCCCAGCAGCACAGGAAGAATGAAGACCCATGTGACTCAGTGAGGACTCAGGACACTAAAAGGTCTTGAACTGATGCCCCCCAAAGTAGGCCAGGACTTACACCTCAACTAAACAGATGACTGTTGCCAAAACCGAAGATTTTATTAGGACGGGGTATCCCAACATAATAGCCAAAATGTCTCGGATATAATAGAAAATCACTGGTGCTGCCAAGAACCAGGAAAACCACTGGCTGAGAAAAGACAGTGAACAGAGGCCGGTACTTAGATGAGTCAGATGCTGGACTCACCTGGCACAGATTTCAGAGCAGCTGTCACATATCAGGGGGTGGGCCCAGCTTCACTGGGGGTGGGTCCAGCTTCATTAGGGTGGACCCATAGTTACCCCTGGAGAAGGAAATGGCAACCCACTCCAGTATTCTTGCCTGGAGAATCCCAGGGACGGAGGAGCCTGGTGGGCTGCCGTCTATGGGGTCGCACAGAGTTGGACACGACTGAAGTGACTTAGCAGCAGCAACAGTCATATATCAATGTCACTGCTTTAAAATCAATGTCAGAAAGGCCTCAATAATCAATTATAAGTCATGGCTTTATGAAACATTAGTACTTAGAATCAAAAGACAGGGTGTTATCTACTTTCTGTGTGATCGTGGGGGCCATTTTCAACCTTACTGAGCTTTGATTTCTCTGCCTGCAAGACAGAAGTAGTGTATTTTATCTGGCAGTGAGATGAATCATACAACACGCTGGCAACACTTTTGGTGCCCGCTCAGCAACCATATCCCTTCTACACTGTTCTCAGGGAGAGAAGAGGTGCTCCCGGCTGAGAATACGCAGCTTTCCAGCCTCCCTTGCAGCTAGGATGGACAAGGCACAGTTCCAGATGACAGAGATGTGGGAGTTCCTGGAGAGAGAGTCCTTTCTGGAACAAAGCAGGTAAACCTCACTGGGGTAAACCTGTGCAAATTGTGCTTTCCCTTTCTTTCCACCTGGAACTTGGATGTGGGGTCTGGAGCTGCAGCAGGTATCTGGCTGCAGGTAGTAGAGGGTAAGGGTAGAAAGCCTCCCTGCTAAGGCTCCTGGGGTGGAAAGATGAGCCTGGACCCCTGAGGGCATTGCTGGTGCTCCTGGCAGGCAGTCACCTCTGAACTCCTTGTTATGGGGAGAAAACAAACACCCACTATTGAGGCCAGCATACGTTGGGTTTTCTGAGATTGTAGCAGAATGTGCTGCTGATTTAATGAGGAAGGTGAGGAAGGGAGCGTTAGTGACAATTCATTCAGAGCCAGGAACTATTCTGAAGGTGAGAGTTAGTCACCTTTAATCCTGGGAGGTCGGGGCCAGTTCTGTCCCCATTTCAGGGGGTGTGAGCGCCTGACAAAGATCCGCAGTAAGTAGAAGGAGGGGCAGGAAGGCGTCTGCCCCACCCGCTGTGTGGCTCAGTGAACGTGAGTGGTTAGTATTTCTTTGACTTTGGTGTGTTTGTGTGAGACGCACTGACCTTCCTCCTGCTCGGCCTCTCTTCCTGCCTCCTTCCCGCATCCTAACCTTCGGCCTCGTGGGTTCCACACGGTGCACAGCCTCCTGTTCTAAAGGAGGCCGCAGAGCGGAGGTGGTCAACCCTCTAAGGTCCGCTGAGGCTGGCCTGGGCTCTTGCCTGTGAGTCCTGCTTTCCCACCTTTAACACTGGACACCTTCCTGCGCTCAGAGAGCATGAGGAGGCTCTGGGAAAGTGCTGGCAGCTGGAGGGGGCACCCACGCAGCTGGAGGGGGGTGCCCATGCAGCGGGATTCCCACAGTGGGAATGAGGTCCTGTCTCACCCTCACTAGCCAGGCTCCCTCCTTCCCACCCCACATCCCCCCTGAGTCCACCCACGTCTCCATCTGGGCCTGGCTGAGGCCTCAGAGGCGTTCCATTTGTGGCCAAAGAGATTAATTCAAACGCATAATTAAAGACAGGGAAGCGGCTTCTGCTGGAGGGTGGGCCCTGCCCAAGCATGCAGGCGCCCTGCCCACCCTCTCACGTCTGTCCCCTGGGGTGGGGCCCATGGGAGACCCTCCATCCCAGCCCAGCAGGGGCCAGTTGGCAGCAGGGAAGCCCAGAGCTCTCCAGGGCCTCCTGCGACCCTGGGGGGTGCCCCTCTCCAGTGTACTCACTCCCTCTGGGACACGGAGCCCCCACCTTCCTCCTGCCCTTTGACTAGGAGACCCTCATCAAAACCTCACAATTACAGCGCATCAGTGATGACTAGGGCCTTCCAGCCTAGAACATGGGGTATATTACGCCCTGCCCACAGTGTGATTCGAGATAAAGCCAGCCCAGGCCAGGGAGTGGTCCTGACAATTCAGGAACAGACCCCCCTCTGCTTGCACCCGTCCCAGCCAAGGTTTTCACCTACAGTCATTACTTGAATATATTTTATTGTTTTGTTTTTAGTACTGAGTTTAAGGGAAATCTCATCTCTTGGTGCACCTGCCCTGCTTTGTGGGGGCCCAGGCCCCCTAGTGCTGGGCTCCTGGGGAAGTCCGCTCCCAGAGGGCTGTCATTCACGACTGCGGGGACCCCGACTGGCATCACTTTGCCCCCCACCCTCCCCGCCCCATGTTTCCGGTACAGCTGAGGGAGCCCCGAGTCCTCCCGGGCTGGGAGAGGGTGGGGTGGCGCCAGAGCCGGGATTTCCCTCCACCCACACATCCGGGGTTGAGATCCTTGGCCTGGTGCCCATCACAGCCCCTGGACCTCGGGGCCAGCAGAGGCTTCCAGGGACCCCCACCTCCCACCCCCATGACGCCTGGGGCTCTCCAGCCAGGCTGCCCTTGCTCTCCACCCCCAACTGGCAGCTCCTGCTAGGAAGTTGCTCCTGGAAACTCCCTTCTGTCTGGAACCACCCAAGGAGCCCCAGTCCCTGCCCCCCCTCCAACAGGGCAGACCCAAGGGGGCATCGCTTCTGGCCACTGCTGCAGGGCAGGGGGGCAGCAGGTGGGTGGGCCTGAAGGCTGGGTGAGAGAAGGGGCCAGAGTTATCCTAACTCTTGGGAGGCGGACGGGTGGGACCTTGGTCGACCATTTCCCAGGAAACAGTGGGAGCCTATCCGGGACTGTTGGCGGCTCAGTCGTGTCACGGGTTCTGTGGTTCCTGGCGTGGGGCCGGCCGCTGAGGCTGTGGGAATATGTGTCCTGGGTTGCAGGGTGCTGAGTCAGTGCTCTGCAGAGGTGCCAGAAAGCCTCCTTCTCGCGGTCTGCACGCACCACCCACTACCCAAGGAGCTTCCCCGGAGGGTGGGGTCCTTCCGCTTGTCACTTCTGTAATGGCCTCTGGGGCAGGCGGCCCTGACCACTGCTCCCTCAGCCCGGGGTTTGCTCCACTGCTCTGTCTTACAACTGCTCTCCTACCAGCCTGGCTGTGCACCCCACAGGTGACCCTGAGTGCCTGCTCCCTACAGCCAGGGTCTGGGCAGGAAACAGCCAGAAGGGTTGCTGCCCAGGGGCCCTGGGCAGAGGAGTGGGCAGAGTTGAGGGAACTAGTACAGGAGGCAGACTTGGCCCTGGAGCTGGTCACAGCAGAGGCCACTGCAGAGGTCATAGCAGAGGCCATGGAGGAGGCCACAGCGGGGGCCATGCGGGAGGTCAGAGCGGAGACCACAGAGGACGGCACAGCGGGGGCCATAGGGGAGGCCAGAACGGAGGCCACGGGGAGGCCACAGGAAGGCCACAGCCGAGGCCACGGGGGAGGCCACAGCAGGGGCCACGGGGGAGGCCACAGCGGGGGCCACAGCTGAGGCCATTGCCAAGGTGGGTTTTAAGGGGGAGGTGAGGGTGTGTTTTCAGGCCTGTGGAGTGTGGAGCTGTAAGAGGCCGTGTCACCAGCACTGTGGGGGCAGCACACCCAGGGCCGCTGCGGGCAGGGAGGGGGCACGGAGCGTGCTCTCCAGGCCTGGTGGCACCCCTCACTGGCTGAGTCTGCCGGGAAGCCAGAAGCAGGCAGGCCTGCAGTTGATGCTGGCCACAGAGGTCAGGGCCTGGGACCCAGAGCGGGGTGGGGAGCCTCTGAAGGGGCAAACATCTCCCCCGCCGCCGACCGTGGGCTGGCCCTGCATGTCCCTGAGTCCCCGGAAGCCCTTTCTGCCCAGGCTTCTGGGTCCCTCAGAGCAGCAGCTGGTGGTGTGAGAGGCTGCTGACCCCACCCAAGTCTGCCGGCCCTCTGGTCCCGGGATCCCTCCCAGGCAGGCGATGTGAGGGGAGGCTCCAGGGAGGACAGAGCCTCCCCGCCCCTCTGTCTCCCGCATCCCACCTGATTTCGTTCCCATCTGTGGGCCGGGCACCCACCATGGTGTCTGCAGAGCTGGCGCTCAACACACAGCTGTGGGGCCAGTGAGTAAGTGGGTGCTGAGTCCCACCGTGCATTCGCAAAGAAGCCACCCCTTGGGAGCGGGGGAGGTGACCTCGGGCTTCACGGGGGCTGGGGTGCAGTGCCGGTGTCCCCAGGGCCCTGTGAACGGGGCGGTGCCCTGGGCACTGTGCCCGGGCCCAGGTGGCAGTCAACTGCTCCCGCTGCCCGTCAAGTGGTGACCACCAATCTAAGACTGGCTCCTGGACATGGGGCCCTGGTGCCACGTGCAGCCCTGTTCTGGGTCACTTAGATAACGTCACTCAGTCCCCAGGGCGCTCCTGTGGGATAAACACTGCTGCAAACACCCCCGCTTTACTGATCAGGAGACCGGGGCTCAGGCAGGGTGAGTGTCAGCGGAGTGAATCTCCAAAGGTCGCTGGACAGCGCGGTGGGGCTGGTTCCCTCTCAGGTCTGAACCGCTCCACCAGGAAGGCCCCCTGGGCCACTGGTGCCCCCGTGCTGGTCCTGGGGAGATTGACAGCTGAGGCCAGACTCTGCTGACCCCCAGTCTGGTGACTGCTGGGCTGGCCCTTGGGTGGAGGTCAGGCACCAGCATGTGTCTCTCCAACCTCTCCATCACCTTTCCCTCCAGACACTCCTCTGACCCCTCACCACAGACCTGCCCCCTGCACCCTAGCCTGGAGGGTACCCCGTGCTTAGTTGGGTCCTACTAAGTCAAGACAGAGCCTAAGACTAAGACAGAGGGCTGGGGGGCTTTGTCCTCCCTGGAGGGTTCTTTCACACCACCTGCCTGTGGAGGGGGCCCAGGCAGCTCAGTGGTGTCCAACTCTGCCATCCCATGGACTGTAGCCCACCAGGCTCCTCTGTCCATGGGATTCTCCAGGCAAGAATACTGGAGTGGGCTGCCATGCCCTCTTCCAGGGGATCTTCCCAATCCAGGGATCGAACCCAGGTCTCCCACATTTCAGGAAACATTCTTTACCATCTGAGCCACCAGGGAAGCCCGGAGGTTACACTGGTACCCTCTAAAAAGCCCCAGAGCTGTTCTCCTAGTGAACAAGAAATTGAGTGTTAGTAGCTCAGTCGTGTCTGACTCTTTGTGACCCCATGGACTGTAGCCTGCCAGGCTGCTCTGTCCGTGGAATTCTCCAGGCAAGAATACCAGAGTGTGTAGCCATTCCCTTCTCCTGGGGATCTTCCTGACCCAGGGATCGAACCTGGGCCTCCTGCATTACAGGCAGATTCTTTAGCATCTGAGCCACCCTCATCTCACCCAGTAAATGCCCCACCTCTCTGCAGAGGGAGCTTCTAGCGTGGACATCTCCCCTGCCCACTTGCTAGGTTTCCCCTGGTCTCTCTCCCACAGCTCCCTTGGCCTTGGAGTATAATAGGCTGCCTGCCCTCCAGGAGCTCAGGACGGAGGGCACTGGCCACTGACCTGGAGGTCTGTACCTTCTGGAAATTCATCCTGGAACCTAGGAAAGAACCCTTCAGGCCAGCCCCGGTGGGACTCCCTGGTCCACAGGCTGGTTCCCGCTGCCCTCTGCTGCTCTCTCCTGGCCAGAGTGGGTTACTACAGCCAGCTCTGCTCACCCCGGGGACCCAGAATCCCCAGGCCCTGGTCTCAGCCCCACAACAGCCCTCTGTCCAGCTGCCCTGACCTTGAGCCCACGCAGCCCCCACCCCCACCACGAGGAGCTTGGGGGCACTGTCAGGCTGCCTTATCTGATCTCCATGAGTGACTGAGGCGCCTCTATAATCACAGACTTCTCCGGGGCAGACCTAGCAGCGAGCTTTAAGGTTTATATTCTTTTGCTCAATGGCTTGCCATGTCTGGAGGTGTCTGGTTTCAACTCGATGGTCTTTGGAGTCCTAGCACATCTATGCTTGATTTCACAGGCAGGATGACTTCAGACGTCTGGAGGGCAAAGCCTGCAACGGTCCTGCCAAAACGTCCCTTGTGTGAAGTCCGGAATGGACATCTGCCGGCCGGAAAGTCCTCCAGCCCGGAAAGCATCCCAAATCTGGTGGCCAGAGCCCACTGGGCACATCCGTGTGTCCCTGCACATGATGAGTTCGGACCCTGATGAAGCAGCTGGGCAGTTTCGGCCCCAGGGGCACACCCCACCCTTGTCCATTTGCAGACAAGGTGCTTGGGAGCTGAGCCGGGCTGGCTGGATGAGACGAGCTTACCCTGTCTTTATGGTTCTTCTCCTTGGATCTTGTGAGTGTTGATCGAAGCAAAGGGCTCCCTGTTGCTGGCCCTTCTAAAGTGTTCCATCGCTGTCCCACTGGACTGAGTTAAAGAGATATCACTAGTAGGAACACCTTCTTCCTCCCTCCCTCCCTTACTTCCTGTTTACCAACTATGAGTCTGCTTGGGCTGCTGTAAGAAAACACCGCAGACTCGGTGGCTTAAACCGTAGCAATGAACATTCTCCCCCTTTTGGAGGCTACAAGTCCAGGATCAAGCTTCCCACTGGTCTGGTTTCTGAGAAGCGCTTTCTTCTTGGCTTGCCAATGGCTGCCTCCTCGCTGTGCTGTGTCCTCGCATGGCCTTTCCTCTGTGAGTCTGTGTGGACAGAGAAGGAGAGAGATTTGTCCTGGCTCCTCCCGTTCTTATAAGGACACCAGTCCTATGGGATCAGGACCCCACCCTTATGACTTCAGTAAACTTTCTCCACCCCCTTACGAGCCCTGTCTCCAAATACAGTCACATGGGGTTTAGGGCTCAACATATGAATTTTGAAGGGATGCGAACATTGAGCCTACAGCCCTATTCATTTTGGTAAGACGAGAATAAAACAGAGCTCTCAAGTAACTTCCCCCCTCTGGAAGCCTCTGGATAAAATTCCCCAGGTTGCACTTACTGTTGGCTGGGACGGAAAGCTTCGTCATGTGCGGGTTGAATATTAGCGAGCATCTGGTGTGAAAGAATCAAAAGAAAAGAAAGAGAGTGAAGCCGCTCAGTCCTGTCCGACTCTTCGCGACCCCATGGGCTGCAGCCCACAAGGCTCCTCCGTCCATGGGATTTTCTAGGCAAGAGTACTGGAGTGGGGTGCCGCTGCCTTCTCCAGGGGATCTGCCCAACCCAGGGATCGAACCCGGTGTCCCGCATTGCAGGCGGACGCTTTACCGTCTGAGCCTCCAGGGAAGCCACCATGCTGGCAGTGCAGATACAGGCTAAGGGCAGCCAGCACAAGCAACCCTGGGCCCTGCTCTCAGCTTGTGCCCCCCAGGAGCAGACGCGGAGCGTATTTGATGCAAATGATTCATTTTGGGAGGCCATTCCAGGGAAGCACCTGTAAGGGAGAGGGGAATCGAGGCCGGGGACTGAGGGCATGGAGTATGTTACCAAGTCAGTTTCACCATGGGCGATCGGAGCAGTGCCTGCTGGGAGGTGGGGAGGAGGGGTGTGCCTGCCCGGAGTCATCCCAGCCTGGATGGAGGGTGCTGACTCTTCACCCACCGACTCCCGTCCGTCCTCGGGACAGAGGCTTCAGGCACGGAGCTTGTGGTTACCAGTGAATCACTTGCGGTCACAGCACTGGGTTCAGATGGACCCTCAGCTCTCATTTCTCCCTGTGCCCTGAGACCCTGCAGTTGGTCCAGCCCCCAGCAGGGACACCACTGGAACTCCCTGCCCTGTGCCCAGATCTCCAGTGCCCAGTGGCTACCCCTACCCCACCCCCACCCCCCTGCTGAGCCGTTTTCATCCCCTCCCCCACCCAAGGACCTCACGCCTCTTCACTACAGTGCCCAGGTTAAGGACACTGCAGTGTTCTTGCCTGGAGAATCCCGGGGACGGCGGAGCCTGGTGGGCCGCCGTCTATGGGGTCGTACAGAGTCCGATACGACTGAAGCGACTTAGCAGCAGCATGTTCACTTTGCCCTAACTCTGGCAGGACCTTCAAAGGATGTGAGGAAATTTGGATACAAATTTAGTTCAGATGACTCCACTGTCTTAAAAAAAGAGTGCACTACGATGTTAAGGCCATCATTACGCTCAGTCGTGTCCACCTCTTCATGACCCTGTGACTGCAGCCCACCAGGCTTCTCTGTCCATGGGATTCTCCAGGCAAGAGTCCTGGAGTGGGTCGCCATTCCCTATTTCAGGGGATCTTCCCAACCCAGGGACTGAACCCACATCTCTTGTGCCTCCTACGTTGGCAGGAGGATTCTTCACCACTAGCACCACTCGGGAAGGCCCCGTGCTAGGGTCACTATAGCGCTATGCTAATCAAGACTGCTCTGTATCGACACGGAGATCAATGGCTCAAAAATGGAAAACGAGAGAGGACTTCCCTGGTGGTCCAGTGGTTAAGACCCCCTTCCAATGTAGGGGGTGCAGGTTTGATCCTTGGTTGGGGAGCGAAGACCCCACATGCCTCATAACCAAAAAACCAAAACATAAAACAGAAGCAATATTGTGACAAGTTCAATAAAGACTTTAAAAAGTGGTCCACATTAAAAAAAAATCTAAAAAAAGGAAAAACAGTAATAGATCCACACAAACATGCTCAATTGATACATTTTTTCCTCTTTAAAAAATTATTAAGGCATAATTGATTGACAATGTGTTAGTTTCAGGGGTACAGTGTAATGATTCAGTTATACATATACATACATAAATATTCTTTCTCATAGTCTTTCCCCACATAGGTTATTACAGAATATTGATTAGACTCTCTATGCTATACTGTGGGTCATTGTTAGTTGTCTACTTTATATACAGCAGTTTACATGTGTTAAACCCAAGCTCCTAATTTACCTGATCCCCTCATGTTTCCGCTTTGGTCACCATAAATTTGTTTTTGAAATCTGAAGTCTGTTTTGAAAACAGAAAATTTCAAGTCTGTTTTTGAAGTTTATGAATTTCTGCTTCATAAATCAGTTCATTTATATCATTGTTTAAAAATTAGATTCCACATATGAGTGATATCATGTGGTATTTGTCTTTTCTCTGTCTGATCATTTAGTATGATCATCTCTAGATCCTTCCATGTTGATGCAAATGGTATTATTTCATTCATTTTCATGGCCAAGTAATATTCCATTGTAAATATGTACCATATTTTTATCCATTCCTCTGTTGATAGATAGTCAGATTGCTTCTACGTCTTCAGCTGGTGTTTGACTAAGATGCAAGAACACCAACCCAGGAAGGAAAGACTTTTCAACAAATGGTGTTGGAGCGAGTGGACATCCAAGGGCAGAGAGATGAGCCTCAACCCAAGCCTGACACATTTTACAAAAAGTCAATCACACCTGGGTCACAGACTTAACTTTAAAGTATAAACCCAATAAACTTTTAATGAAAAAGAGAGTATTTTAGACCGAGGGTTAGGTGAAGGGTCAGTTGTTCGACTTCACAACAAAAGCACTGTCTGTAACAGCAAAAAAATAAAAAGGGTAAGCCAGAACGTACCCAAACTGTAACCCTTGCTCTGCGAAAACCTCTGTTAAGAGGGTGGAAAGAAAAGCTGCATGCTGGGAGAACGTATTTGCAAACCACACAGCCAACAAAGGATTAGTATCTGGGGTACATAACGAGCTCAACACTCGACAGCGAAAAACCCCCCAACAGTCCAGTTACAAAACGGGCAAAAGTCACGGACAGACACGTCACCAAGGAGAGTACACAGACGGCAATAAGCCTCGAAAAGATATTCACTGTCGGTGGTGGGGGTGGTTTAGTCCCTAAGTTGTGTCCGGCTCTTGCGACCCCACGGACTGTAGCCCGCCAGGGTCCTCTGTCCACAGGATTCTCCAGGCAAGAGTCCTGGAGTGGGTTGCCATTTCCTTCTCCAGGGGATCTTTCCAACCTAGGAATCAAACCTGGGTCTCCTGCATCACAGGCAGATTCCTAACCGACTGAGCTATGAGGGGATATCATGAGTTTTTAGGCAAATGCAAATGAAACCCACAGAGACACATCATTACTGAGTGGCTGAAACAAAAAAGTAGGGGTAACAGCAAACAGAGAAACTAGATCATTTATACTCGCTGCTAGACATGTAAGATGGGATAGCCCCTTTGGAAAAGAGGGTGGCAGTTCCTATAAAAGTAAACATGCCCTTACCATGCTGCTGCTGCTAAGTCACTTCAGTCGTGTCTGATTCTGTGCAATCCCATAGACGGCAGCCCACCAGGCTCCCCCGTCCCTGGGATTCTCCAGGCAAGAACCCTGGAGTGGGTTGCCATTTCCTTCTCCAATGCATGAAAGTGAAAAGTGAAAGTGAAGTCTCTCAGTTGTGTCCGACTCCTAGCAACTCCATGGACTGCAGCCTACCAGGCTCCTCCGTCCATGGGATTTTCCAGGCAAGAGTACTGGAGTGGGGTGCCATCACCTTCTCCCATAGGGCCTTGCAATTGCATGACTGGCCATTGATTCCAGAAATTTGAAAATGTATGCTTATACCAAAACTTGTATACAAATGTTCATAGAAGCTTTATCTGTATCAGCCCCAAACTGGGAACAACTCAGCATCCTTGGATGTGTGAAAGGGTAAACGACTTTAAACTGTAGTGCAGCTGTGTGATGAAATGCTTCTCAGCATAAAAGGGACGGACTGCTGGTGTGTGGCACCTCTTGGACTGATCTCAAGGGAGTTCTGCTGTACAAAAAGAGTCAGTGTCCAGAGGTCACACACTGAGTGGCAGCATTTAAGTGGCCTTCTTGACATGATGAGTTTATGGAGGGGGAGGACAGATTAGTGGTTGCCAGGTTTGAGGAGAGGAGAGAGGAATGCGACTGGGGCTGTGAAAGGCATCGTTGTGATGGAGCTGGTCTGTATCTTCACCGTGATGGAGGCTACAGGATTCAGGACGTGTGGGAAGACTGCGTAGCACCAAACACACACACGCACACACACACACACACACACACACACACACACACACACACGTCTGTATCCGCACAAGTGCACGAAGCTGGTAAAGTCTGAATAAAGCTGATCAATTGTATCAAGTCTGATTTCTTGGTTGTGACACCGTATTGTCGTTATGCAAATTGCTACTACTGATGGAAACTATCTCTGTGTTACTTCTTATAACTACATGTGAAGCCACAGTGATCTCAAAGTAAGAAGTTAAAGGAAGCGAATGAGTTAAAAGAGGCATGAAAACGTGTATGCAGAGTCAACAGGTGAGGGGTGGGTCAGACAGGGTCCTCTGTGCCGTGGAATGCTGATGACCCTCAGTGAAAAGCGGCACGCTGGTGATAACTGAGCGGCCTGAGCGGTTCTCACAGACGCGCTGCGGAGAGAAGCCAGACACGAGAGGACACGGAGCATTCACACAGAGCAAGCTCCAAAATTTGACTTAGGTAAGCAGTTGTCGGGAGCTGAGGGTGGGGGTGAGTAAGAAGGGGCATGAGGGGTCCTTGTGGGTGATGGAAATGTTCTTTGACCTCACTGAAGCAGTGGCTCTGTGGTTACATTTGTCAAAACTCATGAAAAATGTACTTAATGTACAGAGCTGTACACATTCACCAGGAATCATGATCCATTCATCTGTTGATGGACATATATATATATGTGTGTGTGTGTGTATGTAAAACTGAATCACTATGCTATATATCTAGAAACTAACTTGACATTGTAGATCAACTAAACTCCAATAAAAATAAATAAATAAGTACATATTCACTGAACTTCAGTTTTTGCTCTCATTTCATATAAAATATATAATTGAAAATGAGGATTTTCTTCTGCTTCTGGGTAAATTCACTAGAAATGTTTCTCTTGTACCCTCTAATTACATATTAATAGAAAGAAAAAATCATTGAAATATCCATTTGGAATGAGTGCATTTGGGCATAAATTATATACGATTGTAAAGGATAGGCTTCCCTCAGTCTGGGCAGGAGGTTTTTGGCTCGGCGGCAGAGCTGGTTATAGACGTCAGTTTTAGAGTATAGTTGGGCTTCCCAGGTGGCTCAGTGGTAAAGAATCCATCTGCCAACACAGGAGACAGGAGACGTGGGTTTGATCCCTGGGTCAGGAAGATCACTTGGAGGAGGAAATGGCAACCCACTCCAGGATTCTTGCCTGGAAAACCCATAGACAGAGGAGCCTGGCGGGCTACAGTGCATGGGGTCGCACAGAGTCAGACACAACAGTGCTCGCGTGCACACACACACACACACACACATGCTCTTCCCATGTTCCAGTTGACAGCTGGATGAGATTTATCTCTTAAAAGAGTCCTCTGCATTCTGAGGATAATTTAACTCATCCCAGCTGGGCCCTAACCCGCCCATCCCCTGCAACTCCTGTGATTAATCATCCATTTAAAAGTTTCTTTGGAGAAGAAAGTTTGGCTCTGGGGCTACACACATCAGGTTCTTGGGGTTGGGCCCCCATTCTTACTAGAAAGGGGTTCCTCCAGGGTGAAATCAAGATGTAATTGAGATAATTTTTTTTACAAAAGAGTAGCTTGCTCTTGCCAACGTGGAGGTGAGCCACTTGGATTTCCCTTCAAGAAAGAACTTGCTGGAAAGCTGGAGAGTGAGTTTGTTGGCATCCATTCTGGTGTGTGAGCTGAGGCTGCTCCCGTGGGCAGCTCTGGACAAACTCTGGGTAGAGTGAGAGGTCAAGGCCTGGGTATTTCTACCCAGCGCAGGAAGCTCACAGGGCCAGCTGGGGCCAGCACCGCAGTCCGAGCACCCCCATCACTGTTCCCCTTCCCCCTCCCTGCTGGTGTCTGAGGACCTCCCACCTCGCCTGCTCCCTCGCCTCCTTCCTTCCCAGGCATCGTCCACAACATGTATCTTATGCATCTTGCACTCCACCTCTGGCATGGCCAATGTCTCCCAAAGACCACAAGTCACATACTTGCCAACCTCTTATTTCAGCCAGAATCCAGCTAAGACCACGGACTCCTTCTGGTTATTTCAGAGAGAGGGCACAGTGCAGAAAGTGTTTCCACAAGCGTCAGAAAAAAGGTAAGAAGCAGAACACAGAATAATAAGGCAATCAGGACATTACCAAGAGGAGGAAGCGGCTCTCACCTTTAGGCCCAGAGGGATGACAGGAGGAGGAGTTATTGCTGGAGTCGGAGATTTGGGGCCATCTGCTGGACAGTGGAGTCATTTCAGGCAGGGCAGATAGGAGCTGGGCTCCGGGATGGACAGATGGGCAGTCCTTTGTAGTCAGGTTGGCAGCCACGTAAAATGGAGAGGGAGAGAGAGAGAGAGAGAAGTAGAAGTACCCTGACTTCTCCCCTGCCTGTCTCCCCCACCAGTGTTTTCCTTTGTCTAAACCCATCTAGAAACTAGAAGACAGTTTGTTGTTTAGTAGCTAAGTCGTGTCCGACTCTGCGATCCCATGGACTGCGGCACGCCAGGATCCTCTGTCCCTCACTATCTCCCAGAGTTTTCTCAAACTCATGTCCACTGAGTCAGTGATGCCATCCAGCCATCTCATCCTCTGCCACTCTCTTCTCCTCCTGCCCTGTCTTTCCCAGCAGCAGGATCTTTTCCAATGAATCAGCTTTTTGCATCAAGTGGACAAAAGTATTGGAGCTTCAGCTTCAGCATCACTCCTTCCAATCAATATTCAGAGTTGATTTCCCTTAGCACTGACTGACGGAGAAGGCAATGGCAACCCACTCCAGTATTCTTGCCTGGAAAATCCCATGGACGGAGGGGCCTGGTGGGCTGCGGTGCATGGGGTCACTAGGAGTCGGACACGACTGAGCGACTTCACTTTCACTTTTCACTTCCATGCATTGGAGAAGGAAATAGCAACCCACTCCAGTGTTCTTGCCTGGAGAATCCCAGGGATGGGGGAGCCTGGTGGGCTGCTGTCTATGGGGTCGAACAGAGTCGGACATGACTGAAATGACTTAGCAGCAGCAGCAGCATTGACTGATTTGATCTTGCAGTTCAAGGGACTCTCAAGAGTCGTCTCCAGCACCACAGTTTGAAAGCATCAATTCTTTGGCACTCAGCCTTCTTTATGGTCCAACTCCCACATCTGCACATGACTACTGGAAAAACCATAGCCTTGACTATATGGGCTTTTGTCAGCAAAGTGACGTCTCTGCCTTTTTAATACACTGTCTAGGTCCATCATAGCAGAGTGAAAAAGCTGGCGTGAAACTCAACGTTCAAAAAAACTAAGATCATGGCAACCAGTCCCATCACTTTGTGGCAAATAGATGGGGAAAAAGTGGAAGTAGAGACAGATTTTCTTTTCTCGGGCACCAAAATCACTGTGGGGGGTGGTGACTATAGTCATGAAATTAAAAGAAGACAACAGGGCCTGGGAATTTTATTTCCCTTTGATACAGAGGAGAGGAAGGAAATATGAGGAAATGAATCTGAAAGAAAACAGGGAGCTGACCAGCTGCCCAATTCTCAGCTGAGATTCTTGCCTGGAGAATCCCATGGACAGAGGAGCCTGGCAGGCTACAGTCCGTGGGGCCGCAAGAGGAGGACACGACTTAAGTGACTAAACCACAATGCATCATGAGTTTATGTCAACGGGTGGATGGAGGGCTGGATATAGACTGAGGTGTGATAAAGCAAATACGGTGATATGCTGACAGTAGAATCAGGGTGGAGGAGTTACAGATACTCGCTGAGAGGGGTTTTCAACATTGCTGCATGTTCAAACATTCTCTTAATAAAATATGATAAAAGAAATGCTCCCTTTAAGGAACATTTCCATCTTTCAGTGGGGAGAGGCAGGTACGTTTCTGGCATGACCATCTCTCCCTAGAATGTGGTTACACGGTTCTTCCTTTCTCTTTGCAGAGAAACAGTGAGGGGCGATTTACGCCCCACACCTGTCTGCACTCGGGTCTCTCTCCCATCTCGGTGGGCCGGAGGTGCTGGCCCGTGAGCAGGGTTCTGTCTGTGATCTGCTCTGCGTTTGTGAGTCACCCATTGTTTTACAACTTTTGAGCTAGCTATTCACGTTGACAAATCTGAAAAATTATCATAAAGTTCTAGAATGCCCAACTCTTCTTTGCAAGCAGGTCTGGCCACCCTGGGCCTGTGTTTCTCTGCAACAACACTTGAATGGAGTCGAGCTGGTGGGATGGGGCCCCCAGTTTGCCCCAGTCTCCACCACTCCGTGTTGTCTCACACCTGGCCCACTTTTCTCAGAGTTCCCGTCTCATCCCTGAAAACGGCTGTATTTAGGACCCTGGATTCATCAGGACACGTGTATGTATAATGAGCATGCTACAGCCATCCCTCAAGGCCATATTCCTTCAGCTCCATGAATCCTGAAAGCCTTTTGGTGACTTGTATCCACATGCTGCCTCTATTTGCTTACTCTTTAAAATGGATTTTTTTAAAGTCAAGTCCTATTTTTCACCTTCCCTAAGTAGTAATCACATAAAACCAAGAGTCTGGTATCTCAGCAGTTTTTTCTAATACAAAAGAAGACACATGAGTGAGTGCTCAGTCGCTCAGTCGTGTCCAGCTGCCTGTGAGCCCATGACTGTAGCCCGCCAGGCTCCTCTGTCCATGGGACTCTCCAGGCAAGAACACTGGAGGGGGCTGCCATCTCCTCCGGGGAAAACAGCACACTTGAGCCTGACGCCTCAGAGGTCGCCTCTCACACCCTAATGGCCCACACACCCCAAACCAGGCGCGCCCATCTGACGGTGCGGAGGCAGGTTGCCCGGAAGCGCTCACTAACTTGGTTCTCCTTTCTAAGTTGCACTCTAGCCGTCCCAGCCCATTTGTCTTCCTGCGAGCCTGGCCTGCCTTCCGCATGAATCTGAAACTCAAAGCGCATAGGACAGCCTCTGAAGCCCTCCTCTCACCCAGCACTGCCTGGTTCTTGCCTTTCCTGATCCTGAGCCTTCAGTGCCTCTTTGGATTTCAGTACATCCCTCATTTGCCTAAGTTCACCCAAGTTCATCTGGAAGATCCATAACCAGTTCAAACCGTAAGCTCTTCCTCGGGGATGGGGGTGTGGTGAGCGCTAGGGTCATTGTGGAGAGATGGATGGGTTTGCTCTGCAGCCCTGAGGCTTGGTCCTGTCATTGACTGTGAACAACTTCCCCTCTCCACTAACCTGATAGCTCACAGAAATCATCCTGTTATCCCACCAGAGTTGGAAACAGGCATAACAACCTTGTTGGCTGAAAAAAAGATGCACAAACTAAAAGCTGAGAATTATGTTTTATTTGGCAGACTTGCTGAGGACTTAAGCCCAGGATATAGCCTCTCAGAACATTCTAAGGGACCACTCTGAAGAGGTGAGGGAGGAGCCAGGATATATAGGACTTTTTGCAACCAAAACCAAGTGTCAGGACATCAAACTATTACTGTTCATTAGAGAAAAACCAAGTATCTCAGGTTAACGGGCTTCCCAGGTAGCTCAGCTGGTAGAGTCTGCCTGCAGTGCAAGAGACCCGGGTTCGATCCCTGGGTTGAGAAGATCCCCTGGAGAAGGGAATGGCAACTCACTCCAGTATTCTTGCCTGGAGAATTCCATGGACAGAGGAGCCAGGCGGGCTACAGTTCATGGGGTTGCAAAGAGTCAGACACGACTGAGTGACTAACACATACATATGGATTTAGTGCTTTTCTAGGTGTGGGAAGATGCCGGAGTCTGGGCTCGTTGAAGTCGTCTCTTTGATGTGCACCTTACCTGTCTAGGGCTATCTCCTGCTTTCTCATCCTGAATGCCCCCAGGGCACAGTCTGGGATGGCTGCAGTGGCTGATGGCTTGATGGCTGCAGTGTCCTTTGTTTCCCGATGTGACAGGTGGCGCTTTACATCCACAGCATCCACGGGCAGAACACTGCCCACGTTTACTGAGTGCTTAGCACGCACGAGCCAGCGCACACACCATCGAATCCAATGGTCACGCGAGCACGGGAGCTACCACGACTCTGGCCATTTTACAGACAAGCAAAGTGACGTCCAGAGACGTTAGTGCGTGACTAAGCCCCACAGCCTGGAAGGGATGGAGTCAGCGCTCGGAACCAGGCTTGCTGGACGCCAGGTCCACACTCTGGATGACTTGCCATTCACAGGCACTGATGCTGATTCATTTCCTGTCCTTTTGGCGAGTTAATCCCAGTCCCTTCCACCTTCACTTTATAGGTCAAGTGGTTTGTTGCTCTTGGATCCCTCTCCGGTTTCTCCACCTTTGTGCTCACATGGCACCCTGAATTGGGCACAGCGTTGTGAAAAGGCCACACAGATCAACTTGCCCCCCGTGGCCAATTTTCCTCCCGCAGTGACGCTGTGTGTTCTCCTCCTGAACTAGGTGGGAACCAGCTGGGTCATCCAGGCAGCCTCCACCCTTGAGAGGAATGAATTCCTCTCCATCCCAGCCAGCAACACAGAAAGCTCTGCAAAGAAGACCGGAGGTTGGTGTCCTGATATTACTCAGCCCTTGTCGTCCGTGGCTGAGTAATGCCCACTGAGCCTCTGAGCTGGAGGTTCTGTGCATGATGTGGTCTCCACACTCAGCCAGGAGCAAGCAGGCAGCTGGGGGCCACACTGTCCTCTAGCTAAGGCTGTCCCTGCAGCAGAGTGGGGTCTCTGTTCACCCACGCAGGACACCATCCTTTAAAGAGATAGATGATGTGGGAATAGCCATCCCCTCGTGCACATCTACGCCTTCCTGGGGTCAAGGTGGGGGGTGTCTTAGGGTTAGTTCTGGCCAGTGGGAAGCGCTGTGTCGCTTTTGAGCAGAGTTTGTTACAAGCCACTGTTCCTCCTCCAGCCCCCTCTCTCTGTTCCTCCACCATGAAAATGATGTTAGCAGCAAGATGCAGACGAGCCACCCACCCGCCGAGGGCTGTGGCTTGAGGGCATGTGGTCCTCAGTCTCGGAAGACGGCTCCGAGGAACCACACGTCCTAGTCTTCACACGTGTTTCAGTCTTTTCGAGCTTCTATAACACAGTGCCATGAGCTGCGTGGCTTATAAACCATCGACGTTTACTTCCAGTTCTAGAGGCTGGGCAGTCCAGGATCAAGGAGCTGATGGGTCTGGAATCTGGTGAGAGCTTCCTGGTTCATCGATGGCTGTCTTTTTCCAGTGTCCTCTCATGTGGAGGGTGCAGGGGAGCTCACTGGGCCTCTGTTATAAGGGCACTGATGCCATTCTTGAGGGCTCTGCCTTCGTGACCCAGCCATGCCTCAGCTCTCAAATCTCACATCTCCTTCCATCATCGCTGTGGGGATGAGACATTCAGTGCATGGAGCATCCTTGTGGAAAGCTGAATCTGGGCTGGTCCTTTGAGTCCCATGAGCCAGTAGAAGGTTCCAGAAGACGTACTGGACCAGTTATGGGGTCAGGTTCTAGGGAGGCACGGCAGTAGATGCCTTCCCATTTGGGGAGCCCTAAGATGCCACTGAAGAAGTCCCACTGCCCTGCCAAACTTACCAAGTGCGGAGGGAGATGCCCTGAAGCTACGCAGAGGGAAAATGTGCTCAGCTTCCTCAGTGTCCCAGCTCAGCTGGGTGTTCTGGCCATTTCTCCTAAAAGGCCAAATCTCTGGGTGAGCCATGCTGGACGTTGCTGCCCAGTCTGGGCCCAAGACGACTGCCTCCCCAGCCAACATGCTGTGGAGCAGAAGAACCTCCCAGCTGAACTTGTCTGCCTGGCAGAATCATGAGTGAAAAGAGAAGGGTGGTTTTGAGCCACTGAATCTTGGGATGGTTCGTGCATGGCAATAGATACCCAACGATGTGAGAGAGGAGACTCGGTGGTACCGTTATTGGTTGGGTGTTTGTTGCAGCAGCTGGTGTGTGTTTCTTTGGTGTAACAGCTGACAGTACAGCAGACGCCAGGAGACAGCAGGGCCTGCTTGGCGGCCCAGGTGCAAAGACTGGGAGGCTGTGCGGAAAGTCCTCATGACCTGATTGGCTAGATGGGAAGGATAAGGGAAGTGCAGAGGTCCTGAGAGTCCAAGCCTGTGAATGCGAGGGTGAGATGGTCCTCAGAGGGAGCTGGAGACCTGGGAGGAGGGGAGACCTGTGTGGGGAAGGAAACAAGAAAAAGAAAGCAGTTGGTTTGGGATTTAAGGTGCTGATGGGATCACAGTACAAAAATAACCATAAGGCATTCTGAGTTTTATTTACTGCACAGATAAGAGACTAAGGGGCTTCCCTGGTGGCTCAGATGGTAAAGAATCTGCCTGCAATGCAGGAGACCTGGGTTTGATCCCTGGGTTGGAAGGTCTCCTGGAGAAAGGAATGGCAACCCACTCCAGTATTCCAGACTTGAGAATTCCATGAACAGAGGAGCCTGGTGGTCTATAGTCTATGGGGTCGGAAAGAGTTGGACACGACTGAGCAATTAACGCTTAAGAGACTAAGGCTGGAAATGAATGGATAAAAGAGATGGGAGAATGGGACTCAATAGGAGAATGATGCTCATGGAGAGAGAAGAGAAAAAGGGAGGATGGGGTTGAGGGAGAGTCAAGGATATGCTTCTATGGACACAGCACCCGAGGGACTAACTGTCAAGGAAAAAGGCTAAGGAAGAGCTAGTGCAAAGAGATAATTCCTCAGAGCCTGCAGTAGAAGAGTTTCAGTGATTGGGTGGAGTCAACACATCAAAGTCTGTGACAGTGCTAAGGGGCAGAGGATCCTGAGAGTAGGGCCCCAGACTCAAGCCAGAGGCAATGGTGAATGAGAAGAAGGCAGAACATATTTGATCTTCATGCATTTATTCATTCATCTGTTCATCCCTCTGTCTGTCCATCTATTCATCCATCCACCCATCAAGTCACTTATCCATCCACTCATCCTTTCATCTACCCACCCATCCACATTCATCCATCCATATCCATCCATCCATCCATACATACATACATTTCTCTCTCCACCCACCCACCCATGCATTCACCTACTCATCCATCCACCCACCCATATTCAGCCACCCATCCATATCCATCCACTTATCCATCCACTCATCCCCTCATCTACCTACTCATCCATCCACCCATCCACATTCATTCATCTGATACTTGTTAGAGCTTACTTTGGGCCATGCAGGGGAATTAGAGTAAAACAGATGTGGTCCTGCCCTTTGTTGGAAACACTCAGTGAACCCCCTTAAACACTGATGCTTAGAACTTACAATCAAGGTCTCTCCTACACACAAAAGATAACAGTAAACTAACAGCCACCATTTGTCTTGTTTGGAGCCAAGCCCAGTATCTTGCACTCTACATTGCTTTTTCTGCCACTTAATCCTCCCAGCAGCAACAACACAAGGCAGGAACTGTTCAGAGATGAGTAGACCAAGGTAAAGGGGTAACCGACCCTGCCAGAGCTTGCAGGCTGTCCTGGGATTCAAGCACAAAGCTGATGGCCACCCACCAAGTCTCACTGCTTCCACCCAGGCTCATGGGAGCTTGTCACCCATCACCCAGCCCTCTCCACCTCCATCCCCCATCAGGAGACAGTTCAGTTCAGTCGCTCAGTCGTGTCTGACTCTTTGCGACCCCATGGACTGCAACATGCCAGGCTTCTCTGTCCTTCACCAACTCCCAGAGCTTGCTCAAACTCATGTCCATTGAGTCAGTGATGCCATCCAACCATCTCATCCTCTGTCATCCCCTTCTCCTGCCCTCAATCTTTCCCAGCATCAGGGTCTTTTCCAAGGAGTCAGTTCTTCGCATCAGGTGGCCAAAGTATTGGAGTTTCAGCTTCAGCATCAGTCCTTCCAATGAATATCCAGAACTGATTTCCCTCAGGATTGACCAGGAGAGAGGGCCTCTCTTAACCTGCTCTGGCCTCAGAATTTATCTACTTAAGAAACAATGCTAGAGTTGATGTTGAGGGAAACGGAAAGGTGAAAATGATAACATAGTTTCATAGGTTATCAGAGGAAGAGACAGCTATGGGTTAACTTCATGACCAAGGAACACGGTGTCTTTGGGAAAATACATCTCAAACTCCAAAGGACTGACCTGCACACACAGCCCTGGAGCTTGCCCTGTGTATAAATCAGGGACAGTCTGTAACTGTAACATTTGTCTAATTTGAACAGGGACCTCCTGGGCTTCCCTTCCCTCACTCTGGTTCCTTCTCTGACTTCTTTCCTTTATGTTGTGCTAAGACCCTGGCCTTCCTGTTCTAGTTAATCAGCACGAACCCCACGGGCCCTTAGCAGACAGAGCAGGCGTTTTTGTAAACACCCCCCGGAGCTTGGTTTCATCGCTATGGAAAACGTAGCTCTGTTTTCCTAGGTGACGGCTGTGTTTATGCCGGGACTCCGAGCGGGCTCCGGGCCTGGCCAGATGGTGCCGGATGCGCTCGTGTAATGTGAGGAGCCCCGTGACTCCTGGCGGGAGCCAGGTCTGGGTGGACGTGCGGCTGCAGGGCCTGCCCACGCCGATCTGTCCACTCAGGACACGCGGTTCAGCCCCTTGGACGCCCAGGGTGGCGCTGAAGGCGGGTAACCTTGCTGGAGCTGCGGTTTGGCCCTTCCAGCCAAGTGTGAGTCAGCTCTATTTTTAGCCATGCCACTCGCCCAGGTGCACCAGGCTTCTCACTGGGGGCTTCCTGCCTCAGCATCTCGATTTCCTTTGTCAAAGGCTAGGTGAGCTGGGGACACAGCATTTTGCAGCCGATAGTCTACACGCGTGACTCTCAGCAAGGCTGGTGGTGGAGGGAAGGAACATTAGCCATTTGGGGAGCTGATGACATTTTGACCTCAGTTGAAGGATTCTACAGGCTGTGCCAGCCCATGGGCAGGAGCAGGGATGGCGAATGACCAGGCCCTTGCTGTATGGCCCACGTATTCTACCAGTGCCAGGCAGGACTAGGTGATCAGGATGCTGTCCCCCTGTGTCTGGATGCATCAGAACGGCTATTATAGCTATAATATAACTCAGTTGTGTCCGACTCTGTGACCCCATGGACCGCAGCCCACCAGGCTCCTCTGTCCATGGAATTTTCCGGGCAAGAATACTGGAGTGGGTTGCCCTTTCTCTACTCTGGAGGATCTTCCTGACCCAAGGATCAAAGCTGGGTCTCCCACACTGCAAACAGACTCTTGATCATATGAGCCACCAGTGTGTTAGCTGCTCAGGCATGTCTGCCTCTTTGAGACCCCGTGGACTGTAGCCCCCCAGGCTCCTCTGTCCGTGGGATTCTCCAGGCAAGAATACTGGGGTGGGTTGCCATATCCTTCTCCAGGGGCTCTTCTCAACCCAGGGACCGAATCCCCGTCTGTGATGTCTCCTGTGTTGGCAGGCAGCTTCTTTACCATCAGTGTCTGTGGCTGAGGGTGTGGGAGGAGTGGACGGGCCCTGCTCTTTGCTTTCTGTGCTGTCGTCGTTGTTCAGTCGCTCAGTCGTGTCCGACTCTGTGCGACCCCGTGGACTGCAGCACGCCAGGCTTCCCTGTCCTTCCCAGAGTTTTCACAAACTCATGTCCATTGAGTCTATGATGCCATCCAACCATCTCATCCTCTGTCGTCCCCTTCTCTTCCTGCCCTCAATCTTTCCCAGCATCAGGGTCTTTTCCAATGAGTCAGCTCTTTGCCTCAGGGACCAAAGTATTGAAGTTTCAGCTTCAGTATAAGTCCTTCCAGTGAATATTCAGGGTTGGTTTCCTTTAGGATGGACTGGTTTGATCTCCTTGCTGTCCAGGAAACACAGTTGGAAAGCGCTGATGGAGGGCTAATTATGATTTCTCTTGTCCCAGCCAGCAGAGCTGGACCAGCGGAGGGTCCCTTTCTCTTGGCTGCAATGCGTGACCCAGAAGAGCCAGTTCAAGCCTTCCTTGGGAGTGAGATGTGGGCCCTGGGAGATGGAGACCCCTGGTCCTCATGGCATGATGCTGTAGCCTGGTGTTGCTGGCGATCACTGTGCCAAGCAGTGCTGAATGGCAGAGAGAGAGAGACAGAGAGACAAAAGAGAGAGAGATGGGGAGAGCGGCCTGATGACCTCAAGTCGGGATTCAGTTGTCACCAAAACGCTGCCTTTCTTGAATGGTGAGGGGAGTCATTCTGTTCATGGGAACAGGCAGGGACTTCTGTGACCGGTAGCAGGAACCCTACTCACTCAGGACAGGGACATTTGGGAGTGACCGTGTGCCAACTAGACGGCTGCTGGGTTGTGTCTGTGGCTGCGGGAGGATCTCTAAGCAGCCGCTGCCAGACTGGACCCTTGTTAGGTGTGAGGATGGGTCAGGTCCCCCGTTAGGCGGATTCGCCATGTACAATGGGGAGTCTTTGCAGCTGTCTGCGGGGTCCTCTCTTCCAGCCCAGTGCCCCCTGGGGCCAGTGTCTGCAAGCCCTCAGCTCCGGACTCTCCCTGCCCCTCCACAGCTCCGGCCCCCCAGGACCGCTGGTCTGGGATTCTTTCTCAGCACGCGGGGAATGGCTTCCTGCTGCTCCCTTCACAGGCAGCCTCTGCCGGGGGCATGCTTGCAGCTTCCTGGTAAAGCCTGGAATTCTCACACTTCACCGCAGGTAGCTCACTCGGGAGGACGAGGACCAGCAGCCCGTTCTCCAGGGCGCTGGGCTGGTGAGACCTCTCTGAGGCCTTGTCATCAGTCACCCTTAACCTGCATGTGAAGTTTGCTACTACATAATACAGGAAAGGTTGAAGGCGGGAGGAGAAGGGGGCGACAGAGGATGAGATGGTTGGATGGCATCACCGACTCAATGGACATGAGTTTGAGCAAACTCTGGGAGTTGGTGATGGACAGGGAAGCCTGGCGTGCTGCAGTCCATAGGGTTGCAAAGTGAGACACGACTGAGAGACTGAACTGAACTGCGCCGAATCCATCACCGTAAAATAACATTTTCAGTGACTTTAGTCCACACTCCTCCCCTTCCCCGACTTTGATTTCAGTGACTCCAGGGTGGTGCTGGAAGGTTGGCCTGTGATGCCTCACCGCCCCCGTCCTGCTGGGGGATGAGGGCCCTGGGGTCACAAGCAGGGCCGGTGTTAAAGGGGATTATTGGGGTGGAGGCAGAACTCCTCCAATCCCACAGGTGAGCCTGCCTCCCTGCCTGCCCCACTCGCAGCCCCCGAACCCTTCCTTCCCCCTCCTGAAGTCGGATGTGTCTCCTTCCTGCTCTCAGAGACCACACTCCCGGGGCCGCTGTGGGCCCAGGCCCTCCTGGTCTTTCAGCAACACAGCTGGCCTCCTCGCCCCCTGTCCCCACAGCACTGCATATCTGGCTGCTCCAACCCTTACCCAATCCCCCCTTGCCCACCGTCACCTCTCCGTCAGTCAGAGCCTGGCTCCCTTGCCGGGAGGAAGGAAGTGTGCTTTGGCTACTTCCCTGCCCTGCAGCACAGAGCAGCCTGCCTGTTACCAAAGTCCAAGCTCACTCTACCCGCTGCCTGGTAGGCCAACAATCAGAGACGAGCTGGTGTCCCTAAGAGAAGGAAGGGACTTTATTTGGGAGCCGGCTGATGGAGAAGATGGCAGGCTAGGGCCTCAAAATAACCATCTTGTTGGGGTCTGGATGCCAGGAACTTTTATGGATCAGAGATGGGTGGGGGGAGGTGAGGAAACGAAGTGAAAAAACTGTCAGTCCTTCCAGCTGCCCCCTAGAATGGCAAGCGCAAGGCAGGGGCTGTGTTAATTTCCCTTGCTTACAGTCCTTCACAGGTGGGGGGCTCAGGTTACCTCCCTGAGGCAGGCCGTTATGTATGCTGACAATAACTTGTAACTTGGGCTTCCCTAGTGGCTCAGCTGGTAAAGAATCCACGCTGTGGGAGACCTGGGTTTTATCCCTGGGTTGGGAAGATTCCCTGGAGAAGGGAAAGGTTACTCACTCCAGTACTCTTGCCTAGAGAATTCCATGAACTGTAGAGGCCATGGGGTTGCAAAGAGTCAGACAAGACTGGTGGCTCAGATGGTAAAGTATCCGCCTGCAATGTGGGAGACCTGGGTTCAGTCTCTGGGTTGGGAAGATCCTCTGGAGGAGGGCATGGCAACCCACTCCAGTATTCTTGCCTGGAGAATCCCATGGACAGAGGAGCCTGGTGGGCTACAGTCCACAGGGTCACAAAGAGTTGGACACGACTGAGCGACTGAACTGAACTGAGCCCCTAAGCACAGCACACACACAATAACAAAAGAGGTAGGGTGAGGGTTGAAGTCACACAAGCAGATCCAACTTGAATTCAAAATTAACCCTTCTCAGTTATACTGGGTGTTCCTGGCCTGCAATGCAGGGGACCCAGGTTTGATCCCTGGGTCAGGAAGATCCCCTGGAGAAGGGCACGGCAACCTGCTCCAGTATTCTTGCCTGGAGAATCCCATGGGCAGAGGAGCCTGGTGGGCTATAGGGGTCACAAAGAGTCAACACACCTGAGTCTGACTTTCCAGTCACCCTGGCACATGGTAGGTGCTGACCACACAGGGGCTGAGCAGAGCCCACAGCGCCCCGCCCTGTCTCCAGGTGGGACTGGTTTTCCTTTGCGACGATAATTTGAAGCAAGTGGAGAAGGCTCAGCAGTGCAGCAAGCGGCCCCTGGGGCAATGGGTCTTCCCAGGTGACACCAGGGGACCCTGGGGCTGTAAAGGGGAAGATGGGGCGCGTCCCCACCCAGCAGGCTGGCAGATGAATGGAGCAGGGGTCGGGGTGGTGCTGCGCACTCAGCCTGCGCAGAGATGGGTCCCAGCTGTTGTTCAGCTTCGGGGAAGGGATGAGGAGGAAATGGCTCAGCCGCAGGAGGGGACCCGGGTCAATAGAACAGGAGAGGGGGCCGCTCAGAGACTGGTGCTGGGAGGGGCTCTTTGGGGCCCTAATAATGTGGGCTCTGGGGAGGGGTAACGAGCCCAGCTGGTTGACTCAGAGCTCACGGAGGGAGCCCATGCCTGGTGCCCAGTATGAGGACATCAAGGATACTTCCTCCCCCACCCCTGTGTGCCTCTGCCATCAGACTAGCAGTGGGGCCTGTGTGGTGAAGGGGTGACGACCCCAGGGCACGCTTGTCCAGGCAGAGCTTTGGCCGAATCCCTCTGGACTTACCGAGGGCTTGTGTGTGTCCCTGTATCGGCCACTGGGCGGAATGGCGGGAGGCTGCTGAGGGCCACTGCGGGCCTATGGGGACCTGGCCTTTCCTGTATCGTCATGCTGACCAAGGTGTACCAGCCCACTGGCAGCACAGAGCTGAGCGTCCATGTTGCACATGTAACACTCTCAGCAGCTCTGTGAGCCCATCACAACGCACAGGCATGAAGACAAGTACGCCTGCTGGTTTTGTTGCAGGAGGAAGCCGTTCTGACTCCAGGTTGGAACCGTTTCTTTGACTTGCTTTTTGTTGCTTTTACGATTATAGTCTTACAGAATGGTTTGCCTCAGATAATCCTGCCCCTCTGCCTGACTGTTAAATGAAAGTGCTTTTGTTCAGAATCCAGTCCACCTGCAGATGGCAGGAGGGAAGAGATGAACACATCCCCTGCCTGAGGCTAGCCATTCTAGGAGATGTTTACAAGATTCCTAGCCTTTTTACTTTGCTTCCTCACCTCACCCCATCTCTAATCTATAAAAGAACCTGGCATCCAGACCCCCAAAAGATGGTTATTTTGAGGGGCTAGCCTGCCGTCTTCTTGGTCAGCTGGCTTTCTGAAAAAAGTCTCTTCCTCACCTCACCACCTCATCTCTTGGATTCTTGGCCTATTGTGCGGCGAGCAGAGGGAGCTTGGACTCGGTAACAGCTCTTGACAAGGGTATCAGAGCAGCCCCTCAGAGTACAGACTCTCTCCAGGTGGTCGTGGCGAGGCTGGATGTCGTAGACAGAGAACTAACTGGACAGGCCCTCAGACCTCATACAAGATTCAGCTCAAATAGGCTGTGATCACGCTTCCCTGGTGGTTTCGTGGAGGCCTGATCGGAGCCTGCAGGGCGGGCTCCCCAGGTGGGGCTAGTGGCAAGGAACCCGCCTGCCAATGCAGAAGATGTAAGGGATGCAGGTTCAATCCCTGGGTCCTGAAGATCCCAGGAGGGCATGACAACTCCCTCCAGTATCTTTGCCTGGAGAATCCCATGGAGTGAAGAGCCTGGCGGGCTACGGCCCATAGGGTTACAAAGAGTCAGACATGACGGAGCGACTTAGCATGCATGTCAGTGTCAGGGACAAAAGTTCAATCCTCGGTCCAGGAAGATTCCCCAAGCTGTGAAGCAACCACAGCTACTGAATCTGAGCTCGACAGTGTGGGAGCCGAGACTGCTGAAACCCGAGTGCCCCAGAGCTCATGCCCAGCACCAAGAGTGCCTGCACACCACAGCTAGGAAGTGGCCCCTGCTCGCTACAACTAGAGAGAAGGCTATGCCGCAACAGAGCCTCAGCACAGCCAAAAATAAGGAACTAAGACTTAAAAGAGTAGGCTACGATCTTCCAGGTAAAAACACAGACCCACAACGCTGTTAGAAAGCCCAGGGGAGGAGCTCTCTGGGACTCCTCAGACTCGGTGGCAAGTTGTTAGACTTGGCATCACAAAGTATGATCCAGAAAAAAAAAAAAAATTGATAACTTGGACCTCATCAGAATTAAAACCGTCGGCTCTGCGCAAGACCCTGTTAAGATGAAAAGACCAACTATGGAGAGGGAGAAAGCATCTGCAGAGGTCAGACCTGACACAGGACTAGCGGCAGGACTGGGGAAGAACTCTGCCTGGAGAAGGTCAGCAGAGGGAAAGCCCCAGAGACGGGTCTGTGGGCCCTGCTCTGTCCATAGAACAGTCTTCTGTCCAGTCCAGGAGCCACAGTCACAGGGACCTCCCTGCCCATAGGTCTCAGGGTGGAGTCCTGGCCCGGGGTCTTGACCTGAGACGGGAGCCCGAGGGCCCAGGGAGCTGAGCGAGGTGCTCTGTGATACTAGGATCGTGGGAGCTGGAAACTGGGGGACCCTGGCTTTACAGTGGGCGGGGTCGGGGGGCAGCCGAGGAGAGGTGGGGGCTCAGCCTTGACCCACCAGGGCAGCTGTGTGAGCCTGTCGGAGCAGAGGCGAGCTGGCGGGTGGCCTGCTCTGTCCCGCTGGTCCTGCTGCTATCATCTCTGTGCAGGCGAAGTGGACGGAGGTCTGGCTTAGGAAGGGGAGGGGTCTGATGGCCGCTGGGGAGACTTAGTCCTGCTTGCCGCAGCTCACCTGTCTCTGACGTCAGTCTCATCACCCCCGCTCAGAGATGGGGAGCAGGGCTCCCCAGCTGGTCAGCCCTTGGCCGTCCTGAAGCATACACATCCCTGCACCTGTTTGGTGGTCAGCCTTATGCTTTCCCCAACGCCGGGATGCCAGCTTCAGGGAACATTTTTAGCAGGGAAGTATCAGCTATTCACGTGGTATGAGAATGGCCTGAGTTTCTCACTCTGGGATTTGAAAGGTTACAACTCGATGGTGCCCTGGAGCCCAGGGCTCAGATGGTGACCGTCCCTCCTCGTGCGCCTGGTCCAGGAAGGTCCTGCCCCCCGCCTCTGGCCCGGTCCTGGCCGTTTCCCTTCCCGGCAGCCAGTGTGATCCTCCAGGGCGGAGCTGGGCCCCGTGCTTTCTCTGTCATGAGTCTCGAGGCTTCTCCCCTCACTCAGAGTCACGGCTGGGCCTCCAAGGGCCTCAGGGCTGCGCTCCTGACTGCCCCACACCTTCTGGAACTTTCCACATCATTACTTCAGCCAGTCCCCGGACCCTCACAGTCCTCACGCCCGGCTCCCTCCTGGATGGAACCTCCCTGAGGGCGGGGTCCCAGGCTGGCCTCGTCCTCTGGGGGGGTTACAGAGCAGCGCCTGATGCCAGGGAGGGCCTGGGCTCAGGGAACGCGTGGGTGAGGGCCTGGTGAACAAAGCCGGGGCCAAGCTCGGGACACGACACGCCATTTCTGTCACAAGGGGCGCCCACCCGACGGCCTCGGACGGAGGCAGGCAGCCTGGGCCCCTGGCAGGAGCTCGAGGAACCACCAGGGTCGTAACCGGCGATCTTTCAGGCCAGCCGGGGCTGGGGTCGCTTTTGGAGAAAGCAGCCTCAGCCAAGGAACGGAGGGGATCGCGGCCGCAACGACCAACTCGAAGCCTCCCTGGGGCTGCGCCTCCTCCTGAGGCGACTTCCAGGAACGAGCCTCCTGCCGGGCTCCCCTCCCAGGGGACGTCTCAGCACAGCCTGCGCCAAACAGGAAACACTCGGGTTTCCTGAGAAAGTTTCTTAAAGTCTTTGGCAAAGCGCTAAACTGGAGGATCTTGACGTGGACGTTGGAAAACGGGGGTGAGGAGTCCCCGGGGACTCCACGGGGGCGGCACACACGTGTTCCTCCAGGATCACGTGTGTCACGTATGACACGCTCCTTAGCTGAGATCTGAGCTGCGGGATGCAACCAGCGTGCAAGGGCTCTCCTGGAGGCAGAGACAGACGGACAGACAGAGAGACAGAGGACTGAGGGAGGGGCACGGGGAGAGGAGACGAGGCGGAGGCTTTGAGAGGCGCTGCCCAGGGCAGGTCAGGGCCCAGACCCCACCCTTCTTCTCTCCAGCCCAGAAGCCCGCGACTCTGAGGGTCCCACGATCAGACTGGCCCCCACCCCGCCAGGACAGGAAGACAACAAGGATCAGTGGAAGAAATACAGCTTCCCACTTGAAAATGGGCCTCAGACATTTGTTATTCCAATTTTTTTAAGTACAAAGATAATTCTCCCCAGTTTGGCATTCTGAAGGGGACTTTTGTTTTCCCTCTCTTCTGAGTGTTCTTTTCCAAGCCTGGTAAATGTCTGCTCAGATGAGGGATAAGAAGGACCACATGACCGAGGAAACTTCCCGACTCGGGGGTGGGGCCTGGTGGCCTCTTCCTCCTCCGGCCTCAGCTGGGCCAGGCCTGGCCCAGCCTCCCTGCCTTGGCCCCAGCCAGGGTCTGGGGGTGGGGTGGGGGCCCGGGATGCTCCCGCACCGCGTCAATCCGAGCCTCTCCGCTGTGCCTGCCCTTAGGCTTACGATGGGGCGTGATCATCACAGCCCTGTGTCCGGGTCTCCACTGTGACTCTAATGTCCTGGAAAACTGGGGGCCACTGGTCATCTGTGCCCTGAGCATGCTGCACCCCTCTCATGTTTCTCAAGCAGCCCCTCCTGATTCAGTCGAGTCCGACTCGACTGCAGCCTGCCAGGATCCTCTGTCCATGGGATTTTCCAGGCGAGAATACTGGTGTGGGTTGCCATTTCCTCCTCCAGGGGATCTTCCCGGCTCAGGGATCGAACCTGCATCTCCCGTGCCTCTTGTGTTGGCAGGTGGGTTCTTTACCGCTGAGCCACCTGGGAAGCCCAGCCCCTCCCAAGGGCAGGCCTAAAATAAAACACTGTACTGAAATGGCGTGCTCGCCAGCCCAGAGAGGCCCTTGCCCACATCCAGGCTTGGGAGGAGGATGGAAGGGCCATGAGGGTCTGAGTCCCATGTTCTGCCCCTCCCTGAGGATTGGACACTCTGAAGGTCACAGTCATGTGGTCCCTGTCTCCCTGAAGTACTGGGACGAGTGTGGCCAGGAGCAGCTAGGGACCTCCCTCCTGAGAGCAGCCTGCCTGATCATCCCGAGGGACTTGCCCCGTCCAGCAGCAGGAGTCTCCCCACTCAGCTTTGTCACCGGCTTGGGCAGATGGCCACAGGATAGGGCAGCTCAGTCATGCAGGCAAAACCAGACAACTAGTGACCGCGAGTTGGGGGACAGTCACCTCTTGAGAAGCCAGGGTGCAGGGGAGGGCCCCTGCCTGGCTCCCCGATGGGACACTGTCCGCTGGTGGGGGTTGGGCAGGGAACTTAAACACATTTTATTCTCCTCTGTGTCCTCAGGGCTGAGAACAGTTCAAGACTCATGGGCTGGACATGCGAACAATGTCCCAGCACCTCCCCTTCAAAGCTAGTCTAGACTAACAGCATGTACGGGTTAAAAGGTAGATTGAAGGAAAACCCCTTGGAGCCTCCAGGCCCGGACTGGAGTCTGGCACTGCCTCCCACCGGCCACTGGTCCCAGGCCTCCTGCTTGACCTCTTTGGACCTCAGTTTCCCTGTTGGGAGACATGGGAACAACTTTGTTGGAAGGCGTGGAGGGGCCGCAGGGAAGCAGCCTCTAGGCCTGGTAAACTCGGTGATTTGCTGTTCACCAGGGAAGTGGTGACTCAGACGGTAAAGGATCTGCCTGCAATGTGGGAGACGTTCGTTCGATCCCTGGGTTGTGAAGAAGATCCCCTGGAGGAGGATGGCCACCCACTCCAGTACACTTGCCTGAAGAATCCCCGTGGATGGGGGAGGCTGGCAGGCTACAGTCCACAGGGTGGCAAAGAGTTGGATGTGCTGAGCGACTGAGCACAGGGAAGCGGGAGCTGGGCTGGGTCTCGTCACATCTCACTCTCCAGTCAGTCACCCAGGGCTGCTGGTGGTTCGCCAGGCTGATGGAGCTGGGACACGGTCTCCCAGGACCCAACCGGGAGGCGCAGGCAGAGCCCACCTGAAGCCAGAGAAAGGAGCGGAGGTGCAGGGCTGCCTGGAGGAGGTGGGTCGTCAGGGACCCAGGCGGCTCTGCCAGGGATCCCGTTTTCAAATTACCAGCCACATCAGCGTCATTGGGAAGAGCAAGTCCGACGCCATATCGGACTCGCCCTTTTACTTACCTTTCTATTCTGCTGCTTTGGCCTGAGTTAAGAATGTTGCCTAGAGCCCGTTTCAGTGGCTAAGTCAAAGTTTCTCTTGGTGAATGTCACATTGCACTTGAAAATCTGTGGGTTATTTTCAAGTATCTTTTGATATTGAATTCTGACTAACATAATTCCACAGTGATAAGAGAACAGACTCTGAAAATTTTGCACCTTGTTTTATGTCCCCGGACACGTTCCACTGTCTCCTGGTTTATAGTCTATGGGAACTTGAATTTGTACCCTGCTGTTGTGTGAAAATTGTATTAATCTTAATTATGTTGAATTGGTTCATAGTGCTTTTCAGATCTACTGTATCCTTCTATTTTTCTGTCCACACATTCTATTAATTTTTGAGAGTTTGAAACTCTAACTAAAAATCTTAATTTATCTGCTTAAAAAATAGTTGTAATATATAGTAGAACCATATGTAACTTTGTTCTGTATTTTCCAAGTCTCCTGTAAATGTGTTATCATACTTTCATAATTCAGAAATTAAAAATTAAAAGTTTAATTTTTTGAAACAAAATAATTTGAGGTTCTGAGGAGTTCTGATCTTTTGAGTGCCAGCTGCCTGTTTTCTTTGTTTTGTAACTACAATAAACACTGTATTTTCCTTTACCACACAGACACACAGACACACACACACAAGGATGTTGCCTATAGCCTGAAATATACAGGAGAGCCCAATCTCAAGGCTCTGACCTTTAAGAGTATGACACTCTTCCATTCAAATAATAAAAAGTTGTGGGACAGAGAATAACAGTGGTCCCGTTGCAGGTTTACAGGAACACTGTGATCTGATCTACCAGGGCCCTCCCTCACCTGGCCTTTAGAAACGCTCTGCTGAAACCTTCGTGGAGTTCGGGGTTTTGGGCATGAGCCACCATTCTCCTTGCCTGGCCCTGCACTAAACCTTTTTCTGCTCTAAACTCCAACATTGCGGTATTGTTTAGACTCTCCGTGCATCGGGTACACAAACTTGCGTTTGGTAACACAAATAGTCAAAGTCATTCACTTCCAAGCATAATCAACTGTCTGCTCAGTAATATGGATTTTCCCCAGGTTGTTTGCATTTCCAGAACTCTATGTCTCCTTTGGAATAATTAATATAATGAGGTGTCATGAAAACGTCTCTGAACTTTGATAGAATGAGTAACACACACATTTGGATTTTTTTTTTCTTAGTTGAAAAAATGAAACTTATTGGCAAAATCCATAATGTAACACTGTCGGAAAATTAAGCACTTTCAGGGGCTGTTTCCGATTGTAATGATTTCAGGTTTTTCTAATTATTCTGCCCCAAACGTTCCTCTTTGTCTTTTGCTCTGGTGTGAAGATGCTCTGTTTATAAAACATCATGAGGTAAAATGGCTTTAGGGGCAGGTCCATCACTCCTTGGTAACTGAGGCAATTAACACACATCGATATTAAACTTTTATGTGTACGAATTCTATATCATTAGCATAACATTAGCCAGCTTGGCTTGACACAAAATCTTTTTTTCCTGCTCCCTGATGAGGGAATGTTTTTATTTGGAAAGCCTAACAGAGGCATGAAAACAAAACCACACGCAGTTTTGTGTATCACAAACTCTCTGCTGAAAGGACCAAAGTTGAGAACATCCCTGGTGCTAGGGGTTACGAAGGCTACACGCATCACGAGTGCAGAGGGGCATTTATTTTTTGAACAAACAAATGACTTTTTGTACTCTCAATCAAGAAAAAAATCTGAATATTTACTTACGCTAATCTGATGAGTTAATCCTCCACAGCTTCAAAATCCCCATTTGAATACAGTAATTTGTCAAGCCCAGAGCTCCCTCCACACACTCTTTTGTTCCACAAATATTTGAATACCTACTAAGTGTGTGTGTTGGGGCTTCCCTGGTGGCTCAGAAGTAAAGAATTTGCTCGCTGACACAGGTTGGATCCCTGGGTCGGGAAGATCCCCTGGAGGAGGAAATGGCAATCCACTCCAGTATTCTTGCCTGGAGAATCCTGTGGACAGAGGAGCCTGGCGGGCTACAGTCTAAGGGGTCGCAAAGAGTCGGACAAGACTTAGCAGCTAAACAACAGCCACAGTGTGTGTGTCTGGAGGTATACACAGCAGAGGAAGTCCCTGCAGTGGGCGGGAGACCTGATACTCTGGTGGAGGAGAAAGAAGAAGAGAGAAGCTAACTGCATTGTTACTGAGTCCAGACAACAGGCTAATAAATTGGGGAATGAGTTGGGCAAGGAGTAATGACTTTATTAGGAAAGCCAGCAGATTGAGAAGACGGCAGTCTAGTGTCTCAAAGAGCCATCTTACCGCAGTCAGAACTCAGGCTTCCTTTATACTAAAAAGAGAAGGTGGGGTGTGTGTGTGTGTGTGTGTGTGTGTGTGTGTGTGTGTGTGTGTGTGTGGCGGGGGGCGGGGGTGGGGTGGGCGGTGGTGATTGGTGGCTGCAAACTTCTCAGAGCACAAATCCTTCCTTTTACAGCTGCCCACAGAGGTCAGCTTGCAGATGCTCCTGTAAACCTCCAAGAAGACAGATGTTCTTCTGTATTCTGCAACTTTCTATCTCCATATGAATGGAAGAGCCTTACACTCTTTAAAGGCCAGAGCCTAGAGAATAGGCTGTCCTGTGTGATTCAGGCTGTAGCAAATTCTTCTACAGAAGAGCCAGCATGACTACCTGCCGGCAACAGAGCACAGGGTTGAAGTAAAAGGAACAGATGTGACAGAGTCAGGTTGGTTCTTCCTTATCACAGCGTCAGGAAGACGCTTTGTGACAGTGGGAGTTCCTCCAAGGTTAACATGCTGGCAATCGGGATGGGGGTTCCCTCCTATGGGGCTGGTGATCTCACTCACTATGGTCACTCCGTGGGCTACTCCCAGGCAGCGACCGAGCACGGGGGGTCCTGACCCTGGCCCCTTCCTGCAGCGGAGGGCGCTCTCCAGTGGAGACTTTGGCTCTTGGAAGTCTTGATGGCCTGGGTGAAACTTTTCTGAAGCTGCAGTGGACTCGGAGACTCTTGCATCCTCTTCTCCTTTCGCAGGTGTCAGACCAGCATCCCGCCTGCAGGCTGGCCCCGCCCCCACTGCCTTTCCCCTGTCCTCCTGCCCAGGGTCCCCCTGTGACTCCTGCACGTCCAATCTCTTCTTAGCCTCAGCTTCTTAATAGGACCGAACCCATGGAGCCTGTTGGAATAAAATATGAGTATTGAAAACGTGTGCTGTGGCAGGAACATAAAGACGACCCTTGGCTGGAAACATCTGGCCCTATCCGTGTCCAAGGTTGCTCAAGGCTGCTTGTGTGTTGTATCTTATTGCCAAGCTGCCGCTGTGACAGAATTTCTTTCCCTCCTTCCCTCCATCCTTGCTTTCTCCCTCCCTCTCTTCCTGCAGAGAACAGGGTCCTGGCCACGCTTGCCTCTCTGTGATTCCTATTGGGCTTTCTCAGAGGGTCCCCAGGCTCTGCCCAACCCCTGAATAGCTTTGTTCCATTTCGGTGGCCTCTGAAACATTGTAACAACCCAGCCTGAAGGAACATGTGTGGAAATCTTAGCTGGAGAATCACAACTGGGTGTTGCTCAGGATGTGGAAAAAATGCAGAGTGTTTCCTCTGCTAAGCACTTGATCCACAGGGCGGTCTGTCCCTCAGCAGCGCTGAGGCCCTGGCCAGGGAAGGTGCTGGAAGACCCATGTGCGATCTGCCCACCCTACCCCCTGACCTCAGTTGTGGGTCACCCCACGCTTCCCTGGGAATGCCACCAGTGCTCCAAACCAGAGCACCCCCTCCTCGGGGGCTGCTGTGTCCAATGCCGGGTAATGGAGCCAACAAGTCCTCCCCTCCTCGGGGCCCACAGATTCTTCCACCAACGGCACAGACTTTTCTCGGAGAAGGAGGGAAGGCCTGGCAGCAGGTGCTGGCGTGTGATGTGCTGGGTGTGTGGGAGGGTGAACCCCATGGGCCACAGCCGAGCCTGCAGTGGCGCTAGGAAACACTTCCCTCCTGAACGCAGTCATGGATCTGGTGGTGCTCCCCAAACGGCAGCTGAAGTCTCACTTCCTGTGATGGAATGAACTCTATGCTGTATAACTATGCATATAATTAAATGCAAATTTCAGAATTTAGAAAAGTGTCAGGGTGAAGCCCTTTCAAGCCTGGCATAAAAAGTCTGATGCTTTGAACTTTTAATGTGTGTGCATCTTACCTGCCCAGACCGACCGTGGGCCCTGTGGGGGGAGGGTCATGTGGGATGGAAGACGGTGCCAAGGGTGGGTGTCTCTGACCCCTTTGGTCTGTTCTCCAAGGCTTTGTGTCCAAGTGGGTTTTGAGGCGTCTCCTGGACACTGTTCCCTCCTCCAGTGGCACAACCCCCTCTTCTGGATGCTGGTCACTTGTCTTCACTGCACGCCTCTGGCTAGAGACCTGTAGGAGTCAGAACAGTTCTACTGTGTCTGGTGTCCTTGAGGTGCCCCAGCCAAGCTACCTTTCTGGGACAAGTGCGATGATGCTGGGTTTTGTGTCTACACGTGGTCAGTGGATGACCAGCTGCTGAGCCACGGGGTGTGGTGACCTGGCTGGAGGCAAGCCCCGAGGTGGGGATGGTCTAGAGGGAACCCACAAAGACAGGGTGTCCAGGAGACCCCAGAATGGCCCTGCTGAGGGGTTGGGCTGAGCCACTGCTGCAGGGAGTTTCGTGGAGATGTGACTTCTTAGCTGAGAAGTTTGGAGAGACACGGTGGCGACTGTCACTGCTGCGGAGTCTCTTTGGATGGGACTGTGTGTGGAATGGGATGCATGGCCTCCCTCCCCACCAGTCTCTGCAGTTGACCTTCCCACTCCCCAAATGAGCTCATGTCCTCACTGGGCAAGGGGGCCAGAGAGACCCCTTCCAAGGGCAGCTCCCTTTATTGATTTCCTGTGGCTGCTGCAACAAGTCATCACAAACTTGGTGGCTTCAAACAACAGAAACTGATTTCCTTGCAGTTCTAGAGGCCAGAATCTGCCTGCAATGTAGGAGACCTGGGATCGATCCCTGGGTTGGGAAGATCCCCTGGAGAAGGGAATGGCAACCCACTCCAGTATTCTGGCCTGGAGAATCCCATGAGCAGAGGAGCCTGGTGGGCTACAGTCTATGGGGACGCAAAGAGTTGGACACGAATGAGCGACTTCCGCTTTCACTTTCCACTTTCTAGAGGCCAGAAGACCCAAATCCAGGGGTTGGCAGGGCTGCGCTCCTTCCAGAGGCTCTAAGCGGGGAGATGTCCTCCTTTCTTACAGCTTCTGGGGATCCCAGGCGATCCTTTGTTTGTGGTCACGTCACCCGTCCTCTGCACCATTCTCTCCCCCTCTGCCTCTCTCTCTTTAGTCTCTTATAAGGGCGCTGCTCATGGCATTTAGGGCCCATGCAGGAAATCCAGGATGTTATCCTTGTGAAACCCTTAATTACATCTGCAAAGACCTTTTCCCAAATAAGTTCAAATTCTGAGGTCCCTGGAGGTTAGGATAGACCTTCTGGGGGAGCTGCCAGTCAATCTGGGCTTCTCTGGTGGCTCAGTGGTAAAGAATCCTCCTGCCAATCAGGAGACATAAGAGAATGTGGGTTTGCTCCTTGGGTCAGGGAGATCCCCTGAAGGAGGAAATGGCAACCCACTCCAGTATTCTTTCCTAGAAAATCCCATGGACAGAAGAGCCTGGTGGGCTACAGTCCATGGGGTTACAAAGAGTTAGACATGACTGAGTAACTGAACACACACACACACACACACCATTCAAAACCCAGTAACTAAACATCCAACACATCCCTTTTTCCAGGCTTCATCCCTGTAAGACTCTGCAGAGTCTCACCAGAGGAAGACAAGGGACACAGCCACGTGTTGTCCCTCCAGGGGGCCTCTCTGCTATGTGGCACTAAATGGTGTGAAGGAGAGACGTCTTTTAATTTCTATTTGTTTAGTGAGTGTTGACACTCTGTGTGGTGCAGAGCAGGTAGAGGGGCAGACCAGCTTCTCCTGGATATACAGCTACTGCTCCCTTTGTGTGATGCTGGTGCCTGACTCCTTCTCCAGGCTCGCAGACCCTGTCAAGGCTAGACCTTAACATTGGCCTCGCTCCCTCCTGGGCTGGCCTTCCTCTGGGGTTGACCAGTTGTTTGGCCTTGATATCCCCATGGGTCACTCCTTGAACACCCAGACCCCAGTGAGGAAGCATGGGTTCACTGCGGCTCCAAGGGGGGCATTTCAAGAGCAGAGCCTTCCTCCAGAGAAGGGGCTCCGTTCACTCCAGTTCAGTTCAGTCGGTCAGTCGTGTCCGACTCTTTGTGACCGCATGGACTGCAGCATGCCAGGCTTCTCTGTCCATGACCGGTTCCTGGAGTTTACTCAAACTCATGTCCATTGAGTCGGAGATGCCATCTAACCATCTCATCCTCTGAGAAGGGGCTAACATGATAATTTTAGGCTGGGTAGTATGTCAGAAAGAGTCCTTTTAAGGAGGTAAGTACTCCTCAAATTATAGTAATAAATACATACATGAAGTTTAAAAGGAATGGTAGAAATAAAAGAGCAGAAACAGGATAAAGAGAAGGAGTGGGTGAGAGTGGACGAGAAACACTGCATTATTCCTCAGAAGTGCTGACACTTTCTGTTTGGGGCCTGTTGCTTAGTGAGATTCCACAACTGGGGCGTCATTCCTACTGGATTCAGGCTTGTTCAGAAACCTCATGAGACCAACGGCTTCTACTACTTTAATATATGGGTCAGTGGAAAACGGTTGGAAATCTGGTAGCTGGTTAAAATTTCACAGGCCCGGCCCTGTTTGAATAGACACATTTATACTTGAGTTGATGCTCAAATAAATTACACTGAGAAGCGGTAGAAAGTTTGTCAGAAAAAAGTTTTGGAGGGTGGGAGGAGTGGAAGTCTCAGAGACGTGGAGCTGGGTGGGGGGCCACTGGAAGACCACCAGCCCTGCGCTCCCTCCCCCGCCTCAGGTCTCAGGACCCCCGCTGTCTCCCTGCTGTGACGGAGGTCATGACCTAAGCCCTGCAGCGTGTGTTTTGTTTCCAAGAAAACTTGCCCCCAGCTTGAAAAATCCAGATGGACACAGGGTGAGATCTCCAGCTTGTCCTGAAGAGCCGGAAGCCCTGGCCACCAGGGGCTGGCACGCTTGCAGGGCAGAGGCTCCTTTGGCCCCGGTTGCCACCTCGCCTGAACCACACGGTGCTGTAGAAATGGGTGTGAGAGGGCGTTCTGGAGGAGGGCAGTGCCAGAGGGGGGCGGCATCTGGGAATCGCAGACTGGTCCCCGGGAGGTTTGTGCATGGAGGTGGGCGTTCATACGGACAGACAAGCATGCAAACACACACCTGTACGTGTGTTCACGTTTACGTGTGTGTGTGCGATTCTATCACTGGTCTGTCTGTCTGTCCATCTATCCCACAGGTGTAACTGATATACCTGGAGCCGGCCTGGGAGCCTGGGCTCTGGTGTGTGGCCCCCTTGAGGGGAGCAGAGCAGAGACTGATATCCTTAACCCGCTGGTGGGCCAGATGGAACCTCTGGGGAAGGGAGGACAGGGCCAGTCCCCAGCAGCTGGGCCTTGGCCTGAAATCCTTCAGGGCTCCAGAGAGCCATGGAGTCCTTCATCAGCACCTCCCGAGGGGAAACAGCCCAGTAAAGATTCTACAGAACTGGCTTCTGAGAACTATGCACTATGTTTAATTAAACAGTAAGTTGATTAACCTAATATATTTAAATATATTTAGCCGTATAGTATAATTAGGTTATATATATTCTATTGTGTGTTAATGTGTACAATACATGGCATAATATAATCATCAATCACTTATATTCTGATTTTTCCCAAAAGATATTGAGAGGGTATTCCTTACTATGCACACACATACCCTTTTATAGAAAGTATATAAAATAAGAGAAAAGGCCAGATCAGCTGGAAAAAGGGGTTATAAGATAAAGATAGGGAGAGGTAAATTTCTTTTCAAAATTAGTTATAGAAGGAAGTGACTGCATAGCTTCTGAAACAAAATTCTTGAAGTGTCAGTCTGTAGCAAAGGGTCTCAGTGATGCCTTTTTTTGTAGCTGGGCTCTGAAGATGCTGAGAACATGGTAAAAAAAGGCTTTCTGTGGGGCCAGGCTGATGGAGTTCAGGAAGGTGGCTTCTGCCCCTTGGATTTGAGGTGATGGTGGGCTTCAGACTGGAGCTGCTGCTGCTGCTGCTGCTGCTGCTAAGTCGCTTCGGTTGTGTCCGACTCTGTGTGACCCCAAGGACGGCAGCCCACCGGGCTCCCCTGTCCCTGGGATTCTCCAGGCAAGAACACTGGAGTGGGTGGCCATTTCCTTCTCCAGTGCATGAAAGTGAAAAGTGAAAGTGAAGTTGCTCAGTTGTGTCCGACTCTAAGCGGCCCCATGGACTGCAGCCTACCAGGCTCCTCTGTCTATGGGATTTTCCAGGCAAGAGTACTGGAGTGGGGTGCCATTGCCTTCTCCTCAGACTGGAGAGGGAACCACATATCTGTCACCCCTCAGAGAAATTGAAACCGAAAGTGTTAGTTGTTCAGTCCTGTCTGACTCTTTGCGACCCCATGGACTGTAGCCCACCAGGCTTCTCTGTCCGTGGGATTCTCCAGGCAAGAATACTGGTGTGGATAGCCATGCCCTTCTCCAGGGGCTGAACGTGAGCCTCCTGCATTGCAGGCGGATTCTTTATTGTCTGAGTCACCAAGGAAGCCCACCCCTCAGAAGGGACCTCTGAAATCATCTGCTCTCAGGTAGCTTGCAAAATCAGAGAGGAAATAGCTTATTACGACACTGTAAATTCCTTTTATCAATTGGATACTGAAAGTGAGTTTTAAAGACTTGTATACATTTCATCGCATTTTGCCATAACTCACAGCAGAGTTAATGGAATGACATACGTTAAGGTTCCACCGTTGACCTTGTTCGGTTTGGATCCCATAGCTCTTCGCCTCAGTGGACATGAGTTTGAACAAACTCTGGGAAATAGTTAAGGACAGGGAAGGCTGGTGTGCTGCAGTCCCTGGGGTCGCAGAGAGTCGGACATGACCTAGCAACTGAACAGCATACCTCTTTCTGATCATTTTGGCAAAACAGCTTACAGAAAAAATTTTCTCTTCCTAGTAGAACTGACAGGAAGATGGATCATTTCATAAAGGAAGAGCTGCGAGCTTTTGAGGAGGCGAGCTCTCTGTACCACGGGGACTGTAATGAGGAGGAGGTCTTCAATCAGCAGAATAGCAGACGCCGAAAGTGATTCTTGACGTTTGAAAGTTCTTTCTTCTGCGGGATGTCCGGCTCCTCTCTGACCAAGGGCGAGGGCAGCCCCAGGTGGAGGTGCAGAAGGGCTCTGCCTGGATGAGGGCTTCTCACCTCCTCTCTTCTTTCCTCTTCTTTCCCTTTTCTAAGGCTGCTGTGGTATTTTTATTTAAATATCACCATTACAGGCCCAAAGCGTTTCATCATGCAGATCAATTCTAATCACTTTAGACATCCCTAACCTAAAGCAGAAATGTGCGACAGAAATAACCCAACTTATAGATTCATTTTTGGGGGTCTTTTCCTGTGTTTTGCTGTACATAATGTTCTGCCAGGGCTGGAGCTGTGTCATCAGCTCCTAGCATCTGCTGTCAGATAGGAAATGCCTGGTAAATCCTTAAGGATTAACAATACAGTGTTCAGATGCACCCGCCTGAAATTCCTGCTTTCTGGGATTCCTTCTGTGGATGATCTCAGTGGCTCTGGTGTCTGGAGGAGGTGCCAGCTCTCCTCACTCCTTCTGAGGGTTTGGGAAAGGCAGGACACACCCACCTTGGGGTGCAAATCCAGCCTTCTTGGGAGGGAAACAGCGCCCACCTTGGTCCAGCAGATACAGCCTATCAGGGTCCTAACAAGATGAGGGAGGCTTCTAGAAGACACTCTGAGGTCATTGGAAAAGACCCTGATGCTGGGAAAGCCTGAGGGCAGGAGGGGAAGAAGGCAGCAGAGGATGAGAGGGTTGGATGGCATCACTGACATAATGGACATGAGTGTGAGCAAGCTCCAGGAGACAGTGAAGGACAGGGTGGCTTGGTGTGCTGCAGTCCACAGGGTCGCAAAGAGTCAGACTGAACACCAGCAAGCACTGAGGTCTTTGGAGTCACTGCTGGGTTCTAGTGGCCTGATGGGGATGACTGTTCAAGCTTGGTCCCCCTACAGGGCTTCATTCATTGCTTCCTAGGTGATGTGGGGACAGAATGCGTGAGGACAGACAGACGGGGGCTGGGAACATCCGCAGGGGCCATGAGAGTCTTCAAGTGCGGCTGTTGCAGAGACCAGTACTCGAGAACGCAAACACCACTCTCGGAGAGTTGGAGAACTCAGGTTTATGACACCAGCAGGCCCAGAGGAGTTACCACTCCAAGCTCTGAGCCCCGAGCAAAGGGGCCACAGAGTTGTTATACACGGACATGCATGCTTAAGCCGGTTTGCGGGTTTGCAGGGGCTGGGCAATTGCAAAGAGCAGGACAAGGGTGAGTGGGATAAGCTCCAGTTCCTAGTATTGTGAGTCCCTGCTTTCTGAGACTGACGTGATCCAGACTTTGCAAGGAGCAAGCGGAGTTACAGAGGAAGAAGGAGCAGGAAGTCATGTAAAATTTTAACTTCTCTTCACAGCCAGGACAGCAGCACGGCTGTCCTGGGCGCCGTGAGTCACTCACCCCAGGTCCAGCTCATCCCAAGACCTGCCCCTCCCTCACGTTCCTGCTTCGCAGGAACGCTGGTAGTTCTGGGCACCCGCCGCGCAGCTCCAGGGCTCCCCCTCCTCTGTCACTCTTCCTTTTCCCTGGGATGCCTTCTCCCCGCTGCCTCCACACTCAGAAAACTCCTGTACATCCTTCCAGATGAGGTTTAGGCATCCTCTCCAGGAAGGCTTTCCTGACCCTGCCACCTGGGGTGCTCAAGGATGCAGGTCCTAGAAATGACTGAAGTAGGCATGGTGAGTGGCATTGGTGGGGAGCTAGGCTTTGTAAATAAGTTCCAGATGATTCTGAGACGCAGCCCGGCTTATAATCACTGCTCTGCTCCAAGTGTTGAAAGTGAAGCTCGCTCTGTTGTATCCGACTCTTTGCGATCCCATGCACTACAATCCACCAGATTTCCTCTGTCTACGGAATTTTCCAGGCAAGAATACTGGAGTAGGTTGCCATGCCCTTCTCCAGGGGATCTTCCAGACTCAGGGTTCGACCTGGATCGTGTGCATTGCAGGCAGGTTCTTGACCATCTGAGTCACCTGGGAAGCCCAGTCGCTCGCAAGGGCCATGCTACTTATATGCTTATTTTTTGGGGGTAAGCTTCATCAGTTCTTCAAACTTTCTTCCTGGAAATGAACTTTCAACCTCAGATGGTGGATAAGGCACTGCCAAATGAAAATGCCAGGCGTTAAAAATCGGTACCTGGCTGGTTTGACTGTGATGTTCTTGGGGAGGTGAATGGATGGGTGTCAGGTGCCTGCCTCGTGGCTCAGAGCAGCTGCTACACGATGCAGAGTGAGCAATGGACACCACAGGGGTTTTCTCCAGGCAGGGAGTGTCCCACCCTTGGGCATGTGAATCTACACACACAGTCTGCGTGACACCCTTGTGGGCAAGTATTCCCCACCCCTACCTTACAGAGGAGGACCTGAGACTTGAGAAGAGCAGGGCCTGGCTCTAGGTGACTTGGTCCGGCTGGGATTTGGTGCAGACATTCTGGAACACAGCTGGCTCAGGTCTGACTTCTGGAAGCAGAGGCTGAGATGGATTCTCCCACAAGTGACTGACCGAGGGGCGCCCCCAGGGACACGGGCAGGTCTGGAGGATGGGAGCAGGGGATGGGGAGAAAGGCAAGCCGTGTGCAGCCACGCGGGCTCTCACTGCCGCTTTGGGGCACACGTGGAGTCGGTCCTGCCCCATCTGCACCCCTGCCTCGGCCAGTCTTGTGCTTTTGGCCTCGCTCAGGAGCGAGGACAGTGGGGGCACAACTTCCTGGCACTTCTGGAGAGAATCCTGCAGAGAAGCCTGCAGGGAAACGAGAGCCTTTCTCAGCCACACCTGCAGCTGTATAGGGCTGGGCTCCCCTGACATGACAAGGGGTCCCAGGGGCTGGACAGGGAGCCCCAGGTGTGGCTATAAGAGCCCTACCCCTAAACAGGGTGCAGAAGTGTCATCCACCCCACCAGGTCCAAGCCTGGTCAGTGCACTTCTTGAGAGCGGCGTGCTTCTGGGGTTTTCCCTGGGCTCATGCATCTTGAGCAGGGCAGCCATCAGTAGGTCTGATCCCTGGGCATCTCTTTACTGCTGCCGGAGGGCATCCTTCCCTGGAGAGAATAAGGAGGTGACAAGGGATGTGCTGAGGTTGTTGAAGCCCATCCTCTGTGCTGAGGCCCACTTGGTCTGTGTTTTGTGTCTGTAGCCCTTGGCAGGTCCTGGCATGAGCAAGCCCTTGGGAACAGCTTGCTTGTATGAGTGAATGAATGAATGACTAGATGAGTGAGTGAATGATAAGTGAATAAATGAGTGAATGAATGAATGAATGAGTGAATAAATGAATGAATGAGTGAGTGAATGAATGAATGAATGAATGAGTGAATGAGTGAGTGAGTGAATGAATGAGTGAATGAAGCAATGGTGCCTCCAGCGTCATTGCTATCAAGTTCCAGCCAGGAGGCTGCGGGGGAGGGAGACAAGGTCTTGCTTTCAGCCCCTTCTCAGTGTCTGGGCAGGACTGCAGCCCACTCCCCACCCTCCTGCCTGCCCCCCGCCACTCTCAGAACTTGGCTGGCAGATTTCACGTGTGTCTGTGTCTTTTCAAGTGTTCCCTGTGCTTCCTCAGGATGCTCGGCTGCTGGGGGTGAGGAGTGATGGGGAGCTTTGGCATGCCCGGGGCTCAGGGATGGAGGGGTGAGGCAAGGCGAGGGCGGGACAGAGACCCGCGGGCACGGCCATGGTTACCGTTTACAGAAGCCAGGCTGCAGCAGCCAGTGGAAAAAGGATTTCACCATTGCCTGTAAACCGTGAATCAGGGGCTGCCCTTGCTCGCGGCTTCCTCGGTGAGTATCCCATTCATTCTGCCTCTGCAGGGAGGGCTGAGGGGCACCGAGAAGGGTGTGCCCCTGCCACCCTTCCTATGGCCGGCTGCCTGGCAGTCTGTCTGCTCCGCCCGAGATGCCTCATTGAGCCCAGCCCGCCAGGCCCCTCCCGGTCCGTGGCTGCGGCGGGCGGGCCGGAGGGGAGCTGGCCCTCCTTTGCTGGCCTCCACCCTTACTCACTGCCCTGTCATCTTCCGCTGTCCGCACCCACCCGCTGATCGCCTCCCGGTCCTGGGCAGGGGCAGGGAGCCCACCCTCCTCCCTACGGTCCTCCCATCTCCACCCACCCTCCTCTCAAAGGGTGCCTGGCTTTCCCCTCTCTCAGCGCTGTCAGCAAGGTGCTGGGTGTGGAGGGTGGACCGCCTGGGTCCAGGGCACAGAAGTGACCCCCTGGCAGCCCCGCGTTTGAAATGGCAAAGCTTCTTACTTGTTAGATCTGCTAGAACATCCCGTGGCCTTTGAAACGCTTTGACTTAACTCCTCTCAACCACGATCCACAACAACCCTGTCGGACCAGAAAGATGGGAGAATCCTTCTCATGTTACCAGAGAGAAAACTGGAGTTCTGCTGGAGTAACTGGTTCAAGGTCCCACAGCCAGTTGGTGCAGAGCGTCTGCACTGCAAGCCCCCCGGGCAGGCCGGTCGTGCCCCGCCCTGCGCCCTGCCCCTGCTTGTCCGTGCGCGGGACGTGTTGGTCTGTTCTGTCCTGTTCTCCCCCGCCTCCCCCCAGCCTCCAGCTCTAAGCAACCACTAATGTTCTTGTTTCTGCTGATTCTCCTGTTTGGACAACACGTGTAAATGGAATTATGTAGTATGTGGCCTGTGTGACTGGCTTCTCTCCCTTAGTGTAACAGTTTCAGGGTTAATACAGACTGTAGCACAGCTCAGTATTCCATTCTTTTTTAATGCTGAATAATATTCCAGTGTATCGGTATGACACATTTTATCCACGCACTCATCCGTAGGTGGACAGTTGTGTTCTTTCCACTCTCTGGATATTCTGAATAATGCTACCTGTAACACTGTGTGCACGCTGTGGGCGTGTGTACGTATGTTTTTCCTTGTCTGGTATATACTTAGGAGTGGACTTGCTGGCTTCTATGGTGACTCTATGTTTACCCTTTTGAGGAGCTTCCAGGCTGCTTGCCCAAGTGTTCACCAAACTGGTGGACTTTCACACTCCCACCGGTAGTGTGTGAGGGTTCCACTTTCCTCATACTCTCACCCGTACTTACCATCTAAGCTGCCCCAGCAGGTGTGAAGTGGTATCTCGCTGTGGTTTTGAATCGCATTTCCCTGAAGGCTGTGGTGCTGGGTGTCTTTTTATTTTATACACTTATTGGCCCTTTGTATACCTTCTCTGGAGAAATACCTGTGAAAATACTGTTATCTATTTGAAAATACTGGATTGTCTTTTTGTTATTGAATTGTAAGAGCTCATTATACATTCTAGGTACAAATTCCTTACCAGACAAACGACTTGCAAATATTTTCTTCCATTCTGTCTTTTGACTTTCTTGAAGCTTCTGAAGCACAATAATTAAAAAATTTGATGAATTCAGCTTATCTGTTTTTTTCCTTTGAACCCTTGTTCTTTTGATTATATCTAAGGAACCACTACCTAATCCAAAGTCATGAAGATTTAGCTCTAGTTTTTTTTTTTAATCATTTTAGCTTTTAGATTCATTTTGAGTTAATTTTTATATATGATGTATATGATGTAAGATAGGGATCAAATTTAATTCTTTTGAATGCGGATATTCAGTTGTCCTAATGCCAATGATTGAAAAGACTATTCTTTCTCTTTGGAGTTATTTTGGTGCCTTTGATGAAAAGCATTTCAACATGAATGTAAGGGTTTATTTTTGGACCCCATTCTATTCCACTTATCTTTATGTCTACCCTTACGCAGGTCTCATGCCATCTTGATTACCGTTGCTTTGTATGAATAGTGAGCTTTAAAATCGGAAGGAGTGAATCCTCCAGCTTTATCCTCCCCTTTCCAGCTGGTTTTGGCTACTCTGGGTCCCTTGAAGATTTATATGAATTTTAGAAGCAGCTTGTCGATTTCTACAAAGAAGTCAGCTGGAATTCTGATAAGGATTGCACTAGATGGGTTTGGAGAGCAGTACCACCTCAGTATATTGACTCTTTCAATCCACGAATGCAAGATGTCTTTCCATTTATTTAATTCTTCCTTAATTTCTTTCAATAATGTATTGAAGTTTCCAGAGTATAATTTTGTACTCCTTTTGTTTATTTTTTCTAGGTAATTTATTCTGTCTGTTGCTGCTGTTAGGTTGTTTGGTATTTTCTACTTAGATGATCATGTCATCTGTGAAAGACAGTTTTGTTTCTTCCATCTCAGTCTGTGTATTTATTTCCTTTTCTTGTCTTATTAGACTAATATAGACTTCCATTATAATGTTATTAGGAATGGTAAGAGAAGACATCTTGATTTTAGGGGCAAATTGTCCAGTTTTTCATCACTAATTATGATAGCAATAAACTTTCTGTAGCTTCCTTCTATTCCAAATTTGCCAAGAGTTTTTTCCTTCATGAATGGGTGCTGGATTTTACTGAATACTTTTTCTGCATCAGTTGATATGATCATACGATTTTTCTTCTTCAGCCTATGGATTTTCAAATGTTGAACAGACTTGCATTCCTAAAATAAATCTCACTTGATTATAGTGTATAATTCTTTCTACAAATTGTTAGATTCAATTTGCTAATATTTTATTGGTGATTTTTGCATGTATATTCATGAGAGATATTGGTCTCCAGTTTCCCTTTCTTATAATGTCTTTATCTAGTTTTGGTAATAGGGTCAAGCTGGCTTAATGGAATTAGTTCTGAAGTGTTTTCTCTGCCTCTATTTTCTGGAAGAGACTGTGGAGAATCAGCATCATTTCTCCTTAAATGTTTGGTAGAGTTGATCAGTAAAGCCATCTGGAACTACTGTTTTCCTTTCTTTTTTTGTGAAGTTGTCAGCTATTGATTCTGTTTCTTTATTAGATACAGGCTTATTCGGATGATCTGTTTCTCCTGTGTAAACTTTTGTTCTTTGTTTTTCAAGGTTGGTCCATTTCATCTAAGCTGTCAGATTTGTGGGTGGTGGGAAAGAACTTGTTCAAAGTATTCTCTCATTGTTCTTTCAATGTTAGTGGGATCAGTACTGATGGCGTCTCTTTCACTTCTGAGAGTGACAGTTTGTGTATTCTCCCCTTTTGCCTGATTTCCAGCTTCTAACTGGCTAGAAGTTTATTAATTTAATTTATCCTTTTAAAGAAACAGATTTCTGTTTTGACTTACTCTATTATTTTCCTATTTTCAATTTCCTCAAATTCTGCTCTAATTTTTATTCTTTCTTTTCAACTTAAGAAATAAATTAAATTGCTTTTCTTTCTGCAGTTTTTCAAAGTGGACATTTAGATTACTGATTTTAGATGTTTTTTCTTTTCTAATATATGCATTTAATGATACAAATCTTCCTCTAAGCATTGCTTTTCACTGCATTACACAACTTTTTAAGAATTATACTTTATTTTCATATAGTTTAAAATGTTTTTAATTTCCTTTGATACTTCTTTGACCCATTTGTTATTTACAACAGAAATGTGTGTTATCTCTAAATATTTGGAGATTTTTCCAGCTATTTTTCTGTTACTTCAACTTCTGTTAAAGTTTACTTGTATACTTTACTTGATATGATTTCTATTCTTTTAAATCTGCTAAGATGTGCTTTATGGCCCAAAGTATGGTCTATCTTTGTGAATATTCCAGGTGAATACAGACATTGAGAAAAATGTCTATTCTGTTGTTTTTTGATAGAGTATATCATAAATGTTAATTAGACCACAATTATTGATAGTGACATTCAGGTTACCTATGTCTTTAGCTATTTGATTGATTTATTAATTACTGAAAGAGGGCGATTGAAGTCTCCTAGGAGATCTGTTTATTCCTCCCTGAAGTTCTATCAGGTTTTGCCTAATGTGTTCTGATGCGCTGTTGTTAGGCGCATACATGTTAAGGACTGTTGGCTCTTCCTGGAGAAATGACTCCTTTATCATTATGTAATGCCCCTCTTTATTCCTGATCATTTTACTTGCTCTGAAGTCTGCTTTGCCTGAAATTAATATAGCTACTCCAGCTTTCTTTTGATAAATGTTAGCATGGTGTGTCTTTCTCCTATTACAGTCTGTTTATCTCAGTCTTTAAATGTAAACTGGGGCTCTTATAGAAAATATGCAGTTGGATCTTTTTAAAAGATACTTTCTGACAATTTCTGTCTTTACTTGGCACGTTAAGACTATTACCATTTTAAGTGACTACTAACGTAGCTGGATTAATATCTCCTATGTTTATTAAGTGTTTCCTACTTATTGCACTTGGTCTTTATTTCTCTTCTCCCCCCGCCCCACCCTTTTTATGCCTTCTCTGGTTTTCATTGAGAATTTTATATGATTTAATTTTCTTTCCTCCCTTGAAGTGAAGTGAAGTGAAGTCGCTCAGTCGTGTCCCACTCTTTGCGACCCCATGGACTGTAGCCTACCAGGCTCCTCTGTCCATGGGATTTTCCAGGCAAGGGTACTGGAGTGGGGTGCCATTTCCTTCTCCAGGGGATCTTCCCGACCCAGGGATTGAACCCAGGTCTCCCACATTGCAGGCAGAGGCTTTACTGTCTGAGCCACCAGGGATATCATTATACATTTTAAAAAGTACTTAATGGCCTTTCTAGAGTTCACTATACACATTTACAAATCATCGGAGTCCACTTTCAAGCACTACTCTATCGTTCCACAGACAATGAAGATATCTTACAACAGAGTATTCCCAATTTCTCTCCTCAATCCCTTACAACATTGCTGTTATTTAATTTATATCCATAAGCTATAATCACCAAATGTTTTTATTATTACTTTGAGCAGTTAACTATTATATTAAGAATGAGAAAAATTGTTTTGTTTTGCTTACACATTTATTGTTTCTCTGATGATCATCCTTTCTTTATGAATATATATGTTTTTGATATCCCTGCCTTCTTAAACCCAGGGGATGATCACTGGCTGGTACTAGAAGAGCAGTTAAGAAAGTCAGGGTACATTACCATATGTACACCAGACAGTTAATGGGAAGGTGCTGCATAACACAGCGAGCTCAGCCTGGTGCCCTGTGATGACTTAGATGGGTAGGGTGAGCTGGGGGGTGGGAGGGAGGGTCAAAAGGGAGGGGACATACGTATGCTTATGGCTGGTTCATGTTGTTGTATGGCAGAAGCCAACACAATACTGTAAACAATTATCCTCCAATTAAAAAAAGAAAAGCCAGGTACCATGGAGACAGGAATGGGGAGAGCAGTCAGAGCTGACGGAGCAGAGCTTATGAGCTTCAGTGGGACCATGGGGCCAAGCTTGCCTTGTTGGGTGCTTCTGTCCTGGGACATGGGTGAATTAAGGGTACTGACAACCCCCAGAGTCCAGTGGAGCTATTCAGCAGTCTATGCTGAAAATTCGTGCCAAGTCTGGGACAATCTCACAGTTATTTTGGGCTAATGGAAGAAGAGAATTTTGCCCCCAACCCTGTACTTATTCCACTTTTAATTTTTGTACATTAAACTTGGGCTACCTACATGCTCATTATCTTGAATAATTGTGACCCCAAGTAATTTTTCTTAAAAGCTGTTTTTTCCTTAAAAACGTCAAATGCCTTAATTTTGGGTAGGAACCCAGGGCTAGAAAGCTAGGAAGGAAGGCAAAGGAAATTCTTCTTCCCTGTGAGGGTTGTGACTCAGAGTCACTTAGGTGCTGTGGATGACTCAAGGGAAAAACCAGGGTTGGGTTGTTTCGTGAAAGAAAAATCTCATCACAGTGTATCTTCTGACAAAGATTTAAGCCGGGAAAAGCTGTCTCCATTTGGAGGCTAAAGATAGGCAGAATAGAGAAAAACTCAGTGTTCTTTTCAGGAAGCTTGCGGTGAAGGGTGAGAGAATGTAGCAGCCCACAGGGAGACCTGCAGGAAAACGAGAAGGTCATCAAGACGGGCCCTGTGACTCGCAGGGCTGGGGAACTGGAAGGCTGAGTCCCCGCTCCAGCCCTGCAGCCAGGTCTTCCCGTGGCCTGACAAGCCTTTTACTGCCTCAGTTTCCTCATCAGTAAAATACTTTGTATTAGACGCTCTTTCAGGAGATCGTCCATTCTCAGCGCCCCTAGTTCTATGGACTGACGCATTTTCCAGAAGAATTCACTTCTTTAGGTTTGGCAGTGCTGGGTCTTCGGTGCTGTGGGGCTTTCCTCCAGCTGGGGTGAGGGGGGCTCGTCTTGGCTGCTCAGGCTTCTCACTGCGGTGGCTCCTCTTTCTGCAGAGCACGGGCTCCAGGGGCTCAGTAGTTACGGTGCCAGGCTTTAGTTGCTCCGCAGCTTGTGGGGCCTTCCCAGACCAGGGATCAAACACGTGTCTCCTGCATTGGCGGACAGATTCTTTGCCTCTGAGCCACCAGGGAAGCCTTTGGACTGACACATTTTGACATGAGGTGAGGTTTTTTTCCTTTTTCTGTTGAACAGACTCTTGGGATTAAACTGAAGAGCGAGTTGAGAGCAAGGATTTGTCTCCTTTGCTGACTGACAACATCCAATTAAATTGGGAGAAGTGGTTTTGCTTGGCAGTGCATTTGTTTGCATGCTAGGAATTGAGGAAGCTTGATTTTCTGCCAGCTCCGTTGCAGAACTAATCTCAGCAGACATCAAGATGTTTTAAGAGGAGGGAGAAGTAAGAAGTTTTGAGAAAAAGCTATGAACGGAGAAAGAAGCAAAATAGGGGTTAGGGTTGTGGGACTCTGTCTGAGCCTATCTGACCTCCATGTGCCTTTAGAACTAAACTCTGAGTCCAGGTGATGTCTTTCTTCATCTCCCTCCTTGGAAGAATGTGCAGGGACCAATTGCCTGTGTTCAAATTTCTGTCTGCCGTTGATTAAGAAGGGTGAACTTGGAGAAATGTCTTAATGGTTCAAAGCTTCAGTTTTCTCATCTGTAGATGACAATTATGACAGTAACATCTTATGGGGTCTTGGTGAGGTTAGGGTGGCCAGAGCATGTGATGCTCTTGGCACTGGGTCTGCTTGATGCTGGTCATTATCACCCGAGGATGCAGACCTCCCTGCAAGTCACTCAGACCGTACGGGAGATGAGGTTTACCGACCTTGGGCTCCATTGTTCAGAGCCTGGGCCTCCCAACAGAAACCCAAGAGCTAAGCATATGGTGATGAACCAGGCCAAGGACATAAAATTGGACATGTTTAAGGCAAAGAGAAGGCACAGACTGTCTTCCGCCATCTTTGCAGTGCGTAGTGGTTGCAATCAGACTTCTATGCTCGTCTATTAGTCAGCTCTGCTGTTATAACAAACAGTCCCTAAATCTCACGGCTTCTAACCCTGAGTGCTTATCTTTTCATCATGTTGCATAAACTGGCTATGGGTTGGCTCTAAAAGTCCCTGCGTCCTCTAGCTTGGAGAAGCAGCCCCTGTCTTGGACACGCTGGTTTTGTGGCAGATGGAGACAGAGTCACAGGACTGTAGAGACTGGGAGGCATGTCTTCCATATCGTGTTCTCACACACTCCACTGCCCTGAGCAAGTCACTCGGTCTAGCTTGACAGCGGGATGAGAATTAGAATCTGCACAACCTTTTGCTTCTCCAGGGGATCATCCCAGCCCAGGGATTGAACCCAGGTCTCCCGTGTTGCAGGCGGATTCTTTACCAGCTGAGCCACCAGGGAAGCCCGTGCACAAAGTTGGATGCTGTAAATCAATAACTAATGGAGGGAATGCATAACCTTCTGGGGGAAGAGGGTGGCTATTAGGGGAGCAACAATATACTCTACCACAACAGCACACTTTCCTCTTTTTCTTGTAAACAAGGGAAAAGCAGAGAGTACTGGGAATTTCAGATAGACTTTGCATGGTGGAGCGGGTTATTCATTGGATGGAATCCTTACATTAATGCAATGCCTGCTGCTTGCTAAGTGTTTGCTGAATTAAAGAATGACAGTCTTATGGACTCTGTGGGAGAGGGAGAGGGTGGGAAGATTTGGGAGAATGGCATTGAAACATGTAAAATATCATGTATGAAACGAGTTGCCAGTCCAGGTTCGATGCACGATACTGGATGCTTGGGGCTGGTGCACTGGGACGACCCAGAGGGATGGTATGGGGAGGGAGAAGGGAGGAGGGTTCAGGATGGGGAACGCATGTATACCTGTGGCGGATTCATTTTGATATTTGGCAAAACTAATACAATTATGTAAAGTTTAAAAATAAAATAAAAAAAAAAAAAAAAGAATGACACAATGCAGATGTAGCCAAGAGGATCACATGTTGCATTCTTTAACAGCCGTTTTATGTGTGTTGTTTCAAATATTTTGAAACACAGAAGCTACAGTGAATTTCACTGACAAAACAAGGTACATTTGGGGAACATCTTTAAAAATTATCCTTTGACCTTCTTTTCCAAGCGGGAAAAATTCCTTGGAACACAGAAACGGCAGTTCATTTAGAATTAATGGAAACCAGATATTTATAGAAATGTTTAGAAGGATTCGGAACCCTTCCCTAAATAAGCCTTTTGTCTTAGAGGAAAGACTAAAAGCACTTTTTGAAGGCAAAATGGTATGGCACAGCTAGAACGTCTCAGTCCGTGTAAATCTCAGACACGACTTGTAAACAGCACTGTTCTTTCTGGTGTGCAACCGTGCTCCGTAAGGAGTGTTCCACGCCACGCCATACCCCTCCCCTTCGGATCACCAAGGAGGGGGTTTGCTACTGGTTTGTGAAGAGATTGGACTCTGCTTGACAAAACAGGGTCTGTTTTAATCATGGCAGAGACTCAGTTGTAGAAAAATAGATGAGAGAAAAGCTTCAGTTGAACATTCCCCTTGCTCCTGACTCCTATAGTGCAAATCCTTAATGCTGAGACATCAAGACACAGTGAAATGTCCTTTGGTTAAGTTCAGGTTAATACAATAACCTGCTAAGGCTGTGCTGAAGGGAATTGAGATTTGGATTTTAAGAAAGCATGTCAACACTTCTTTTTTTCAATGATGCAAGTGTATATATACATTTATGCCTCAAAGTTTTAAACTTTGAGCCAAAAAATCCACTTCTCCAAATCAAAAATTAGTACTTGGGGACACATAACTCGATGCGGTTGTTAGGAACCCCTCTCAGAGTTTTCTATCCTTTAATCATCTTCAGAAATTTTGGAAACCAAGTATTAAGCCCACAGCTAAGTTATTTGATTTTCTTCCTGATTTTGTTTTTCTTTCTTTTTTTTTAAAAAGGGACAATTAAAAAAATAAACTAAACCCAGAAACTCTCTGTCCTACCCTTTTTGAAACCATCTGAGCTCTTTTTTCCTTTCTTTGGATGTTTGTCTCCGTCTATGTGGAATACTTACACTGTTATTCTCAGCTTTTTCAGCCACAAGTATCTTCTGACTTCTTCCTATTGATAACTTTATTATGTGTTTGGCTTAAACAGTTCTTCCATGTTTGCATTTTTAGGAGAATTACTAATGACCTCTTCTTTGTGGTGCTAGTCTCTGTACCTATGCATATTTCTTCCCCAAGCCTCTTTTGATAGTCATCGAGCACAACATGTATCTATTATCAGCTTCCGAAGTTCCTGAGAACCCCCCTTTTGGATTCCTACCCCTCTTGTTTTGGTCCTGGCTCGTTGATTGCCAGGCTCTGCACGGGTGGTTGTTTTATATAACCCACCTGCTTCCCAGGCGGCACTAGTGGTAAAGAACCTGCCTGCAATGCAGGAGACTAAGAGACACGGGATCGATCCCTGGGTCATGAAGACCCCTGGAGGAAGGCATGGCAGCCCACTCCAGTATTCTTGCCCGGGGAATCCCATGGACAGAGGAGCCTGGCGGGCTATGGTCCATGGGGTCACAAAGAGTCGGAGACGACTGAACGACTAAGCACTCACACCTGGAAATGCCCTTTTCCTGCTTCTTCTGTTAGATTCCCGTCTCTCAGAGCCCTTGTTTTCCACTTTCTGGTTTTCCTTCTCATTTTGGTGGAGCACATCCTTTAGTAGTCTCCTGAGAAAAGGTACTGGAAAATAATTTTCTGAAATCTCGCCTAACGGTGTCCTTACTCTGCCCTTCGTTACTGTTCAGCCTCTCAGTCTGACTCTTTTTGACCTCATGGACTGCAGCACACCAGGCTTCCCCGTCCTTCACGGTCTCCTGGAGTTTGTTCAAACTCTTGTCCTTTGAGTTGATGATGCCATCTGACCACCTCATCCTCTGTGGCCCCTTTGATTAATAGGTGGTTGGATGTGGCATTTTAGGATGGAAATATTTATTTTTAACAGATTTTTGAAGGCATGGCTCCATGGTCTCCTTGTTTTCTGTACAGCTTTTGAGAACGTCTAATAGTTCTTCCTAATTCTTTGTTTAAACCTTCAATCCCCTTTTTCTCTTTTTGATTTTTTGTAAGTTTTTAGACTCTTTTCTTTGTTTGCAGTGCTTTGTGAAATGTGGCAGAGATGTGCCTTGGCAGAGATCCCTTTTCATTCTTTGTTTCATTTATTGTCCAGAAACTCAGACCCTCCAATTCTGGGATTTATTTATTTATTTTTGTATTATTTATTTGCTAATTTCATCCCTATTGTTTTCTGTTCTTTCATTCTGTACTTCTGTTTCTCAGATTTTGGACCTCTTGGGTGAGCCTGTAATTTTCTTGTCTTTCCTGATACTGGCTGAGTTCTATTGAATTTTTTAGTTTTCCTATAGTATTTTTTTTTTTTGCATATTACCACGATTAAGCTAATCAACACATCCATGACCTCACACAGTTCCTTTTTTGTGTGTGTGTGTGGTGAGGACACTTAAGATCTGTTCTCTCAGCAAATTTCAAGTGTCCAAAACAGTTTTATTAACTATTATCACCAGGTTGTTCATTAGAGCCCCCAGAACATATTTAACTTGTAACTGAATTCTTGCCAACATCTCCCCATCTCTCCCAACACTCAGTGTCTGGGCTTTCTTAGAATCCATATATGAGTTACATTTGCTATGTTATTTTTACTTACTACTGATAAACGCTTTCTTATCCACTAAATATTCTCATTTAAGACGTAGCATCCTTTCCTTGTTTCATGGTTGCACTCTCTCTCCGGGAGCTGCTATGAATATCCATCCTTACTCTGTAGAAGAGTTTTCTCTGCTTCCTACATTGTTTCTCTCTCCTGTAAGTTGAATTTAGTTCATCTGTGTTCAGGATGGGGCTTGCTGAATGATGCTTTCCACAGTGGGCTGAAGACCTACCTATTTTTCTGCAGGACCTCCTATGTATCAGCATCTTCTCACCTTTTTCTCTTTGTCCAGTGAGTTTTTCTTTCTGGAGGAAATTTCTGGTTGTCTGTGGGGAGAGTGTAATGGGTTGAACTGTCTTTCCCAAAAATGGTTCGTCCAAGTCCTAACCCCCTGGGCTTCAGAGGTGACCTTATTAGGAAACAGGGCTCAGTTCAGTTCAGTCGCTCAGTCATGTCCGACTCTTTGTGACCCCACGGACTGCAGCATGCCAGGCCTCCCTGTCCATCACCAACTCCTGGAGCTTGCTCAAATTCATGTCCATCGAGTCAGAGATGCCATCCAACCATCTAATCCTCTGTCGTCCCCTTCTCCTTCTGCCTTCAATCTTTCCCAGCATCAGGGTCTTTCCTAATGAGTCAGCTCTTCCTAACAGATGGCCAAACTATTGGAGTTTCAGCTTCAGCATCAGTCCTTCTAAAGAATATTCAGGACTAATCTCCTTTAGGATGGACTGGTTGGATCTCCTTGCAGACCAAGGGACTCTCAAGAGTCTTCTCCAACACCACAGCCCCAAAGCATCAATTCTTCAGTGCCCGGCTTTGACCTCATTAGGAACCAGGCCTGTTGCAGATGTAATTGGTGAAGATGAGGTCACAGAAGAGTCGGGGGACGCTGATCCGGTCTGACGAGCGTCCTTGTAAGAAGACAGAGGCACGCGGGGAGAAGCCCTGTGACGCAGAGACAGAGGTTGGGTGAGGACTGCCTGGGGCACCATCAGCTGAAGGAAGAAAGGGGGTCCCTCTCCCAGGGGTTTCAGAGGCTGCATGGCCCTGCTGACACCTTGATTTTGCACGTTCAGCCTCTAGAACTGAGAGATGAGACCTCTCTCTTGTTTTAAGCCTCCTGTTCGTGGTGCTCTGTCACAGCGGTTCTAGGAAAGTATTCCAGAGGGCACGTGCCAGCTGCTGCTTTCTGTGGAGGCCGAGGGGGCAGGAGAGGGACAGGATGGGACAGTGAGCTGGGGTGGGGGGAAGACGGGGGCTGGAGCGGGCAGGGGACTGGGAGAGGGGAGGAGGTGGGAGGGGGCAGGGGTCCAGAAGAGGACCCGTCCTCTACAAAGTGGGTTCAGGAGGTGGGCTTTATTTAACCCCACATCCTTTCAGGCTAGTTGAGGGTCGCAGGCGTGCATGTGTGCTCAGTTTCTCAGTCTTGCCTGATCTTTGAGGCCCCATGGACTGTAGCCTGCCAGGCTCCTCTGTCCATGGAATTCTCCAGACAAGAATACTGGAGTGGGGTAGCCATTCCCTTCTCCAGGGATCTTCCCGCACTTGGGAAGGAACCTGGATCTCCTGCATTGACAGGTGGATTCTTTACTACTATACGGCCTGGGAAGCCCAGGTGAGGGTCTGGCCCTTGTCCTGTGCTGTGTCTGCGGGTCCCTGGGCCTGGAGTTCATCGCTGTGGGAGGGAACCTCCTGGTTCCTCTGGGGGTGAGAAAGGCATGGCCCTCATGGGGCAGGGCTGTGGAGCCTGTGTCCTTGTCACTCGGACTCCCAACGAATCCTCGTGCTTTCAGCCTCAGCTCACTCTTGAAAAGCAACTGGAACCTCCCCGTCCTGAAAGACCTGCCTCTGCACGCCGGTGTCCAGGTCTCAAGGCCCACAGCCAGAGGTCATGGCTTCCAGGAATCCCTGAGCCCTCCCGGAAGGAGGCGAGGGCGCCCTCTCCTGGCCTCCCCAAGAATTTGCGCCAGGCTCCCTGTAGGTCCCGCCTGGCCTGGAGGGACGCCTTTCTGTCTGATGCATCCTCCCCTCACGGCACTTTTCCACACAATAATCCTCAGTGCGTGTCTGTGGGATAAATGAATCGATCGAGATGACATTGAAGCTAAAATGAGAAGACATTTGACTTTATGCCTAAGGCTAAGACTGTTAAAAAAAAAAAAAAGAACACACACCAATCCACCCATTCTTTACAGATGGAAATTTATATCTCAAAGCTAAGAAGAAAAAAAAAAAGAGTCAAAATTGGGACTCTGGGTAGTCTGATAATTATAAAACCAAACATCCATCTCCTTGCTGGAATTTTTGAATTCCAATCAACTGCAAAAAGTTTCTTGGCCACTCTCACAGTTGGGTTTGCCATCCTTAAAATGAATCGGCAGAGCATGGTTTACAGCTCACAAAATTCTAGGAAGAATGTTATAATTTTAACTGGGCTATTTACACAGATTTTCCTAGAGCCAGCTCAGTGCTGGCAGGCTACCTCTGCTCCATGCATCTTCTCATTCCCCCAAATGGAGGGGGGCTCACATGTTCTCCCAAAGTTATTTAAGCAAGATAAATAGGAAATTCCTCTCGTTAGGCAATTCTTTGCAAGAGCCTGTATTGTCACGAGGTGTTCCCTGAACCATTAGAGTTGAAGACTCGCCTTAGGAAGCAAAGCCCTCCCCCGTGTCTCGCTGGGTGGATGCTTTGGAGAGATCACTGAATGTCTAATTTTCATGGCAGGCGTTTGAGTCCATGTGACACCCTGTGACAACGCCTTCCTGTCTGTTTGATTAGAAAAAGTGGCTCTAAGAAAACTCAAAGAATTAATGGAAAAGGATCTGAAAAATATATATATAAATTTGTTCAGTATATATCTGAACTGCTTTGCAGTAAACCCGAAACTCACACAACATTTAAATCAACGATAATTTAAAAGAGAAATCCAGGGAAATCAAGACAGGGTCCATCTGTACTATAGCAGAAGTGATCATGGAATTGCCGTGGTCATCATTGCGATGGCCAGACTGATCTGCTACTCTTGGACTTAAATTAGCAGGTTGCTATGTGAAGAGTTTTTATTAATGGATCAGGCAAGACTTCTTTGATCACTGATCTTGAGATCCTAATTCAAATTAGCATTAAAAATGAGTAAGTTTCGGCTCACAAGATCAAAGGGAGACTGCAGGTAGGTAGGATGAGACCAGCCCCGGGACAGGCTCGGGGTCTGGACTTCGGGAACCAGGAAGCTGACAGTATGCTTCTCCTCTCCGGGCGGCTTCCTTCCCTCTCGAAGCCTTCCTCCCCACGGCGGCAAACACGGCCCCTCCTGGGATCCGGAGACAGCGGCTCCAGGCCCGACCTGGAAACCCGGGGCCGGAAGCGCGGAGCCCTGTGGCCCGCACCCTCCCTGGATCGACCAGCGGAGGCGGGGCCGGACGGTTCTGCAGGAAGATTGGGGCCCCTTTGAAGCACGTGTGAAAGCAGGCAGGGCCTTTCCCAGAATGACGCCAGGGCCCCGTCTAGACAAATGACAAAGCGGATGTCCTTCCACTATCTGTGTATGTTTTCCTTCATAGCTTGCTATGCTTAATTAATTTTATTTTATTTTTGTATAATTCTTATGAGAGTATAGTTGATTTACAATACTGTGTTAGTTTCAGGTGTACACCAGGGTGAATCAGTTATGCATATACACATCCTCTTCCTTAGATTCTTTTCCCATAGAGGTCATCAGAGAGTAATGAGTAGAGTTCCCTGTGCTATTCAGTAGGTCCTTACTAGTTATCTATTTTATGTATGCGAATGTGTGTGAGTGCTCAGTCGCTCCAGTCGTGCCTGACTCTTTGAGACCCCATGGACTGTGCCCCTCCAGGCTCCTCTGCCCATGGGATTCTCTAGGCAAGAATACTGGAGTGGGTTGCCATGCCCTTCTCCAGGGGCTCTTCCAGACCCAGGGATTGAACCTGGGTCTCCAGCTTTGCAGGCAGATTCTTTACCACTAAGCCACCAGGGTATAGCTGTGTGTGTATCTCAGTCCCAATCGTCCAATTTATCCATTTCCCCTTATCCCCTGGTAACCATAAGTTTGTTTTTCATATCTGTGACTCTACTGTTTTATAAATAAGTTCATTTTTTTTAAGATTCCACACATAAGCGATATCCTATGATATTTGTCTTTCTGTGTCTGACTTACCTGACTCAGTATGACTATCCTTGGATCCATCCATTCCGCTGCGATGGCGTTGTTTTGTTCTTTTTTAATAGATGAATAATATTCCATTGTAGATATCCCCCACATCTTCTTTAGGTAGCTTGCTGTGCTTTTTTTTTTTAAATCCCACAACATTTATTATAAAGGTGCTGTAAAGGGAAACGCTGGGCTTCATGACGGGCTTATCGGTAGGATTTCTGGTAGTGGGCACGGGCACCAGGACCTCCAAACTTCTTGGATTCGCAGCGACGGGGATCGGCTACCAGCAGGGTCCGGTCATACTGGATGAGGATGTCTTTGATCTCCTTCTTGGAAGCCTCATCCACATATTTCTGGTAATAGGCCACCAAGGCTTTGGAGATGGACTGGCGGATGGCGTAAATCTGGGCGACGTGACCACCACCCTTCACTCGGACGCGGATGTCCACAGCAAATCGCTCCTCGCCCAGGAGCAGAACAGGTTCCAGTAGCTTGTATTGCAGCGTGCGCGGTTCGATCATCTCCAGGGGTCGTCCGTTCACCTTGATGAGGCCGTTACCTCGTTTGCAGTGCGCCACGGCTGTGGCAGTCTTCTTACGTCCGAAGACTTGCACCGACTGCAGAGGGCCCTTGGACGGCATGGCTGAAGGCGCAGAGACGAGATCCCCACTGCGCGGCGCCCCAACCGGAAAAGTGCTTGCTGTGCTTTAGTAACCGAAGGTGAGACGTCATTTAGCTTTAGACCCCAAAACTGCTACAACCGCGCGCGTTCTTTGAACAGCAGACTGAGTCAGCGTGGAGGATTGTGCCAATGTGCGCATGCCAAGTGCCCACGGGGAGCTGGGGGAAGGGGCAGCGAGCCCACTGGGTGTTTCTAACCTTGCTCCAGAGCCTGGGATTGGGTGGGGCTGACTCGGGGTGGAGAGTCTGCGTTCGCAGCCGGGGGCAGGGGAGGAGGAAGTAAAGGCTGGAAACCAGGCTGAAGCAAGTGTGGTTGCTCCAGCCCCCAGTGGCCGGCATCGGTGCTGGACCGTGCTGGACACCCCAGGCACGGCTGCACTCGGTCCGCAGAGGAGAAAGCGGAGCCTCACCGCCCAGGCCTGCGGTTATGAGCCGCCGGGAAGTGGCAGGGAAGAACTAGGGCCTCGTTCCAGCCGGGCGGCCCACTTCCCACTAGGCTGCTCACGGAGGCTGAAAACCGGCGCCGGGATGGAACGAGGACTCCCACCATCCTCCAGCCGCGGGGTCAGAGGAAACCTCAAGTCCCCGCCTTGGTTGGACTCACAACCCTTCTTCTCTTGAAACAGTCGAGTTGCCTCTTGGGTTCTTTAAGCCGACTTTGGAATCTCGCATCTCCCCTTTCCCATGGGATGAAACTCCAACCTCACAACAAGCAAACCTATAAACACAATCGCACAGGCAGATGCTTGCTGTGGGCTCTGAATGCGGGAACTCTGCAGGCGAGCAGAGAGCCCTCTCCAGAGTCTCTCCTCCCCTCCCTACCCCGGACTCTGGCTCTTCTAGGAATTTGATTTTTATCTTAAAGGCAGAAATGCCGGTTAACTTTTCTTCCCTGCTCAGTGTTTCCTATGTGTCAGCAAGTGAAGGATTTAATGCCCAGGTTTGTCTGCACACACCCAGATGAACGAAGGGCCCCTCCAGGCTGCTGTGATGGGACAGCCACCTTGACCGTGTGCCCTGACCTGAGACCCTACCCCTCCCCACTCTCACCCAAGGAAGATGGGACTATTTGCCTCTTTGGTGAATGCCCCAGCTGGTGACAATGTGCTTTTCCTTTTATTTTAGGATTATTACAATCTTTTAAGGTCAGGATGTAACTATGCAGAATTGAGATTCTTCCTTTCCCACAATGCTGTCGTCTCCATGTCTGCCGGTCATTTCTCAAATCTATGGATTCCTGTTGAGACAAGGTCTTCGGTCTTGAGCAGTGTCCTGGGGCTAAAGAGTCTGGGTGCTGGCTGCAGTCCAGAGCAGGTCTTTCCAGCGTGGAGGCCAGCGAGGTACCTCTTGACTTGTCAAGAGACCCTGAGCTCAGAGGGCGAGGCCCTGGAGCACACATCTCTGAACTGGAGGCTATGGTCTCCATAGCAGGGGCTTCTGGCTCCCTTCCACTCTGTTAGTGCTACCAGTGCCTGTTATGGGATGCTGGTTGCTATGGCAACAGGGAATGGGCGTGGTAGTAGAGAACTGATCCAAGGGGATTATTGAGGACACCAAATGGAAAAGGGCTTAACTCACATGCACTTACAGAAGCTCTTTCCTGTGAGCTGGTTATGAATCATTCGACCCCTTGCTCCCAAGGCGTCTGTCAGGGTTATTTCTTAAGATTCTCATGAGCTCCCTGGGGCTCCATGTCAACTGTGATGCCAGTTACAATTTCAGGGTCATGCTAGTGGTGTTATGTACATTCTCCTCCCCCTCAGCATGGACTTAAATGAAAAGGAAGAGACGGCATTGGAGGAGAACACATTTCACATTTCTTCTAAAAATGAAATTGAAACCCATTTAAGTGTAGACTTTCACATGTATGGCTGAGACAGAGCAATTCATTGGAAAAACCTGTGTCCCTGTGGGCCGACTCTGTGTGCTCGATAGTGCAATGAAGTCTGCAAAGGGCAGAGAGACTTTATCAGAAAGAAGTGCCAAGAGAGAAGTGCAAGACAAACAACAGAGCCCGCATTCAAGGGAAGAGACTCACAGGCTGAGAGGCCACTAGATACAGAAAAATCTGTGCGTCACTGAGCCAGAGACTGATTGCATGCATATTACATCTACAGTCCCACTTGGGCATAGCGCTATTTCCTTTTCGTTCAGTCGTATAAAATATATAAGCACAGGCTGCTGGAACTGCAAGAAGCTTCAGAGCTGATGTAATACATCTGTACCAGTCGGGGTTTCAGGCAGGAGACAGAAACCGATCTCCTTACTGTGAGCAGAAAGGGATCCATCACGGGGAATGATCAGGAGGGGTCAGCAGCGTGAGCTGGGGCGGGGCCTCCGGGAGTAATTCCCAGGGCCACCCAGCATCGTCTTCTGGTCCATTCTGGGAGGTGGGGAAGTAGGGTGCTGCACTGTGGAGCCCGAGTTTAGGGTCACAGCCTCAATCCAGGGGTAAGGGAAGGAAGACGGGGCAGGGCAGTCCGCAGCCTACTCCACGCCGTGCTGGACTTTGGGGTTTGGCTGTTGCTACTGCCTTCACAGTATGTGGGTGTGTGTCCCTAAGTTGTGTCTGACTCTGTGACCACAGGGACTACATACAGCCCTCCAGGCCCCTCTGTCCATGGGATTTTCCTGGCAAGAATACTGGAGTGGGTTGCCATTCCTTTCCCCTTCTCCAGGGGATCATCCTGACCCAGGGATTGAACCTGGGTCTCCTGCATTGCACTGGCGACCCACTCCAGTACTCTTGCCTGGAAAATCCCATGGACGGAGGAGCCTGGTAGGCTGCAGTCCATGGGGTCGCGAAGAGTCGGACACGACTGAGCGACTTCACTTTCACTTTTCACTTTCATGCACTGGAGGAGGAAATGGCAACCCACTCCAGTGTTCTTGCCTGGAGTATCCCATAGACAGAGGAGCCTGGTGGGCTGCCGTCTATGGGGTCGCACAGAGTCGGGCACGACTGAAGCGACTTAGCAGCAGCAGCAGCTCCTGCATTACAGGCAGAATCTTTACCACTGAGCCACCAGGGAGGCCTATTGTCTTCACTGCTGCTGCTGCTGCTAAGTCGCTTCAGTCGTGTCCGACTCTGTGCGACTCAATAGACGGCAGCCCACCAGGCTTCCCCATCCCTGGGATTCTCTAGGCAAGAACACTGGAGTGGGTTGCCATTTCCTTCTCCAATGCATGAAAGTGAAAAGTGAAAGTGAAGTCGTTCAGTCCTGTCCGACTCTAGCGACCCCATGGACTGCAGTCTACCAGGCTCCTCCATCCATGGGATTTTCTAGGCAAAAGTACTGGAGTGGGGTGCCATTGCCTTCTCCGATTGTCTTCACTACCTCCCTGTCTTCGCTACCTCCCTGTAACTCCCCCTTGGCACCCAGGAAGCTGGGGTCTCCTTTAGACCCACCACACCCATCCCAGCACCTCCGGAAGAGGCAGCTTCCAGCAGCTGGGGATAATCCTCCAAGGAGGGAGCTGTGGCTAGGGTGGCTGTCCTGGCCTCGGAAGGGGTCTGGGAGGGGCTAGAGCCCCATTCTGTACTGGCCGCCAGGGAAAAGACCAGCCTAAGTAGCAGAGAAATCACCCCCTCACCCCCACACCCGTCTGCAGTATCACTCCAGTGCAGCCTCACCTGGAGCTCTAGCTACAGTGGAGCCTGGGAAACGGGGGGTGCAAGTTTCTAACTTGTGCAGAAGGAGAAGGGAGGAGGTACCAGTGTTGGTTCAACATGGCAGTTACGGGGAAACCAGACTGTGAGATTCGGTGACTTCTGAGTTGCCTTGAGGGGCTGCCAGGCCCAGACCCAGGACCGCCGGTGTTGCGGTCAGTGCTGATTTCTGGGATGGTTTTGGGATGGTTTTGTCTTGGAACCAGGTGACAGGAGGAACTGGTCATTTCACCGAGAATCCCAGATCCCAGTGATTCAGTGAGAAAACCATAGGAGCCACAGTGCTGTCTCTGGTGAGTGCCTTGGGAGGATGTGGGAGGTTTTCCACCAAAGGCTGCCAGCTTCCAGAAGTTTCTGTGACCGCGGGCTCTGTTGGCGAGGGTCTAGATTGTCAATGATTAGTTACAGTTAAATATTACGGAGACCTGGTTCTGATTAAGCAGGGGTTTTAGTTTCTTTATCCTGGAGAAGGAAATGGGAACCCACTCCAGTACTCTTGCCTTGAAAATCCCATGGACGGAGGAGCTTGGTGCAGGCTACTATCCATGGGGTTGCAAAGAGTCGGGCACGACTGAGCGACTTCACTTCCGTTTAGTTTCTTTAACGCTTGTTCTAAATGATGCATTGCCATTACTGTTTAAATAATGTTGATAGTCATTCCTAATACCAAGGAATGTATATTCTCTGTGATTCTGAAAAGAAATAGCTGTATTGGTATTTGAAAAAAGGAACCACTTAATAGGGACACAGAGGCCACACTTGTTCTCTAAACCTCTCTGAGGGGCGCTGCTTGGGACAGAAAGTTGTGAGCGAATGTTCCCTTATTTGCAGCCCATGACGTGCCTGGCAGCAGTGGTTCCTGCGGACCCAGCCAGTGAAGTGGCAGCCTGTGTCCTGGTCCATGGGGCCGAGTCCATGCCAGCACCTCGGAGTGGGGACGCTGGTGGGACATGTGCTCTCCTGTGTGGGAACCCTGTCTGCCCACACGTGACGTGGGCCGTGTTGCTCCTGCTCAGAGACCCCGTTCATTTCTTCTTCCCCTGCAGGAGACAGGCAGGGAAGCACCGCAGTCCAGGTCTTCCTCCCCATCCTGACATTCTTCCAGCCGAGCCCCCGGGGGCGTAGAGAAGGGGTGAGCCTTCCGGTGGGTGAGTGAGGGGGCCCCTGAGCTGCAGGAGGACAGTGGGCACCGTCTCTCCTGTACCATCTTCCCTTCCTCCCTAAATTCAGGAAATCGTCTGCAAAGGAGTTAAAGATACGTTGACTCCCCAGACTTGCTCTGGAAGGATCTCCAAGTGAAAAGTATCCTTCAGATGTCTCGCTTTCTTTTTTTAAAAGATTGTTTATTGAAGTATGATTTAAAATGTTAGTTTCAGGTATAGAGCAAAGTGAATCTGATATATATACATATACATATAGCCACTCCTTTTTTTTTTTTAAGGAAAACAGTTCTTTACAAATTTTATTTTTAATTGGAGGATAATTGCTTTACAATATTGTGTTGGTTTCTGCCATGCATCAACATGAATCGGCCTTAGGTATACAGATGTGCCTTCCCTCTTGACGCTGCTTCCCTGTCCCGCCCCTCTAGGTTTGAGCTCCCCAGTCATACAGCAAATTCCCTTTGGCTATCTATTTTACATATGGTAATGTGTCTGTTTCCAAGCTACTCTCTCAAATATCCCATCCTCTCTCCCTCCTCCACAGCGTCCAAAAGTCTGTTCCTCGTGTCTGCATCTCCTTTGCTGCCCTGCAAGTACGAGCATTAGTGCCGCCTTTCTAGATTCCATACATATGAATTAATATACATTATTTGCTTTTCTCTTCCTGATTTACTTCACTGTGTGTAAAAGGCTGTAGGTTCATCCATCTCATTAGAACTGACTCAAATGCGTTCCTTTATATAGTCAAGTAATAATCCATTGTGTATATGCACCACATCTTCTTTATCCACTCATCTGTTGGTGGACATCCAGGTTGCTTCCAGGTTCTAGCATTGTAAATAGTGCTGCGACGAACATTGGGGTAGAGGTGTCCTTTTCAATTACACTTTTCTCAAGCTTTATGCCCGGGGGTGGGATTGCTGGGTCGAACATTGGGGTAGAGGTGTCCTTTTCAATTACGCTTTTCTCAAGCTTTATGCCCGGGGGTGGGATTGCTGGGTCGTATGGTAGTTTTATTCTTAGTTTTTTAAAGGAATCTCCATACTGTTCTCCAGAGTTGCTGTATCAATGTGCATTCCCACCAACAGTGCAAGAGGGTTCCCTTCACTCTTTTGTTTTTAGATTCTTTTCCCATATAGATCATTACAGATTATTGAGAAGAGTTCCCTCTGCTATACAGTAGGTCCTTATTAGTTCTCTATTTCATATATAATCATGTGTATATGTCAGTCCCAATCTCCCAACTTATCACCTCCACCTCCACCCCCTGGTAACAGTAAGTTTGTTTCTGCAGATGTCTCTTGATATTTCACATGACTTTTCAGCAGGGTCACGTGATAGGTGGGCAGTGAGAAGTTTAGGGCTTCCACGGCCAGAATTCTGATCTGAGCTCTGCTACAAAGCCAGGTTCTTCCCATCTGTCAAATGGGACCATAATCTCACTTAAGAAAACATGACCTATATCTATTTCAAAGGTGGGAATGGTCTTGATGCAAGAGATAACACATATCAAAGCACTGTGAACTGTACCAGCTTTGCAGAAACACAGGTTCTTTCTCGAGGGTCTTCCTGTAAATCTGAGCATGATAACACTTCTTGTTCCCCTTGTGTGTGTCCTGGAGTTGGGACCATTAGCTTCATAATCAGAATCATTATATACAGAATGACCAAAAAAAAAAAAAAAAGGATGTAGCCTTTTTTTCTTGCCTTTTCACTGCCAAACTGAGCTTTGGTTAGCCGAATGCCAAGGCAATTTTAATGGCTGGTTTTTTAATATCTGAAAGGGGAGGTTATTAGGAGAAGTCTCAATTCAGAAACTTCAAGAAGAAGTGGGAGGGTGTGGTGAGGGTGGACGGGGGAGACTGCATTTCCTGTTTTCCTTTCAGATGGTGTTGGGAAACACTGCTGGAAAACCATGGAGACCCACGAAAAAAATTCCAGAATTCATTCTCCTTGCGGCCGCCTGGGGCCCAGCCCCAAAGGTGATGAGTAGAAGGGGTGGATTTTTTTTTTTCAAGAGTTGGGGTTTGCAGGCGTCCAGCTCCGGGCTCATGGGGTGAAGACAGCCTTCCGAGGTGACATCAGCTTGTGGTCCAGGCCAGAAGCGACAGAGCAGGAGTCTGGTTTTCATTTACAGTGTTGGGGCAGGCCCGCTGGGGAGGGGGAGAGGAGGGGGCGGAGGAGGGAGGAGGAGGAGCTGGAGGGAGTCTTGACTGTATCCCTGGGCCCCGTCCAGTTTGCAGCTCAGTCCTCCACCAAAGGCCGCTCAGTTCTCCCGCGCGCCAGCCTCCTGTGAAGACCACGAGAGCAGCTTTCCGCCCGCCCAGGGTCCCCTCTCCCTGCCCGGGGTCCCCCCTCTCCTGCAGAAGGGAAACGAGACGCAGCCCGTGGGGGAAAACCATGCGTCAGAATCGCACATAATTGAATATCGAAGCCCAGGGACGCAGGCTTCTCCAGGTTTGCTCAGGGTAAGTGCCCCTTCGACCCTGTTCCCCCGGTTTGGGGTTTGCGGCCAGAGGGAAGGGCTTCAAACCCCACTGGCCGCGTCTCGATGGCTCTCAGGTCCGCGCCCTGAGAGTCCCTTTTCGGTAGGAGCTGTGGTCTCTGGAAGCCGCAGCCGGTTTTTCCTTTCTCCGTGTGTGCCACCTGGGTCTCCCCTGGTGGGGCCGAGGGCTGGGGCTGCCCTGAGTCCTGCAGTGCAGTCTGTCCTGTCCATCCATCTCTGCTTTTCGGGCTCACGGTTTATTTTATTTGATGTTGCCTCCTCCTTTGAAAGCTCAGCTGGAATCTGAGAATCGGCTTTGTTTGCAGAAGTGCCTGTGCAGGGATCCCAGAGCCACTTTGGGGAGACTCTCTCCGAGGTGGCCGTTGGGGGGGCTGGTTGAGCGCCTCTGTCGCCCACTGGGAGACTGGGGTGACTTTGCTGTCCAGGCAAGGGGCAGGTGGAGGCTTCCTCAGCTCTCACCATCAGGGCTCCATCTTTTCAGGAATCTGAACTCACTGTTGGTGCCTTGGTCCCCTCTGGGGTTCCCTAAAGGAGCTGCCAGGGTCAGAGGAGGAGAAGGAATTTGGTGTTTGGGCAGCAGGCCCGGTGGATAAGGCAGGGCCCCTGGGGCCACGAGCTGGCCTGCGTTGCCCAGATGTGTGGTGTGTGCCAAGCCCGGAGGCCCTGGGGCCTGTTTCCCGGCCGGGAGGGTGGGGCCCCGGTCCTCTCGCCCAGGATGCAAAGTGTTCCCTCATTGTCACCAGTCTACTCTGGGGACCTGTGTCAGGGGCTACTGTGTGCGGTGGGCTCCCTGGGAGGGCTCAGCAGAGTCCTGGGGGCTGTAAACAGAGATTGCATTTCACAGCCAGCCCGAGGAGTGAGTTGAGAGGCTGGTCTGGACCCCAAGAACAAACTGCTCTAGACACAGGGGAGTGTCCTCCACCCACTGGGGACTCGGAGGAGCTGGCCCTTGCCAGCCGCTTCTCTTGCTGAACACAGCTAACTCTGAACGAGAACCACTGGGTCCCACAGCTGCAAGGGTGCTTGGACCCCAAAGGGAGAGACAGTTCTCACTCGGGGATCCCCCATCTCTGTAACTTCAAAAAACTGAACAGAAATGACTTTAAAATCAGGTATTTTTTTGGTTCCTAAGCAAAATGTTATTGAAAACCAGCTGATTGTTGGATGCTATTGGAACTCCTGAGCTCTTTAGGTGGGCTAAAGAGAAAGGAAGAGATTCATGGTCGGGAGCGCTGAGGTGTGGTTCCCTGGCTTTAAAGATGTTCCCGGGCTTTGAGATGCTCAGTTACTTGCAGAGGCCATGGCACCAGTAGGTGGCTCAGAGGGCAGTCCAGTCTTTACCATTTCAGGAAGGCAGACAGTCCAACTGTGGAGGTCCCTGAACTAGCTTGCATCGCGATTTGAAACGTGCCATTTGATTCTGTTCTCCCAGAAGAGAATGCCCTCCTGTCATATTCTATGAAAAGTGATGGGGGAATTGGTGTATGCTCCCCAGGGTTCTCCCAGCTAACAGGGAAAGGAGTGCCAGGCGAGAGAGCTGGTCCCCAGAACAGACCTGGGCTTTGCAACCAGAGCAGCTGAGCAGGCTTCCTGCATTCAGGCCACCTCTGGGGATGGGGCCCAGAGGGATGGGACCTGCATTCTGCTCCGTTTCTGCGTGGGCTTTGCTGAGGGTGAAGGCAGAGGGGTGGGAAGGTGTGGGGTGTTTGTAGGAATTCAAGATCTAGGAATGATCATGTGGTCTCGAGCTCTTCTTTGTTGAGGCAAGGGTTTTCCGTTACCATAAGCTGTATTTTTTTTTTTTTTTTCTTTCTCTACTCACGGCAGTGAGAAAATCATTAAGAAGATCCTGGGTGGAGAGGAGGCTTGGGGAAGAGTCTCATCACAGGGTGGTGAGGGTGGCTCTTCTTTTTCCAGTGGGGTAAATGGAGGGTGTTGCCACCCCCAACTTCCTGGGAGGTGGCCAGGGGAAACCTCTAGAATGTTAGCTCTTGGCCCCGGCTCTTCCAGCACTTGGGAGGGTGTGTGCCCCTCCCCACCATGCTTGTGGCCCTTAGCGGGTGGGATATATGGTGAATATCCACACTGGGGGTCTTCAGGATGCTTTCGATAAAGCCAGACAAGCGTCTTTCTGAAGAGGAATTGTTCTTATCTCTGCACCTCCCTTCATTTTCAAAGTGTTGAGGATTCACTGCTTCTCATTCTCTCATCCTAAGTGCCATCTGTGATTCTGTTCCTTAGAACCTAATACATCACTGATGATAAAGTAGAAAGAAACCTCCTCTGTTCAATGGACAATTGATGATGGGTTTGTGGCTCCAAGGAGGCTCCCCATCTGACTTTGATTTTAAAGCCAGCTTGAAATCAGACCTCCTGCCTTTTGAAAGTTAGCAGAGTTTCGCCCTGGAGGCTTCATCCATGCCCTCACTCAACTGGTTAAAGTGGTCTTTGTCATTATCCAGTTTTATGTGAAATTCCACATTTAGGATTTAAAATCCACTGGGAGGTCCTGAATTCGTGGGAGGCTGTCTTGCCCGCATGCTAATCACTTTAGGCAAACGTTTCATTTGAAAAGCAGTCCCTGTCAGTTTCCTTTTTGGAAGGACCCGGGGATCTGTTATCTCTTGGGGAAGAATCTTGGGCGGGTTCCCATCTGAAGGGGACTTTCTGTCCCAGCAGCCTTTCCACCAAAACCTACAGGAGCGAACTTCTCACTGTGTCTTTGCTGTGGACAGCCCGCTGTAACACCCACACCACTGCTACATGAATAGCTGAAGACCCGAGGAGCGACCCGGCATTTAAAAAAATCCCATTAGCAGCTCTCACTAAGGAAAGGAACGCTCACAAATGATTCAGGTTTTCAAGCAGGGAAGCTTAAAAAAGCTCCTGCTTCTTCAGACAGTCTTGGGCTGTCTTTATCCACTTTTCTAGATACGGATTCTCTCTTTCCAAACATCTGGGAGATGATCCTACCCTTTTAAGAAAAAAAACACTCTTTGTCCCCTCTGAACCAGGGGTGATGACCGTCTGAAATTCAGGGAGCACCCACAGCACCCCGATTTACAAAGAGGAGTTCTTCTGGGGAATTTGAAAACGTAATTTTAATACCTTCTGGCCTCATCTGTCTGTTTCGGGAAGGACATGAAAAGGCGAATCAGTGTCTTCCTCCTGGGAAAGCTTTTCCTGAACGTGCATTCTGCTTTCTGTCCCCTAGAGGGCGACGCATCCCTCTGAGCCCTGCGCGGTGCAGGGAGTCTGGGGGTCACAGGCAATCTGTTGAGGTACATCTCAGCAGAGCTCATTGGGTCACTTTGGGACCCACCTAGAGACTGTTTCCATACCTAGTTTAAAAAAAATGTGACTAATATCTGAAGTAAATGTACAGTTAGGATTTTACTATTTTCTTTTGAGGTGAACAGCTGCTTGCGGTGAAGCAGGCTGTATTCTAAAGTACCTTCATCCAGGGGCGTTAACCAAGTAAGAACTTTTAGAGGAAACATGTTACTGGTATCTACTGAGAAAGTTTAAATTAACACGACGGTGTTTCAGAACCCAGTCTGCTGTATCCGGGTAGGATCTTTGAATTTTAGAAATAGAAGGGATGTTAAGACGGAACTAACCCAGTAACTCCCAAACTTTGGCCCATGTGTCTCATATTTCTTTAAGCTTAATAAACCCCATTGTGCTCCAGGGCGGGGAACTCTGGGGTGGGAGGAGGGGACAAAAATGACTAAGACTCCGGCCCTGCCCTCGCCTTAGGGCACATTATTGACTTGGCAGGCTATGGACTTCCGTTTGGCTACTTGAAATATCCCCAAATTACTACCTTAGTGGGTGTTCTGCCCACACCCTTGACACCTCAGATGAAGAAATGGAACCCAGAGAGGTGAATGGCTAGTCTGAGGTCCCAAGAGTATTAGTTGCTCAGTTGTGTCTGACTCTTTGCGACCCCATGGGCTGCAGCCCGCCAGGCTCCTCCGTCTGTGGGATGCTCCAGGCCAGAATACTGGAGTGGGTTGCCATTCACTTCTCTAGGGCATCTTCCCGGTCTAGGTCCCAAAGCAGAATCAGCATTTCCTGGACATGCCCGTGTGCTCTCACAGGTGGGTGTTGAGGACCAGGAATATAGAGAGAGAATATATCTTCAGGAGTGCATTTTGGAGTACCACGAGAAGAAAGGTGCTTTTTTTGGCCATCGGCCAATCTTTTATAGAGTATCATATTTTATTTAGCAGAGAGGTAATTGTTGTTTCAAAAAAAAAATCTGGAAAGAAAAAAAAAAAGGCAGAAAAATAGGGCAAGTATGAAAAGTTCTGCCAAGCCCTCTCCCGAAGGCTGTTAATCTTTCGTTGGGGCCTGGCTGCGTTTCACATCGTGTGATCCTGCTGTTCTCCTGAATTTTAAGATGTTTCATCAAGTACAGAGAAACATCTGCAAGGTAGGTGTGGCTAGGGAAACGTGTGAAAGAAGTGCTTCTGTCCAGTCCCCCTGGTTCGGCCCATATCTTTGGTTTTCACGGACCCAGGGCATCGAGAATCGGCCACTGGAAGGGAGAGCTTGTGCACTGATTTAATCTCAAATGCAGAGCTGAACAGCAGCTGGAGATGACTCAGGTCTCAAGAGAAGCCATTCCAGGAAACGGGTTTTCTCTTCTGCAATCCTCATCAGTTGATTCAGCAGCCCAGAGCCAGCTCAGCTAAGCCCACAGACACCCCCCAGCCAGCACTTGGTGGGCTCTCTGTTTCTCACGGGGGCAGAAGGAAACCCACCAGCGGTCAGAGCCTAGGGCGACAGATGGAAAAGCAGCCGCAGGACCACTGCTGGTTAGAGCATCGGGAGTAGGCCTCATTCTGCACATAAAGCTGGGGAGGCTGGGAGAGATGAACTGACCTTTACTGACTGAGACGGGAATGCAGTAGATTTTTTCCAGGCTATTGTATTAAATCCACAGTGATATTTTATCAGCTGCTTAAATTTAATTAAAAAGAACTATTTAATTATCTGGACTTGGACATGAATCAAATTAGAAAACAAACAAAACTGGTTAAGATTCCCTTACCATCTGAGGACGTTTTAGCCGCTTTGTTTGAACAGTTCTACAATGGAACCCCATGGTTTGGAGAGGCCAGTGGGCCATAGTCCCTGGCCAGGGCAGGCAGGGAGGATATACCGGCACCTGCCCTGGAGCCGACAGCACCGTGTGTCACGTGGCAGGAGTGGAACGGGACGTTCATGCACTTCCTTTTGAAGCGTCTTCTAAGGCATTCTCTTCTCTTATGTTAAATCTGAACTAGTCTCTGCCTAATGCTTATCACTAGCAAGAAAAACCTCACATTTAAAAGGGTAGAAACTTATTTACGTGTGCATCGTGGTGTCTAGTTTTTCCAACCACAGCAAATGCGGAACTTTCTGCTTCGTGTTTATTATCTTGGACCCTAACATATGTCTTTAAATACATTTCTGAATATCTGGGTGGTTAATCTGGAGGTTCTTCAAGGTGCCTTTATAGGGAGAGAAGGAAGGTAGCCCCAGATGGTGCTTGGCAGAGCCTCATGGGACCTCGTTCTGGGAGGAGGTTACCTGTGAGGGCACAGTCCCACCTTTCCTTTCTGGATTGCTCTATTCCAATGTATGAGCTGCTGAACAGACTTTTTTTCCTTTTAACAGATAGGCACTTAAAAATTGAAGTATACTGTTGATTTACATGTTGTGTTTCAGGTATACAGCAAAGTGATTCAGTTATACATACATGTTCTTCTTCAGATTCTTTTCCATTATGTTATTACAAAATACTGAATATAGTTCCCTGAGCATGCATGCTCAGACACTCAGTCGTGTCTGACTCTTAGAGCAACCCTGTAGACTGTAGTCCACCTGGTTCCACTGTCCAAGGGATTTTCCAGGCAAGAATACTGGAGTGGGTTGCCATTTTCTCCTAAAATAGTTCCCTGTGTTATACAGTAAATCCTTTATCTATTTTATATGTGGTGGTGTGTATCTGTTCATCTTAAAACTCCTAATTTGTGCTTTTCTTCCTTGGTAACCATAAGTTTGTTTTCTGTGTCTGTGAGTCTGTTTTGTAAATAAGTTCATTTGTATCATTTTTTAAGATTCCACATATAAGTGATATCATATGTTATTCGTCCTTCTCTGCCTGACTTACTTCACTTAATATGATAATCTTCAGGTCCATTCATGTTGCTGCAGATGACATGATTTCATTCTTTTTTATGACTGAGTAATATTCCATTGGGCATATATACCACATCTTTATCCATTTATCTGTCAATGGACAGATAAAAGTCTACAGATAATAAACGCTGGAGAGGATGTGGAGAAAGGGGGAGCCTCCTACACTGTTGGGAATATAAATTGGTTTGGCCACTATGGAGAACAGCATGGAGTTTCCTTAAAAAGTTAAGAATAGGTCTACCATATGATCCAGCAATTCCATTCCTGGTGTATATCTGGAAAAGACAAAAACTCTAAATTGAAAAGATACACGTACCCCAGTGTTCATAGCAGCACTGTTTACAGTGGCTAAGACGTGAACAGACATTGTTTTACATGACATTACCAGGGAGATCCAGAGGTCTTGAATCTGATACTCAGTGTCTGACAAGGAGCCCAGGCTGACACTCAAGATTAGAAGAGTTAAGTTTTGCTATCACAGGACACACCTTCAGAGCCTGGGTCAAGGAGATGATTGCTTACAGATGTGTATGCGTGGCTAAGATTTTCTTCTGTAGCACAGTTTCATGGAATGGAAATGTGAGATTCAAATTGTAAAATAAATGGTACAAAAGAAGCTTTTGATGCATTTCTTTGGAGGGGGTCTTCTTACAGTTGTTCCAAATTGCTTGCTTTTGAAGTTTCCCCCAAAGCTCTTTCAGTAGCAATAATATGTTAAATTCCCATGTCCTCCCTCCCTAACTGGAGGATCTAATAAATCTCTTTTAGCTTCCTCTCTGGGACCAGAATTTTCCCCAAGATTCAGAGAATAAAGAGAAGAAGAAAGAGAAGAAGGACAAGAAAGAGAGAGAACTAGGGTGCTACAAGCTGGAGACCCCTGGGGTTTAGAGAAATGTGGCTTTTCATCTCACAGCAGATGGCAGGGCTCTCTGGCTGTGGTCTTCCACTATTCCTGCAGCTCCCACGTAAAATGGGACAGTCAGGAGTTAACAGAGTGCTAGAACTTGATAGGAGGCCCAGCCTGGTTTTAAAAAGCAGTGCTTGGAGAAGACTAAATAAATGACTTCAAATTGGGAGCTCTGGATACATTTAAGTCTTTGTTGGAAAATGATTTCCTTGTGTGCATGTGTGTGTCTCTTTCTTAAAAAAGATTTCCAGACATGGAAAATGAAAAAGCTTTTGAGTAGACTTAATGAAAATTAATTTCATGAAATTGCAAAACAGCTTGGGAATGTCATTGGACTCTGAATGCAATTTTGAGTTGAAGGGCCACGGAGGGTAATCTTCATAATGAGAGGTGTCTTTATAAGTTTCAAGTGGACAGCTATGAAAAGGAAAAAGGCATCTCAAATTCTTTGTAGAATGAGACCAGTTAAAAAAAAAAAAAAAGACTTACTAATGCTCAATAGAAAGAGAAAATTGAATGAAGTCCTATGATTGGATCTATTGCCTTTAGGACATAGAATCTATGGCACAAAGCTGCATAACACCCCATCCAACCCAAGGGTCTCAGGCAGCCAATTCTGACTTTTTCATATTTGAGAGAACAGCAGCAGACAAATGAATTCTGTTGATACAGAATCTGTGGTTTGTCACCACCAAAGAAATTAGGTCTGTTCCCACCCCTGCCAAAGAAAAGACATGGTGAGTTTCCTTGAGATTGGGGCCAAGTCTGGCACAGCCTCTTGGCATTTCCTGCCTTTGGGCTTTGGAAACGCAAACCTTCCTTAGGATTCTGGTTCAATCTTGTTTTTAAGTGGCAATGGACAAAACACTTAGTCTCACCTGGGTTCAGTTTCCCAGCTATAAAATGAAGGAAAACACGGCCATTGGACTGTGGGAGGAGGGCATGGGATCCCACCTCTGAGACAAGGGCTTAGCAAATATGACTTGTGCCCTCCTGCCTCTGTTTCTTGGGCATGGGAGGGAGGGTAAAAGAAGGACAATGAAGGGCAGGGAGTGGCTGCCTTGTTCCTCCTTATTAAAATGGGCAAGCTGGGTGATCATTTGGGGAGATGATGTTTGACATCTTTTAATAATCTAAATGAAAAAAAAGTCTCCAAGATGGGTTGCCAAGAACTTCAGTTTTAAAAAGTGGGATGCCAAGACATGATAAACAATAGGAGAGATTTAACTGCAAACAAAAACATGAACAAATATTCAACAGCTGGGCTGGGCATGCTTGAGCCACATGACTGGCTCCTAAGCACTGCAGCAGGATGAATGTGGGGGAGCTGAAGGCATTCTTCCCACCTGGGAATTCAGCTCAGCCCAACATGTGAGCTCATTAATCATCCATGGAGCCTGGAGTCCTTACCATCCGGCAGACATATCTTCTGTCTTTTGCTGTCAGGGCTGGAAGAGCATCTCCCCCCTGCCCTCTCCTCTCCTCCCCTACGTGTCTTCCCCTCTCTTTCCCTTTCTTCAACATCTGGGTAGATTTTAGGGAAGGCAACTCAACCACACTGTACGTATTTTTCATTTCTTTATGTCCCAATGAGAAGCACTTCATTTAGAAGTCTCCTCGACTAGAGATTAAGATCTCCGAGATAAAAATCTTTACATATATTTTTCAATCAATTTAAAGCTCATTTTCCCTAGAGAATAAAGTAAGTGCTAATTAATGCCTCAGAAGATTCCCTGGTGGCTCAGAGGTAATAATCTGCCTGCCAGTGCAGGAGATGTGAATTCAATCCCTGGGAAGATTCCCTGGGGAAGAAAATGGCAACCCACTCCAGTATTCTTGCTGGGATAATCCCAGGGACAGAGGAGCCTGGCAGGCTACATATAGTCCAAGGGGTCTCAGAGTTGCACAGGACTTAGCAACTAAACAACAACAACAAATCAGACTGGACAATTATTTTAGAATTTGTCCACAGAGACCCCACCATTGTTTAAGATATGGCAGAATACATGGGTTCCACGAAGTTAGATCTGATCCTGCTGTAAGATATAGGTCCATGGAATTCTCCAGGCCAGAATACCAGAGTGGGTGGCCTTTCCCTTCTCCAGGGGACCTTCCCAACCCACAGATCAAACCCGGGTCTCCTGTATTGCAGACAGATTCTTTACCAGCTGAGCCACAAGGGAAGCCCAAGATATAAGTAGGGATGGTAAGAACAAGCAAAACCAGCAAAAACCACTCAACACCCAGTTCACCCATGCTCTCTGTCAAGACTGTCTGCAGAGACGCCTGAAGCTGGCCCCATCCCACACCCAGCAGTGGCTGAACAGGTCTTGTCTCATATCTTATTTTTTCTTCATGGATTACACTGTCCAGTGCTTTGCAATGAGGTCCTATACTATTTTCATGCCCTCATTCCAAAACAAAAATACTACTTAAAATCCTGCATCTTGAACTGGACCTCCCAGAAGAGTTGCATCAGATCTTTTTCTTGAAGCAGTGGTGCTTAAACTTCAGGGGGCATTAGAAGAGATGTGGCTAGAATCACAGGTGAGCATGGACCCTGCCCCCCGAGACCCCCACATACACAGAGAATCACAGGTGAGCACGGACCCTGCCCCCCGAGACCCCCACATACACAGAGAATCACAGGTGAGCACGGACCGTGCCCCCCGAGACCCCCCCAGACACAGGTATGATGTGGTACACATTTGCGGGAGGTTCACAAGTCCTTTGAAATCTGTGGATCCATATTAAAAAAAAAAGATTCTTGACCTATTAGAATATTACAAGTTGTCTTCGAAAGCACAGGCTATATTTCTAGAAAGAATCCAGTAAAATGTAAATAATGTAGGTGCACAAGTTTCCCATAAAATAGTTTTCTAGTAGGATGACTGTTGCTGATAAATAAACCCAATGTTCAATTTTAATGGAAAGAATCAGGAATAGCAGATGTACCGCGTACTTTTACATTGCTCTAAAGAAAGAAAGGTATGGCCAGATGGAAAGGTCTGGAAGATTCCCAGGGTTGAGGGCCCTGGGGCAGTGCTGGGACAGCGGCTTGGTGGGCCATCCATAGTGAAGAAAGCAGAGCGACCAGCCGTGCGCGGGTTTCTACGCCGCCTGTGGCGATTGCCCTGAGCACTGAGCAGGACTTGATTACGACTTGGGGACCCTGTGGAACAAAAGCTCCGGATGCTGGGGAAATCCCTTCTTATATCACACAGATCCCTGTCTAACACGTGTCAACTATTTGAAACCAAGAAGACTGGGCCGTATTTCTGGAATGTTACCATTATCCCCACTGGGTGTCACTTCACTGTGGAAAGAAATATGTGCTCTTGATGGCTGGCCTTCTGATCATCTTCAGAACAACTTTTTCTTCTCACTGTTAACACATTTCCAAAAAACAGTTGTATTGACGGGAGGTTTTGTGTCTTCAAGCTCCTAGAATGTGAATCACAGGGTAAGTGTGTCTTATCACAGGTGATATTTTTGGTCAACTTCCCTGGGACATCCAAAGCAACTGCAGGACTTGGAATCCATTCTCTTGTTTACGGTTTTGTCTTTTTCCGTCCCACCAGTTTGGCAGGCTGCACTGGCCTGGGGCCCTCACTCGGCTCTTGCTATTCCTCACAGCTGGCCCCGCTCCTCCCTCTGGGCCTGACCTCAGGAAAACCACGAGGCTGAGCCCGCTGCATCCACAACCTTGAGTGACAGCCCCAGCAAGGGGCTCTGCTCTCCTTGGCCCTCTGTGCTGTCTTGCTACGAGGCCCATCTAGACACCAGTACCCTGCCAAGGCCACGTCTCTAGCCAGAAGACCTTCCTCTGCTGTCATTAGTTCCATTGCTCTAGAATGCAAACATGAGAACCTGAGACCGTCCTTAACATTGTCTTCATCAGCAGTGAGGGACAATGGGATTCCTGAATTATGTATACAATGGACAACCACCAATGGCATCACCCAGTCCACGGCATGTCCATGGCAAGAGGAAAGTCAAGGTAGGAAGATCAAGCAGGTGCAAACGCTTAGGCCTTAAGTGGAGTGGATTTCATAGCTCTGATGACACTATTAACAGTTGGGACAGAAATAACTTTTGTTCCAGGTCTCAGTGTTTATATCAGATTCTTTTTCACTTTCCTGAGATTCAAGTCCTCTTCCCCCAGACTTAACGTTTTGCTGGCAAACACTTCGTTTCTTCTTCCTTTCCAATTGTTTTCTAGTGCCAAGGAAATGTTATGTTATTTAATTATAGGGGCACATACATATGCTTTGAAAAGATGTGTAGTCGTATTGTTTTCTTATTTTAGAGAAAACTTAGCTCTTAAAGATTGGTGGTGGTGGTTTGGTCGCTAAGTTGTGTCTGACTCTTGTGATCCCGTGGACTGCAGCCCACCAGATTCCTCTGTCCATGGGATTTCCCAGGGAAGAACACTGGAATGAGTTGCCATTTCCTTCTCCAGGGGACCCTCCCATCCACGGATCGCACTCGCGCCTCCTGCACTGGCAGTGCAGTCTTCACTGAACCACCAGGGAAGCCCATCGTAAAGACCATCACATCCCAAAAAGGAGATGCCACATTTTCACCATTCCTGTTAAATTGGTGGCTACATTGTAGGTGTACAGTTCTGTTCAGTCCTCAGTCCTGTCTGACTCTTTGTGACCCCATGGTCTGCAGCACGCCAGGCTTCCCTGTCCATCACCAACTCCCGGAGCATACTCAAACTCATGTCCATTGAGTTGGTGATGCCATCCAACCATCTCATCTTCTGTTGTCCCCTTCTCCTCCCACCTTCAGTCTTTTCTAGCATCAGGGTCTTTTCAAATGAGTTGGTTCTTTGCATTAGGTGGCCAAAGTACTGGAGTCTCAGGTTCAGCATCAGTCCTTCCAGTGAATATTCAGAACTGATCTCCTTAAGAATGGACTGGTTGGATCTCCTTGCAGTCCAAGGGACTATCAAGAGTCTTCTCCAACACCACAGCCCAAAAGCATCAATTCTTCGGCACTCAGCCTTCTTTATGGTCCAACTCTCACATCCATACACAACTACTGGAAAAACCATAGCTTTGACTAGACAGACCTTTGTTGGCAAAGTAATGTCTCTGCTTTTTAATATGTTGTCTAAGTTGGTCATAGCTTTTCTTCCAAGGAGCAAGTGTCTTTTAATTTCATGGCTGAAGTCACCATCTGCAGTGATTTTGGAGTCCCCCCAAAATAAAGTCTCTCACTGCTTCCATTATTTCCCCATCTATTTGCCATGAAATGATGGGACCAGATACCATGATCTTAGTTTTCTGAATGTTGAGTTTTAAGCCAGCTTTTTCCCTCTCCTCTTTCACTTTCATGAAGAGGCTCTTTCTTTAGTTCTTATTCACTTCCTGCCATAAGGGTGGTGTCATCTGCATATCTGAGGATATTTGTCCCTGCAATCTTGATTCCAGCTTGTGTTTATTCCAGCCCAGCATTTTGCATGATGTATTTTGCATATAAGTTAAATAAGCAGGGTGACAATATACAGGCTTGATGTACTCCTTTTCCAGTCTGTTGTTTCACGTCCAGTTCTGTTGCTTTTTGACCTGCATACAGATTTCTCAGGAGACAGGTAAGGTAGTCTGGTATTCCCACCTCTTTAAGAATTTTCCAAAGTTTGTTGTGATCCACACAAAGGCTTTGGCGTAGTTAATAAAGCAGATATTTTTCTGGAACTCTCTTGCTTTTTCGATGATCCAACAGATGTTGGCAACTTGATCTCTGGTTCCTCTGCCTTTTCTAAATCCAGCTTGAACATCTGGAAGTTCATGGTTCACTTACTGTTGAAGCCTGTCTTGGAGAATTTTGAGCATTACTTTGCTAGTGTGTGGGATGAGTGCAATTGTGTGGCAGTTTGAGCATTCTTTGGCATTGCCTTTTTTTGGGACTGGAATGAAAACTGACCTTTTCCAGTCCTGTGGCCACTGCTGAGTTTTTCCAAATTTGCTGTCATATTGAGGGCAGCACTTTCACAGCATCCTCTTTTAGGATTTGAAATAGTTCACCTGGCATTCCATCACCTCCACTAACTTTGTTTGCAGTGATGCTTCCTAAGGCCCACTTGACTTCACACTCCAGGATGTCTGGCTCTAGGTGAGTGATCACACCATGGTGATTATCTGGGTCATGAAGATCTTTTTTGTATAGTTCTTCTATATATTCTTGCCACTTCTTCTTAATATCTTCTGCTTCTGTTAGGTCCATACCATTTCTGCCCTTTATTGAGCCCATCTTTGCATGAAATGTCCCTTGGTATCTCTAATTTTCTTGAAGAGATCTCTAGTCTTTCCCATTCTGTTGTTTTCCTCTGTTTCTTTGCACTGATCACTGAGGAAGGCTTTCTTATCTCTCCTTGCTATTCTTTGGAAATCTGCATTCAAATGGGTATATCTTTCCTTTTCTCTTTTGCCTTTAGCTTCTCTTCTTTTCTCAAGCTATTTGTAAGGCCTCCTCAGACAACCAACCATTTTGCCTTTTTGCATTTCTTTTCTTGGGGATGGTCTTGATCACCGCCTCCTGTAGTGTCACAAACCTCCGTCCATAGTTCTCAAGCACTCTGTCTATCAGATCTAATCCCTTGCATCTGTTTGTCACTTCCACTGTATAATTGTAAGAGATTTGATTTAGGTCATACCTGAATGGTCTAGTGGTTTTCCCTACTTTCTTCAATTTAAGTCTGAATTTGGCATTAAGGAGTTCATGATCTGAGCCATATTCAGCTCCCGGTCTTGTTTTTGCTGACTGTATAGAGCTTCTCCATCTTCGCCTGCAAAGAATATAATCAGCCTGATTTCAGTATTGGCCATCTGGTGATGTCCATGTGTAGAGTCTTCTCTTGTGTTGTTGGAAGAGGGTGTTTGCTATGACCAGTGCGTTCTCTTGGCAAAACTCTGTTAGGTGTACAGAATTACCCATAGTTTTTAAAACCACAGGTAACTTCTGTTTTTTTTTTAGGAATTGTAGTAAAACATTCATGGTGTGAATTTTGCAATCTTAATTCTTTTTAAGTGAACAGTACATTCGTGTTATCTATATGTATCTTGTTTACAACTGATCTCCAGAACTTTTTCATCTTGCCAAACTGACACTCTTTACCCATTGGACAATAATTCCCCATTCCCCTCTCCCACCCTCTAGTAACCACCATTCCATCTGTTTCTCATTTCTTGATTATTTCAGATACTGCACGTCAGTGGAATCTATTGGTGATTGACTCGTTTTTGGCATCATGTCCTCAAAGTTCACTCACGTTGTAGCGTGTGACAAAGCTTCTTCCTTTTATCTAAGGCTGAATACTATTTCTTTATATATACATGCCACATTTCTCTATTCATCCATTTACTGATGGGCGTTTCTTTTATTCTATTTCTACCCTGTGACTAGGTGGCACAGTGGTAAAGAGTCCACCTGCCAGTGCAGGAGATGCAAGAGATATAGGTTCGATTCCTGGGTTGGGAATATCCCCTGGAGGAGGAAATGACAACCCATTTCCAGTATTCTTGCCTGGGAAATTCTGTGGACAAAGGAGCCTGGCGGGCTACAGACCAGGGGATCTCAAAGAGTCAAATATGACTGAGTATGCACACATAGCTGTTTCCATCTGCTGGCTATTGTAAATAACGCTGCGTTAAACTTGGGTGTGAACATATCTCTTCAAAATCTTATTTTCAGTTATTTTGGATACATATTCTGGGTACAGAAGTAGGAGTTACGGGTTATATGGTAACTGTACTTTTAACTTTTTGAGGAACCTCCATATAATTTTCTGTAGTGGCTGCAACATTTTGCATTCACACTGACGGTGCCTAAGAGTTCCAGTACTTCTACATTCTCATCAACACTTGTTTACTATCCTTTTTATAGTGGCCACTGCAATGGGTGTGAGATAATATCTCACTGTGGTTTTGATTTTCATTTCTCTGATGCTGAGTATTTTTTCACATTCTCATTGGCCATTTGTATGTCTTCTTTGGAGAAATGTCTATTCAAGTCCTTTATTTTTAAATCAGAGTTTGTTGTTATCATTATAAAGTTGTGGGTGCTCTTTATGTATTCTTGATGTGAACCCCTTATCAGTTATATGGTTTGCAAACATCTTCTCCCATTCTGTAGGTTGCCTATTCACTCTGTTGATTGTTTCCTTTGCTGTGTAAAAGTTTTAAAGTTTGATATAGTACCATTTGGTCTTCTCTCATTTGGGCTTTCCTGGTGGCTCAGTGGTTAAGAATCACCTGCAGTGTAGGAGATGTGGGTTTGATCCCTGCGTCAGGAAGGTCCCCTGGAGAAGGAAATGGCAACCCTTGTTCCCAGTACTCTTGCCTGGGAAATCCCATGGGCAGAGGAGCCTGGTGGGCTACAGTCCAGGGGCTGCAAAGAGCCAGTCATGATTTGGTGACTAAACAACAATATAGAACCATTTGTCCGTCCTTTCTCTTGCTGTCTGTGCTTGTGGTATCATATGGAGAAAATCATTACCAAATTCAATTGTATGAAGATTTTTCTCCTATATTTTCTTCTAAAAGTTTAATAGTCTCAGGTCTTACATTTAGATTTTTAGTCCACTTTGAGTTAGTTCTTTGTAAGTGGTGTGAAGTAAGGATCCAGCTTCCTTGTTTGTTGTTGTTGCATGTGGATGTACAGTTTTCCCAGCATCATGTGTTGAAGACACTGTCCCAGGCTCCTCCTCTCCCCTCCAGGCTGCTTCGTGGCCTTGGGCAGGGTTCTCTGTGCTGTGCAGTGGGTCCCTGTTGGTTGTTCATTTTGAGCATAGCCATGTGCACCTGTCCATCCCCAACTCCTTTATAAGAGTTTTGGTTTGGTTGGTATTTGTTTGCAGTTTGAACATATCTACTTGGAAGAATGAAAAAAAAACATAACCAATAATTTTGATTGGCACACCCCTCTGCTCTAATGCCACTACCCAAGCCTCTGACCAGGGAACCCCTGACAAGACTGGGTAGGGGTAAGAAGAGTCATTGACTCACATGCACAGATGCAGCAAGAACCAGCTTCGGAATCTGTGGGCTTGGTGCAAAGTGAACATGAAGGGTCTTTGCCCTGAAGTTATTAAGACTTTTAAGCAACACCAAACCATTACACCAAGCATGGGTTCCTGTGAGACTGCACAGGTCAGATATCCATGACCTAAGAAAGAGTCAGGGGAAACCAGAGCCTTGGATCAAGGGGAAGAGAAAAGAGGTGACGTCTTGCAAGGGCACCTAAGTGGAGAAGACCTAGGCCTGTTCTTTGGAGGGCTGTAAGGAAAAGCTTAGCCCCTCAAGCTGAGCTCACTGGAGACTGGAGGGTGATGAAGCTGACTTGAAGGTGTCTTGTGGGTGGGGGTGCAGTCAGGTGTGGGGTGGGAAGAAGGTGGTGTTTGCTTGAAGGGAAAAGGGAGGGTGTCACAGGCTACTGGGCCCATCCAGACATGAGCCTGGCTGGCTGGATGGCAAGTTTGCAGGAAGACTACGCTACAAGGCTGTCAGCCCTCAGGATCGGCTTCAGTCTTGCTAATTCAGTATCTCTGGACATGCTCCACTCTGCGACTAGAACTGGGCACACAGCAGGTTTTTATTGGAGGAAAAGTGGTAAATAGTAACGGAGAATAAAGGCAAGATTCGAAACGGTCCCAGCTGCTGTGGTTGTGTTTTTGCGCACAGTGGGATTCGAACAAAGCCCATTCTCTCCATGAAGTGGAGCTTCCCGGTGGGATTCCTGTAGATGTGACTGACAGGCTGGGCATCACCGACCTCCCCTTTGTGCCTCTGGGTGCCCTTCCTCCGCACCCTTTGTCATTCTGCCACATGCTTCATGAGATGCTATGGTTACCTGCCTTAACTTGAGAGAAAAAAGGTTGAACTGCAGAGTTTTTTAGCTATGGCCAAAGTCCTACAGTCACTAGATTCAGAGACTCCGTGTCTCTGTTTAGCTGAAACTATTTTCCATCCAAGGGATAAATCCTTGATTCACTCGTCAGTAACTGGACAGTCAAAACCTGATGGCTCTCATCTCCCGCTTTCTCTCGTAGGTTCTCACGTGGCGCTTAGACACAATCAAAATGAGGAAGCATCGGCATTTGCCCTTAGTGGCCATTCTTTGCCTCTTTTTCTCAGGCTTCTCCTTTACTCGTGGTCAACAACAGCCAGGTAAGATCCAGAATCACCTCTTCATTTTATTAAGAGGGACAGTGTTCTCTGTTTTAGATCTCAGACATCGTGAGCTGGAGAGACAGCTTAGATAGGCTTGAAGACAGAGCCAAGCCATTGATTACAGGGTGTTCATTTATTTTACAGACTTTCTCATCTCCTCTTTATCCAAGTGTGAGAGAGAGACTTTTTTTAACTGAAACTTGGGTTTGCTGTCTTGGCGGTGGGTTGCAAGTGGTTTGTTTTTACATTGGGTGTGAGCAGGAAGTTTGTATTGAAAATATTTTACCATCGGAAGAGCTTTTCCACATTTCTGGCACTGGTTAGTGTCCCAGCACATAAATCCTGGAGAAGACAGTGATTAGAGTGAAAATTAAATTCTCTGAAAAAAAATATGAAGATAAATACTAGTCTGTCTCTCTCATTCTGGACACAGAAAAACATTTTTTATTTAGAATCATAAAATCTTTAAAAAATCAGTTTCCTGAAACTGTGTAAAAATAGATCCTACCTAATCTTATTAAGAACTTGCAGAGTTTTGGAAAAATGAGGAATGGTGTATTTATTATAAGCTTGGAAGGTTTGACTTGGGTCCCTCTCCTTGTCTTGATGGGGTTCTTCCTCCAGATCTGGTAGTTCTTAGCAGGGAGGTGAGGACCACCCCCAATGCCAGGGGAACATGGGTTGGGGCATCAGGTCAGCCCCAGGTAAGTAGAGTCCAGGAGTCTGCCATGCCTAGCCAGCCTGGCCCAGGACAGGAGGGCACTCCCTAGCCACTCACAGCCTGGAACCTGGAGCCTCCTGCTCCTACTTTTGAGAGACCTGGATTCATCTTTGAAAGGGGTGAATACTGTTCAACATCTCAGAGGGCTTAGATGGCTCTGAAACAAGACTTCTTCACTTAAGATGTATTCATGACATTTACTTTTCTTGCAAATTACCCAAAGCATGGGAGACTAGTTCAGGTAAAAAGTAGTATGTTTCAGTATTCCATTTTGCCAAGGCCCCAGACTGAAGAATGAACTTCTAAGGTGATGTTTGGTTATCTGGAGTAGGATATCCTTCCTGTCTGATCAGGTGGGTCTTGGGGTTCAAACTGCCACAAAGAATCATCTAGAGGTAAAGGACACCCCAGGGAATGTTTGTCCCCACACTGGTTCATGTGTGGCAGTCATCGTATATGGAACTTGGGCCAGTGACGGCACCAGCAGCTGCTGAGTCCATGTGTCCAGGTCCCTGTGTCTCAGGTAAGTCAGTGTCCCCACCTGCCTCACACGTGAGGCGTAAATTATTCAGTCACAGCACCGTAGAAACTGAGTGAGCTGAGGAAGGCTTTGCACTGATGGGAGGTCATTTCTTGAACAGGAGAAACATCTAAACCAATGTCTTCTTTTAAAGATGTCAAAAATGGTGCCGCTGCCGATATAATATTTCTAGTGGATTCCTCTTGGAGCATTGGCAAGGAACATTTCCAACTTGTTCGAGAGTTTCTATATGATGTTATAGAATCTTTAGCAGTGGGAGACAATGATTTCCGTTTTGCTCTGGTCCAGTTCAACGGCAACCCACATACCGAGTTCCTGTTCAATACGTATCGTTCTAAACAAGAAGTCCTCTCCCATGTTTCCAACATGTCTTATATTGGGGGCAGCAATCAGACTGGAAAAGGATTAGCATACGTAATGCAGAACCACCTCACTGAGGCTGCCGGAAGCCGGGCCAGTGACGGAGTCCCTCAGGTTATCGTAGTGTTAACCCATGGACACTCGGAGGACGGCCTTGCTCTGCCCTCAGCGGAACTTAAGTCTGCTGATGTTAACGTGTTTGCAATTGGAGTTGAGGATGCAGATGAAGCAGCCTTAAAAGAAATAGCAAGTGAACCGCTCAATATGCATGTTTTCAACCTAGAGAATTATACCTCACTTCATGACATAGTAGGAAACTTAGTGGCCTGTGTGCGTTCATCCATGGCTCCAGAAAGGGCTGGAGGCACAGAGATCCCCAGAGACATCACAGGTAATGGCAACGCCACCAACCTGCTGCCTGCCTCGCTCTTCTTCTGGAGATAAGCTTGGCAACCGCTGGCATTAAGGCAATCCTCTTGCTAAAAGGCGGTGGGGTGGATTAGGGAAGAGATGCCTGTTCACAGGCCTAAAAACAAAGGTTTGAGTATTCTCTGTCGTCCCCTTCCAAAATAGAGCATTTACTCCCTCCAAGATGAGTTTTGCCTTTGAAACAATTAATATTCCAACTCCAAAAAATACACATCCTGATATTATGACCCCACAGGCAGTGCTTCTTGGACAAAAAGCCTCAGCGTGGCTGGGCAGGACTTTGACAAAAGTCCCTCCATTTGTTCCTGGGAAAGAGTCCATTTCCTTTAAAGAAAGCTCAGGGTCTGAAACAGCTCAAGGGAGAGGGGAAGCGGGCATCCACTTCTGGGTCCAGTGAAGCAACACACAGAGCTCCTCTCTTTGACGCTACAGAATTTATTTCAAAGACTTGATGGACTCAGAATCGTGAGAAGCCTTAGAGATTTGTTGTTTAGTTGCTCAGTTGTGTCTGACTCTCTGCGACCCCGAGGACTGCAGCATGCCAGGCTTTCCTGTCCTTCATTATCTCCTGGTGTTTGCTCAAATTCATGTCCATTGAGTCGGTGATGCCATCCAACCATCTCATCCTCTGTTGTCCCCTTTGCCTCCTGCCCTCAATCTTTCCCAGCATCAGGGTCTTTTCCAGTGAGTCGGCTCTTGGAAGCCTTAGAGATGATCCGGTCCCAATCTATTTTGTAGGAATTGAGTCCAGGAGCTGAAGTCACTTATGTGTTGGCTCTGGATGGGGTTTTCTCACTTCTCCTCCTCACTGACACCATCGTTGTACCCACAGAGATGCTTCTGATTCCAGTGGTTCTTGTCAGTGTCCTGATGATGCAAGGACTTTGGATGTGTGTTCATGTCCAGTGACATGCAGAGAACTAACTGTCTGGCAAGTTACTTAACCAGTCACCTGCATTAGCTTTCTTGCCAGTGACTCATAGGGAAGGAATTCCACGTAAATTTCACACATGTTGCAACACTGCAATTTTGACCAATACCCAGGGCTAGGTTTCCTCATCAGCAACAGGCAGGGTGGAGGGAATTCTAGGAGAATGGGCAGAAAGTTAGGCTGCAACCAAGGGCCCCTTAACTGAGATGAGCTCCAGAAGGAGAGATGTGCATCCCCCAGGATGAAGGGAAAGGAGAAGAAAGGGGTTGTGTAGCTAAGATATTGAAGTGGAAAGGGAAGAAGCTGGGAGAGCTCAGCTTGAGCTGGCATCAGTCATTTCAATAAGAGATGACAAAGCGGGAGACACAGTGGTGTTTGGGAGTGTGGAGTAAGCTGAGCTAATTTTGTCCCAGAAGTTGTGCATAAGATGGTTTCCCCAGGGGTTACCTGTGATGTCAGCTTTGACAGGGGTGGAAGGACTCATGGCGCTACCAGTGGGTCTACTTCTAAGACAGGAGTGAGGGACAGTCTGGATAATTTGCATTAAACCTGAAGATCATTCCCTACTTCAAATGATGTGTCTCACCTCTGCGTCGTGACACTCGTGTCAATTCTGCCAGATTATAGGGAAAGGAGGTGGGACTCCGCGAGCACCCCAAACCAAACACTGCAGGTTACAAGGAGATTACAAGATGGCAAGTCTAATGACCTTCTGCATTCGCTACAATGTCCTCAGCATCAGTAATTCACTAATCATTGCATTTCTGAATTCAACTCATCCATGTCAAAATCAATGAAGAGGATTAGGAGCGAAATGGAACATCTTCTCTTTATTGATGTTTTGGCCAATTCAGGATAATGGATGGATGAGTTTGCCTTTATGTTTAACCATTATATAAATGGATAAACAATTAGATTACCACATTAATGCAAAATAAGCCTTGATATCAACATAGTCTCTTTCCACACAGATGACAAAACCTTTGTTTTTATGCCAAGAAAGCATCTCTGTCTTCTAGTGCCCAAGCCACTAGCAGCTCCAGGGTGGAATATTAATCCATTTATATTGTCTTTCTAATTAACTTCACTCTGCAATTTCTCTTGTATCATGTTCCACTGCGTGTTCCACAGCAGAAAAAAAAATTCCTTTCTTAACGTTTTTGGAAAAGGTAGTCAGGAAGCCATTAGGGAGATAGCTAATACGTTAGGGCCATTCCTTTCCATTTTCTATTCACTAGGTAACTTTCCCCCACCAACATACATATGATCATCACTGTTCTTAATGAACTCTACTCAAGCAAGCCCTGAAAGTTGTGCTTTTAAAAATCTCTTCTATAAATGGACAAAGATATAAAAGCTTATACTATAACAAAAGCTAAAAAGGTGACCTACATTCAGTGAGGACGAATTTTCTTTTCTTTACAAAACAGAGATTTAGAAAACTAGCAAAACCTATCTGCGATTTTGTGTTTGCATAGGAAATACAAATATGATCTTTTATATTTTTTCTTGAAAAAAGGAGCATCCCACTAGCTAAAGAAGGCATTGTGTCCACACCCGTGTGCTCAGGAAAAGTGTTTCCAACAATGTTGAAAGCACCTTCAATTTTTCCATGGATGTTTCGAAACTTTTCCATAGAAAATGCCACTGAGGGTGTGATACTAATACATGAGCCTTAAAAGCAGGAAACCAGACAGTTTCATATGTTAAGTGTTAGAGAGATCTGACTCCTCTTAGAGTTAACATTGGTCCCTGGTGTGCCCTGCTGTACACAAGAACCCGTGAACGCGTGTCTGTCTGAGGCTTCGGCTCTCCTGGATAACAGCATGCCCTGTGTGTGTCCCATCACGTGCGTAAGAGAACAACGTTGTTTTTTCAGTGATGACAAATTATCCAACATTTTTCTATGACCTGCTGCTGTTCAGCTTTTTAGAAGACAATGCTCAAGGGTTTTCCCTCAGTGTTTGTTTATCTTATTTATTCTACTGTGAACTGCAATCAAAAAGGAAGTATTAATAAGGAATGAGTCATCCTGCAATTTAGGGGTCATTTTTCTTCTACTGATCTTAGGCTCAGAGTTAGTCCTTCCTGAAAAGGTCTTGCTTTGGTAATTAAGGGGTAAATCTTCCTTTGTCCCTCAGGGTTATTGGCTTAGGTCCGGGCAGTGTTGAGGAATTTTGTGGTATGGTTTGTGGAGGCTGGAACTCCTGGGACAAAGTGAGCCATCACTATAGTCTGCAGTGTAATTCACACTGCTGGAGCCACATCCTCCCAAAGGTCCCTCGGGAACCTTGTGGTTCCACCAAAGAGTAAAATGCTCTGGAATTCTTAGCAAAGGCTAAGTTAGTATCTTATACGATCTTACAAGATATTTCCACACTAGTATCTTTCCCTATGCAAGGAATTCCTCTGCAAAATTGTTGTTAGGGGTTTTATGCCTGTAAGCAGAGAAAAAGACCAGTTCTCATTCCAGTAATCCTAATTCCAGCCATTCCTGGTTCAGTTTACCCAAGCAGAAAGCTTGGACAAGAACATCTCATGAGACAAGAGTTGCATTTTGTTTCCATTTGGAAATAAAAGGAATTTTGCTAGTACCAGGAAGAATTAATTTTACATATAAAATGTTCAGTCATTACAAATATCAGAATGAATGAGTTTACATATAATACAATTATACTCCAAATATAGCTTCTTAAAATCCAAACTATAAATACTGTCTATGCTTACATAAAATCTCTGCCTATTCCTAACACACACTTAAGTTATTAAAAAAACACTTGCTACAATAATTTTGCTTTTCCTATGGTTTAAATCAGGCTGATTTAAACGTTCCAGCTGAGGCTTTGAAATATTCCACCCAGGTTGGTAGTTTATTGATTGCAATTCCTTGCTCAGTGCTTCTGTGAAACCCCCATTCTCAGTCACAGAATGGACGTTTCATGTTTGCCATCGTGAGGAGAAAAGAGGTCTTGGTCAGCCTTTTTATGTCCATTTGTCCAAGCCCAGAGCTAATTCTAACTCTGGGTTGCCTAGATACGCATGGTCCTGTCAGGCACTTGGTCTATGCTAGGTCTAGGATGTCATAAAAATAAGGTTGGATAATTATGTCATGACTGGTTTCATATCACTCTGCTTAACATTGTTCTGCATTTTGTGATTGAATATAGAGGCAAAGGCAAAAATCAATGAAGAAAACATTCATCCCAACCCCAGGTCTGCATTTGAGTTTTACACAATGAAAACATTATTTGAGAAAAAAATTAACCCAAACGTATCGAATATTTTTCAATAAAAACTGGGGATGTCGTTCTTTTCATATTTCCAAAGTGGAAGGTTCATAGCCATTTTGGTTTCTAAAGAAAAGCAAAGCATAAACAATGGTTGCTCGAGGAATCAAGTATTTAACATACTGGGACAATGAGTCACCGAAGCCTAAATCTGAGATTCTGTTTTCTGCTGTGGATTTATTTGGACAAAGAAAATTCTTGTGATCATTTGAGGATTATAACAGAAATGTCCTGAAATTCAAAATCATCTTTCGACCTTTGTTAGTGTAGTCCTTTATTTTCTCCTGTAGGTCAGGTAAGACACAGTTCTGTGCATCTATGGTTCCCTCCAAATTCAGTAGAAAATTTCAGAATATACCCAAGACTTCTCCCAGAAAAGTAAACATGATCTTTTGAAATTTAACTACAAAGATGGTGCAGAGGAAACTTTGCTATTAAATAAATGCCCCTACTGAACACCATCATTTCTGTTAAGAAGCTGCCTCTTATCCATTCAGAATGCAGAACTAAAAGAGAATTTCACGTTCTTTAATCAACATGTGTTTGTTTGTCCATATTTCGTGTTTCTTATTGGTTTCTCAAGAAACATGTCAGAATACCGAACGATGCATGTGATCACTTGTTCTAATGCTTTCACATTTTTTGCATTTCTCTCTTTTAAAGCACAAGACTCTGCTGACATTATTTTCCTTATTGATGGATCAAACAACACCGGAAGTGTCAATTTCGCAGTCATTCTCGACTTCCTTGTAAATCTCCTTGAGAGACTGTCAATTGGAACTCAGCAGATCCGAGTGGGGGTGGTGCAGTATAGCGATGAGCCCAGAACCATGTTCTCCTTGAACAGCTACTCCACCAAGGCTCAGGTTCTGGATGCAGTGAAGGCCCTGGGGTTCATTGGTGGAGAGCTGGCCAATGTTGGCCTTGCCCTGGATTTTGTGGTGGAGAATCACTTCACCCGGGCGGGGGGCAGCCGAGCAGAGGAAGGGGTTCCCCAGGTGCTGGTCCTCATAAGTGCTGGGCCTTCTAGTGATGAGATCCGAGACGGGGTCGTAGCACTGAAGCAGGCTAGCGTTTTCTCGTTTGGCCTCGGAGCCCAGGCCGCCTCCAAGGCAGAGCTTCAGCACATAGCTACCAATGACAACCTGGTGTTTACTGTCCCGGAATTCCGTAGCCTTGGGGACGTCCAGGAACAATTACTGCCGTACATTGTTGGCGTGGCCCAAAGGCACATTGTCTTGCAACCGCCAACCATTGTCACCCAAGGTACGTATGCTTTTCTCACCATCTGTGTGGTAGTGGGTGTTCTGTGTGTGGTTCTGTAGGAGTCAGGCTGGTGCCTTGCAGAATGATTCACCTCGGGAGAACCTGTAAGTACCTATGGTCCAGTCCTTCCTAGATGAGCTAGCTCTTGGATGTGGTGTCTGGGATGGTTGCCGTGTTCCAGAAAACCCCCAAAGATCTGTGAGTGCATGGAAAGCTCTTGGTGGAAGACGAGTTGTCAAGAAAGTGTGCTTTCATGGCTAATTCAACAAACCTGTTACTTTGAGGTTATTCAACACCATCATTCATTCATTCATTCATTTCAGTCGCTCAGTTGTGTCCAACTCTTTGCGACCCCGTGGTGACATCGTTATACCATCTACTTATCAAGAGCTTCCCAGGTGGCTCAGTGGTAAAGAATCCATCTGTCCAGTGCAGGAGACAGGGGAAAGACAGGTTCAATCCCTGGGTGGGAAAGATCCCTGGGAGGAGGAAATGACAACCCTCTCCAGTAGTCTTGTTTATTTAAATGAAACAAGAATTCCATGGAGAATTCCATGGACAGAGGAGCCCGGTGGGCTACAGTTCATGAGGTTGCAAAGTGTCAAATATGACTGCGCGACTGAGCACACACACGCAGGAGTGATCTCCTCTATTGCACTCGTCTGAAAAATGGATCTCAGTGGATCATTGCGATTATGAGAAAGTTACTGCAGGATAACAGGGTTGAGCGCTGAAAGTCAGACTGTTAGACTGTGCTGTCTTCTGAGAACTGTCTCCCCAGAGTCACTTTAGTGACGGGTAGCAGCAGTGGCACTTCTGGAAGTAAGAAATAACAAAGTTCTCACTTGGGGGTCTTTATGGAACTTTTTTTCCCCTCCTCTTGTTGAACTGAAGAGGAATTCTGTTGATGGAGAGATTCTACACTGAGATGGCGGGCCTTTGGCAAAAATGTCCGATTGGAGTCACGTAACAAAATACATTTCACAAATGTGGGAGGGGGGAGGTATATTTCAAAATTTAAGTAAGAACCCAGTGGCTCTTGATGCAGTGGCAGGTAAAAGTCTGACGGACTCAGGTGCACCAGCTCCCTCCACTGGTAACCTCACCTGTCTCAGAGACTGTATTGCCAGTGGTATTAGGCATATTGTTGGGTGGGGTAAATTAAGATTTGGTGCAAAATTACATCCTGAAAATTCTCTTGATATTTCCAGACACCTGTCTGACTGAAATACAGTATGTTAAGGGTTTTCCCTCGGCTGGCATGCTTTTGGAAACAAATGAACAACTTCCATAGGTTTTGTAAATGCTCAGGAAGTGCCACTGCAGCAGACTGGACCTTTGGTACTGGGTCTTACGTTACCCAGCCGCGTGATCCTGGGCAGGCCACACAGCCTCTCTGGGTTCCAGTTTTTTGAACTGATGACAAAGGATGAAAGTTTGCCCAAAGTTGCCCAAGAGTAGCCTTGAGTCACCCTAGATGGTTGCAGAGGAAGACAGCAGCAAGGAAGGGCTGCGGGGACTGGACATTCAAGGCGACTTTGCTTAGGAGCAAGAGAGAGATGACCACTTCCAGGAGAAGTTTCAGGTTCGTTCTTATCCATGGCAATCCAGGCCCTCATCCCAGCTTTCCTTAGCTAACTCTCACTCCACACTTACAAGAACATCTTTAGTCTCTGCAATTCATTTGTAAACATTCTACAAATATTCTTGGCGATCAGGTATGTGCCAGACACCATGCCAAGCGTTGGAGACCCCAGTGCTGGTGGACCAGACTGATGTGGCCGCTGGTTCATTACAGTGAAATGGGGAGACAGATCACAAAAGATGAAAAAACTACTCCCAGAGTATGCCAGAGGAGGACATTAAAGGGGGCTGTCTTGGAAAGAAGGAGGGAGAGAGCTGTAGGAGAGTGCCCAGGGAAGACTGATCAGAGAAACTGCAGGACAGAGCAGAAAAGAAGCAGAGGGAATAAGGTGCTAGGGGAGGTGGTCGGTCCTGCAGTGAGAGGGAGCCTGGCCCCACCCAGAACTGTGGAGAGGAGGTGGGCTGGAGTTCCCTGATGCCTGGGCGCCTGGAGAAACGTTTGGTTTAGGGGGTGAGCATCACCAGCTTGGCTGAGTCTTCCAGGGGCTTCTGTTTTCTCAGTGAAGCTCAGGGTACAGGAGCATCTGCTTTATTGGAGGTTGGGGTCCCTGAGTCACTGCAAAGAGTTGCCCAAGAGTAGCCTTGAGTCACCCTAGGTGGTTGCAGAGGAAGACAGCAGCAAGGAAGGGCTGCAGGGACTGGACATTTGAGGCGACGTTGCTTAGGAGCAAGAGAGAGATGACCACTTCCAGTCCTGGCTTGTGAGGGCAGAAGGGGACTTGACGTCCTGCTGGATGTCAGTCAACAGGGAGCTGAGGGCTACAGCCGACTGGCTACAGGACCTTCAGGGTCACCTCGACAAGGGGGTTGTGCACAAGCCCCAGCAGAACCTTGTGAAAGAGGAGAGACAGAGCTGCTGGGGCCCTGACTCTCACAGCAGAAAGAGGAAGTCCCTTCCTGGAGCAGGGGGGAGGGGAGGAGATGGGATATAGTCAGCCCGGTGACTGGCAGATGAAGGCATCTGCCTTTCTCTGCATCTGTTCACATGTTCATACATCTCAGTGAGGACAGGAAGCTCTGCATTTATGGTTTCAGCACCTGCACCTACAGTATAGACGGGGCATGTGTGACAGTGCGTGTGTTCAGGTGTGCTTAATGTCTGCGTGTGTCTACAGGCACACACATGGTTACCTGCACAGCTGAAATGTGGCTTTTATGTACCTGTGGAGACAGGGAGAGGAAGGAGGCAGGGGATGTGGCTTCACGTGTCTGCAGCCTCCACGGAGAGTTGGAGGACTCGGGATACACTGCTGACACCACAACTTAATGCCAAAGCGGTGGTCCTCACGTGCCTATCCCTCAGTGCTTTGTGTATATGGTACTTTACATGTTTCTTTTAAAGAAGAGACTCTGGACCGATAATGGCAATGCAGTCAAACGTTAAGTAAACTAGGATGTTACACACCATCCACCTGACTGCATGGAGCAAGGAGGCCTCCTCACGTTCAGATAATCATCCAGGAAGCTGCAGACACACCTGCCTCTGCGGGCACCATTTACCATCTTACAAGTCTCAGAAGCCTGCTCCGGTTTCTGGATCAGGTGCTGAGGTCTGATACGAGCCTTGGTTCCCGAGATTCAGGCAAGTTGCCTGAGAGCTGATACAACAGGTGGACACAAGTTCATAGTCACTTTGAGGCAGTGATCTTGTTGAAGCATTTTTGCTTTGTGATTTGTCTTTGAGTTATCCTAACCTTAACACGTAATGTGGGAACTTCACAACACAGGTCTCTTAAATAAAAATACTTCTGGGCCACTTGCTAGTTTTGACACTTATTTCCTTTTGACATTGATTATGATGCTGAATAATTAGTGTTTTTCTCCTTGACTGCAAACATCAAGGCACAGACCAGAGAAAAGAAGGGACTAGGGTGTTGGTGCTCTTCGAGTTTTGTACTTGATGATAGGTGTTTATGAAGTCAAGGTTGTGAAACACAAGGCCCTCTGAGCAGAAAAGGATCACTTCTTTAATTATTTGAGCCATGGCTTCATCCTCGCCTCTAAAGCCCCAGCAATGGATTTCTGGCAGAAAAGAGCTTTCTGCCTTTTTTAGTGACAACATACTAAATACGTGGTGAATAAAACTACACTGATTTTTGAACGATTGTTTTGTAAAGCATACTAAGAGAAGGTAGGGGGGTTGGGGAACCCCACCTGCCAGCAGTTGGGAAGGACACGGCTGTTACTCATGTGTGAGTTAGGATAAATCCCTCAGGGGCTCCCACGGACTTGACATTGGCAAGAACAACTGGAGCTCCCCTTGGGTGGAATTAGCTATGTAGAGGGTCATATTGAACGTGATGGGCCAGGCCATTCCACTTACCTTGTCACGTTGCTACCTACAGTCATTGAAGTCAACAAGAGGGACATAGTTTTCCTGGTGGATGGCTCTTCCAAACTGGGACTGACCAACTTCAATGCAATCCGCGACTTCATTGCCAAGGTCATCCAGAGGCTGGAGATCAGACAGGATCTTATCCAGGTGGCAGTGGCTCAGTATGCAGACACAGTGAGGCCAGAGTTTTATTTCAATACCTACCCCAGCAAGAGGGAGGTCATAAACGCCGTGCGGAAAATGAAGGCTTTGGATGGCTCAGCCTTGTACACGGGCTCCGCTCTGGATTTTGTTCGGAACAACCTGTTCACGGAGGCGGCCGGCTACCGGGCTGCCGAGGGGGTCCCTAAGCTTCTGGTGCTGGTTACAGGCGGTAAGTCCCTAGATGCGGTCAGCCAGCCCGCCCAGGAGCTGAAGAGGAGCGGCATCCTGGCCTTCGCCGTCGGGAACAAGGTGGCTGACCAGGCTGAACTGGAAGAGATCGCTTTCGATTCCTCCCTGGTGTTCACTGCCACCGAGTTCCGACCCGCCCCTTTGCAGGGCGTGCTGCCCGGCTTGCTCGGGCCTCTCAGGACCCTCACTGGAACCACTGAAGGTACGAGGCTGGGGAACCAGACACGCGATCCGGGGAGACACACATGTGATACGGCGGTCTGTAGGGTGGGGGTGGGGAGTCAGACACGTGATAGGGTGGAGACAGGCACGTGATAGGGCGGAGACACACACGTGATAGGGTGGTCTGCAAGGGGTGGGGGTGGGGAGTCAGGCGCGTGATAGGGCTGTCTCCAGGCAGAGCCTTTGGGGAATAAGCAAATTTATTTTGTGTTAGACTAAGATCAGACTCTTAAATGATGGAAACTGAAGTCACCAACTAGATCTACTTTGAGTTTCATCATACCCTGACTTGACAAAGACAGGACTTAAAATGCCCTGTGCTACAACTGTGTGTCATAAACTGTCATAAAGTAAGAACGTGTCACTTAAACTGTAGGACCAGGGGCTATCTGTCTTTGGCCAAAGCTTTTGGCCGAGGCGCTCACTTCTCAGTCCTGACCCCTCATGAGGTCCCAGTGTTCTGTCTGCACTGGTGACTCTGGTCCAGCCCCCCGTCTCCCAACCACCAAGCTGTAGCCTGGCTCCTCCCTTCCCAAGCAGATGGTCCACTTGTAAATGGTCTGAAGCTGACCAGTTGTAGAGCATTCACCCTTTCCTCTCTTGAAGGAATTCCTTCAATGGGGAAGCACAGTAAGGGGATGAGTATGCAGATAAAAAGCAAGTGGTTCTCCAAACCCCTCCTTTATTATGGTTATCAGTGAACAGTTATTTTTAAAGACACAATAGTGATCTATGAGCTTACAAATTGAATGAGTGCAATTCACCGTCCTTAATGAAGATGGATATCACGGAAACAAGCTTCCCCGGCTCACAACCTTTACCACTGGAAGAATGTTCGATGCATGACCCACGGTGCATGAACGCATGCTCACTCATCAAGCACTCTGGTCTTCCAAAAGCCTCCCTCCCTCTCTCTCTCTCATTTCCTTAAAACTTCTAATCTACACTTTCATAGCTGAAGTTCAATTTGATGCAACAAATAGGCTGAAAGTAGTTGTTAGGTTCCAATTTTAGTGAAACATCAGGGAAGAGATGGGAAATAATTTTTTTTTTTCCAGTGGCTTGTGTTGGGGAAAACACTCTGATTTGAGAAATACTTTTGATTCTTCAGGCCTCCCTGATAGCTCAGTTGGTAAAGAATCCGCCTGCAATGTGGAAGACCTAGGTTTCATCCCTGGGTTGGGAAGATCCCCCAGAGAAGGGAAAGGCTACCCACTCCAGTGTCAGGAGAATTCCCTGGACTGTATAATCCATGGGGTCGCAAAGAGTCGGACATGACTGAGCGACTTTCACTTTTATTCTTCATGAAGGCCACCTCGGCCAAGCATAGCAAAGAGTTTCTTTGCATTTTAATGTGTTTCAGTCATCCCGTGATCTCACTCAGGAGGAATCTTCATGGGCACTTGCTGGATTATTGCCTGGCAAGGCCACGACTCCCCGTAGAGGAGTCTCAGTAGAGAATGAAAAATGTACCTTCCTAGGAATGTTTCAAGATGAGAGCAACCTAATTTTATTGCCTTTTTTTTTTTTAGCCTTAGGGAACTCGTGTTCTCAGGTTAACGTGAGCTAACACTTCTAATCTGTCTGTAAGTGAAAATCTCTGTGTAGATGTGTAGGGGGAATCCCTGGGGGACCCAGTCTCGCCCAGGTAAACCTGTCTCTGTCTGTGGCTGTAAACTGACCGATGCTGAAAGACACAGCACCCTTGTAGCTTTCATTTCCGCAGAAGGAACGCTCCGTTTCAAGGACGCTGATCACTGTGGTTGGTTGCAAACATTCTAGCTTTGGCACTGTGTCACTCTGTGACCCAGTTGGGTTTCGTAACCTCGGCTATCAGTACCCCTCACGATCACCAGCCCCCACTGGAGGAAAATATGCAGCCTTCTGCCATATTTTATGAGATGGACGTGCTTGGCCTCACTGGTGTTCTCTGTATTCTACGTGTTGGCATGTGTGCCCATGTGGGCACACATGAGGAAGCCCTCTGTGGTTGTGTGTGTCTCACTGTGTTTTCTGTGCTCCACTGCAGTTCGCGTAAACAAAAGGGATATCATCTTTCTTTTGGATGGATCGTCCAACGTCGGAGAGACCAATTTCCCTTATGTGCGGGACTTTGTCATGAACCTAGTTAACAGCCTTGATGTTGGAAGCGACCACATTCGGGTCGGTCTAGTGCAATTTAGTGACACTCCGGTGACGGAGTTCTCCCTAAACACCTACCCGACCAAGTCAGAGTTGCTAGCTCACCTGAGGCAGATGCAGCTCCAGGGGGGGTCGGTCCTGAACACGGGCGCGGCCCTGAGCTATGTGCATGCCAACCACTTCACCGAAGCTGGCGGCAGCAGGATCCAGGACCACGTGCCGCAGCTGCTACTCCTGCTCACGGCCGGGCAGTCTGAGGACTCCTATTTGCAAGCCGCCAACGCCCTGGCGCGCGCGGGCATCCTGACCTTTTGTGTGGGCACTAGCCAGGCCGATAGGGCGGAGCTTGAGGAGATTGCTTTTAACCCGGGCCTGGTGTATCTCATGGATGATTTCAGCTCCTTGCCAGCTTTGCCTCAACAGCTGATTCAGCCCCTAACCACTTATGTTAGCGGAGGTGTGGAGGAGGTGCCTCTTGCCCAGCCAGGTAAAGCTCTGCGATTGCTCGGGGCTCCCTCTCCCCTACCCCCAGACACCTCTTTGGTGGGCAGGTGGCCCGGGCTGAACTCCAGAGGCTGGCGACGAGCTGTGCAGAGATGATGGGGTCCCTTTGGTTCATGGATTTTTGAAGGGAGGCTCAAGACACTGTACCAGCAAGCTTAGGTCTTCTGTCTAAAGGGTGTTTGTCCTTGAACGTCTAGAAAATCCAGTTTATGTTCTACCCAGGTTATCCCACCCTGGATTCAGAAGCTTTTACTTACTTATTTTTTTTTTTTGCCCCAATGTCTCTGAAGATACTGGCATGCAAATCCGGATGGAAATGGGAGAAAAACAGAGAGAGAAAGCTGGATCCCCTTTTATACATGAGTATACATTGGGAACATTTAAAAGTGGAATTGATTTTCTTGATAGGATGTTTTTATATTCCAAATCTGCTGTATCTAGAAAAATTTTTGTCATAAACCCAACAAAGGCTGTGTCTTTTTGTGATGGTAAAGTGGTTTCCAAAGGCAGCCTAGGTGATGATGATTATGGTGGCAAATTAGTAAGATGATGAGTTATGGACCCTTACTTAAACCAGTTGCTGACATCACGCAGATGGGTAGCTAGATGGAGCCCACTGAAGCCTAATCAAAATAGTTCTAAGAGTGGTTTGAACAGAAAATTATATTCACGTGACACATTGTAGCCCCTGACTGGCTGCTGCTGGGTTTTCTGTAGTCTGACCACAGCAGACTGGAAGTCACTGACAGAGATCCTTACCCACAGAGTCGTGATAGACACTATCTTGGGTTCTAACCCATAACCTCAAATTTAATGGAAAGAGAATCCAAATAGAGCATTGATGACACCTGATTATGTGTCAGTTACACTTGGGTGGATAACCCATAGCAGCCTTTGTCACTAGAGACAGAATTGATTTTTAAGCACAATGTTTTCAGAAGTTGGTAACAATTTGAAAACACCATCTGTTCTCCCAGAATGATTGGCACTGATGCTAGAACAGACCCCCAAGGCCTTTCTCTGGCTTGCAGCGTTGAGGAAGCAGGGCACTAGATTGGGCAAACGGTCCAGTGGTCCCAGCCCTGTGCACAGATGCACTGCTTTGAGAGGGGGCATTTGAATGACAGCTGGTGTGGGTTTTCTCTTCCCTTGCTGGTACAGTGATCATCAGGTGAATTGCCTGAATTCCCATGACTGAAAGCTGGCAGTGCTGGGCTGAGGTCGGTTTGGAGCCTATTGTGTTTTTGTCCCTCACTGTGCCCCACGACCCACTTTTGTTGCAGAGAGCAAGCGAGACATCCTGTTCCTTTTCGACGGCTCAGCCAACCTCATGGGCCAGTTCACTGCCGCCCGTGACTTTCTCTACAAGGTCATCGACGAGCTGGATGTGAAACCTGAGGGGACCCGGGTTGCAGTGGCTCAGTTCAGTGATGATGTCAAGGTGGAGTCCCGTTTTGACCAGCACCAGAATAAGCCTGAGATCCTGAATCTCGTGAAGAGGATGAAGCTCAAGACAGGCAAAGCCCTCAACCTGGGCTACGCCTTGGATTACGCACAGAGGTACATCTTTGTGAAGTCCGCTGGAAGCCGGATTGAGGATGGAGTGCTTCAGTTCCTGGTGCTGCTGGTGGCGGGAAAGTCATCGGACCGGGTGGATACACCCGCACTCAACCTGAAGCAGAGCGGGGTGGTGCCCTTCATCCTCCAGGCGAAAAACGCGGACCCTGCTGAGTTGGAGCTGATCGTACCATCCCCAGCCTTTATTTTGGTTGCGGAGTCCCTTCCTAAGATTGGAGACCTGCAACCACAGATTGTGAACCTCTTAAAATCAGTGCAAAATGGGGCACCGGCACCAGGTAAGGCACAAGACATCTGGTTGCTTCTGCAGTCCAGCTCTCCCCAGCATGAGCTGACTCTAGGCTGCTGGCTCCAGGTCCACAGGTAGAAGCCCTCCTTGGTTTCCAAGAAAGGTCGATAACTTCTGCAGTTGTTCTTTGTTCAGTCCCTAAGTCATGTCCAACTGTTTGTGACCCCATGGGACTGCAGCACGCCAGGCTTCTCTGTCCTTCACTATCCTGGTATTTGCTCAGATTCATGTCCATTGGGTCAGTGAAGCCATCCAACCATCTCATCCTCTTTCACCCCCTTCTCCTTCTGCCTTCAATCTTTCCCAGAACCAGGGTCCTTACCAATGAGTCATCTTTTCACATCAGGTGGCCAAAGTATTGGAGTTTCAGCATCAGTCCTTCCAATGGATATTCAGGGTTGATTTCCTTTAGCATTGACTTGTTTGATTTCCTTGCAATGAAATATGACTTTTTGTTCCCAAGTTGGCTCTCTAACTTCTCTCTAGGGAAAAACAGAAGAATCAGGGTGATCACTTTTAAGGACGTTAGACTGTTTCATCCTAATATGCATTATAAAGATTTAGACATATCAATGATGAAAAATATTTATTTTCCCAAAACCAATACTTTTATTATATGCATAATAAAAGGCATGTAACATGGTTCCATTAGAACTAAGAGTCTTCTTCTTCACATATTTCCCAAATATCTTATTTTAAGTGGAGATCACTGTTATAATTCATTCTCTAGTTTCATTAGAAATAGAAAGCATGAATTGAGGCAGGCGCATTCCCATTATAAATGCTATATTAAAGTTTCTGAGTACTAATCTTCGTTACCATGACTTCATGTTTAACCACTTTCCACTGGGTGATAAAAACGTAGTAACAAGCGTAATTAATTTCACATATAATCCCTTTGATTTGAAAATGCAGAACCTAGAGCCTCTCTTCAATGATGATTGGGCACATTTACTGTTGGTTTTGGGTTGTTAACTGGACATCTGGGTTACATTTCCCTCCCTTGACCTGCTGTGACTTGCAGCAACTCATTTGAAATCTTTCATCTATAAGGTGTGATGGTTATGCAGACTCTGCCAACCCATGTCTCTCCCCGCCCCTCAACATTTCTTCTTGAGTACAGCTTTGAATGTTAACGATACTGTTCAAACATACAAAAATTCTAAAATAAGTTTTGATATTTTTATTATTAATAATTTCCTATGCTGCTTTAAAAAATTATTGTGATTTTTGTTGTTGTTGTTAAGTTGCTCAGTCATGTCTGACTCTTTGTCACTCCATGAACTGCAGCAGGCCAGGCTCCCCTGTCCTTCACCATCTCCTGGAGCTTACTCAAACTCATGTTCATTGAGTCGGTGATGCCATCCAACCATCTCATCCTCTGTCGTCCCCTTCTCCTCCTGCCCTCAATCTTTCCCAGCATCAGGGTCTTTTCTAATGAGTTGGCTCTTTGCATCAGGTGGCCAAAGTATTGAAGCTTCAGCTTCATCATCAGTCCTTTCAATGTTTATTGAGTTGATTTCCTTTAGAATTTAAAGCCACCAAATTTGACTTAAATGACAAATTCAATGGCTTGAAACAGAATGATTTTACTATCTTAAGTTTTAGAGGTCAGAAATCCAAAGCCCATTTTATTGGGCTAAAATCAAGATGTCAACCTTCCTTTTGGAGGTCCTGGCTGATAACCCTTTTTCTGGGGTCTAGAGGCCACCTGCATTCTGTGACCCACAGCCTCTTCCCCTCCATCTGCAGAGCCAGCAGGGTAGCATCCTGTCTTGTCTCTGACCTCTGCTTCCTTCCTTACATCTTCTCTCTCTGACTCTAATCCTCTTCTCTGCCTTTTAGAGGACATGCGGTTGATTACAGTGGATCCACCTGTATAATCCAGTACATATCCCCATGCCCCTGATCCTTAATTTAACCACCCCTGAACATTTTCTTCTGTACAAGTGCCAGGGATTCAGAGTTGGATATCTTTGGGGGCTGTTACTCAGCGTACCACGGTTGGTATGAAATTGTCCCTTTTCTGCCTTGAGTCACAGAGGCGGTCTTCCTTGTAGTTTCAGTTGAAAAGGATGTGGTGTTCCTGATTGATGGCTCCGAGGGTGTCAGGAGCGGCTTCCCACTGCTGAAGGAGTTCGTCCAGAGAGTGGTGGAGAGCCTGGACGTGGGACCAGACCGGGTGCGTGTGGCCGTGGTGCAGTACAGTGACCGGACCAGACCCGAGTTCTACCTGAATTCCTACATGGACCAGCAGAGTGTGGTCGGAGCCATCCGTGGGCTGACCCTGCTGGGCGGGCCGGCCCCCAACACAGGGGCTGCCCTGGAGTTCGTCCTGAGGAACATCCTGGTGGGCTCCGCTGGGAGCCGCATAGCAGAAGGTGTCCCCCAGCTCCTGATTGTCCTCACGGCCGACAGGTCTGGGGATGACGTGAGGGGCCCCTCTGTGGTCCTGAGGAGGGGAGGGGCCGTGCCCATCGGCATCGGCATTGGGAACGCTGACATCACCGAGATGCAGACCCTCTCCTTCGTCCCGGACTTCGCCGTGGTCATCCCCACCTTCCGGCAGCTGGGGACCATCCAACAGGTCATCTCGGAGAGAGTGACCCAGCTCAGCCGCGAGGAACTGAGCAGGCTGCAGGCGTCTGTCACCCCCTTGACGACTCCGGGTAAGGAGCCAATTCTCTGGCACTTCCTTCCTTAAAATATCTGGGGCTATTGGGACTGCGGGTTACAAAGGCCTCTCAGTTTTGTTTCCTCCTCCATGGGGTGTGGAAACTAGGCTTACATGAAGAATTAGGAGCCGCTTGGCCTTGGTGGCCAGAAACGACTTGGGGAGAGGCCGAGAGTCGTGTTTTTAGCCAAATTTAAGTCTCAAAAGAGAAGTGGGCTTGGTTTACAGTTCAGACCCCTAACTCTGCATGAAGGCTTCTGTGCTGATAACTGAAGAGAGGGGCCATCTAGTTGATAAAACTCCCGTGCAATGCCGGGTCCTCGTTACCCTTGGGGGTTCAGCTGGCAGCCTCCGATGGTCAGGGAAGGTGTTCATCCCAGTTGCCTCTGTCAAGCTTGGGCACCGTTTCTGAAATGTTGGTATTCTCAGAGCCCAAGTGTGAAGATGGCGTTTGAATTTGCTCATCGCAGAGAAGGGAGTGTCTGAACTGGCAGGAGGGCCGCCTGGCTCTTCTGACCTCGGCTTATTCTACTTCCTGTTCCGCTTCCCCAGGCTTGATGCAGAAGAAAGGGGGCTTAGATAGGCCCACCCTTCCAAGAAGGCCCACAGAGGAGCTCCTCTCCCTGGGGCCTCGGGTTGGGAGGGCACAGTGGAGAACAGGCACACACAACGTCACCCCTGCGTGGTTCACATGCCTCACAACAGCATCTGCATCCAGGGATGGGGAGGCTGGGGTCGGCAGGCGGGGAGGGAAGAGTGAAAGCAATCGAGAGAAAAGTAGATGCAGGAAACCATTAGGGCGGGTGAGAGAGGGGGCAGCGTCCCCTCGCTGGTGTCCACGCAGAACAGCACTCCCTGTGAGCCTTCCTTGGAATGTTCTACAGGGCTCACCATCCAATAAATTGGGGGAAGCTGTGGGATAAATGCAGTGAGGGTTTTGTTGGCTGTTCCCTAGTTGAAGTGTTTTATGTGTCCCCCATACAATAGGGGAGCACTTTCCAAAACTTGTTTGGCTGCAGGAATCTCTCTCTTTTTTTAGTTTTTATTTTATATTGGAACACCATTGATTTACAATGTTGTGTTTGCTTCAGATGTACTGCGGAGTGATTCAGTCATACATATACATATATCTGATCTTTTTAAAATCCTTTTCCCATTTAGGTTATCACAGCCTACTGAGTAGAGTTCTGTGTGCTCTATAGTAGGTTCTTGTTGGTTATTTTTTTAAATATAGTGGTGCGTATATGTCAACTCCAAACTCCGACTTTATCCCCCACCCCACCCACCACCTTTTTTGTGGTGCATTTGAGGCAGTGGCGCTCCCAGGAAGGCACTTTGGAAATGCTGGTATCGCGTGTGGCAGCTTCTTTAAACATAAGCACGTTTCTACAGCAGTGTGGCTCCTGGTCCGTTTGCTTTCCCCCTCTTCAGGATAACTATTTTCTACCTTTTCCTCATTCTGCTTCATCTACACCTTTCCCTCTTCAGTTAACTCTGAGCTGGTGATCTTGATTTCCATTTCACTGAGAAAGTATAAGTAAAATCAAAGAACATCTCTGCTTCCTCTAACAGTCTGCCTCCTCCCTATTCAAGAGTGCCTCCTGCAACTCTCCTGTCTCCTGCATCATTGATTCTCCGATGTACTGTATAGATCCTTTCATGATATGTACGCAGTGCCTTTTCTTCTCTCGTAAAAACCCTCTGGATGCCCTGCTCTCCCCTTCAGGAGGGTCCCGGTCTCCTTTTTTTTTTAATTAAAAAAAATTAATTTACTTCTTTTAATTAAATTGTATAATTTATACAATACTGTGTGGTTTTTGCCATACACTGACATGAATCAGCCACGGGTGTACATGAGTTCCCCGTCCTGAACCCCCCTCCCACCTCCCTCCCATCCCATCCCTCTGGGTTGTCCCCATGCACCGGCTTTGAGTGCCCTGTTTCATGCATCGAACTTGGACTGGCGATCTAGTTCACATATGGTAATATACGTGTTTCAGTATTATTCTCTCAAATCATCCCACCCTGGTCTCCTTTATAAGCATCATCTTCACTGCCTATAGTTCTCTCTGAACTCACCCTAGCCTGTTGTTAGCTCTCTCTGCTCCACAGAAAGTGTGCTGGGCAAAGCCCCTCCATCTGGCAAATCCCAGTGGTCAGTGTTGGGTGCTGTTACGCTTGACCCATGAGTGCCATCTGTCACAGCGGTGACCCCCTCCCTCCTAGAATGCCATGCTCCCTCGGTCCAGATTCGGCTCTTGTGTGTCTAGGTTCTTCCTCCTGCAGAGTCATCCTTCCTTATCCTCTGCTGGTTCTTCCTCTTCTCTCTTCCTCTTCTTCTCTTCATCACTGAATTCCCCAGGATCCTCTCCTGGGACTGGTGTTTTAACTTGAATAGTCTGAATTAGGACGCCTCGCCTGCCAGGTGGCAATTCTGTGACAAACTGGGAGGCGGCTCATTCGACACAAAGGCTCTGGTGCCAGTGGAGCTGAAGCCCTGTGATAACATTTGATTCACAGTGGTCAGCGGCAAGAGGGACGTGGTCTTTCTCATCGATGGGTCCCAGAGTGCTGGCCCCGAGTTCCAGTACATCCGAACGCTCATCGAGAGGCTGGTGGACTACCTGGATGTGGGCTTCGACACGACCCGGGTGGCGGTCATCCAGTTCAGCGATGACCCCAGGGTGGAGTTCCTGTTGAACGTCCACTCCAGCAAGGACGAGGTGCAGAACGCCGTGCGGCGGCTGCGGCCCAAAGGTGGGAGGCAGGTCAACGTTGGGGGTGCCCTGGAGTACGTGGCCAGGAACATCTTCAAGAGGCCCCTGGGGAGCCGGATTGAGGAGGGTGTCCCTCAGTTCCTGGTCCTCATTTCCTCCGGGAAGTCGGATGATGAGGTGGAGGACTCGGCCATAGAGCTCAAGCAGTTTGGCGTGGCGCCACTCACGATCGCCAGGAACGTGGACCAGGAAGAGCTGGTGAAGATCTCGCTGAGCCCCGAGTACGTGTTCTCAGTGAACACCTTCCGGGAGCTCCCCAGCCTGGAGCAGAAACTGCTGACACCGCTCACCACCCTGACTGCCGGGCAGATACAGCAGCTCCTGGCCAGCACGCGCTACCCGCCTCCAGGTGAGACTGGGTGTTGGCTATTGCTCTTTTGTTGTATCTTCTAAAAAAAAAAAATATATGTATATATATATATACACACACACACACACATATGCTGCTGCTGCTAAGTCGCTTCAGTTGTGTCAACTCTGTGCGACTCCGTAGACGGCAGTCCACTAGGCTCCCCCGTCCCTGGGATTCTCCAGGCAAGAACACTGGAGTGGGTTGCCATTTCCTTCTCCAATGCATGAAAGTGAAAAGTGAAAGTGAAGTCGCTCAGTCGTGTCTGACTCTTAGTGACCCCATGGACTGCGGCCCACCAGGGTCCTCCGTCCATGGGATTTTCCAGGCAAGAGTGCTGGAGTGGAGATATATATATATATATATATATATATATATATATATGGGCTCAAAGGCCATGGTGCTCACAAGTAAAGCTAAGATAACAGACACCTGTGATGGAACCAGTTGGGACTGTGGCTTGTTGCAGGGAAGAAGGGCATCAGGAAGGCTGACGGCAGGATTTGAATTTGCCAAAGACGGTTTTGTGGAAGGCTTGAGGAAATGGGACTTTGCCCTGGACTGGATGTTGTTGAGAAGGGGGAGTAGTCCTTTGACTGGGTATCTTACTAACTCTCATGGCGTAAGTTGTAACTGGTAGAGAAACAGTGGTCACACCTGTGATCCAAGATGGGGGGCGGTATTTGGTTATTTTGTCTTCTTTTTGTCAGTGTTCAGACACAGAAAGAGCATGGCTTTCCCTGATGTTGTTGTTCTGTGAAATCTTTTGTGTTCCACTGGAGAATCCAGGGCCTGGCTGTGTGTGCTGGGGCAGCTTTTCTGTTTTCAACAAAAAATGGTTCTGTTCCACGACTTCCTCAGCTTTCGCTGTGCTGTTTTTCCACTAGAAGTGGCCAGTGTGTTACGAGGCAAAAGGTTGAATTTGTTGAGAGGCAAGATGTGAGCTATTTAATAAATGACATCCAGGAAGTACCTAGAAATCCAATTAATAGGAAGGTATGGTTTATCTTTCCTGAAAAGTGAAAACGTTAGTGGCTTAGTCATGTGACCGCATGGACTGTAGCCCACTAAACTCCTCTGTCCATGGAATTCTCCAGGCAAGAATACTAGAGTGGGTTGACATTTCCTTCTTCAGGGGTTCTTCCCACCCAGGGATCAAACCTAGATCTCCTGGGGTCTTCTTTACTATCTGAGCCACCAGGGTTCCTTATCTTTCCTAGGACTTTTGTTTGTTTAGTGAAAAAACTGATTCATGCAAAGAAGACAGGGAATAATAGCTAAAATGAAAACTTTGTATAAATGCTAGAGATAAGTGAGGAAAAAGAAATACTGTGAATCAAACACCCTGGGAGAGAGTTGGGTTTCTCCTGGCTGTCACTAGCTAAGTGGTGGCCTTTGTCCTCAGCTGTCTCTCTTTTCTTGTGTAATAATAAGAGATGTTGGTCTGGGTGATCTCAGTCTCTGCTGGTAGTAACAGGTCATGATTCATAGATTATGGTCACCCAGGATTTGTTTCTAAGCGCTATTGATTTTGAAAGAAGTTGTAACCCAGACTGCAAAGCCACCATTAAACTCAGAAAGGGGAAGTTTTGGAGAACTAACAATATTTCAAGAAGCAGAAATTGTTTTGATGCAAAAGGCCCAATATGTAATGGTTGATAGAAAACCTGGGAGATAAAGACACGCACATTGGCTGATAGTTTTCACGTTAATTAGCGTGATGGTGTAATGGAGTGCGAAGTTCAGAAATGAAACCAGATGCGCGCCAGTCCTGTGCTGAGCTTTCCTTTTCCTCACCCGCAGCTGTGGAGAGCGATGCTGCGGACATTGTCTTCCTCATCGACAGCTCTGATGGCGTGAAGCCGGATGGCATCGCACACATCCGGGACTTTGTTATCAGGATCGTGCGGAGACTCAACGTCGGTCCCAACAAAGTGAGAATTGGGGTCCTGCAGTTCAGCAACGACGTCTTCCCAGAATTTCAACTAAAGACCTATAAATCCCAGGCCAGCGTGCTGGATGCCATACGTCGCCTGAGGTTCAAAGGGGGGTCTCCTCTCAACACTGGCAAGGCTCTGGAATTCGTGGCGAGGAATTACTTTGTCAAGTCTGCCGGGAGCCGGATAGAAGATGGGGTGCCCCAACACCTGGTTCTATTTCTGGGTGGAAAATCCCAGGATGATATTTCCAGGTATTCCCAGGTGATAAAATCTGCAGGAATTGCGAGCTTAGGGGTTGGAGACCGAAATATTGACAGAACAGAGCTGCAGACCATCACCAGCGATCCCAGGCTTGTCTTCACGGTGCGGGAGTTCAGAGACCTCCCCAGCATAGAAGAAAGGATGGTGAATTCCTTTGGGTCCTCCGGGGTCACCCCTGCACCTCCGGGAGTGGACACACCCTCTCCTTCAAGGCCAGGTATGTGCTTGGGCCCTGGGACTACAAAGTGGTTATTATTTTATTTTTATTCAGTTTTAATTGAAGGGTAATTGCTTTATAATATTGAGTTGGTTTTTGCCATGTATCAACATGAATCAGCCATAGGTATACCCACAGCCCCTCCTTCTGGAACCTCCCTCCCACCTCCCACCCCGTCCCACCCTTCTGGGGTGTCACAGAGCACCGATTTGAGCTCCCTGCGTCATACAGCAAATTCCCACTGGCTATGCATTTTGCATATGGTAATGTATTTGTTTGCTGCTCTCCATTTGTCCCATCCTCTTCTTCCTCTGCCCCGTGTCCCTCTGTTCTCTGTGTCTGTCGCCATTGCTGCCCTCCAAATAGGTTCATCAGCACCATCGTTCTAGATTCCACGTATATGCATTAGTATATGACATTTATTTTTTTTACTTTCTGGCTTACTTCACTGTGTATAATAGGCTGTAGGTTCATCCATCTCATTAGAACTGGCTCACATGTGTTCCTTTTTATGGCTGCGTAATATTCCATCGTATATACATACCACAGCTTCTTTATCCATTCATCTGTCAATGAACATCTGGGTTGCTTCCATGTCCTAGCTATTGTAAATAGTGCTGTGATGAACATTGAGGTAACATATGTCCTTTTCAATTATGGTTTTCTCAGGGTATATGCCCAGTAGTGGGATTACTGGGTCGTATGGTAGTTTTATTCCTAGTTTTGTAAGGAATCTCCATACTCTTCTCCATAGTGGGTGCATTAATTTACATTTCTACCAACCATGCAAGAGAGTTCCTTTTCCTCCACACCCTCTCTAGCATTTATTGTTTGTAGATTTTTTGATGGTGGCCATTCTGAGGGAACACGAACTATTTTTTAATTGAAAAAAAGCAATCAGCATTCATTTTAATGATTTTCTTCTCTCAGATTTGTGGCAGTGATACTGTTAGAAATTAAATGTTTTTTTAGTTGCTAAGTCATGCCTGAGTCTTTGTGACCCCCCCCCACCCCCCGCCATGGACTGTAGCCTGCCAGGGTCCTCTGTCCATGGGATTTCCCAGGCAAGAATACTGGAGTATGGTGCCATTTTCTTCTCCTGGGGATCCCCACTCAGGGATCGAACCCAAGTCTCCTGCATTGGCAAGTTTATTCTTTATCACTGAGCCATCTGGGAAGTCCCTAGAAATTAAATACAAGAAGAATAACTCAGTTGAAATTGTAGGAGGAATAGAAGGAACCATTTCAGAAAGCAAAAGGTCCTTGCTTCTTCCATGAGTTTCCATGAGACTAGCTGTAGCCCTATTGAGATGCTCTGTAATAGTGCATCGAGGGTTAGCCACAGACTCATTGGCTCTCAGAATAAAGTGGCACCATTGAAGTTGTCCAGTCCATGCCCCTCCAAACATGATTGAAAGGCAGCCTCTGTCCTAGGTGGGACAGAGGCAACCCTCCTTCCTTGGGCTGAGTGCACCTCCCTGGGGGAATTGAGAGCTGTCCACCTATAGCTTTGACCTCATGCTCCTGAATCTGACCTTGGGTGCTGCCAAGAGCAAGTTGGGTTCCTCCACCAACCCATGTCTTTCTCAGCTCCTCCGCAGGTGATGGCCATGCAGACATCTGGAGCAAACGATTAGGGTTGCTTTTCCATGAGGCATCACATTCCACTTAGCTCTTTCATATCCTCCTTCTGTGCTGCTGGTGGGACATTCCACACTGCCCTGGATCTCCCTTCTCTCAATTCCATTCTCAAATCTTGGTTAGAATTGGGAAATTCTCTCCAACAAAGCACTGGCATGCTGTCTAGCAGTCCTCCGAAGGTGCATGCGGTCTGCTTCCTGTTTCCCAGTCTTTCTCCAGCCTTCCCTCGCCTTGCCTCTAGGACATGTCCCCCCTACTGCCAGACACTGTCCTTTCTTTTGACCAGGGAGAAAGACCCCAGTGGCATAAACACTTGATGCCATGGACTGGTGAATCCGTGGCATAACCCCATTTAGCATGGGATAACTGGGGATCTGCTGAGTCCTCACAGCTCCTTTCCTTTCACTTAGATAATTTATCATTTATCTTCTTGTTTTGGGCATGATGGTTTGAGAGCTGTGAATCTGGTAACTATAGAGTCATGGACTAGAGCCGAGGTGTTCACGGTGAATGAATGACAGGAAGGCCTTATTTTAATCATTTTCTGCTTGGTGATTTTGTTCTGGGTATGGAAATTGAATTTCCCCTTTTCTCATTGTCATCAACTTTAGAGAAGAAGAAAGCCGACATTGTGTTCCTGCTGGATGGTTCCATCAATTTCCGGAGAGACAGTTTCCAGGAAGTGCTCCGTTTTGTGTCAGAAATTGTGGACACGGTTTATGAAGGGGGCGACTCCATCCAGGTGGGGCTGGTCCAATACAACTCTGACCCCACCGACGAGTTCTTCCTGAAGGACTTCCCCACCAAGCAGCAGATTATCGACGCCATAAACAAGGTGGTCTACAAAGGGGGGAGGCACGCGAACACCAAGGTGGGCCTGGAGCACCTGCGGCGGAACCACTTCGTGCCCGAGGCGGGCAGCCGCCTGGACCAGAGGGTCCCGCAGATCGCCTTTGTGATCACGGGGGGCAAGTCGGTGGAGGACGCTCAGGAGGCAAGCATGGCGCTCACGCAGAGAGGCGTCAAGGTGTTTGCGGTGGGCGTAAGGAACATCGACTCGGAGGAGGTTGGGAAGATAGCGTCCAACAGCGCCACGGCCTTCCGGGTGGGGAACGTCCAGGAGCTGTCGGAACTGAGCGAGCAGGTTTTGGAAACTCTGCACGATGCAATGCATGAGACCTTATGTCCAGGCGTGACTGACGTTTCCAAAGGTAACGTCCTTTAGGTGCATATATTCAATCTTGTCTTTTCAATGCTGGCACGTTATCTGGTTGCCCAGATGCCCAGTGCTGGCCTTGGGTCTCCTGCAGCACCTGCTGCTTCTGGGACTGACTTACATCCATGTGGTTGGGTCCTGGTTGTCACCTGCCTCTGAGATAGGATGTGTTTCCTGGATAGGAGTGGACGTCTGTCTTTTCTTGCTCTTACCAGATTTACCCGTCCTGTCTAATCCTCTAAATAATTCAGACTGATTGATGTCTATTTCAATTTGTAGGTTCCTTAGATTATTTGAGACCAGAGTGTTTGAATTCTCAAGTGTGTTTAATCTAAAGCCGACACTTGGGATGCATCTAGACACTGGCTATATTCTGTGCTAGGGCTGATTAAGTCCCCAAAGCCAACATACTAAAATGCCAACAGTTTTGGTTCCTAAGAGTCAGTATGCATTTTCCCGGTGAGAGAGGCAGATCCAGTTGCTTCTCAGAGTTCGTACACAGACGATCTCATCTTGCCCTTGAGTGAGCGTGTTCCCTGTCCGCGTCCCCAGCTGTGCCTGTACGTTGAAAGTGTCTCAGCAGCTTGACTTTGAGCTCATGGCCTGCTTCTCCCTTTATAGCCTGTAACTTGGATGTGATTCTGGGCTTCGATGGTTCAGGAGATCAGAATGTCTTTGTGGCTCAGAAGGGCCTCGAGCCCAAGGTGGACACCATCCTGAGGAGAATCAGTCAGATGCAGAAGATCAGCTGCAGCGGCAGCCAGCTGCCCACCGTGCGGGTGTCTGTGGTGGCCCTCACGCCCTCGGGCCCCGTCGAGGCCTTTGACTTTGCTGAGTACCAGCCGGAGCTGTTTGAGAAGTTCCAGAACATGCGTGCCCAGCACCCCTACGTCCTCACTGCGGACACGCTGAAGCTCTACCAGAACAAGTTCCGGCAGGCCTCGATGGACAACGTGAAGGTCAGGGCGGCCGCCGCGTTTCTACTTCCTGTGTCACCTCTCAGTTTTACTGACGCCCTGAAAGCCCCATCCCCAAACTGTTCTTCTGTGGATGTTCTTCATGTTTGGTGGGGTTGGTGGTGCCTGTGTATAAGAGTCCTTTATCATCAACTGAGCTGAAATGAAATATCTTTGTTTTACTAAAGCTCTTAAAAAAAAACAAAACTTGAAAATCAGTAATTAAGCTTGAATGAGTTGAATTTGTGACTAATGCATGTTTAACCATAGCCCTGCCCTTTAAATATGTTATGTTCTCTATTTGTATATAATTTTATCTCTCTTTCTATGTTTGTACACACACACACACACACATCAGTTCTCCAGGGCTGCCATAACAGAGCTCCGCAGGCGGGGTGGCTTAAACAACAGTAATTTGTTCTCTCGCAGCCTGGGAGGCTGGAGGTCTGGGATCGGGGGGAGGCAGGGTAGTTTTTTGGGAGGTCTCTCAACTGGGCTTGGAGACGGCGTTGTCTCTTCTGTCTCCATGTGGTTTCCCCTCTCTGTGTCTGTGTCCCATCACCTCTTCTTAGAAGGACACTGGCCACATTGGATGAGAGCCCACTCTGATGACCTCATTTACTTCATTGCCTCTTTAAAAGCCCTGTTGCCACATACAGTCACACTCTGAAGCCCTGAGGGTTAGGACTTCAAACTGTGACTTTCAGAGGGACGCAGTCCAGCCCATAACACACATGCACACCCCTTCCCCCCACACACATGTGAAGCTACGTCCCCTAAATAAAGAGGATGAGATAAAATTTTTATTTCCATTGTTGCTGGTGCTTTTTAATAAATCAAGCCCTGCAACATACCCATTTATTTTATATCCCATCTATTGCACAGTATCAAGGAACTATGAATAGGGGGTAATTGGTTTTCAACCTTGGCCCCCTGTTTCCTCCACCGTGAAGTGAAAGATTTTAACTGGCTAATGTTCCTTGCAAGGGTCTGTGATGTTTCTTTTTAATTTCAGCTGGGTTTTCACACATCTTTTATCTTCAGGTGGTCATTCATTTTACCGATGGAGTGGATGGGGATCTGGCTGATTTACAAAGAGCATCAGAGGAACTCCGACAAGAAGGTGGGTTCTGGGGGGTTTCTACAAATGGGAAGCAGGTGCACTGCTGGGCTGGAGAGTTTGCTAACAGACCCTGTGGGGCAGCGGCTTGTCCTGCGGGCACCTCTGTCCAGCATCTTGGTCCTCTTTCACCTGCCTGAGGCCATGGGATGAACCAGCAAGTACCCCTCACATAGACCAAAGTCCTGATACAGACCCCATGGTGTCCTAGGCTCATTCATGTGGTACAACATCTAGAAAGCTTGATGCTTTTGCAAAATAACATGAAGTTTTGATTCATTTGGCTGTATCGTTTAACTTAGGAATTACTGTGTTTTGGGTTTGTAGTTATCACAGCTCAAAAATAGTATAATGTTAGGCAAAGTTAACATAAAATAATGAAAGTATACTTCCCAAATTTATTGTGACTGGTTTGCAGTGGTACCTGTTACCAGATGTACTGTTTGATCATTTGCTTTGGAATTTGATAGCACTGACGATCGAAAAAGTAAGTGCTAACGTCAGAGGTTTAAGAAGAATTTATGGAAGCATGACTTAGCTCAGGAATGTTCAGCTTATTAGCTTGCTCCTCCAGAGCAATGGAGAGGAAGCTCCTGTCATCTGATTTTGGAGGCGTGGGATTTCAGCCTTCCCACGGCACATCTGTGTTAGGTGGGACCGGAACTTGAGCATTTATGTGTGTCATAAAGGACAGTGTCGATTCCTGTAGTCACGTCCATCAGTGCGCTTTTTGACACCTTGGGAACAATTGCTCAGAGGAGTACAGAGTTCTAGTATTGCAGCTCTGCAGAACAGCCAATAGTGTGATTACATGTGTGTCAGTTAAAGGTCAACTTTTATTTATTTGTTTTATTATTTTTAACTGGAGGATAATTGTCTTACAGTGTTGTATAGGTTTCTGCTGTACACCACCACGAGACCAGTCATGTCATATACATATTCCCTCCCTCTTGAGCCTCCCTTTCCCTTCCCATCCACCCCTTCAGGTCATCACAGAGCGCCAGGCGGGGCTCCCTGTGTTATACAACAGCTTCCCACTAGTTATTAATATCTATTTTACACGTGAGAGTGTGTGTATCAGTGCTGCTTTCTCAGTTCGTCACACCCTCTCCTTCCCTTGCTGTGTTTGTAAGTCCATTCTCTATGTCTGTATGTCTCCATTCCTTCTCTGCAGATAGGTTCATCAGGGCCATTTTTCTAGATTCCATATATGCGTGTTAATATACGATATCTGTGTTACTCTTTTTGACGTACTTCCCTCTGTGTAACAGGCTCCAGGCTCATCCACCTCACTACAAAGCCAAATGTTTATACTGAAGTTTTCTTTAAAAAATAGAGGTGGGAGGAAAGCGCTGTGTTTCTTGAACGCCCACGTGAGCAGTCTTAAGTGGACCTGTCCCCGCAGGTGTCCGAGCTCTGATCTTGGTGGGCCTCGAACGCGTCGCCAACTTGGAGCAGCTCATGCAGCTGGAGTTCGGGCGAGGGTTCACGTACAACCGGCCCCTGAGGCTGAACTTGCTGGACCTGGACTACGAACTAGCCGAGCAGCTTGTGAGTGTTTTGTGTGTCTACATGTTGGTCTAGATGCCGCAGGTTGGGGCATCCCAGGATAATACAGTCCGTTATCACCAGGCAAATGGAGGAGAGACTCCTGGGTGGGCAGTTTAACTCATCTGATTCACTAGGGACCTGCTTTGTTGCCACCACACGAGTCCTCGGAAGGGAGCTCTCTGAGGACTGGAAAGACAGCCACCTGGGAGACGGGTGTCCAGGCAGCGTTGCCTCAGAGTGGCCTCTACGTCGTGAACGAGGCGTTTTCCCCTTTATAAGACGGCTGAGAAGACATAACATTGAGATCGACCCGCTCCAAGCCAAAAACAGGGAAGACAAGAGTAGGCAGGAAAGAGAGATCATCTCTGGGTGGAAAGGGGCTTCTGTCGCCTTCTCTTCTAGTTTTCTTTGCTGCAAATGAGGACAGACCATGAGGCTTCCTAATCCCCCTGAGTTCAACCTCTCAGCTGGTGGGTTTAACTCCTGGGCTAGGGGTGAGCCTGGGGGTTTTGGGGTGTGGGCCTGAGTGTTCAACTCAGAGACTCTTTGGCGGAGGCAGCAGTGAACTGCAGAATTCAGTGACTCTGCCCATTCTTTCCTTCCTGCCTTCTTCCTAGGACCGGAGTTAGGATTTTTTTTTTTTTTTTTGAGTGGAAGGAGGTTAGTGGACAAATTTTGGACTTGGGAGAGCGTGAAAATTCTAGGAAATTCACTACAAGCAAATGCATTGACCCTCATGAGTTCAGCAGGTGGAAATATGTCCTGGGTGTGCGCTTTCCCACATGAGGCCAGGGGCTGGGCTGGGAGGTCGTGTCCAGGGTGTCTGATGGATGTTGGAGGCCTTGGTGACCAGAGGTTGGGGTGCTCATGGCTCAGGCAGGGACCCCACCCCATGGCCACTCCTAGGCCTTCTCTCAAGGCAGGTACCCTGTTCTGTGACTCTGCCCAGGGCTCAGGGAAAGACATTTGGTCTGCTCTAAAACCCTCTTCCATCCTGGACGTCTGCAAGGGTTTGTTAGGCTTTGCTTTTTGCAGCTTAAAAATGTCTATGTTATACTTAGCAACTGAAGCTTGACTATCTATGCTGGAAACTTTAGAAGTAAGGCCCAGCCTTAGGTGAATATTTTATGAATAGGATGTATTATCTTTGGTGGCTCTTCAGACTCTGTTTGTGACATCCCATAGCATGCTGAAGGCTAAGTCTTCGAGGAAATGCCACTGGGAGTGATGTCATTTCTTGCTGTGAATGCCACATTCCTCAGACTTACGATTTTTTCCTAGGCAGTTACTGAGGGGTGAACTTTGCCTTTTGTCTCGGTAGGACAACATTGCTGAGAAAGCCTGCTGTGGGATTCCCTGCAAATGCTCTGGACAAAGAGGAGACCGAGGGCCCATAGGCAGCATCGGGCCAAAGGTAGGTGGCTTTACCCTCTTTTTCACCTGAGACTAGCTTCAGAGCTGGCACTGCTCCGGCTGAGAGATTTCTCCACTGTCGCAGCAGGGAGATGGAGGGGAAGGAACAGGAATAGCTGTGCTGTAGGACGGGGGGTCTGAGGGGCAGACCCTTCCCCGTGTCTGCTCCTGCTTCCCTTTCCATAGGGTTCAGTTCTGCATTGTAGCTTTATTTTATAAAACCATGTTGAGACCAGGGGCATCATTGACTGGCAGCCTCACTATGATGGTCAGCACGATTCTTTGCATTTGCTTCTAAGTTACAGGACTTCACACAGTATTTCTTGGTAGATCAAGAACCTTAAAGATCCTGATAGAATAATTGCACTGAAATAATGTGTAGAAAGCTGTCACGTTCAAGGGACACCTAACACATGGCTCTACTGCGTGAAGGAGGATCAGGGAGATGCTTAGGTAGGAAACAAAGAAAACCACAGCTCTTAACCAAGGAACTGGTGACTTTGTTCTAGGGCATTCCTGGAGAAGATGGCTACCGAGGTTATCCTGGTGACGAAGGTGGACCTGTAAGTCAACGTTGCTTTATTCCTTAAGTCTTTATTCCCTCCTTGTTCCTTACATGTTGGGACTGAATTGTGGAGTTCATCTGTTTCATTTCCGATCTTTTCCACTGGGAAAACCATGAATTCCTATCTGTCTTAACAACTCGACTCGGAGCTCTGTGCTACAGGAACTGGTCTGATGCATGTGGGTATGAAGTGTAGGTCTTCACTTGTTCCATCTCAGAAGGGGGACAGAGTGGCTTTGGAGACAGAGGGCCACTGGGGATACCAAACCCAGCATCTACCAAATTCAGATACCCAGGCGAGAGGCGAGGGGGGTGGATTGGGGTGCAGGAGAAACCTTGGCAGGATTTTAGGGGTGGCACCCTTTGAGAGGAGTCTCCCCGAGGGCGGTTGGGTTATCAGGAGCCGAGGCGTCCAGTGGGGGTGGGTGGAATCTGCAGCAGGGCCTTTGGGAAGCAGAACCTGTCCCAGAAGTGACTTGAGAGGTTTTTGAGAACCGACAAGGCCCAGCCTTGGGATGGAGATAGAGAGCTCCTGGTGGGGATAGAGAGGTCCTGGGGTGGGGATAGAGAGCTCCTGGTGGGGATAGAGAGCCCCAGTGGGAGGGCTGGAAGGTCGTCCCAGGAAGGACAAAGGTCTGGAAGGACTGGAAGCCACCAAGGTCCCATCAGCAGAGCTGGGTGTCAGCGCTGGGCCTGGACCTCACTGGAGAACTGAAACCAGGGACCACACTGAGGAGCAGCCAGCCTGAGGGCCCTCCACGGGGCCAGTCCTCACCAGATGGAGCCCCCCAGGGCCTGCTCGTCCTCCACCCGCCAGGAGGTGCCCTGTGCTGCTGACTGCCCCAGACCGTCTCCCTCCGGGGCAGGGAGCTGCAGGTTCCAGGCCCAGTGCAGCGAGGCTGGAGGCCCGCCTGGCACGTCACCCATCAGCCCCGCCTAATGCAAGCCCTCCTCAAGGATGCCCGCTCGGTGGGCACACTCGACAAGAAGTTCCAACCTGCAGATCCCCTTTGTATCTCCCCACAGGGTGAACGCGGTCCTCCTGGCGTGAACGGCACTCAAGGTTTCCAGGGCTGCCCCGGGCAGAGAGGAGTCAAGGTAGAGTGTGGGTGCCCCTCGGTGTGGGGAGGGGACCCCTGCAGCCCCGCACGTGTGCAGAGGGAGACAGCTCCTCCCAGAGCCTTCTGGGGGAGGAAGATGCCCGCCCGGCTTCTCTGCTCAGCGCTGGGCAGCCAGTGGCCTCGCATGGAGGCGGCCCCGGGCCTGGCGGGTTCAGGAGCACAGGCCACGTTGGGAGGGGAACCTGAGGTTGGAGAGACAAGTTGCCTGTGGCAATGTGAAGCGACCAGCAGGTACTGACAGGACAGAGAGAACCTGGGCTGGGCAGAGAGAGGGCCAGTGCCGAGTCTGTAAAGCCCTGCACCTGGGGGGAGTGAGGGAAATGGGGGGCGGAGCTCGAGAGAGGCCTCCCGCGCTGGAAGTTTCTGTGTGTGAAATACTTGGATCAAGGGCAGATGAATCTTCTCCATCTGCTGGAGTTTGGGAGCCCGTGTCAAAGGACCGGCCCCCATGCTGCGGTGCTACCAAGGGCCTCCTCGGAGCTCCTGCCCCTGGCCTCAGTGCCCCTGCTCCCGGGGGGCCAACAACACCCACGTACTCAGGTCCAGGCAGGTTAGCCTTATAATCCCCTTGTGATGGAGAGAAAGCTATCCCAACAGGTGAATCTCTAACACTGAATTTTTAAAGCCCGTGCTTCGTGTTGGGGACGGGGGAGGTCAGCCCTTAGCCTGCTCTGGCCTACCCTCTCCAGCCTCCAGGAAGGAGCTCACTTTCCTTCTTCCCTTCCCTTCCAGGGCTCTCGTGGATTCCCGGGAGAGAAGGTACTTCAGCCTGGTTTTCTTTGTATGTTTAAAACTTTCCCGGTATTCTGCCAGATTTTGCACTCACTCGTGTGTCTTGTCCCCTGACAGGGTGAATTAGGAGAAATTGGACTGGATGGTCTTGATGGTGAAGATGTAAGTGAGTTTCCACTCTTAAGTCCAAACCGCTTGGGCCTGAAGATGCTGGTGACTGATCCATCAGCCTACGGCAGACATTGCGCCAGGAGTGACATTTTATTGTTGTCTTTGGCAGGGCGACAAAGGGCTGCCCGGTACTTCTGGAGAGAAAGGGAGTCCAGGAAGGAGGGTAAGCATATGTCTAGAGTGTGGCTGTCCTGGAAAAGCGACAAATATTTCACTCAACGATGATTTCTTTTACTTGTGTATAAGACCGCTTCCTCTGGGCAGCCTTCCCTGACCTCCTCTTGGGGTGCGTTCTTGGCATCTCCTAGGTCCCCTGTCAGTCATGACATGTTTATGTTGTCTTTTCTTGTTTGGAGAGTATGTCCCATGGGGCAAGACCTGAGTGTGTTTTGTTGAAATAAGTCCCCACCGCCTGATGCAGCGCAGGTCCCCATAAGTACTTGGGGGTTACCTGAAATGCTTGGGGATAGTTTTACCTTTGTGGCAGATGCGTAAATGGTAAATGCTGCAACATTGTTCAGTTTAAGATCTGTGGTGGGACGAACGCAATTTTGAGGGCGAGATGAAAATGCAAGACTGATTCTCAGGCTCTGCTTGTGGTTCTTATTTAGGGCGACAAAGGACCCAAAGGCGACAAAGGGGAGAGAGGCGATGTCGGGATCAGAGGCGACCCGGTAAGGACGCTGCTCTTCTTCACTCATACGGGACTTGAGCCTGGGGAAGGGGGTGTGGGGAGAAGGGATCAGAGGCGACCCGGTAGGGACTTGAGCCTGGGGAAGGGGGTGTGGGGAGAAGGGATCAGAGGCGACCCGGTAAGGACGCGGCTCTTCATCACTGACGCGAGACTTGAGCCTGGGGAAGGGGTGTGGGGAGGACCGGTAAGGGGCGCGGCTCTTCATCACTCATACGGGACTTGAGCCTGGGGAAGGGGTGTGGGATGCCGGGATCGACCCGGTAAGGGGCGCTGCTCTTCATCACTGACTCGAGACTTGAGCCTGGGGAAGGGGTGTGGGATGTCGGGATCAGAGGCGACCAGGTAAGGGACGCTGGCTCTTCATCACTGATACGAGACTTGAGCCTGGGGAAAGGGGTGTGGGGAGAAGCGGATTGAAAGGAAGGATTTCACTGTTGAAATTGCTTTAAAGCATGCTGGCAAAATATGTGGTTTGTCCTTTTCTTAGAATTTTGGGGTGGCTAGATATGTCTCTATTCTCTAACTGCAAGATAATTCTTTGCAAAGCCTTTCCTATTAAGACCCAAGAAGCTTCCCTAAAGTGTGGTCTTGGGATGCTTTAAGTTTGGGTTAGAGAAAGAGAAGCGTTTACAGCTTTTCCTGTTTTATGGGGCTATAAAACCTGTCAGCAAGTGACCACCACTGGGCCAGCCTCTTGGGGTCCAGACAGGATGAGGCAAGTGTGAACCTGGCCCCCGTCCTCCCCAGGAGAAGGAACAGGGAGGAAGAGCCATCATCCCCCACCCCATTTGGGGCTCAGAGCGATTGCTGACCCCACAGCAAGCTCTGTCGGGTGGGATGGGCATTACCTGAACGGGATGTGGCTGAAGCACTGAGTTGCAGACGTCACTGCAATTTTCTTGGTCCCTGGTCCCCCGCAGCAGTGGCTTTCTGCATACGTGACTTATTCCCCACCTGTGCTCTTTTCAGGGCAATTCAGGACAGGACAGCCAGCAGAGAGGAGCCAAAGGAGAAACCGGAGACATCGGCCCCGTGGTACAGTGCTCTGCACACCTAGACCCTCCCTGCGCTGTGGGCCCGGGGGGCTAGCCTCGTCCTGGGTCATTGCCAGCCCTGGGGGCTGTGGATGGGGGCCTTGAGGCTGTGGGTGCATAAGGTCGAGGTCAGGAGCAGAGAGCCTGGAAGCCAGCATGCGTGCTTGAGAAGGGGTCTCCGAGGGGAACCCAAACAGCCCCTCCCAAGAGGGGCTTCTTCTGGGCGGAGTTTGTGCCACCCCTAGATGTTTCCAGAAAGTACACGTCAAGCCAAAGCCTCGTGGGGGGCAGAGGGCACCTGTGTCTGAGGTATCCCTGGCATGGGCGACCGGCCCTCTCTGTATGCACCCCGTCCCCCGGCGTCTTGGGCAGAATTTGAGTTACACAGTCTTCTTTGTGGAGAATCTTACATCAGTTTTCTTTCCCATGCCAGGGTCTCCCTGGGAGAGACGGGGTGTCTGGAGGGCCTGGAGAACCCGGGAAGAGCGTGAGTGTCTCCTGGGGCTTGGGGTGGGGGGGACTTTGAAATATTTGCCTAACTCTGCCAGACTTCCTACTCAGAGCTACTGAGCAACTTTTTATTGGGGGAATTAAGGGATTTTGGAAGCCACCTGTTGCTGCTTCTACATACCCTTTGTCATTATCATTTACTCTTGACCCATCCCGAGTCTGCTTCCCTCCCCTCCCAAAACAGACCAAAGGGTTAAGTCACTCAGTCCTGTCCGGTTTTAGGGACCCCAGGGACTGTAGCCTGCCAGGGCCCCCTGTCCATGGGATTCTCCAGGCAAGAGAGAATCTCCCACTGGAGTGGGTTGCCATGCCCTTCTCCAAAACAGACCAAACAGACACTTTAAAAAGTAATAACTTTGCTGCTTTTGACTATTCGGCCAGGCTTTATCCCACTGAATAATTAAAAAATCCAAACAGAAATACAGAAAGAGTGAGGGGATTAGGGGTAGGGAGGCAGACGGGGTGTATGTTTATTTTGTTTGATAATTGTTTGTTGTTCTTCTGCTGCTGTAAGTCAAGCAGTGAATCCAGAGCCAGATTTCCAGTGAAATGCTTCTCACAGCTGCTTTTCCAAGGCATTTCAGAAATGCCTGTTGCAGACCACTCACTGCCTCGTCTTTGTCTTAAAGAATTGCTGAGGTCAGAGGGGGATGGATGATCATTGAGAAGCCATTTGAATGCTTCCAGGGCCCAGGGGGTACCCGGAGCTTGGACCCTCTAGCTGGAAGAAGATGGTCCAGAAGCTTGTGAATCCTTAGTCAGTTCAGGGTGCTGGTGGGTGCCTGAGACAGGTGTTTGCTCAGCATTTTGCTGGGGATGGTGGTGGGGGGGTTGAGACCGGGGCCCCCTCTGCTGTGTCCCCTGGGGAAGTCACACGCTGCGGGATCCACAGTTGGATCACCCAAGGGTGTCTGCTGACGGCGGCTTTTAAAAGAAACAACTCTTACCTGTAAGCAGATGATACGCTATGGGCATCACCTTACTTTTAACGTTCAGCAGAAAACTTAAATTTTGAAAACTGCTCTCTTAGAAGGCTCGAGTGTAATTTTTGAGTAATACTGTTGATCTATACAATGGTAAGCAGTGAGGAAACACTCTACTGTTGGGCTGTCCAGCTCTGTGAACAGAGGCAAAACTTGTTTCCATGATGAGCACAGAACTCAGTTGTATTTCTAAGCATGGATAGAAACTTGGGGTTTGAGTTCTGTGTGGTCAAGTTGGGACTTGTTTTGGGAGCTCCCCAAGTGAGGCTCACACTGAGATGAAAGATGTCCTCTCCTGGGCTGCCTCCTGTCCCGTGAGGCCCGAGCACAGGTGACCTCCGGTAATACTCAGGGATGACTGTGAGGAGTGAGCAGATTGTGCCCTGTGGAGGCCTGGCTGCACCTCTCCCACCTGTCCATGGTTCGTCCCTAGACGGAGGCTCAGGTCTTCGCTAGAGGAGCTGCCATTGCAGTGAGTCACGGCAGAGCGGTGGCCCCAGAATATCACCGCGCTGGTCCATGGCAGGCAGTGGGCGTGCTTCTTGGGTTGAGGAAGCAGACGGGCCATGCCCGTCACAGGCTGGCTGATGACAGGCTCTGGAATTCCACCTCCTAACCTCGCAAAGATGTGTCCAGGATGGGTGCCCACCCCAAACCTTTCCACCAAAAAGGAAGAAGTCACAAGGCGGGAGTTCTTGGAGCACGCGCAAGCGTGGCACGGTTATTTGCACTAAGGTTCGCTTCTGGAGCGTCGGGGAAGATGCTGCCAAGTCTTGGGCTCAAACCGAGACAGCCGGGCTTTTAGGTCAGTGCACATGCACTCCGGACACGTTACTTAGCCGAGTGTGTGTTATAGTTGGCCAGGACAGTGTGGAGAGTCTGGGGCTTCCTTCCATTATAATTGCCATCTTACCTCTCCCTCCAGTTAGGAAAATGCAAGAAAAATAGCCAGGTCGGCATTCCTGTTTTCTTGAAACTGGCTGGGGCCACGTAGCCCGAGGACTCCTTGTTTTGCTTGGCAGGTCTGAAGTCACTCTCAAATCTTCCATTTAGATGATTGACAAGGGCAGCGTGGGAGCACAGCTTTCCCTCGGGGAGGGCTGGCGGGTGGGGAAGGTGTCACTTGGTGAGAGTTTCCTGCGGGCCAGTAGGCACAGCGTCTGGCTCCCAGCGGGTGTGGTGAAGGTGCCCAGTCTCCCCCTGCCTCCCCCTCACAGTTATGTGGTTTCTCCCCAGGGTGGCTTTGGCCGAAGGGGACCAGCGGGAGCTAAGGTAAAGCCTCTACGCCGCCGTCTCCTTGATGTCATCTCCGTATAACTCACCGGGGGCTTCCAGGGGCTGGCCCTCCCGTCCCACCCAGAGGGGGGGACTCTCTCTTTCACCATCGAGGCTTGTGGCTCCAACAGCAGCTTTCCTACCATCTCCTTGAATTTAGCCTTTTCTGCAAAGGCTTGGGAAAATCTTGATGATGCAGTGAGAATGATTATCAGAATGAAAGTGGCTGTGGGAACGGGGGATGGAGGAGAGGGGACGGAAAAGAGGCAGGAGGCCGTGTCCTGGATATCTCCTGCTGGGGATGTGCCCACTTACTGGTCTCAGTGGCTCTGCCTCTCAGCTGTCTCTGTGAGACACGTGTGGGCCGAAATAGCTTCATGTCATGAAGTCATCTTGAGGAAAAGGTGAGATGAGCGGGGCAATCAATTCTAAGGGTGCCAAGTGACAACTGGCTCCGTGTGTCCAATGCCTCTCCCTGGAGCTGCAGTGTTACTTCTGACCCCCCGCAACCACTGGGACAGTTCCCTGCACCCTCCTCCAGATGTGACCGGAGCACAGATGGCTGACCTCTCCCTGCCTCTTCTCTCCTCTCAAAGGGCAACCAGGGCGGCCCCGGCCAGCAGGGCCCTGTAGGAGAGCAGGGGACCAGAGGCGCACAGGTCAGTACCCCGGCATGCCTGCGTATCCTGTGATACGTTCCCAAATGTCTCGCTGTTGTTGTTTAGTAGCTAAGTCGTGTCCGACTCTCGGCGACCCCATGGACTGTGGCCCACCAGGCTCCTCTGTCTGTGGGATTCTCCAGGCAAGAATACTGGAGTGGATTGCCATTTCCTCCTCCAGGGGATCTTCCCAACCCAGAGATCAAACCTGCGTCTCTTGCATTTCCTGCATTGGCAGGTGGATTCTTTACCACTGAGCCACGTCTTGCCGTGTATTTTTTTTTAATTGAGGTGACAATCAGTTTGCAAAATTGAACACAAAATTTAATCTTTTGAAGGGGCACTGAGAGCATTCCCAGCGTTGCCCAAGCAGCATCTCTATCAGGTTTCAAAGCATGATTATTGTCCCTCAAGGAGACACTGTGCCCGTTAAGCAGTCATGCTGCATCCCGCCCTCCCAGCTCCTGGCAACCACCAATTCCCTTTCTGCCTTGGTGGACTGGCATCTTCGGAACCTTTTATACAAACAGAAGCATTTACCAGGTGGCCTTTTGTGTCTGGCTTCCTTCACTCAACGTTGCGTTTTTGAGGTTTATCCACGATGTGGCCTGCGCCAGGGAGCCGTTCCTTCCTGTGCAGAGTAACCTCCCGTTGTGTGGGTCCTGTGGTGGTCGTGGTGGGTCACCTCCACGCAGCGCTTACGTGGGCATCTTACTTCTCCAGGGTCCGCCTGGTCCCACCGGTCCTCCAGGCCTGATTGGTGAACAGGGCATTCCCGGACCTCGGGTAAGTCTGGCTTGGACCTTGAGTAAGTCCGTCTTGACCCCTCTTTCGCTAAATAGCCAGCATGGATAGCCCGTGTTTCGTGGGTGGTAGGACCCCTCAGCCCAACACTTTCGTAACACAGACCTCAGTTCTCATAGCAACTGGCTCATCCACCCTGAGGAAGTTAGATATTGTTTTTCTTGGGGCTTTTTGGGCTAAGTCCCAGTGGACATAAGCTGGGTGGGTATCCCTCACTGCAGAAGTCTTAGGGTGGACTCAGGAAGTCAGATGAATCTACTAAGATGCTCAGATTACACCGTACTGCTGGAAATTATTTCTGTGCTTTGATATTCTGTGTAAGGAAATTCTCCTACCCTTAAGTGTGATGTGGAAGGTGGTCCTTAAACTTGCCACCACGGCAGACGTCAGCATCTGTCTCAGCTGTTAGCGATGATGAGCAGAAGCAAGTTGGTGTAGCTGAGGCTGGCCTGGCTGCCCTCACACCCACACTGTGGTGTCCCTGGGGTCTGCTGTGATCCTGAGGGAGCCATCCTACTGTTTGTTAGAGAAAATAGTCATGACTAACAAAGCAACGAAGAACTGACCCCAGGCTATGTAAACGCCCAGAAGTGTTTTACAGGGGCAGCAGGAACTTCGTGAGAACCGCTATTTGCTTGGGAAGTCTTTCCTCAATTTGAAATCTGATAGATACCTATTTTTAAAGCTTGTGTTTTCTCTAACATATATTTAAGCTCTGATTAGTCAATTCTTTTTTGATGATGCAGAGGTGAGGTGAAACTCTTCAAATAGCAAGCAATACGAACAGCCAACACCACCTGGATTTGCTGGGCCTGGCAGGGTCATTTCTGCCTTGCATTTTGAGGGCTGTGTCCCTTTGTTGATGTATTCTCACTCGATGTTCGAGTGAAGTCAGGTGCTTGTGGGGAGGTGTGGAAAGCGAGAGGAGGGAATGCCACATACAGCTGCATGTTTGTCCCTAGTTGGTAACTCAGGAGGTGACCGTTAATTCCTGGGATGTGTGCACACATGTGAAAAGAGGTCACGCTCAAATTTTAGGTTGGCACAGGCCCTCTCCATGCACGTTTGCACGGGGCCTCCAGGGCTGGAAGTGGCAGAGAGCTGCAGGTTCTGACCTCCATGCAGAGGCAGAGTGGGGGCCGCAGGAGGTGGGATTCGGACCCTTTGGCTTTGGAGGGGTGGGTGTCTCACTGCCTGTCTCCCCTCCTCCTGCTCTAGGGAGGCGGGGGAACCGCAGGTGCTCCTGGAGAACGCGGCAGAACCGGGCCCCTGGGAAGAAAGGTTTGTCTGGACAAGGGCAATGCGTGTTTCTGGAGGCCAAGCCGCCCCTCCCCCAAATACCCCATCCTGACTCCCTCGTCTGTCAGTCTGTCCAGCTGCTTGGTGTGCACATCCTTCTCCTCCCCTCTGGTCTCTTCCACCCGCCGCCCCCGCTGACAGCAGCTGGGCCGGGGGGATCACTGTCCCCGCCTCGAGGGTGTGCATGGGCTGTGAGCAGTGGATTGGTGTGTATTCACATAGCTAGGACACCAGCCACTGCTGGCCTGCTGCATCTTTCCAAGTCTGGGCTCGTGAGGATGGTTCAGGGAGCCCAGGGCACGTCGGCAGCCCTCAGGACTGCCTCCAGACGCTCTGAGTGTTCTCCAGATGGGCCGGCAGCCTCGCTGGCCGCACGCAGCTGGTCCAAGGGCCCCAGAGCCCGGCGGCTTTGGGTAACAGCAGCTTGCTGGATGCAGGCTGACGGTCTGTAAGCCCCGGGAAGAGCTGCTGTCCTTCGTTTGAGACGCAGCATTTCTCAGGGAGAGCAGTGAGTTCAGGCAACTCAGACTCACCTCTCTGCCCCGGGTGTGGCCTCGGGGTTTCACTGCTGACCCCACGCAGCCCTCTTTCCTGTGCCTGCCTCTCTCTCCTCCCCGGCAGCCTGTCCCCTTGCTGTGATGAGGGAAAGAACAAGCATGGAAGCCTGCCTGGATTCTCTTCCAGGAGTTCACGCATGAGCCCTGCAATGTAAAAAACTCACTAACCTCAAAATCTAAAAGGTGAAGCTGGCAGCTTGTGACAACCTGCCAGTGACATCACCCAGAGCAAGCGCAGTCCTGAAACCACAGTTTGAGTCGTCTCAGCCCTGTTTCTCATGTCTAGGGTGAGCCCGGAGATCCAGGACCTAAGGGGAGCATCGGGAACCGGGGTCCTCGTGGGGAGACGGTAAGGTCGCCACGTGCATGGGGCCCTGGCTTCTGTCGACTCTGCTGAGATGCTCGGGGAGCAGGGAGTTGGGCCTTGGGCTGGGCTGGGCTTTGTCATTGCCGCTTAGGTTGGTTCCACGCAGAGACAAGCTGCTTCTTATGTTACTGGGGATGTGATTGAAAATAGTGAAACTTGGTGCTTATGAGTTTCAAAATACTTCTTATTTCATTGGAGGGATAGTGAATAAAGGTAGTTTTTCTAGATTTTTTTTTCCTTAGGAGTGAATGTGGCGGTGTCTTGACCCTCGAACCACCTTCATTTCAGGACTTGCAAATGCTTTTCAAGTCCAACTAGATGGAGCTTTTCTGTAAAGAAATAAATGTCCTTGGTTTAAAATGGAGTGAGCTTTGATAAGATCTCAGTTCAGACTGAAACAGTTTGTTTTGAATGAGATATGAACGTGAAAGTGTTAGTTGCTCACTCCTGTCCGACTCTTTGCGACCCCATGGACTATAGCCTGCCAGGCTCCTCTTGCCATAGAATTATCCAGGCAAGAAGACTGGAGTGGGTTGCCATTTCCTTCTCCAGGGGACCTTCCTAACCCAGGGATCAAACCCGGGTCTGCTGCATTGGCAGCCAGATTCTTTACCATCTGAGCCACCAGGGAAGGAATGAGATATCCCAGAATGGAAATTCTTACTTTGAGAATTCATTTTAAAAATATTTAAAAATCCTCTAAGTGCTTACTTACAATAATGTTGTAACATATATTTCTATCTAGGGAAAAAAAATATCTCCAGGACATTGGGGAGTTTCCTAAGATGAGTTATGACACCTAAATACTACATACATGGGCCAGGTTGATTTGACCCGTGATCCCAAAGCTTGACATTATTATTCTTGTGTTTGTAATTTCTCTATAGTGAATGGCAGTTTAAAAATCCGTTGCTATTACTTCGTCTCAGAAGCAGAGGGGAAAAATAAGATCAAACTTTAAAAACTACTCAAATCATTGAAAAAAAATCTCTTCTTGTTTCTGTTTCTGTTAATTTGGGGCAACAACTCTTTAGTTGTTTAAAACTGTAAATTAACTAAGGAGCATGTTCTGCATGTGTTTTAGAGGTATTATTGTATATTTCAAGTACATTCTTCTGATTCTTTTGGAATAATGAACAGTGTCCAGTTCAGAGAGCCCCCCAGGAGAGAGTGACAGGGACAAATCTCTGAGTATAGGGAGACGGGTTTTGGGAAGAAAGGAAATCTAGAGGTGTGACCTGGAAGGAAGGGAAGGAGCGCCCAGGAGAGGGGAGCAGGGGCTGAGCAGAGAAGACTCAGGAAGGTGTAGGTTGAGCCCCGTGTTCTTTCTTTGAAGTAGAATCAAAGACTCATGGGGCTTCCCTGGTGGCTCAGTGGTAAAGAATTTGCTTGTCACTGCAGGGGATTCGAGTTCAGCCCCTGGGTTGGGAAGATCCCCTGGGGAGGAAATGGCAACCCACTCCAGTATTCTTGCCTGGGAAATCCCATGGACAGAGAAGCTTGTGGGCTACAGTCCTTGGGGTTGAAAAAGAGTCGGACGTGACTTAGCAACTAAACCAACAACAACGAAGACTCATAGATCCATAGGTCAAGGTGACCTTCAAGAGTCCTGTCGACTCTTAAGATTCCCTGGCTCCATGACGCTTTGCTTCTCCATCCAAACAGCATCGTTACCAATAGCTTGTAGCAGTTTTTCACATTGTAGTCCACGAAGCTCACCCGCCTATAGACACGGTCTAGTTCACACTGAAGGGTGGGTGGGTGTAGGAACTTTCCCTGAACTATACCCTGATCTGACGCACTGCTCAGGGCTTTAGACAGAGAAGGTCGTGGAGCGCCTGACATGGGCCCCTGCAGCAATGCTGTCTTTCCGTTCTTTCAGGGAGATGATGGGCGAGATGGAGTTGGCAGCGAAGGTCGCATAGGCAAGAAGGTATGTATCTGCCGAGGAGTCTGGAACTCTGACATGTTGTAGTTTTAAAGATTTATCTCACAAAATTTAATCGTAACATGGTGAACTTTTTCTCTTGGTGACACTGGATCTATTTCTGTTCTGCTTGAGAATAATTTATGTTAGATGATTTTAAGCTGGGACCCAAATATTGAGTCATTTATTTATCTTTTATAGGGAGAAAGAGGATTCCCTGGATACCCAGGTCCAAAGGTAAGCATTCCCCTAGTGGGTAAACATCTTCATTGTTTTGAATGAGTCTGATGGGAGCACGGCTGAAGGTCACTGTATCTTGGGTCCAGTTGTGGGTCAGACACTAACTGAGTGACCCTGGGAAAGACCCAGCTTCTCTAAGACCTTCCTTCATCAGTCAGATAAAGATGACAATATGCACTTGGCATGGCCCTTGTGAGGATTAAATAATGACACTGCAATAAAATATAAACCTTAAGATGCTATAATCTATACACATGGATGTGTGCATGCTGAGTCGATTCAGTCATGTCTGACTCTGTGTGACCCCATGGATAGCAGCCCACCAGGCTCCTCCGTCCACAGGATTCTCTAGGCAAGAACATTGGAGTGGGTTGCCATTTCCTTCTCCAGTAATCTATATAATGCTGTCATTAATGTGAATTCTAAGTTCAATAATGTTAGACTAAGTCTATACTGGTAACTCAGTGGAAAAGTCCATCAAAGTCCAGCCAAATCCATTTGGCTTCCCTGGGTAGTGTGATTCGGAGGTCCCCAGGGACCCTCAGTTGGACTTGCCACTCCAGAGCTTAATGTGCTGCTTCCTGGCTGTCTTCCCAGGGCAATCCTGGTGAGCCAGGGACAGACGGACCACCGGGACCCAAAGGCATCAGAGGCCGAAGGGTAAGTTTGCCTGCCCCTTGGCCGAAGGTGGAGAGCCAGAACCTTCGTGGCGGCAGGCCTGAACCCTGAAGACTCCATTGCTTCTTTCAGAGTTACCCTTCTTCACCTGTGACCCGGCTGGAGATTGTGGGGGGTGGGAGTAGAGGAGCCCTAACCCTGGGCTGACGTCCTCCTGACCCCCTGCAGCTGTGTCGGTGCTGTCTCCCTTTGGTTATGCTCCCCTGCAGGGAGGCCTGGAGGGCCCCCTCCTCTGATACATCTCGAGGGTCACTAGTCCACGGTGCACTCCATGCATGGCACCAGGGGACTCAGAATGAGTGATGTTGAAAGTCTGTGTGGACACAGTCATTGGTCATGCCCATTGGATGTTGCAGACACGATTTCATGAGACACACAAAGTGCTCACCAGGGTTCCAGGCTCGGGTCGAGCAAGGCTGAGACCCTGTATTCCCTCGTCTCCCCATTGTGCTAAGGCTCCTCTTTCTTAAGCTACTTTTTGTTGTGTGTTTTTCTCCCTAGAGGATATTTACTCATCCTCTAAAATTGCACTGAGTCTTGAATTAGCAATTTGTGACCTAGAAACAGGGAAAGGCGTCTAACAGGTATTTTTAGCTTAAAATCCAGTTAAATTCATCATCATCATCCAGTTAATTTGCTCAGTGAGGACATTCAAACTAGATCATATACTACTCACGATGGAGTCTGAAAACACTGGATTGGTTCTCTACATTTGAAGAGTGAGCTCACGATCTGTCAGTTCCTGATTTCTTGCACATCCATTGTGGTCTTATTAAAGGTTCCAGCATCCTCTCCCCTTGACCTGCCAGAGAACAGAGTTTGGGGAGATGCACTCTGTTTTGCTAGGGCCACTTGTCCCCACACTGAAGGCCTCTTGAAATGAAAGATTCCTCTTGGTGATGGGGAACGTCGGACAAGATCACATCTACCACCCCGTCCAACTGTAGGAACTGAGAATTCTCCCTTTTCTGTCACAACTGAGCCATGTGTATTCTGCTTCTAGGGAAACTCGGGACCTCCAGGGATAGCTGGACAGAAGGGAGACCCCGGTTACCCAGGGCCATCTGTAAGTACCTACCCATTCCCAGTCGAGCTGCCTGAGGGCTGGGAGCCTTACACGTGGTCCTTGAAGACTTTCCACTGTCTCCTTTCCTTACGAAAGAGTTGTCTGCATTTTTGTTGTTTATTTGGCTTTTAACCAGTTCCCTTTTTGATATCACAATGAAGAAAAGAGTTTTTGAATTTTAGAGTACCAAGACAATGGTAAAGCAAATTTCATGCGAAATTCTGTAATCCAGGGTGTATTGTAAGTTGCCTTTAAAATTTCCTAGTGTAGGTTTTGAGGTTTGTGTAGAGGGCAAAGAAAAGTAAACACATCTAAATACCTCTTGATTGCATCTTGAGGAAGTTTAGTAGAGATCTCGGTTTGGAGGAGACTCCCTTTGGGCTATAAAGTCCCCAAGGGGTTCATAGTTGAAACTCCACTAGTGACCTGCCACCTGGAACCGTGAGGGCGACCTTCTCCAGCCCTTAAACATCCTTCATTACAAACGTCTTTGTTTCCTTGCTTGAATTTCTCCTGGTACTGTCTTCTGACATTGAAATTGATGAAGTTCAAAGAAGAGTGGGGAAGATAAGGCAGGAAGGAAAATAATCCCTGAAAGAACATGTTTAAGGGTTGGGCTGGTTGAACCAGGAGAAGAAGGCAGAGTCAGGGGTTTAACTGAGGGGAGCATTTAATGGGCGATGGTTAGTCCAGTGACGGTGAGAGGCGAGCAGGCACAGCTGGACGGAAAGATGCTGGCTAGCCCACGAGAGGACAGCCTGACCCTCGGCAGCCACACACTGGGATGAGATGTCGAGGGCAGCCGTGGGTGTATCCTGGGGGTGGAATCCAGCCAGGATGCTTGGACCTGGAGCCTCACAGTAGCTCTCTTGACTTCCGGGTGTCCCTCCTGCGACAGGACGTGGGAAGCTAGGGGCAGAGTCGGGGGGGAAGGCAGATCTGTTCTCCTTGGGGAAGTGGCATTTAGACTCAAGCTCGAATGTGTGGTTTACCCTGATTGGTGATGAGCATCCTGGTTTTCAGGACGCAGGGCTGATAACCTCAACTGGAGATACTTCTGTCTCTCTTTCGCTCCTGGAGCAGTTAAGTCAAATTTAGAGGGAGAGCCTGTGAACGATCAAGGCCGGCCAGGGACCACCTCACTTCCTCTGGTGTGCATCCATGGGCCCGGGCTCTTCCTCTGCGGGACGCTCCACACCTGCACGTGTGCGAGGTCTCGCCCGTCCTTGTTTTGCAGGGTTACAAAGGCAGCAGAGGCGACTCAATGGACGTAAGTTGCATGCGTGCTGCATGAGCCCTTGCCCTGTGAGCCTCCTGTCCGCCTTCTTACGTCTTCTCTCCTTCCCTTTTTTAGCAATGTGCGCTGGTCCAGAGCATCAAAGATAAATGCCGTAAGTACGCTATTTTCTGCTGTCTGCACCGCGGTTTTATTCTTGTGTGTGGAATCTTGCATGTGGAAGCCCAGTGGACGTGGCTTTCATGCTCCTCTGTTCTTTTCCAGCTTGCTGTTACGGTAAGTTATCTCGATGACTGGATTTCCTTCTGAGGGAAGCAGAAGTCCCCTTTTCTGGTAAGTAGTGTGTCTGTGAACCTCCCTCCCCCACTTCCCACAGGGCCCCTGGAGTGCCCCGTCTTCCCGACGGAGCTGGCTTTCGCCTTGGACACCTCAGAGGGGGTCACCCAGGACAGGTTCAGCCAGATGAGGGAGGTGGTCCTCAAGATTCTGGACGACCTGACCATCGCCGAGAGCAACTGCCCGAGGGGGGCCCGCGTGGCCGTGGTCACTTACAACAACGAGGTTACCACGGAGATCCGCTTTGCCGACTCCAAGAAGAAGTCCGTCCTCCTGGACAAGATCAAGAACCTGCAGGTGTCGCTGACCTCCAAGCAGCAGAGCCTGGAAACCGCCATGTCCTTTGTGGCCAGAAACACGTTTAAGCGTGTGCGGAGCGGGTTCCTGATGAGGAAGGTGGCGGTGTTCTTCAGCAACAAGCCCACGAGGGCGACCCCGCAGCTCCGGGAGGCTGTGCTCAAGCTCTCAGATGCTGGGATCACACCCTTGTTCCTCACAAGCCAGGAGGACCGGCAGCTGATCAATGCCCTACAGGTCTGTGTTCCGGGCATCCTGGGCTCTGAGAAGGCACTCGGGCACTTCCGTGCCCAAATCTGGGGCCAGTTTGCACCCTATAGCTTCTCAAAGTGTCTAGATGAGGCTGGTATCTAAGCTGGGATTTCTGGAACATCCTGATGGCTCTGGACATCCAAGTGCCTGTGACTTATTCCCACCGGGTCCCTCCTTGAATCTTGGAAGAGACGCTCCCAGGCTGACCCTGGGAGCCCTCCCTCCCCTAGGGACATCAGCGAGCCAACCCCCAGAATGCATCCCTATTCAGGCGTTTCTCAGCCATTGTTAATTGCCATCTAACAATTAAACAAGTCATTTAAACAAATAACACGGAAGCTTTAGCTTCTGCCTGTGAAACAGCTAAGCACTCCCTTGTCATTTGCTTAAATAACTTGTATAATTGTTATAATGATAGATAATATATAAAATAATTAATCAATTATTGATCCATCAATAATGATCAATCAATCAATATATAAAATCAGTTGATCAGTTGATCAATTTAATTAGTCTTTGCTCAATGCCAATCCTGGTTGTGCTGTCCAGGATGGGTGAATGATGGTCAAGAAGGGAAACAGCGGGACCAGGATCTTGGCTCTAGTTTTAATTCAGTCACCTTCTGGCTTCAAGTCACTGAGAGTAACATGGCCCTCCCCTTTATCTCTCTGTAGCTCAGGTTTCTCAGCTCCAGAGGGGTGAACTGGTCTCTAACATCTTCCTTTCCAAACCAAGTAGTCTATGGTTTTATCACTGCCACATCAGCCAGGGAGAGTTGGGTCACTGGTGCCGTCTCTCAGGGTTTGTTCTGCCAAACTTCAGGCCAGTTTGAGCACCAGGTATTGGGTTGGGTCTCTGCCTTTGGTTTACCAGCTGTATGTTCCTATCAGGGTCTCATGTATGTACATCTCCCCTTATGAGGGCCAAGTGATCCAGAACCTTGCATGTTCCTTTTTACCTGTTTGTTTATTGGCCTCACTGGGTCTTTGCTGCTGTGCACGGGCTCTCTCCAGTTGCAGTGCTTGGGCTTCTCACTGCAGTGGCTTCTCTTGTTGCAAAGCACGGGCTCTAGGTGCACAGGCTCAGTAGTTGTGGCACACAGGTTTCGTTGCCCTGAGGCATGTGGGATCTTCCTGGTCCAGGGATTGAACCTGAGGCCCCCTGCACTGGCAGGCGGATTCTTAACCGTTGGACCGCTAGGGAAGTGCCACCACGCATGTTTCTCAAAAGGATAGTTTCAGGCAGTCAGTTATTCATGCATTCAATTATTCACAAAATAAATCATTACTGATGGTGTGTCAGAGACTGTGATTGGCAGGACTTTTAAAATCTTCTGGAAGTGATTGCTTGTTTTGTTGTTAAATCCCTTTCTGGACCTGGGCACATGAAAGAGGGATGGAGCCAATGTTGGCTAGTTGCTATTATTGTTGCTAGAAATAACAGTTAACATTGAGGACCCTGCTGTTTGCTGGAGACTATACCAGGCACTTAAGCTTCATTACCTAATTTAATCCTCCAAATAACTTCATGGGAATCTACCATTAATCCCAGATTGCAGCAGAGGAAACTGAATTCCAGAGAAGTTAAATAGCTTTGCTTCAGGTCCAGCAGAGAGTGCAGGAGAGGGGTTTGAACTCCAGCTCATCTCGTTGGAAGAAAACCTGTGCTTTTCTATTATAATCAGTGCCTTCCTTCCTAACCCCACTTCCTAAGAAAGAGAAGCTATTGGGGGGTTATTTAATTGATGTGACTCTAATGTTTTCTTCAGCTGTATTCTCAAATGGTAACGTCCAGTATATTCCTCCTGAACATTTCTTTTTGTTTAAACCAGATCAATAACACAGCGGTGGGACATGCCCTTGTCCTTCCTGCTGGCGGAGACCTCACAGACTTCTTGAAGAATGTCCTGACGTGTCACGTCTGCTTGGGTAAGGTGCTTCTCCAAGAGGAAAGCCTGTCCAGCGGCAATTGCAAAACACACCATCCACAGGGGGACACTGAGTGAATAATCACCATCTGTACAAAAAGCCTGAGTTAAACGAAGATTCACGTGGCCCTGTATTTACCGGTGTAAATGCTGCATATGTACTTTCCATGCCTGAAGCGGACTCGCCCCAAACAGAGCCTGTCTCTGTTAGGAGAGCGTTGGGTTCCATAGGTAATAAAGGAGTAAGTGGGCTCTGCTTCTGTTTTGACCTTGGAGTCCAGAAATTAATAATCTGGCTTTGTGACTTTCTGGAAAACACTCTTCAAGGAGTGGCAGAGAAGTAAGGTGTTTTTCTTCCCTTCTCCGCCCTTCTGACTCTTGCATTATGCCAAAAGTGTTCATTGCTTAGTCGTGTCTGACTCTTTTTGACCCCATGGACTATAGCCTGCCAAGATCCTCTGTCCATGGGATTCTCCAGGCAAGAATACTGGAGTAGGTTGCTATGCCCTTGTCCAGGATCTTCCTGACCCGGGGATCGAACCCAAAGCCATATTAAAAAGGATTTTAGCTTGCTGATTAGTTTCCCCTGGTAAGTGTTAATGCTAAGTCACTTCAGCCGTGTCCGACTCTGTGCAACCCCATAGACGGCAGCCCACCAGGCTCCCCGTCCCTGGGATTCTCCAGGCAAGAACACTGGAGTGGGTTGCCATTTCCCTCTCCAGTGCAGGAAAGTGAAAAGTGACGGTGAAGTCGCTCAGTTGTAAGTGTTAGGTGATGAAAACTGAAATCTGGCCACGATAATGTCAGCAAGGTATACATAGTTGTACATTATGTGACAATTTTAATGACCCCAGACCCTCTGCAGACTGACGTGCAGTTTCTCACTCTGAGAGTGACAGAATAAACAGGCTGCCATGCTTCTTTCTAGACATCTGCAACATTGACCCATCCTGTGGATTCGGCAGCTGGAGGCCTTCCTTCAGGGACCGGAGGGCAGCAGGCAGTGATGTGGACATCGACATGGCTTTCATCTTAGATAGCTCCGAGTCCACCACCCCGTTCCAGTTCAACGAGATGAGGAAGTACATCGAGTACCTGGTCCGACAGCTGGATGTGAGCCCAGACCCCAAGGCCTCCCAGCACTTTGCCCGCGTGGCGGTGGTGCAGCATGCGCCCTACGAGGCGGTGGACAACGCCAGTGTGCCGCCTGTGAAGGTGGAGTTCTCCCTGACCGACTACGGCTCCAAAGAGAAGCTGCTGGCCTTCCTTGGCAGCAGGATGACCCAGCTGCAGGGGACCAGGGCTTTGGGCCGCGCCATCGACTACACCATTGAGAACATCTTCGAAAGTGCTCCCAACCCCCGGGACCTGAAGATCGTGGTGCTGATGCTGACGGGCGAGGTGCAGAAGCAGCAGCTGGAGGAGGCCCAGAGAGCCATCCTACAGGCCAAGTGCAAAGGCTACTTCTTCGTGATCCTGGGCATTGGCAGGAAGGTGAATGTCAAGGAGCTGTACAGCTCTGCCAGCGAGCCCAACGACGTCTTCTTCAAGCTAGTGGACAAGTCGACCGAGCTCAACGAGGAGCCCCTAATGCGCTTCGGGAGGCTGCTGCCATCCTTCGTCAGCAGTGAGTCCTGTGTGCCCTTGGTTTGGGAATGATAGCTGGTGTGCCCACGTCGACCTGTCCATTCGTTCAGCCGGTGTCTATTGGCATCTCCCACGTCCCAGACACACTGGTAGGAGCTGGGGTTGCAGTGGACATAGATGGGAATCCTGCCTTCTTCCACTTGTTTGTTCAACCGGACTTGACTGGGCTTCTCCCAGCCACAGGCTGTGCTCCTGGGGGCCAATGGTCGAGGTGGGCACGGGGGTCAAGTGCACATTTATTACGCCCGACCCTAAGCATGCTGGTCACACTGAAGTGTGTCCCCTGGGGGACCAGGGAAGCTTCTAGAAGGAGCAGAGTTGATCTGATCTCACCCCCCAATCCCACACTTGGCTGCTTCCAAGCCTTTGCTGTTGTGGCTCTCGCTCGTTGAAATGCTCTCCACCCTGCTTTAGCAGTGAACCCACGTTCATCTTCAGAAATTCCCTCCATGTGCCCCTTCTCACTGGGGTGCTCCCCACGCCCAAGGCTTGAGCATCATTAATCTGGATGCTGTACTTACTGCATCTGTTACATGGCCTCTTGTCATTCATTCCTGGATCTGTGGTCCCCGTAGACCACACGTCCTGGGGGAGGTGTAGCATTCACCACTGCCTTGTCCAGAGTCAGCACAGGAACGTCTTACAAACAAGGGAGCTTTATAAAGTATACTCTGCACCACCCCACCCCACCCCCCATAAAATTTTAGGGAAAAAAAATGTAAAGCAAAGCTGGGCTGGCAAGTTCACGCAGGGGTCACTATTTCTGTCTTCAGAAGTTTAAAAACAGAAGCTTCCTTAAATAGCATTGAGAAAATGTTGACAGTAATGTCAGCATTGTAAATGTTGATTCTAATCTGACGTTCAAGAGCTTGGAGCTTACTTAGCTCTGCACTTGATTTCTCCTCTATTCCTGTCTTCCTGCACACTGAGTAAATGTCACCTTTAACCTAATCACCCAAATATCGCCAAATAGAAGATACTGATTTAAGGTGCTTTATGGACTGAGGACCGTTACGCTTCATGTTTCAAATCACTGGATTTAGATCATCTGGAAGAATGAATTGATTCAACAAGTGTTTATGGACTACCTACTGTGTGATCCATTTAACTCCTTAGCAGAGTAATTTTAATTTGCGTGTGGTTCACATGCACTTAAATTTTTTTTTCCCTCTAGGTAAAGATGCTTTCTACCTGTCCCCAGATATCAGGAAACAGTGTGATTGGTTCCAAGCAGACCAACCGGCAAAGAATCTCGTGCAGTTTGGTTACAAACAAATGTAAGTGATGATAAGAAGTGTCTCAGAAGCGAGAGTGCTAGAGGGCACGCACAGGTCCTTTAGCCAAAACATAACTTTATGGGGTGAGGATGCTGAAATCCAGAAAATGGGACTTCCCAGAGGTCACGTGGAGCATTTCCGGAGAAGAATCTGTCGTCTCCATTGGTTTTTGCTGTGTAACGAACTACCTGAAGCTTAGTGACTGACAATAACAACTGTTTAATTTGCAATTCTGTGGGCTGGCGGGTTTTGTTTGGGCTCAGCTGGGCAGTTCTTCTGGCCTCGAAGGGGCTCACTTAACATGCTTGTGATCAGCTGCTGGTCGGCTGTGGACTGATGGTCTGGGGTGGTCTGACATGGGTCACTTGTCTCTGCTCTGTGTGGCAAGCCTGGATTTGTACCCAGGGAGACTGGGCAGGGTTCCAAGAGAGATGAAAGTGGGCAAGCCCCGCTGAGGTCCAGGCTGGAACTGGCGCACTGTTCCCTATGCTCTGCTCCACTGGCCAAAGCCAGCCTTGCTAGATTCAAGAGTAGTGAGCTGGACCTGTTGGGGAGACCTGCCACATCACATTGTTAAGAGCATGGGTACAGAGAAAGGTGGGCCTTTGGGCCATATGTCCCAGCAATCTAACCAGTGTGCAATGATTTCCTATAGAAGGATTAGACACATGAAGCAAAAAATGGACTCCAGTCTTCTTAAAAGGATTAATGCTGTACTAGCATAGGTGATGGTGGTTACTGAAGGAGGCGACATGTATGATCTCCTGGACAGAGCATGAGGGGGTTGAGAGGTGGGTAGGGCTGCGGTGCTCACAGTGATGCTGGCCACTTGGCACATGCTCTGTGGTCTTATGTCCAGTGCTGTTGTTGATGTCAAATCCAGGAACAGAGAGGAGAGCAGTATGGCTGTGTGATGGGGGGACTGCAAAAGGGGGGCATGGTGACAGGAACTGGGGCCAAGCACTGTGCCAGCAATTCATGCCCTCCAAGAGAGGATGGAGTGTCACACTCTGGGGAAAAGGCAGGTTTTGGCTGTTGAGTCCAAATGAGATGCAGATTCGGGTTAGCCTTGCAAAGTGACTTCTTGGCTTCTCCTAGCTGACCCCCCCAGGTGGCCTCTTCCTACCACCCTTACGTACTTCTCTCTGCATCCCTTAACTCCTTCAGCTCTTGCCTCTGTCCTCACAGGGAGCCTATATGTCAGCCTCAGTTCAGTTCAATCACTCAGTCATGTCTGACTCTTTGAAACCCCATGGACTGCAGCATGCCAGGCTTCCCTGTCCATCACCAACTCCCAAATCTTGCTCAAACTCATGTCCATCGAGTTGGTGATACCATCCAACCATCTCATCCTCTGTCGTCCCCTTCTCCTCCTGCCTTCAATCTTTCCCAGCATTGGGGTCTTTTCTAATGAGTCAGCTCTTCGCATCAGGTGGCCAAAGTATTGGAGTTTCAGTTTCAGCATCAGTCCTTCCAGTGAATATTCAGGACTGATCACCTTAGGATAGACTGGTTGGATCTCCTTGCAGGCCAAGGGACTCTTAAGAGTCTTCTCCAACACCACAGTTCAAAAGCGTCAATTCTACATCACTCAGTCTTCTTTATAGTCCAACTCTCACATCCATACATGACCACTGGAAAAACCATAGCTTTGACTAGACAGACCTTTGTCAGCAAAGTAATGTCTCTGCTTTTTAACATGCTGAGTAGGTTTGAAATAGCTTTTCTTCCAAGGAGAAAGTGTCTGCAGTGATTTTGGAGCCCCCAAAATAAAGTCTGTCACTGTTTTCATTGTTTCCCCATCTATTTGCCATGAAGTGATGGGACCAGATGCCATGATCTTGGTTTTCTGAATGTTGAGTTTTAAGCCAACTTTTTCTCTCTCCTCTTTCACTTTCATCAAGAGGCTCTTTAGTTCCTCTTCATTTTCTGCCATAAGGGTAAAAGTGTGGTAAGCCTGGTAAGTTGAAAATCATTCCTAATCCAACAGTGACCCTCCTCTGGTGCTGTGATGCTCATCCTGCTAGATTTGGGTCCACAGGTTCTATTTTTCTAGCCTTTTAATATGATCTGTCTAATTTCCCTTGAATATTCCATCACGTTGGCTCAACTTTATCTTTAGGAAAACAGAATGAACAAAACAACGTAGGGTTTGAAGTTTTATGATATCAACTTGAACAGAATATACTGTATATGCCATATAGCATGACACTTCTATAAAACAATAACAATCATCTCAGCATAAGAAACAAACAAAACTGGGTCTGTGCTGTTGTGTCTGCTGGTTATGTTGTTATTCTTTTTAAGGATTCAGAATAAATTAATAAATTGTGAGAGAAACAACTACACACACAGAAATTAGTACAAACAAAAATACACAGTGAGTACTGGGACTGAACTTATATGTCGACCTCATAGTTTTCCAGCTCAACACGGCATCTTGCTGCGTGGATACCTTCTTACAATGAGAGTAGCTGTTAAATGAGCTTAGTTTTTGGAGTGTGTTTTTCAGTTGGTCAGTTTTTAGTCTGTTGTTAGTCTGTTGTTAGTTGCTAAGTCATGCCTAACTCTTTCTGACCCCATGGATTGTAACATGCCAGGCTTCTCGGTGCTCCACTGTCTCCTGGAATTTAGAGTATTATTTAAATATTATTTTATTTTTTATTATTCATTATTGGTAAGTATTATTATAATGACAATATTTATTTTTGTTTCTTTACTCTCTCCCTGGTTTTACTTTATACATTGAAAATAAGATGACAAGTATATTTATAGTACAATTGAAGTTTCACTTCTAATAATTCTATTTTTTATATGCTGTTAAATGTCTTTTCTGTGGCACAGATCCTAAAAGGACACATTTAGTATATGTAATATTGTATGTAATATATATAAACTACTGCATGTGTTTTGCTGAGAGAGCAAATTTTACATAGCACATGGAATTATGTCTTTGTCTGTTTTAAATGGCAGGAGAAAATATGTACAAGTCAAAATAACATTTAATATATTTTAACAGAAATGTTCCTAATAACGTTACTTCAAGTCCTACATCTAAACTGGTGACCACAACGAAGCCGGTGATCACCACCACCAAACCGATCACAGTGGTGAACCTGCCAGCCTCAAAGCCAGCTGCCACGAGACCTGTGGATGAGAGACCCGCAGCTGGGAGATCCGTGGCCACCAAGATGGACAGTGCCAGGCCCGTGGCCACCAAGACCGAGGCCACCAAACCCGTGGCCACCAAGACCGAGGCCACCAAGACTGAAGCTGCCAAACCTGTGGTCACCAAGGCTGAGGCTGCAAAACCCACGGCCACCAAGACTGAAGCCACTAAGACCGAGGCTGCAAAGCTCATGGCCACCAAGACCGAGGCCACCAAACCTGTGGCTGCCAGGCCCGAGGCGGCAAAGACAGCCACAGCCAGACCTGCAGCAGCCGCGAAGCCTGCAGCAGCCAAACCTGCCCCTGCCAGACCCCCCACTGCTGCCAGATCCATGGCCACGAGGTCCGAGGCCCCCAGGCCCCAGGCAGTCAAACTGGCTGCCAGCAGGCCCGGCGCTGCTAAGCCCGTGGGTAAGAAAGCCACCAGCTTGTGCTCTTCTCATTTATTGTGTCCAGGGCTTGTCCCCGGAGCCTGTTACAAGGCAAACCAGACACAGTCCTTGATCTGGGATCTGAGATCTAGATGCAGTATCTTGTAAGGTGTTGCTCTGAGCATAGAATTACCAGAACATTGCTTATTTTCTGTATTCAAAAGCAATCTTTCTCTCCCCTGCCGCGCACCCTGCAAGGCTGATGAGTTCCATGCAAAGAGCAAGTGAAATAAATCCCCCTGCCTTTGCTGCCTGTTCTCCCACACTCCCCACCCCAACTCCAAGCCCGCACCAGGGGAGCTCGGGAGTGACCCATTCTCTCCGGGATGTAGCATGTGGCCAGCCCCCAGCCCAGCTGGAGATGCTGTTGTCTTAGGCTAAAGGGAGAAGTTCTAAGCCGATGTAGAGTTTTAGACCCCGCCGCGGGAGTGGGAGAAGGATAAAGCCTGTTGTCAGCACTTAGGCAGTGAAAAAGATGTTTCTAGGCTTTAGTTCTGGAGCTAGACCTCCCTCCCTCAGACTGTGACCCCCAAAGTTCTGGATGGAGCTTTGCGGTTACAAGCCTTGTCCCCGCTGTGAAGCTCATAGCCGCAGAAAGGAAGCCCAGGCTTTGTGCTCTGCTTACCTTGTGCCATTTTGTTCAGCAAAGAGGAAGGTTAGAGCCAGACCATCCGTCTGTCCCTGCAGGCTGGACGGCATGCTGGTACTGCCCCGGGGAAGAGTACATTCCAGGCTGGATTTGATGATCAGGGGCAGGTGGGCTTCACGGGACTCAGACTGTGCTGTTTTATTTTTCCCTCAGAGAAGACGCTTAGAAGTTCCTTTGGAGTCACAAACTGAGTTGAAAAGTGAAGGCAGGATGTTTGTGCTCCTGAAAAAGTGGACATTGTCTTCATTTTATGAACAGAGAGAGAGCAGGGATTCCTTCAAAGAATTTCAGGTCATGCCCTGAAGTTCCATGATGTGTATTTAATAGACTAAATTATGGGGCTTATTCTGTCTTGAAGATTTCAGATTAAGCACGCTGGACTGTGCATTTTCAAAGTATCTTCTTAATTAGATTTTCAACAGGAAAAAAAAAAAGGTAGTGTTATACCTGGTAGATGAATGATGAGATTTTTGATTAATGTGAATTTCACATTTCGCATATGCTGGTAGTTACATCAGTCTTTCTCAGGAGCTTAAATGAGAAATTACTCCTCTGCCTCCCCTAAGCTTCAGATCAACTGTCTACTGGTACATATCTTTAAGATTTCACCTTTGGCCTATATGTTACAGTCATTTAGGGTTTTACTTTTTATCAATTAATTTTTTAAAGATTTTTTTTTTATGAAGATCATTTTAAAAACTGTGCATCTATTTAATTTTGTCTGTGCTGGGTCTGCGTTGATGCCAGGGCTATTCTCTAGTTGCAGTGGGCAGGGCTCCCCTTGGGTTATGGTGCACGGTTCTTAGCACCATGGCTTCTCTTGTGCAGAGCGTGGGCTCTAGGCGCACGGCCTCCAGGAGTTGCGATGCACCAGTTTAGCAGCCCCTTGGCATGTGGGATCTTCCTGGACCAGGGATCGAACCTGTGTCTCTTGCACTGACAGGCAGATTCTTATCCACTGTGCTACCAGGGAAGCCCCTAGGGTCGTATATTGTATCTCATGCTCTCTACACTCTGCTCTATTCCGCAGTGAAGGCACCTCGCGAGATCCATGTGTCTGAGGTCACAGAGAACAGCGCCAAGCTGCACTGGGAGAGGCCCGAGCCCCCCAGCCCTTACTTATACAACCTCACCGTCACCTCGGCCCACGATCAGGCCGTGGTTCTGAAGCAGAACCTCACTGTCACGGACCGCGTCATCGGGGGCCTGCTCCCCGGGCAGACTTACCACGTTACGGTGACCTGCTCCCTGAGGTCTCAGGTCAGAGCCATCTACCAAGGCAGCTTCAGCACGAGTAAGTGCAGGGTCGCCTTAAGGACAGTCGGTACCCCTCTCTGCACAGGGTATCAAATGGGGTGGTCAAGGGAACAATTCCGATTCACTGGACCTTGTCCTGAAAAACAGCAACAAGGTTGCAATGAGATCCTGCACATCCTGGTTGTACCGAAGTTGATAAATTAACAAAACGGAAACTGGGCAACTACTGTGAACTATTACCCTGCCTTTGGGGTCCTGGGCTACTTGATGGAGGAAACCTGATCCATGGGGCCCGAGTGTAGCTACTTCCCAGGGAGGAAGAAATATGCCTGCGGAACCTGGCTGGGTCTCAGCCACCCACCGTGCCTGAGCGTCGGAAGCACGTTTCCGTGTTCAGTGAACGGAAAACACCCTGAGTCACCCTCCGTAGGGAGTAACCAGGGAGCCCTTGGAGTTGCGCCATCCCAGGACCGCGGGACGTCCGCAGCCCTGCAGAAAGGGCACCGGCGTGCCCCTCCCCTGGGCCCGCAGTATCCTGCCCTGCCCTCTGCTATGTGGGCCCCGTGGTTCCTGTGCTGCCCCGGGGTTTGCCCATGCATGCTTTCCCGGTCTCTGTTCAGTACTCATGCCCCACCCTCCAAGTTCTCCTGGACCGCCCCCTTAACCCCAACTCTTCTCCACCCCTGCTGCTCCTGGGACGTGGAAGGGGAGGCTCCCACTCTTTTCTCCTGGGCCAGTGTCATTCACATCAAGGAACCATGAGTGAGGATGGGTAGTTCTCATCTGTTACCATGCAATGCAGAAAGATATGAATCCAAAGACCATTCAGCCCCAGGGCTCTGTTTCCTAGGACAGAAACAGCAGAAGTTATGTGGAAACTGTGAGGACCTGTTCCAAGTTCAGAGGTTTTCTCTGTTTGCTTGTTGAGATGAATCAGATATGTAGACAATTAGATAGGAGTTGTGTGTGTAGAGACTTCTTGGGGCTCTGTGTTTCAGTGGCCCACCATGATCCAGAAAATCAAGCCTGCCTCAGTCTCTTACTTTTCTGAGTTACTTACTAGGGGTGAATCTTCTTTTTCAGAGAAAATTCAGCCTCCACCTCCACAAACAGAGCGATCAGCCTCTAGTGCAACCATCAACCTAGTGGTGAGCGCAGACCGGTTGGCTGGGAGTAAAGCAGGTGAGCCGCTGAAAATCTTAGGTGTGTTGCAGCACTAAGAAAGCATTCTTGGGACTACGCTGGCGTGTCCAGTGGTTAAGACTCCGTCTTGCCATGGCAGGGGGCATGAGTCTGATCCCTGGGTTGGGAAGCTAAGATCCCATGTGCTATGTGGCGAGGCCAAACGTTAAAAACAAAAGCAGAGCTAAAAGCAGAACTCCACGGCCCATTCACACTTAAAAGGAGAAAGTCCAGTAAATTATACTATTAAAAAAAAAAAAGAATTCTTCCAAACAGTTTAATCTGCTGGGGTTCTAATTCTCAGACCAGGAGGGACTTGTATGGGGAATGTTCCAAAGTGGCTCTCTGTGGTCCATCCTGGTCTTAACTTCCATATTCCAAGTTCCAAATGGTGGCTTACCTTGCCGGTCCCAAGGTTCTTAGAAAAAGCTGACCGAGGGCAGCTTTGGGGGACTGTAGCCAGGACTCAGGAGTCCCTTAGTCATTTCCCCGGTGCCTCGTCTTGGGACTTGAGTTTATTTGTGGTCTGTGATGCAGCACAGCATAGGGTTTCATCCACTCAGTGATTTAATTTAGTAAGAAACGACTCAGAAGAACACGAGACAGCTCAGTTTGGAATCCATGAAATTCGGGGGTTTGGAAGTGACTCACGGGATTGATGCTCTGGTCCCAGTTCCTCAGCATATACCCTGGCTTAATCTAGCCTGCCCTTCTCTTGGGCCTGAGCCGAGCATGTGCATGTTCTATGTGAAATCTGTGACAAGTTAGATGTGTTTCTGGAAGTGACAGCTGTTTGTTGTTTTTGTTCCTGGGCAGTGGAACTCTGGGCGACCCATAACCTCTCCTCCAGGGGAACGTGAGCTGTGATTGTTGATCTGTGGGAAACCAGTTATTGAAATGGCCAATATGCTTTGCTTAAGAGTATTCTGCCAAAGATATTGGTATTAATTCCACAGTCAAAATTCCATGGGATTTAGATATCTTTTTGGTTTATAGACCCCAAAGCAAAGGGTTTCCACTAATTATGGGGACGGTTTGTTAGTTTTGAAATTAATATGTTGGCTCCAGAGGGTGAGATAGTTAGATAGCATCACTGACTCAATGGACATGAATCTGAGCAAACTCTGGGAGATGGTGAAGGACAGGGAAGCCTGGCGTGCTGCAGTCCATGGGGTCACAAAGAGTTGGACAGGATTTAGCCACTGAACAACAACCTATTGGCCCCAGTCAGGAGGAGGGAGGTGTATTTCTTTACAGAGTTTGTTTCTGTTATGGATTAGGGCGAAAGGCATTTCCTGGGTGCTGAGCCACTTTTGTGGATCCTGGATGTTCAAGCAGCTACGCTTTCCCACTCTGTCCTGTATCATCAGAAGCAGCGGCACGCTCATTTTTTGAGCTGTGAGGATTCCCCATTTTACTCTTTCCACTGCAAGTTTTAAAATGATCCTTGTTTCTCCACCTCACCCTTTTTGTAGCGTCTGTATCCTAGCTCTGCTGCTGCTGCTGCTGCTGCTGAGTCGCTTCAGTCGTGTCCAACCCTGTGCGACCCCAGAGACAGCAGCCCACCAGGCTCCCCCGTCCCTGGGATTCTCCAGGCAGGAACACTGGAGTGGGTTGCCATTTCCTCCTCCAATGCATGAAAGTGAAGTCGCTCAGTCGTGTCCGACTCTTAGCGATCTCATGAACTGCAGCCCACCAGGCTCCTCCGTCCATGGGATTTTCCAGGCAAGAGTACTGGAGTGGGATGCCATTGCCATCCTAGCTCACCTGCGTTTAAATGAAACTGGGTGGCTTCCTCCTCCACACCTCCATCTCCTTGGGCCTGCTTGGAAATATAGGACTTGGTTCTTTTAGTTGTTTCTGGAGGAGTCTTGTCTGTTACTAGAGTAGTATTTTATTCCGCTGATGGACTTTCCCCCTGTCCATGTATACATGTGTATATCTACATCTGTATTTTCATATTTATCTATCATCTCTTAATTCAGCCATAACCCATAATGACTTTTGACATAAGGAGTTATTACAGAGAAGATAATAAAGTCAATACAGGAACTATGAAACGGTTACATACTTAGATGTTTAATGAGGGTCAGCAAACCAACTACTTATAAAGCTGCAAAACGTTTCAAAATAGTTTATATTTGGAAACAAGTTTAGGAATTGGTCTGTGATAGAGGTTGTTATTCAGCTGCTAAGTTGTGTCCGACTCTTTGCAACCCCACAAACAGAAGCACGCCAGGCTCCTCTGTCTCCACTGTCCCCCGGAGTTTGCTCAAGTGTGTCCATTGAGTCGGTGATGCCATCCAGCCGTCTCATCCTCTATTGCCCCTTCTCCTGCCCTCAGTCTTTCCCAGCGTCAGAGAGCCAGGTGTGTTTCAGGCTCCTCTGGCCTTTCCAAGTTCTTTCCTGACATAAATGTATGGGAATAACTCAGAAATTCATGTTACATTGGGTAATTAAGTTTCAACTTCTTAAGAGTTGTGTTAAAAAACTATAAAAACTTTCAATGTTATGACTTTTAACTTAGACTAAAAGAATGGCAGTAAGGATGTGGCATGATAGTTTGAGATGTAGGAGGAAATTGAAGTCTCAATGCCTCGGGTTTTTTTTTTTTGAAATATATTATTGAAGTATATATATTTGGAGTCATTGAAGTATAGTTGAATTACAGTTTACAATGTTGGGTTGGTTTCTGATGTACAGCAAAGTGACTCAGATATACATATATATTCTTTTTCATATGGATTATTATATGACATTGAACATAGTTCCCTGTGCTAAACAGAAGGGTCTTGCTTATCTATTTTATGTGTAGTAGTTTGGATCTGCTAATCTCAAACTCCTAATCTCTCTCTCCTCCCTTGCCTCCTTTCCCCTTTGATGCCCATCGGGTTTGTAGGCTTCTTTTCTATGTCTGTCTGTAAGTCTCTGTTTCATAAGTTCATTTGTATCATACTTTAGATTCCACATATAAATGATATCAAACGGTATTTCTATTTCTCTGACTTAATTCACTTAGTAAGATCATCTCTTGGAGAAGGCAATGGCACCCCACTCCAGCACTCTTGCCTGGAGAATCCCATGGGTGTAAGAGCCTGGTGGGCGGCAGTCCATGGGGTTGCTAAGAGTCGGACACGACTGAGCGACTTCACTTTCCCTTTTCACTTTCATGCATTGGAGAAGGACATGGCAACCCACTCCAGTGTTCTTGCCTGGAAAATCCCAGGGACGGGGAGCCTGGTGGGCTGCCGTCTGTGGGGTCGCACAGAGTCGGACACGACTGAAGCGCCTGAGCAGCAGCAGCAGCAGCAGCAGGACCATCTCTAGGTCCGTCCACGCTGCTGCGAATGGCACTCTTTCATTCTTTTTTTTGTGGCTGAGCCGTATGACATGGTGCGCATACCCCACATCTTCTGTATCCATTTCTCTGCTGATGGACACTTAGGTTACTTCCATGTCCTGGCTATCGTAAATAGTGCTGCCGTGAACATTGAGGGGCATGTATCTTTTCAAATTAGAGTTTTTCCAACCCCTTTGATTTCTGCTCATAATCAAGGGACCATGGATCAGCTTTTGTCTCTGCTCTGGGGGTTTTCTGCAGCCCGTAGCCCACCCAGCATGGTGCTTGAGTTCAGAGAAGCCGTAAGGGACTCACTAGGATTTCACCAAAGATGGGGTCAGGACTGATGACATTCTGATTTCAGAGTCCCTGAGATCGGTGCATGTTGTTGCCACTTGTTGGTAACTTCATAGAGTGTGGGGAATGTGAAACTTCTAGAAAATTTGATGCTTCATTGAGAGAAAATAATTGGGAATAAATTGCACAGTGAGATTTGGGGATGTGTTTGGTCTTCTTATGTGTGGTCCAGAAGGGATAAGAATATATAAACAGTGTTGAGTTAATATAAACAACACAGTCTTTAAATAGGCATCTTGCTGGGCTGTCTTGTTTTTTAAGACTGAGTCACAGATTCAGAAGTAGGAAGGTATTCTCAGTCCACACCTTCAACGCTTAGGTCTCCTCTCTTCACGTGACAGAGAGAAAAGAGATGTTAAAACCGGGGCTTGTGTGTCTTTCAAGGTGACGACTGGTAGTTAGATTTGTATGAACCCAAAACCTTTCTCCTTCCTTCTGACCTGTACAGAACCCTCAGCCCCAGGACCCGAGTGCTGTTTCTCGTGTGTGTGTGTGCACAAGTATGTATATTTCCCCCCAGTGATTCAGGTCAGTCTGAAAGTATAAATTACTTGCTCTTCTTAACAAGGTTCTGCATAACTGATCTCTAGCCCACAAGTAACAAAACAGTGCTGTGCCTGGAGAAGTCACTTAGCAAACATTTGCTCGTGAACATATGGAGTTACACGCACACACACATACACATACCCCGTCTTGAAAGCTCTTCTTGAATTAATTGGGTATTTACTTTAGAATGTATAAATTCAAAATGCATAAACAGATCAGGAGATGAAAGCTTGCTTTCCTCCCTCCCAATGCCTCCCTTCCCTCTCTCCCATATAATTAAGATGTTTTAGAAACTTCCTCAGGGGGTAAAACATTTTAACAATATTCATGTTTTGGCAGAAAGAAAAAAGAATAACAACAAATCATCGTTTATAAGTAACTTTACAAGTACAGTAACTGTATTCTTCCTCCGTAGTTGTATGTGTATTTCACATCTGAGTGTCAATTGCCACAATATGCATTCTTTCTGCAAACCTGTATTTTCTAGGCAATGCAGGCAAGTATCAGTTTTAACGCCAGCATTTTTATGTGAACATGAATACAGGTTGATTCTTTTTGTTTTTTGCAGCTCCAGTTCACTAGAAACGTGGTTTGTGCTCGCAGAGATGTGGCCCTTTCTTGTATAGTAAATGCTAGACACTTTTGTCTGTGTGCCTTTTTTACCTCATGAATAAAAGATTTCCTAGGTTTTGATTCTGTCTTTAGGAACTGAATTTTGTCATAGTTAGCCACTCTGGGTTTGGGGAGCATGGTGACCAGTGTTTGAATCTGTGCAGGAATCTGTGGGCCAGAATCCTGTGAAATGAACAAGTGTCTGATCCGTGGCATCCAGTGACGGGGAGGAAGACTGGACAGTACTAATACCTGAGTTTTCGTTGGCGTTTGTTAATGTTCACCGCTTTGGAAATGCACATTTGATAGGTACTTCTTTACCAGAAGTGTGACACAGGCCCAGAACGTGAGGACACCCTAGCGAAAGGATTCTTTGTCTCCCCTGATGAGGCCTGGCCCTGTTTTGCATGGAGTGTGAGCTGTGGCATCAGTGTGAGGTGGAATGTGAGTAAGGCAGCAGTGTGAGACGAAGGTTGACCACAGCAGCAGACCGATAGCATCAGGATTCCAGGCTTTGCAGTCCTACACGATGCATAAATAAGTATTTACTTATTTATTTTTAGCTGTGCTGGGTCTTCGTTGCTATGCGTGGGCTTTCTCTACTTGCGGCACGTGGGGGTCTATCCTTCTTTGCGATGTGTGGGCTGCTCGTTGCGGTGGCTTCTCTTGTTGCGGAGCACAGGCTCTAGGTGTGTGGCCTTCAGGAGTTGTGGTGCATGGGTTTAGTTGCTCCGTGGTACATGCAACTTTCACCGACTGTGGACTGAATCCAGGTCCCTTGACTGGCAGGCAGATTCTTAACCACTGGACCACCAGGGAAGCCCCATGATTCCATTTTAAATGGTTAATCCTTTTTTTTTTTCCTCAACAAAATATAACAAGCCCTGTGAAAAGAGAAAAAATCCCCGCCCACTTTTTGCTTTTCTCAGCATCTAAAAGAAACACACCCACTTTTCTGGGATGCATTTGCTGCCTGAAAATGGCATTTAGTAGCAATTAAATGTATCTTCCAGTGATCATCACAGTCTTAAAGCACAGACTACGATAGGTGTTTCTGTAGTGTGCTTCATTCCTGCTGGTTTGGAGGATACTGCATTTGTATTATGTTTCTGTCACCATCTCTCTCTTGTTTCTCTTATTTTTGGCTGAAGAAGCCTTGGAGATATATTTTATATGCATATGATTAGTAAAGCAAAGATTCTGAAGGTTTCAAACAGCAAAAAAAAAAAAAAAAAAAAGACCTCAGAAAATTTGCTTTTTTAGTGTTATAGAATGAATCCTAAACTATTGACCTACCTATGTATGAAGAGATGTTTCGGTGCAAAAGGGAGTCAAATAACTAACAAAATCTGTAGCATTCATTTTAGTTACTCTAGAAATTAGCAGTCTGTAGAAATGACCATGCTTTGTCTGAGCAGGCATTTCTGGGTCAGTTACACAGCTCAGAAGGAAATAAGTTCACCAATGTTTTGCCTCCTTTATTGATTCTAAGATGCACAGATTTTCCCACCGTAGTACTTCCAAAATGGAAATGTGACTTGAAGTTGATGACATGTTGTGTCTTATTGGCAGCATTTTCTCTTACTTAGCGGAATATAAAACAATAATGCATCATAAAATTAAGGTATCTTAGATTTGATGAAATCCAGTATTTGTGTGTTCTACCATGAATATATAGTGTTGGCTGCCATAAAATGATGTGATGTGGAAAATATATGATTTTATGTTGATAATAATTTAAAGAACAAGCTTAACCCCACAAACTGAGGTACGTTAAATAGCTACAAACACTTTCTCTCCTTGGTTGAAGAGACATAGCCATCTTCAAGGCAGTGTGTTTATTGCTGCGTGAGAAGGTAGCTAAGTTAGCTACCATGTTTAAATCATGAGGGGTCCCCAAGGGCATTTGGCATTTTTTTTACTGTGAAGCATAAAAGTCTTATGAAATGATACTTTATTGGTTAAGACCTGAAACTACATTTAACATACAGCTACAAATACATTTAAAATAAAGTCAAAAATGCAGAAAATATTTCCTTGGTAATTCTGAGTCAGTAATCAAAATATAGACGTGGGAAAGTTTTATTTATTCCAGCCAGTTGTATCTGCTTCAGAGGTTTGGAAGCGCTTCACATCATGTCAACAGTGTCTGGTCCGAAGGCAATTAAACCTTCTTGTTTTGAAGCCATTAAACTAATAAGGAACATAATTGCACGTATTTATATCTGTACCATAAACACTTTCCACTCCTCTTAAGCCCCACAATTTTGCTTAAGAAAGTACTGAAATATTGATAACTTGCTGGCTTGGAAAATGTCAAAGATGATGCCTTTAAAAATGCTACTTTTAGACACTGTAGAAATCTCAACTGATAAAAGACAAGAATTTCCAATTTAACATGTTTTCAGTTTTAGATACCTTTTTCTAGTAATAAAACAATAGATACTCATTGTGAAGAATTCAGAACATACCGAAAAATGTTAGAATATAAAACCTCCCATTTTGATGCTTGAGAACCTACTGTGGATCTCCACTCAGTGCTCTGTGGTGACCTAAATGGGAAGGAAATTAAAAAAAAAGAGATATATATAATCTATGGCTTCCCTGGTGGCTTAGATGGTAAAGGATCCACCTGCAATGCCAGAGACTTGGGTTTGATCCCTGGGTTGGGAAGATCCCCTGGAGAAAGGAAAGGCTACTCTACTGGAGTGAGTAGAGAAGAGGAAAGAGAAAAGGAAAGGCTACTCTACTGGCCTGGAGAATCCCATGGACTGTATAGTCTATGGGGTCACAAAGAGTCAGACACGACTGAGTGACTTTCACTTTCATACTTTTCAGGGTTTGATCTCTGGGTAGGAAGATCCCCTAGAGAAGGAAAGGGCTACCCACTCCAGTATACTTGCCCAGAAATCCCGTGGACAGAGCACCCTGGCAGGTGTCATGTCCATGGGGTTGCAAAAGAGTCAGACGCAACAAATATGTGTACTATAGTGGACTCACTTTGCTGTACAGTAGAAACTAACGCAACATTGCAGAGCAACTATACTCCGATACAATTTAATTTAAAGAAACGGAGAATCCCAGGATTTTGTCTTTAGATACTACTGAGGCCCATGTTAATTTATTTCTCTTGGTTCTTCAAGTGTCTGTGTGTCCAGAGTGGTCGTGTCCTGATAGCTCATTAGTAAACCTTACAGGTCTTGGCAGTGACTCCTGCTGGAATAAAGGATGTAGAATGCAAGAGCTGTGGTTTAGTGCTGGAGAGCAAAGGTGAAGATCAAAGGAAACTGGAAAAGCCAGTGGGTCAGGGAACACTGTCCTACTGCAGGGCTGCCTGCAGGCTGGGCATCCTCGGGTCTGCTTCAGAAAGCACAGTGCAGTAGGACCTAAAGAGAGAAACACGGTTGGCCAGGACGGGAATGCACTTTGAATAAACAACGTGGAACCGACCTGGGCCCCTGGGGGATGCTGTAGGGAAGAAAGAGGAGGGGATGAGGTGACCATTCGGCCAGGTTCCCACACTAATGGGGACCCACTGCTAAACAAGGGATGTGTGTTTGTGGCTGAATGGTCTTACTTTGCTCAGTCCCCTCTTTCCTTAAAACCAGGCCTTCTGCCCCAGTGCTGGCACTTATAAGAGGAGGAACATTGGTTTTGTGAGTTATCATCACTTTATCCCGGCCTCCTCAGGTCTTCAAAAAGCTCTGGGTAGCATTGCTGGCCTTCTGGGCCTCTGAAAAGTCTGCAACTCAGAGATGCTGTAATTGTGGGGCCACCTTCCTCCTGCAGGGGTGATAGCCTCCCCAAAGTCACCAGGCAGTGTCTTAGACCAATTCTGAGCTTCAATCCTGTGCCTGTAAGTCTGGTCCCTTGTGGCTGACCCAAGCTTTGGTTTTCTATCTGAAGACCCAGGTCTTTCCTTTAACTTCTTAGTATCAACCAGCATTTGCAGAAGCTCACCACCCCTGCCACCCCTGCAGCTGGGGAGAAGGCCCCCAGAGATGTGAGCCTGGTGTGTGTGTGTGTGTGGAGAGGGGAGCAGTGATTCACACATGTAGTTACATAAACAAGTAGCGTTGTCCACTCCACGGGCTTTGTTTTACGTTTCTCAAATTTTCAGATAACAGTTGATATTAATATTAATGCGTCTCTCTCCCAGCCCGATCTAGAGTTTGCCAAAAAAACTCTGTAAACAGAAGTTTTACTGTGTGTGAACTATAGACTTTTCTCTCCAGGCATGGTGGAAAATGTAGCTTTCACTCTGCAGCTGGGCTGTATCAGAAGCATGCATTTAAAATGCATTCAAAACATAAAAGACTTCCTTAACTGGCAAAAGAATGCTTCTCTGTCTTCAAAATAGCTTTACTAGGTGACATTTTCGCTGTTGTGAGTTTTACATCAGTGTTAGCACTTCTTTTGGCTTGTAAACTTTGGCTGGTCACAAAGTTAGTAGCTACACACACACTTGTATGCATATACGCACATACTCATAAAGGATTTTCTTTTCCCACTTTGACTTTTGTTTTTCATCAACTTGGCTTGTAGTGAAATGGAGAGTCTTGTTTTTGAACAATGTTCTGACAGAATTTAATTGCTATTTTGCCAAGGAGTAGAAAACTCCAAGGTTTTAAAATTTAAGTTGCTTCTCTGGGGGTTGAGCATTGAAAGAAATGTAGACTAACTGACTCAGTGATTGGAAAGGGGAAAACAAGTTCATTTCATCTGAAATCATCCGATAATAGTTGCCAACATTTGAGATTCCAAGTACAGTCTGTGAAGCCCTTTTATTGATAGGACTGTATTTATTGCTCTCGAAGCTGTAGGTGATTATTATGTCCCCCTGACAGTATGGATATCGAGGCTCTGGGGGGTAAAGGAATTTTTCCTTCTGGAAACGCTTCTGCTTTCTTTCTCTGACAGCACTGAGATTAGACCTTCAGCTCCTCCTGCGAGGAGCAGAGTCACTTACACATCCGCATTAATCATCTTTCCCCATCTTGTTCCTCAAGATATATGTAAGTTGCCAAAGGACGGCGGAACTTGCAGAGAGTTTGTATTAAAGTGGTACTATGATTCCGTAACTGAAAACTGCGCCCGATTCTGGTATGGAGGCTGCGGTGGAAACGAAAACAGATTTAATTCGCAGGATGAATGTGAAAAGGTTTGCCCTCCTGGTAAGTGATTCTGATCTTGTGTTCGTGGTTTTTGTAGATAAAGGATCCAGGCCAAGCATTCATCTTTTAAAGATGTTTAATGATAATGATGCTGATAGATTTGAAAAAGAAGGTAAACTGGATTTTCGGATGAGGAAGTTGTACAAATAAAATACATAGTATTCATTTTCTGAGTTATTATTATCTCCTAAAAGCGTTTTTGCCAATGAGGAAACATGGCTAACCACTCCTCACCCTTTGGAAATATTCCTAAGCTGCTGGGACTTCCCTGGCAGTCCCGTGGTTAAGACTCCATGCTTCCACTGCAGAGGCTGTGGGTTCAACCCCTGTTTGGGGAACTGAGATCCCACATGCCACCCTGGTGGCTAAAAAAAAAAAAAAAGAAATATTACTAGGTTTCTGGTATTCATAAATATTGTAACAGAAATGATTATTGGGAAAATAATGTAATGAAAAATTAATAATAGCCTCTATATAGTCTGTGTGCCAAGTCGCTTCAGTCGTGTCTGACTCTGTGTGACGCTATGGACTGGAGCCCACCAGGCTCCTCTGTCCATGGGATTCTCCAGGCAAAAGTACTGGAGTGCATTGCCGTGCCCTCCTCCAGGGGATTTTCCCGACCCAGGGATGGAACCCACGTCTCTTACATCCTGGTATTGACAGGCAGGTTCTTTTCCACTAGTGCCATCTGGAAGCGCCTATACATATAGTCTGCGCTAAGTCCCTTCAGTCATGTATGACTCTCTGCGGCCCCATGGACTGCAGCCCACCAGGCTCCTCTGTCCATGAGATTCTCCAGGCAAGAATACTGGAGCGGGTTGCCGTGCCCTCCTCCAGGGAATCTTCCCGACCCGGGGATCAAACCTGGGTCTCTTTTGTCTCCTGAACTGGCAGGCGGGTTCTTTACCACTAGCACCACCGGGGGAGGCTCTGTATAGTCTATTCATCTTTAGATAATCCTGCTTCCTCTAAATAATAAAGTTGACAGCAAGGCCATCTGATAGCTCTATCGTGTTAGGCAAGTTGATTGATAATAAAGTCACAACAACTACACAGGGAGTCTGGGGCCAGCGCCGAACGGGAGTGTTGGATTTGCTTAACGGCCAGGCGGGTGATACCAGGAGATAGAAAGGGCTCAGAGGACACAGAGAACCCCGAAGTCCAAGCTAGGAAACTCCAGGGAGCCGTTGAAGGAAACGAGCTGACGAGTGAGATTGATGGTGAAAGCCAGAGGCCATGGACCATTTTCATGAGAAACACGATATTCTTGCGGGTCAATCATGTGACTTTCCCCCCTCTTCTGCCCTTCCATCCTCACCCCCTCCCCACCCCTCCAGTGCCCATCAAGCAGCCCGGAGTTATCGCCGCGATGGGGACCTAGGCGTGGCCGACCAGCGACACATACCTCTTGAAGAAGAAGGAGTCAGCCATCGCCGTTGTCTTTGTAGGAGCTCTGGGTGTAGATTCCCTCGCACTGTACCGTCTCATGCTTTGATTTACACCCGGACTTGGGAGGAAGCCTCTGCCGCGTAACCTATCAATATGGTGCTACATGTGTCTGTGGACCTGACCCTCTTCGTCTCCGGGCGATTCCATCGTACACCCTGAACGTTAAGTAACCCACTGCTGGCGTTTATGTGAACGTTCCCGTAGACTCAACTTCCCTCTGGAGTTTCACGTTATGCCTCTTTCAGGCAAGTGTAAGATCTAGAAAATAAGCCCCTGACTTCACAGCTACCCTGTATACTTCTGCTTGGTTCGTTTTCTCGCCTCTTTATTAAGCATGACTTTAGATGGAAAGCCTGTGTATGGAGAAGAAACAAGAATCCAGCTTTTTCATCCCCCCCGCCCCCAATCTCCTGAAGTAGATTTCAAGCTGATTTTCTTTTTCTAAAGCTTCTAACAAACTAGTTAGAAGGAAGCAAAATCCCTTAACCTTGGCGCACTGTTGTGGGACCAACGCCTTAATTAAAGAATGAAAAGAAAGTCACGATAGAGAAGATTTGTTGGCGTTCCTCTAATGTGTGTGTGTTAAAAAAAAAAAAATTTTTTTTTTGTGCGGGGGGGGGTTAATTTTAATTTTAAAATTTTTAGGAAATTTATACAAAGAAACTTTTTAATAAAGTATATTGAAAGTGTGGGTTTGGCGTTCTTGGTTGCGTTGTTTCTATATAGCATCTGTCGTCAGAATCTCCCCAGGCCGGGAGAACTGGGCCCTGTCCAGGTGCATAGTCTTGCACACCACCCTCTGATGTCCAGTGAAGGGCAAAGGTGCTCTATCTGACAGAGCGTGGGAGACCCGGGGGGTCCAGCCCACCTGCCCTCCAGTGCTCCATGACCAGGTGGATCACAGTCTTTGCTTAGGGCCCCTGGAGTCTCCCTGGCCTGGCCTTCACGCCCCACTCTGACTTGTAGCTGTGTCCCAGAGACGTGGCCTCCCCCACTGCCTCTTTGATAACCGTTTCATGGGGGCTCTGTTTGCTTCCATCCAGAGGCTGAGAAGTGGGAGGCCTCTGGCCCAGGACTCCCCAGCCCCTTTCCGGAGTCTTAGACAGACCATAAAGTATCTTTTTCCTTTAAAGACCCCCTTTCTCTTTCCTTCAGAAATAACACAAGAAACAAAGAAATACATATTTAGGCGTTACCTCAATTCCACTTAGGAAGGAAAGCGAATTTCTGTGATGAAGTACAAGGACCCAGGCAAGGGCCTTTGGTAGAGCTCCTTGGGTGGGGACAGAACTGCTTTATGTAAGACGGGGGACGGTCTGTCAGTTACTCTGTTGATGGAGGTGAGAGAGGACGAGTCAGCGCTTGTCACGAGCCACGGAGATGGGTGGGGAGAGACTGGGTGGTCACAAAGACCCCTCACTCCTTGTGATTTCCACCCAGATCTTTAGGTGCAATTTCTAAATTCACCAACGCACTCAAAGCGACCACATTTGCCTAGCACCTGGAGGAAGAACTGAGTTTTGTCCCTGAGTACATCTGCCAGAGCAGGTAGACCAAGAGTCAGGGATGGAGGGGAGGACCATGTGGACAGAGGAGAGCCCTGCTGGAATCTGCAGGAATTCGGGGGAGGACTTGGCACTTCACAATCCATGACTCTGGGGATTTGAGTTTACCTGCAACTTGCTGGGGCAGAGAGCCCAGGTGACCATCAAGGCAACTTTGGGGGCGATTGCAAAGCTTTGAGGACTCCCAAGAAGCTCTCATGGTTGGGGGGGGCCCTGGACCACCCCTGCCCTCTAGGGCACACTGCCTGCCTCCCCATCTTTGTAAGGCCCTCCATCCTCTCCCAGTTGTGGAGTCTGGAAGTCCAAAATCAAGGTGTTGACAGGGCCGTGCTGCCTCAGAAGCCCACAGCGCAATCCTTCCTTGCTTTTTCCTACTTTCTGGTGACTCCTTGGTTTGTAGGCACGTGAGTCCCATCTCTGCCTCTGTCCTCACATGGCCATCTTCTTATAAAGACGCCAGTTACGTGGGACTAGCACGTGTGTGTGCTAGGTTGCTTCAGTTGTGTCTGACTCTTTGCCACCCTATGGACTCTAGCCTGCCAGATCCTCTGTCTGCGGGATCTTCCAGGCAAGAATACTAGAGTTGGTTGCCTTTTCCTTCTGAGATCTTCCTGACCCTGGACCTGAACCCGGGTCTCTTAGCGTCTCCTGCATTGGCAGGCGGGTTTTTACCACTAGCACCACCTGGTAAACCCACACGAGACCAGGGTGTATAGCCTCATCTCACCTAACTATATCTGCAATGGCCCTATTTCCAGATAAGGTCAGATCCTGAGGTCCTGAGGGTTAGGACCTCAGCATATCTTTTTTTGGAGGGTGGAAAGAAAGACAGTGAAGTCGCTCAGTCGTGTCCGGCTTTTTGCGACCCCATGGAATGTAACCCACCAGGCTCCTCCATCCATGGAATTTTCTAGGCAAGAATACTTGAGTGGGTTGCCATTTCCTTCTTCAGGGGATCTTCTCGACCCAGGGATTGAACTTGGGTCTCCCGCATTGCGGGTAGGTGCTTTACCATCTGGTGGATGGCTGGGGGACACAATTTAAGCCATCTCACATCCCACAGAGGTGGGCTCCAATTCCAGCTCCCACCTCTGATGTAGAGGCCCTGCCAACAGGAGGGCAGCAGCTGCAGTGAAGAGTGAGTCTTGTTTCTTATCAGAGTGAGTCAGTTTCTTATCAGCCCTGGCTACTGAAACAGTGGCTGCGGGATCCTCAGGCCACTCCTATTCATTGCACACTCGCATCCCGGATGCTGCTCAGAGCCTTTCCCCTGTGGTCCAGCGCTGGCTGGTCACCTGGCCCCAGTGACCGGAGCGGAGAAGCCCTCGGCTTGTTTCCGCCCCACTTCCTCTTTACTCTCCACACTGGAGGGGTTTTCTGGGCTGGAGCTCTGTCCTGGGCTCCAGAGGTGAACTTCCCTGTTGGTCTCTGTTGTTCTCTCTCACCATTCCCCCCCACCCTGGTCTCCCTTCTGCTGTGGGGTCCCCTGCTGACTCTGTCTTGGGGTATAGGTTGTCAGTTCTCTGGAGGAAGCTGGGGAGCCCGCTCCTGGGCAGTCTGGCTTCTGTGAACCTCCTCTTCCTCCCCCACAACCCCCTCCTGGGGATCACCTTCCCCACAGACCCTCAGCACTGGTGTCTTTAAGCAGGAATGAAACCTCCTGACGAGCAGTGGCAGCCAGGTGGCTTGGGTCCAGCCAGATTTTCAGGTCACTTAATCTACAAGAGATTTGCATGACCTTGCCACACTGACTGCCACATCCTTCCTTTCATTCAGCCAGGGGTCAGGGTCCTAGGGCCCAGAGGTCCGGCCCATGGTCAGTTGAGATCTGGTCTCTGGCCCCTGACTTGGTGGTGGTGGAAAGGAATGATCAGACCCTGGTATCCAGCCCTGGGTGTTTCTCTTAGGGCTTTTGGATGGGAGCTGGTCCCCATCAGCAGGGATGGGGCTGGTCCCTGTGGACAGGTGGATGTCCTTTCCCGATGCCACTGAAGTGGGTCCGTTCCTTCCCGCCCCGCCCCCAGGAGGTGAAGGAAGAGCACGATGTCTTCATAAGCACATTGTTGTCCCCGAAAGGCCCCTGACCCCTCCCCTGGCCCTCATCTATGCCATCAGCGACTGGGGCTACCCTGCAGTCGCTCTGAGCGGGGCCCCCAGCCATCAACTCTGGGAAACAGGGTCCACCGGGCACTTGACACCAGCCTCTTGCAGGAACCTGAGGAGTGAAGCGCTCTGAGCCCCAGACCCCTAGTGCAGGCTGAACACTGCTCCGCCCACACCCCTGGATGTCCCAGGAGTGAGCCTTGGCACCCCAAGTCACCCCACGAGTGTGTGAGCTGGCATCAGCACGCGTTAGTGGCAGGCTCCTTGAGGGGACGGGAGAAAGCTCGTCACGTGTCCATGGTTTGACTTCACAGGCACGCTCTTGAACAAGTTGCCTTAGCCCCAGAGTTCTCCTCCCCCAGCCACCACTGCAAGTCTCCCCTCCCCTTCCCTCCTCCAGCTGCTTAAAATCCCCTCCACCCTCACAGCGGTTTTCAGATCTTCCTCTTGGTGGGAAGGAATGCTTAGACCGAGAAAAGCAAAACCCGAGAGACGGCGGAGTGGTGGACCTCTTGTTTCCTGCACGGTACACATGGGGTCTGTTCACCCATCGCATTAAAAACAATCAACTTTACATAAGGTAAAATGCATCCCCTTCTGTGTGTGGCTTGATGAGTTCTCACAAACGAGTGCACGCAGGCAACCCTCACCACGTGCATGGTGGTCATTACTCCCACAATCCCACCCGGCAGCATGTATGTGTAAATGAACAGCAGTTAAAGTGTTCCTGACTTTTCTCCCAGTAAATTTGCAAGTAGAGATTTATCCCAAGGAAACTGTCAGAGATGCACAAAAATTTATGTTCGAGGATATGGCATTAGGTGCAATGACAAAAATGTATTAGAGATTATCAAAATGGCCAAGAAGAAAAGGATGCTTAATCAACAAAAGAAAAATACAGCCATTAAATATGTCGTAATGCAGGTAAATGGTCCTTGCAATTAATCAATTGATGTATATGATACAATGTTAAAAAATATAAAGATCTGTATATTTAATATGATACTTTCATATACATGTGTACGTGCACACATGTGTACTTCTCTTTGGTGAGAAAAAAATAAAAAATACAACAAAATTTAAGCAGTGGTTATTTCTGGCGTGGCGATTTAATGTTCTTTAAATGTTTCTACACTTAAATTTTTTTCTAAAATAAACATGTATTACTCTTATCAAGCAGTTATTTTAAAATGGAAGATATTTTTATATACAAATGACACTATTTGAAAATTTTAATTGTTTTATAATCTGTGTTGTATGGACGTCCTTAACCACCTATCATCATTCTTTCTTTTGTTCCATAAGTGCTTACTGAACGTGTATCATGTGCTAGACCAGGTCTAGGCACTAGAAATGCAATTCTGTTGGAACTGACCTAGTTGGGGGAACCAGACAATACAAATGCAGCTATAAAATGTGAGGAGGTGGGAAGAGAGGAGGAGAAAAATAGCCATGGCCACCTTTCCGATTCCCGTGGTGCCATTAGCATGTAGGGATGCCCAGGAAGAGAAAACGTGGTCTTTGGGAGAGCTTAAATCAGGCCGCACACATCACTGCAGCCACACCTCACACTCACACCAGGGACGCTCAGATGTGCAGAATCAGGCCCAGCTGGAGGGAGAGCTGCCGTCCTGGGGACCCCATTCAGCCACCAGATGTGTGCCCTACTCAGCTGTGGCACTTTCCCTTCCCAACGTCCAGACCTCATCTTGAAGCTGCATTTTACCCCAAAATTAGTTATAAAAAGAAGTAGAACAATCATGAATGGGTTCAGTTATCCCAGATTTTCAGTCTCACATGAAGATCCCATTTTCACATAATTCTGCCTTGTTAGTGGAGACAATTAGCTAATTAATTCATATGACAGCTGAGCATATTGTATGTGTTCCTCTGGGCTTTTAGGGTGAAGTAGAGAACAGACCAGACAGGATCCCTCACCACACAGGGCTTATGTCCTCCTGGCGGGAGACACACAGAATGCAAGGACCAAGATGAAGAAGGATCAGTTCAGCTCAGTCACTCAGTCGTGTCCGACTCTTTGCGACCCCATGGACTGCAGCACGCCAGGCCTCCCTGTCCATCAACTCCCAGAGCTTACTCAAACTCATGTCCATTGAATGGGTGATGCCATCTAACCATCTCATCCTCTGTTGTCCCCTTCTCCTCCTGCCCTCAATCTTTCCCAGCATCAGGGTCTTTTCCAATGAATCAGTTCTTCATATCAGGTGGCCAAAGTATTGGAGTTTCAGCTTCAGCATCAGTCCTGCCAATGAATATTCAGGACTGATTTCCTTTAGGATGTGAAATTTTGTTGCTGAACCACAAAAGATGCTGGGATTCTTGGCCTCCGGAGGAGAAGAATTCATTCAGTCAGGGGCCAGAGATGAGGCTTGATCACTCAGAGCTTTTGTGTCATAAAGTTTTATTAAAGTATAAAAGATATAGAGAAAGCTTCTGACATAATCAGAAGGGGGCAGAAAGAGTGCCCCATTGCTAGTGTTAGTAGTGGAGTTATATACCTTTTAATTAGCTATTACAATGAATCTACCAGACCACCTGACCTGCCTCTTGAGAAATCTGTATGCAGGTCAGGAAGCAACAGTTAGAACTGGACATGGAACAAGACTGGTTCCAAATAGGAAAAGGAGTACATCAAGGCTGTATATTGTCACCGTGCTTATTTAACTTCTATGCAGAGTACATCATGAGAAACCCTGGGCTGGAAGAAGCACAAGCTGGAATCAAGATTGCTGGGAGAAATATCAATAACCTCAGATATGCAGATGACACCACCCTTATGGGAGAAAGTGAAGAGGAACTCAAAAGCCTCTTGATGAAAGTGAAAGTGGAGAGTGAAAAAGTTGGCTTAAAGCTCAACATTCAGAAAACGAAGATCATGGCATCTGATCCCATCACTTCATGGGAAATAGATGGGGAAACAGTGGAAACAGTGTCAGACTTTATTTTTGGGGGCTCCCAAATCACTGCAGATGGTGACTGCAGCCATGAAATTAAAAGACACTTACTCCTTGGAAGGAAAGTTATGACCTACCTAGATAGCATATTCAAAAGCAGAAACATTACTTTGCCAACAAAGGTCCATCTAGTCAAGGCTATGGTTTTTCCAGTGGTCATGTATGGATGTGAGAGTTGGACTGTGAAGAAAGCTGAGTGCCAAAGAATTGATGCGTTTGAACTGTGGTGTTGGAGAAGACTCTTGAGAGTCCCTTGGACTGCAAGGAGATCCAACCAGTCCATTCTAAAGAGATCAGTCCTGGGTGTTCATTGGAAGGACTGATGCTAAAGCTGAAACTCCAATATTTTGGCCACCTCATGAGAAGAGTTGACTCATTGGAAAGGACTCTGATGCTGGGAGGGATTGGGGGCAGGAGAAGGGGACGACAGAGGATGAGATGGCTAGACGGCATCACCGACTTGATGCACATGAGTTTGAGTGAACTCCCAGAGTTGGTGTTGGACAGGGAGGCCTGGCGTGCTGCAGTTCATGGGGTCGCAAAGAGTCAGACACGACTGAGCGACTGAACTGAACTGAATCCTTAGTACAGAGTTTAAACTGAGTTGTTTGTTTTGTAATCATCAGTTCCAGGCTTAAAGATAAAAACGTTTTATGTGACTAAGGAATGTAGAGGGAAAAAAAAATGTTTGTCCTTTCCTCCTCCTCGAGAATTCCAGACCCCTCTCTCCTTGGGGACCCCCGGACTTCTTATCAACCTGCCTAAGAATTGACTCTCAGATGGACTGGTTAGATCTCCTTGCAGTCCAAAGGACTCTCAAGAGTCATCTCCAATGCTGCAGTTCACGGGCATCAATTCTTCGGCACTCAGCTTTCCTTATGAAGATGTATATGCAGAATCTAAAACAAATGATACAAGTGAACTTATCTACAAAACAGACATAGAGTCAGATATGTAAAAACCATCTGGTTACCAGAGAGTGAACGGGGGATGGGCTGGGAGACTGGTATTGACATACACACGAATGTATATAAAATAGGTAAATTATAAGGACCTACTGTATAGCACAGGGAACTCTACTCATTGGGAAAAGAATCTAAAAAAGTGGATGTATGCATATGTGTAACTGATTAACTTAGGTGTTCAGCAGAAACCAGTGCAACATTTTAAATCAACTATATTCCAATGAATATTTTTTAAAAAAGAAGCAAAACGTGGACTTGATTTTGCAGGAGGTGACCAGGCTGTGGGGCAGGAGGCAGGTAGTGCTGTGCTGGGGTGGCTGCCATGTTTCAGGAGTGGGAACACCATGGGCCTCATTGAGAAGTAGACGGAAAAACACCTGACAGCCAAGGGGGTAACTGAGGAGAGAGTTTGGGGCAGGCAGGGCTGTGAGAGCAAAGGGTGTGCATCAGATGGAGGAGAATGCCATGAGCTGGGCTGTGTTGCATGAGAGCAAGGGGCTGGGGGACCCTTGGGAGCCCAGATCACCCGACTAGTGACATGGAGCCATTGTTCAGCAGCTCCATCCAGGGACTGACAGCAAGGTCCTTGACCTCTACAGGATCCACTGGTTGCCATGTGTAGACCAGACATGAGGTCAATGAGGGGCTGACACCAGTGATGGGGTGGCGATATTGTGGTGAGGCTGCGGCAGAAATTCACATGAGAGGCGGTGGTGACAAGGACCGAGCAACAGCAGACAGAATGAAGGGGGAACTCCAGGGACACTGATCTAAAATACGAAAGAATTGATAGTGGCGTGGAACTACAACCAGCCCCCCGCTGTTAGATCATCCGTCCTGACTTTGGTTCAGCAAAGTGTGGTCCCAGCTGCAGGACTTCTGCCTGGAGACAGATGTGGACCTCTTTCTGAAAACCGTTCTTTGCTAGACTGTACCGTGGACTCCAGCCTCACTCCTGAGCTGTGCCTCTGATTCGAGTGTCTATCTAGTGCTTTCTGGGGCAGCTGCAGACAACCTCCAGCCTGGCTGTGTGGATGGAGGTGGCTCACCGTGAAAGAGCACCTGTTTAGAATTTTGTGAGCAAGAACTAAACTTCGACTGGGGTGATGTGCTGAGGTTTGGGGCTGTTCTAGAAGACAGTACAGCCTTAATGAACACAATTGACTTCTGTCCAGCAGCAGCTATGTATCAGGCTTCACACACATTATCCCAGGGCCTGTTGTCTGGTGGTGGTCACTATACTAGCTGTCCAGTTGATGAAACAGAAGGTCAGAGTGGTCCAGGTCACCCAGCTATGACCTAATAAAGGCTGCATCTGACAAAGTCTTTGTGACCCAGAAGTCCTCCCCGAGTTCCCAAAGATGTGCTGGTTCCCAGGGGACCTTTACTCTCTTTATCCAGAGGCTCTTTGGCAGGAAGTTGGTCCAAGTTCTGACTCCACGTCTTCTTCCAGCACAAAGTTTGCCCTTCTCAGCTCACTTTTCAAGACCTTCTGTAACTCTCAGTGGAAAGAAATTCTCTCTATCCTTCCCTTTTCCTTTAATGACAGTTTTCCCATCATTCTTTTCCATTATTCAGAGCTGCTCTGGCTCAAGAAGGACTCAGAGAAGCTGGATATTCTGGTCTTGTGCCTGGTTCTCTGGGGCTGGGTCACTGGGACATCTGTTTGGACGGTACTATTAGCACATTTCAATCATTTCATCAACTTGACTGCATTTGGGAATATAAGTGCCTCCCCCACCACCTTTAGAACTGTCTATATAGTTAAAAAAAAAAGTCACAAAGAGTATGACTGGGTGCCCGTCTTTCTGTAGGAAGCCAAGATCCCGAACCCTTGAGATCAATTTGAAATTCTCCCCTACAGCAATTCAGTTTCAGGGAATGGTTCAGATTTTGCTGCCAAATTTCCCTTGTTGTCAGATTTCCAGCTGGACCTGGCTGTCTGTCAGGAGTCAGGTTCTCTGAGTCCAGCCGTCCGGGCGTGGCTTCCGGAGAAGATGGGTGCTGCTGATGGTGCCAAGCCACGGGGCTCTGGTCCAGGGGGTGTCCAGGGGTCCACGCCTGCTCCAGTTGTGGTTCAGGCCTCTGGTCTTTGATGCTGCCTGTGCCTTCTGCCTCCACCTGGAGCCGAAGTGCTGTCCTTCACGCCATCAGATTCTCAGGGAGGTCTTCTTGTTTGTTTGGAATCCCAGCTTCAGATTTGGACCATCCTTCAGAGATCCTGCAGCCCAGCCTGGAGCCAGTTCAGAGATCCCTTTCCATACTATTCCTGACTCTGCAACCCCAGGGTGGGCATGCAACTGCCCAAGAGTGAAACACTGGAGAAAGAGTATTTAAAAATCCAGTCATGACAGCCCAAGACACTTGGTAGCTGGTGATGGGAAACAAACAAAGTAGAAAGGACCTCTGTGCATAATTGGGACACTGCCCAAGTAAGACTCAACCTGGAAAATAGATAGGATTTTCCTGCCTGAAGTCAGAGGTGTCTGTGAAAACCTTCAGGCCGCTGGTACAAAAAGTCATCTAGTGGAAAGGATTTGGGTAGCTGCAGGGCGAACCAGCCAAGCATGTTTGAATTCCAGAGGAATTCTAAAGTTCCAGCGTCCACACGGATTTTCCAGGAGATGTTAGAAACAGAAATTAGAAGATGTTAGAAACAAGGCTGAAAAGTTGGGGAACCTCTATATACGTGAGGAGAAAAAAAAACAAAACTCTGTTTTTAAAGATTCAAATTAGAGAAGCTGAGCTGGATGGCAGCTCTGGCTTAAGGATTTGCTAGGTCATTTGTGGAACAGTCCTGGCGTGGGTTCTTCTAAAAACAGACCCTAAGTTTTGGCTGCAAGTCGCTTATGTGGGAAGGTAGGTGAGAAACACAGATGTGGGCCTTGAGAAGCAAGACAGAAAAGTCGAACAAAAGCGTGTCAATCTGAGCAGGTCACTGCTGTGGTTGCAGTGGGGGTGGGTGGTGGGGCTGCAGCCCGCCGGGGCCCGGGCAGGAGGTGGGGAGAAGGTGACGGAGAAGGGGAGCTGGTGCTTATCTCCTGGTGCACCTCCTTTTTCGTGGGGCTACTGTGGGGCGGGGAGGAGGGTTGTTAAGGCCCAGCTGTTCCAGGCTCCCTGCCCACACTGTTAGAAACAATTCTCAGCCCAAGAGACTGGGAATTGTGGAAGCAGAGAGCTGTCAATGTGCCTGCAAACACCATGTCGCTGCCTGTGCGCTCAGAGGTGGGCTGCGGAATGTGGCATAAACAACACAGCTACCTGCCCGTTTGGACGTGAATCCACGGGAACGGAGGTGCAGACATAAAACCCAGCTGATGAGAGAGTGCTGTCTGGAGAGGACAAAGACACTGCACATCTGGTTACTCCAGTGGAGAGAGAGGAGGAGATTCACTGACTCAGTAGATAATCTGAGCTCCTACTGTAAGCCCACTGTATGCCCAGCAGACGGGGACTGGCAACCTGCTTTGGTAAAGGACCAGCCTGTGTCCTGTGGTTCCCCCTGACCTGCCGTGGTGTGAATTTTGGCTGTGCCTCTGGTTGCTTAGCTCCCTGGGTCCTGTCCTTTTTTGAAACCAGACCTGGTTTTCCAGTCTTCCCTTTGTGTCTATCAGCTACTCAGCATCCTCCCAAGAAAATAATTTTCTGCAGGTTTAAGCAGAGAAGTTTCTATCGCTACTTAGAACCTAGACTGGTACACACTCCATCATTCAATCACATGTTTCACAAATGTTTGTTGAGCACCTAACGGGCCAGGTATTGTATGAGGCACTGGGATACGGGGTGAAAAATACACATACCCCACTTGCATGGATCTGATGTCGCAGGGGGGATGGGCAGATCTCACAGTAAACGAGGATGTACCTGCAGGCAGAGGGCATCTGATGAGCTTTTGGGTGGTTAAGGCAAGTCCTTCTGAGGAGTTGATTTATAAGTTAAACCCCAAAGGCAGGAGGGAGCTAGGCACAGGGAGACCTGAAGGAGGAGGAATCCGGGTTGGGAGGAGAGCTGGGTCAAGGGCTCTGCTGAGTTTGACATGCTGAGTCTGGCGTGTTGGAGAAAGAGAGAGATCGCTGGAGGGGCTGGAGCACACGGGAGGGGGTGGTTAGGAAATGCAGCCCTGGAGCAGACGGAGGACGCGGAGAAAAGAGGGTGTGTTTGGACTTCTTTGAATCAGTAAGTCAATAAGCAGAGTCAGAAAGACTTGCTACGAATCAGACACAGGGCTAAGGAAAGGGAGTTAAATGGTTGATGCCTTTTACTGAGACGAGAAACAAATGAGGGATAAATGGTGTTCTTGGGGCGCCATTTGCTTCTTTTTACAAATGAGTGGTGGAATCAAGGATTCCCTCGTGGGCTTTGTCACGTGGGATCCTGTTGAATTTTCAAGTCAACAGTATAAGAAGGGCGACTGAAGTTCAGGGCAGTGTCTGGGACCGGAGGCATGGATCGGGCACTTTGGGGGAATATATGATACAAAGAAAGTCACAGATTTTCTAGACAACTCTAGACACATCTAGGATTCCCTGGTGGCTCAGATGGTAAAGCGTCCACCTGCAATGCGGGAGACCCAAGTTCAATCCCTGGGTCAGGAAGATCCCCTGGGCAAGGAAATAGCAACCCACTCCAATACTCTTGCCTAGGAAATTCCATGGATGGAGGAGCGTGGTGGGCTACAGTCCATGGGGTCACAAAGAGTCAGACATGACTGAACAACTTCACTTTCACTTTTCTAGACACATCAGAGTACAACTACCAAAAGTCAAAGAATAAGACATAATTTTAAAAGTAACCAAGTAAAATGGTGTAGGCTTCCCGGATGGCTCAGCAGTGATCTGCCTACAGTGCGGGAGACATAGGAGATGCAGGCTTGATCCCTGAGTCAGGAAAATCCCCTGGAGGAGAGTATGGCAGCCAACTCCAGTACTCTTGCCTGAAAAATCCCGTGGACAGAGGAGCCTGGGGGCCTACAGTCCATGGGGTCGCAAAGAGTCAGGCACGACTGAGTGACTAAGCCCATGATGCTTTAAGTCACAAGTCCAGATGAGATACCCTAGTCTGTGAGTGTAGACAGAGAAGGGAAAGCAGCTTAGGATAGACTTCTCAGCAAACTTAGAGATTAGGGGTTGAGCAAAGGAAAAGGACCCAGCTAAAGAGTCTGAGAAGGAGCAGCTGGAGCAGTTAGAAGACAAGCAGGAGAGAAGGCTATCTTGGAGAGAATGGAAGGAAACTCTTTCAAGAAAAGAGTGTGTGCGGCTGTGTTGAGTGCTGCTGAGATGAGGGCAGGGAGGTCTCGAGAAGGTTTGCACAGTTGCTGACCTATGTGTGAGGTGCCCTCTGCAGCCAGGAACGGAAACCCTGTCTCACACTGGCTTTGCCTGTAAAGACAATTTTTCATTCCCACCTCACAGAAAATCCAGAGCGTGCGCTGCGGGGTCCGTCGGTTAGATGGTTGACTGATGTCATCAAGGACCAGGTGCTTTTCATCGCTCTGTGCTGTTTTCAGTATGGGCTCTACCTTTACGCTGGTATCGCGATGGTCCCATTTGGACCTGGCAGTATTTACAGGAACAGGAGGCCCGTCTCTTTCTGTGGCTCTCTCAAGAGGGATGGTGTGTTTCCTAGCAGCTTCCCAGCAGGCACCCCTGGAACTCTGACGTTTAGAATGGGCTCAGGTGGCCTTTTCTGGGGGGTACTTCCCAGGTGGTAAAGAATCCACCTGCCGATGCCGGAGACGCTGGAGATGTAGATCTGATTTCTGGGTCAAGAAGGTCCCCTGGAGCAGGAAATGGCAACTCACTCCAGGATTCTTGCCTAGAGAATTCTATGGACAGAGGAGCCTGGCGGGCTACAGTCCATGGGGTCACAAAGAGTCAGACATGACTTAGCGACTGAGCATGCACGACCTTTCCTAATCTGAACGCTGGCATGATAACTCTTAGACAAACGAGCCCACCTCCATCTGGGCCCAGGGCGAGAAGGTCAGTGGGATTCTGGTCAGGGGGCTGGGGGCTGGCTGTATCCATTGCTGTATGTGCATAGGTTTCTGTATGTGTGTGTCTGTGACATAGTGACATGTGCCATGTAAAAAACGGTGTGTCCTTCCCCCAGGGGTGTAAGCTTTATTCAAAGGGAAAAACCAAACAGCAGAAACAAAACTTTATAGTGTTTGTTAAAGAGCACTCGAACCAGTGGGGCTAACTGACACTTCGTGTCTACTGTGGTCCCTCCCTGCGGTCGCTCTCTGTGGTCCAGGAAAAGCCGAGATGTCAACTCAACTGCTTCAGTGAGGCACCTGCTGTGTTGCATCTCAACCTGGATGACGGTGGCCCTTGCCTGACACTCCCGCCCATGCCTAATTCCCCACCTTCTCAATTTTTCTGGTTTCCTTCACTCATCCCAGGGCCAGCACTATGCTTGTAACCCATGGCAGTGCTTGGAAAACAGCAATTAAAAAAAGACTTTGATTTGTCCGCCTTTGTTTGTTTGTTTGTTTGTTTTTGCACTTTCATGGGCAAAAGAGAGATTCAATGTTTGAGTGCTTGGCCTTTGTTTACATATAATAGCTTGTCGAATTTCCCACCCCATCAAGGGAATTTAGGCTACTTGTGATAAGACACAACTTTGGAATAATAAAAATAAGGATTAACCATTTCCACAAGCAAAAAACGTGTGCATGCTTTCTACTATTTAGAGTAAGGGTGTCAAATTAGAGTACATACTAATTCTGTTCCATTCTATTCTACTCTGCTCATTGTATTCTATGTTAAAATATATTCAGAAAACCGTTTCCTTCTGTGGGATCACCCTGGGAAAGGTTGGAGTAAGTCCCGGTCTGTTTAGCATCAAATTTGAACCAAACGGCCAAACAGCTTTGGTTTGTAAAGTAAATGTCTGAGGGGAATTTATATGAGTGGGTCTCTAGTCTTGCCGCAGATGAATCACACTGGGATAGTCTTTCCTCCGATGACCAGAATGTAATGTATATCAGCTCAAATCCTTGCCTTTATTTGAGTTTCAAAATAAAAACCCCTTTTCACTGAAAGGACGCTCACACTCAGGCTCTTGTCGGTTTCCTTGTCCCTGAAGAGCCCTCTAGGATGGAAATTCGCCGGCCGCTTGGGGTCCATGCTCCGGTCCCTGTGGCCGTCAGATTGGACATTCTCCTGCCTTTTAAGGAAACGCACAGCTGCTGGGAGCGGGCCAGCCTGCACACCCGGATCCCATTGCCTGCCGTTAACAGCAGAGCCTCGCCAGCGTGGCAGAGAGGAGGCTAAAAATAGCAGGCAGGGTGCAGCAGTCTTCCCCACCACGGCCGCTCTCGTCTGCTGTGAAAATATAGGAACCGTCTGCTGGGTCTCTCTGGGCCTCTGTGCTTCCCTTATTTGGCAGAAGTTGCAATGCCGACCCCAGCCCAAATTAATTTTTGCTTTCAGAGAGGAGCCCCACCAGCCTGGGGCTTTCAGGCCAGGCCCTCTTGTGATTGCCCTGACACCCAGGCTCACGCTTTCCTGGTGGGCCCAGGGTCCCCACCCTTCAGAGTGGACAGAACGGGACGGTGCAGAGGAGAGGTGTCAGCAACCAGAGCAGGCTCCCTGATGCACCAGAGACCCGCCCCCGTCTTAGCGCCCGAGTCTGGAGCTCATGCAGTGTGTGGGGTGGGTGGCCTCTCAGACCCAAATCTTTCAAGGGCCTGGCAGACTTCCTAGATGAGCAAGGCTGGGGAAGGGACTGCTAAGGGCTTGTGGTACAGCGTGGGGAGAGGTCCATCAGATGGGCATTCAGGTTTAGTCAATGTCCCCCAGGCACACCAGGCCCTCGGGCCACCAGTTTGCAGTCTCAGGTGCTGCGCGGAAATTCACTGATGCTGTGTCTGGTCTGCAGCAATGCAGAGCTCTGAGCTGTGGCCTGGAAGTAAAACCCAGCTTGACCTCAGAATCACTGGATGTGACCCCCAACAGAAGATTAGAGCAAATGATAAGGTCTGCAGGTCTGATGGTAAATACATGCCTGACTGTGAGAGTTGCCAGGGTTGTCTGAAGAGCCATTGTGTCCAGCAAGGGTGTTTCCAGGAAGAGTAAACAGAATCTGTGATACAATGCAGGGGGTGTCCTGAATGTGCTGGGCACTCAGGGTCACGAGGAAAGAGGAGGCTGACCTGTCTTGTGAGCCAAACGCTCAAGATGTTATCATAAATGAAGTGCCTGGAGGAAGAAGCTTCTGGAAGAGAAGCTCAGACCAACTCCTTCTTCTCACTCCAGCCTCGGGGATTTGGCCGTTTCTGGGCATTGTCGTATCTGGTAATGACAAAATCCAGACAATGTTAAGAACAGTCATGCTGGCATGCCTGAGGGTGTGTGTGAGCCCGGCAACTCTTTTGATGTGCGGTACCAGACACTTCGGGCCGGGGCTTGTGTGTGCCCCACCCAGATGGACTCTGTTAATCACTGGGAAAACGGTACAGTTGGCCTCTGTCTGCTCGAGTAGGGGAGACAGACACGCACACAACAATCAGAGGGCAAATGAACTTATCCTCAAAACAGAAGCAGAATCACAGGCGTAGAAATCAAACTTACGGTTCCCGGGGCAGGGAAGTGAAGGGGAGGGATAACTGGGAGATTGGGATTGACATATGCACACTACTATATGTAAATTAGATAACTAATAAGGACCTACGGTACAGTTCTACTCTACTCAACACTCTGTAACGGCTATATGGAAAAGAATCTGAAAAGGAGGGAGTACATGTATGGATTTCCCTGGTGGCTCAGTGGTAAAGAACCTGTCTGCAGTGCAGGAAATAAGGGTTCAGTCTCTGCGTTGGGAAGATCCTCTGGAGAAGGAAATGAAAATCCACTCCAGCATTCTTGCCTGAAAAGTCCTATGGACAGAGGAGCCTGGCGAGCTACAGTCCACGAAGTCATAAAAGAGTAAGATACAACTTAGCAACTAAACAACAACAGGTATGACTGATTCACTTTGCTCTCACCTGAAACTAACACAGCGTTGCAAACCAGCTGTACCCCAATAACGTTTGTTTCAAAGACTGCAGTGCGATACAGCAAGAGCTTGGATAGAGGGATGCCCGAGGCAGGGCCACCACTGCCAAATGAGCCTGCGAAAGCCCGCAGGGGTGAAAAAAATGAAAACTCTCGGCCCCGCCTCTTAAATAGCTTTAGAGGCCTATGTACAGACAAGGAAACATGATCTTTGCTCCAGTGGAGTGAGGATGAGGGGAGTCCCTGAGCACGATGGCTTGGTGGTTTTGGAGAGAAGCAAGTGTTCAGGAGACATGAATTTTGTTACTGCTGGACCTGCCTGAGATGGTAGAGATGATGCTGGAGTGAAAGCCCGCCCACGGGTCTTCAAGGGCCTTACTTGTCATGCAAAAGGCTTGTGCTTAATACCTTGAAGTCAGAGGGACATTGACAGGCAAAGGACACAATTGTATCTCAGCGCAGCTGGACAATCTCCTTCCACTTTCTGTCGTTATGAACTGTTGAGTTTATGTCAAGGGGAACAGGGAGGTTGGAAAGGAGCCTATTAGCAGCTCTTGTTTTGTAGGCAGGGCACTGGAGGCTGAGAGAAGATTTGAGCCACATAGCTGCTGGTGGACAAATTGGCCTTTGAATTCAACATGGCCTGAACGTCTTTGTTCATGGCCTTGACTTCTTTGTCTGTTTTCCTTTTGGCCTATTTATTGTTCTGTTTGAAAGATTACTTAATAAATGATTTTCACAAATATTGTACATTTTTAAAGTGCATACCATTTTCCTTTTGTTTACAAGACCTTACATTTTTCTGAACTAATATCTGCTTCCTTGGTGGCTCAGACGGTAAAGAATCGACCTGCAATGCAAGTGACCAGGGTCGGGATGACCCCCTGGGGGAAATGGCAATCCACTCCAGTGGTCTTGCCTGGGGAAGCCCATGGACAGAGGAGTCTGGTGGGCTACAGTCCATGCAGTTGCAAAGAGCTGAACATGACTGAAAATTCATATCTAATGTCCCCCCCCGCCGCCTCCGCAACAATAAACTTTTTCTCTGCTACCAGCCTTCCAAATGCAATCTCTATCTCCGGTTAAACAACGGTGTGGGAGATGCAGCTTGACCATCTGCACAGGCCCTGGACCCCTTCTCTGACAACTGCCCTGTATCTCCTACCAGACAGTGTCAGAAGTCATGTCTCACTCAAGGAACCACAGCAAAGGGCGAAATCCCCAGGTCAGCTGTTAATCCACAGAAGTGAGCTTTCACAGTCCCTAGGCAGTCAGGAGACCTGGGTTCCATCCCTGAGTTGGGAAGATCACCTGGAGAAGGGAACGGCTACCCACTCCAGTATTCTGGCCTGAATTCCAGACTGTATAGCCCATGGGGTCATAAAGAGTCCTACATGACTTTCACTTTTTGGGGGCTTCCCTGGTGGCTCAGCTGGTCAAGAATCCACCTGTAATGCAGGAGTCTTGGGTTCGATCCCTGGGTTGGGAAGATCCCATGGAGAAGGGAAAGGCTACCCACTCCAGTATTCTGGCCTGGAGAATTCCATGGACTACATAGTCCATGGTGTCGCAAAGAGTAGGACACGACTGAGCGGCTTTCACTCACTCCCTCACTCAGGCATTGGGGTCTTAAGAGTGGCTGGCCTGGGGATGCCAGGCTGTGGCACAGACATCATGGGCACCACCTGCTGAAACTGAGAGGTGGCTCACCAAGGGTCTGTAGCCAGGGAAACCTCAGTGATTGTGAACGGAGGCCTCAGGTTCCTCAGCTTCTCAGGTCATCCTTGGGCACAAAAAGCAAGTGGCTGACCCCAGCTCTAAGTGGCCTGAGCAAGAATAAAGAGGCCTCTGTACATGGGCGCACAGCAGCGGTACCGCTACAGCATCACGTGGCACCAGCCCCGGCCTCGCCCCCGCTGGCCGGATGCCCAGGCCAGCTGCTCGTCTCCCTCTTTCCTTCAGGCAGAACACAGGAGAAGTGGCCATTGGTGCCTTGCTCATCTTCTGCTTCTCAATTCTGACCCCCAGAGGTTTGGTTTCTTTTCCTTCTGGTAGGGTCTGGAAGAGTGCCTTATTTGGTTGAAACATGCAGGGTTAGGAGTATTGACTGAGGCTGCTTGTAAGTTTCACAAGCCACCCAGAAGCCCTTCTGCAGAAGCTCTGGACTGGCTGGTACATGAGGGTGCTTTATCCTTCACTGCAGCCTGCAATCATCTCCCACGTGCTCTCTACATCACCTAATTAAGATTCTCCATCCTCCACTTCGTCCCTGCTTCCCAAACTTTGCCCCTGAGCCTTCTGAATCACCGCTGCCATCAGCAAACTCCCCTTACATCAATAAATTTTTCAGAGTGATCTTTTCCCCTTCCTATTTGCCTTGCTTGAGAACTAGCTTTCCGCCCCCTGGGAATGCCATCTGCCTCGGCCCTTTGAAGGGTTTTGCCTTGAAGCCCATTGGTGCCGGTGCCAGAGGGTGGGTGTGCCATCTTGCTTCCATCATCACCTCCCAGAGCCGTTACTGCCCCGCACCCCCACCCCGGCCCCGTGAAAACTCTTGCCTCCCAGTGGTTTGCCGTCATCTGCCCGCCTCCTTATCACTGTCTTCATTGCCGTCTCCTCCATCACAAGAAGTGTGACCATTCTCAGAGATGGCAGAGTTGGTCCCCAAGACATGTCCCAATAAATAACCTTTCTGCACCCAAATCTCCATCTCAGGGGCTGGTTTGTTGCCCCTGACCCGTGGCAGGAAGGATGTACCCCGTGGCTGCATACCACTAGAGGCCTGGTGAGCGGCGTCTGAATTTCTCAGTGAAATGCTCTATCTGTAATATATTGTCTCCTATGAGCCCCAAACTTTTGAATAGTTAGTTGGTTAGTGTTAGTTGCTTGGTCGTGTCTGACTCTTTGTGATCCCATGGACTGTAGCCCGCCAGGATTACTGTATCCTGCCATGGGATTTCCCAGGCAAGAACACTAGAGTGGGTAGCCATTCCCTTCTCCAGGAGATCTTCCCGACCCAGGGATTGAACCCTGATCTCCTGCATTGCAGGCAGAGTCTTTACTGTCTGAGCCACCAAAAAGGGACTTTAACTCAAATTTGGTTGTGGACCCAAGGCAAAGTCATACCACGCAGACGGGAAAAGATCAAAACTGAAGGTCACTGGGCAAAGAAAACAGACGTTTGGGTCTCAGTAATTTTTGTGGATAACTTTGTTCCTAAGTATCCCACGAGTCTTCGGGAGCCAGGGTCTGGATTAGCTAGTGTGTCCCTCAGGACCCACAGGACCTCTTACCCAGTGCATCTGCCTGGATGGAGAGTGAATGTGTGGATGCTGGCCGCTTGGCAGTGAAGGCTGTTAGGACGTCTCTTGGGACCCCCGTGGCCATGTGCCAATGTCCTGCTGAGGGCAAAATGGCTTCAGCCTCCAGGCGTCCAGCTCCCGAACCCATGCTTGAATAAGGCAGGGAGCCACACATTCGCTTGGATGCCAGCTCGAGGGCCCTGCCTGGTCTCCCCTCTAAACAGAGGCAGGGGGTCCATGTAGACCACCTGAAGGGTCCTTTCACCTTCGTCAAGCGAAGCATTGGAATTCAAACTGCCGTCTCATTCCAACACTGTCTTTCTGCCCGTTTCAACTTTATTCCCTAATCATTCGTCTTTCTATTGTTTTTTACTTTCTTCCTCTTGAATCATTTTAAAACTTTGTGTCATCTTTTAATCCTCTTTAATAGCTTCTTGGGTGTTCGGGATCTCAGTTTACGCGGCTTCATTTTTCCTTTTCGAATGTGCAAGCTTCTTAGGTTGTTTACTTATGCTTTTCATTTCTTCCAAAATTAAACTTTGTGAACTTCAGGCCTTGGATCTTCTAAATTTATTTTTACTGCTATTCGCTTATTTTCTTTGAAGGCTTTTGAGTTTATCATAAGACAGACACAGGGAGCCAGCATACAGGGACCAGCTGTGGTTCAACAGTCAGTCTTCCCCAAATTGTCCATGGACGTGAGGGAATTGCGAGGAGCCAGGATGAGCCCCCTGGTGGATGGCATCACCACAGAGTTCTCATGGAGTTTGGAGTCGTCCATGCGCTCTTGACAATGTAGAGACTCTCCTTTGGAAATAGCTCTTGCCATGGTACTAAGCGCAAGGTCCCCAATTATGAACCAGACGCTACCCGACCCACCAGCCACCCGCCTAGCCACGTGTGCTCAGCGCCACTCCATCATTCAGTGGAAGGTCCAGGTCAGAGCGAGCAGGGTCTGCAGACCCCAGGACCTGGCCTGAGCAAGTAGCTCGCATTCCCACTTCTGTGACAGTGCCACCAACTCTTCAGCCCGCGTCGGTAACAGTTCATGAAGAAGAAAAATGGAACAGGATGTAAAGATGCTTCTGCAAAAAGAGTCTGTGCCACGTGACAGTAGACCGATGCTGAGTTCAGCCCTTACTCAGGGCCTTCAGCAGAGAAGGGAAAACTCCCTGAAGGCAGAGATCCGAGCCTTTATCTTATCCACCTTGCAGGAAGTCATCCTAACAGGGAGGGAGTAACCACCAGCAGCTGCATGTTAGGCACCACCTTCTCACATTTACTCCTTTTGTGATAACCAGAGGGGAGAAACGGCAAGAGATGAGGCTCTACACTGGCTCCTGGACGAGAGTCAGGGACTCAAAATGAGCAGCACTGAAAACCAGATCCGTTGGTTTGTTATGTTAAATGGTTGGCCTATCAGTTCAGGTCAGTAGCTCAGTCGTGTCTGACTCTTTGCGACCCCATGAATCGCAGCACGCCAGGCCTCCCTGTCCATCACCAACTCCCGGAGTTCACTCAGACTCACGTCCATCAAGTCAGTGATGCCATCCAGCCATCTCATCCTCTGTCGTCCCCTTCTCCTCCTGCCCCCAATCCCTCCCAGCATCAGAGTCTTTTCCAATGAGTCAACTCTTCTCATGAGGTGGCCAAAGTACTGGAGTTTCAGCTTTAGCATCATTCCTTCCAAAGAAATCCCAGGGCTGATCTCCTTCAGAATGGACTGGTTGGATCTCCTTGCAGTCCAAGGGACTCTCAAGAGTCTTCTCCAACACCACAGTTCAAAAGCATCAATTCTTCGGCGCTCAGCTTTAGGCTATGTCAAATTCTCTTAGCCAGTGACTAAGAGATGGTGCTCTTTCTTCTGAAGTTAATATATATGACTCTAAGAACAGTCATGTGAAAAGGGATATGCAATTTCCCACAAGTTTCTCTAATGACCTGACTGCATTTTTGGGGTTGTGTTACCATGACTCTGGAATATTCTCGGTTAGAGAGGTCAGTGCCCTGGGAAGAGCTGAGATTCCCAGTCGTATAACAATGAAGCATCCAGTGAGTAGGAAATGCTGCTGCTCCTTGGCCATTCAGCGTTCCTCATGCTACTGGATTAAAGCAAGAAAAGGGTTATAGTTATACAGCAGAGCACCCTGTGGCCTTCAACCATACTCCTCTTCACTCAGTTTGCAGCAAACAGTTTTTTACCTTTGAGGCTCGGGATCCACTGCAGTCTTGGCTGAGGTCTTGACTCCTGTCTGACTTCTGCTCCCTCTAGGAGTGCTGGGTCTTGGATCCTCTGCTCCAGTCCCTGTCTGCAGATGACCCGAGCCAGGTAGTATACAGGAACTCCAGATCCTCCTGATTCATATGTGGACCAACCTGATGGCTGTTTCTCAGTATCGTCACCCACTTGGGTTCATCCTATGGTTGTTCCCACTTGGACATAAGCCATGGGGGTCCTGGCTTCCTCCAGCCATGTCCCGTCGTCCCTAATTCAAAGCCTGTTTGACTCAGACTCTCATCTCCAGCATGTCCTGTTCCCCAGTTTCCTTGACCACAACCAGAAAGGGAAGTATCAGTGGTGTGAGCTCAGGGAGGCAGTTCCAGAAAGTTGATGAAAATCATCCAGAAGTATTCTATAATAGGAATAGAACAGCATTTTATTTGAGACAAGTCAAAGACTATAGTCCAGAAGCCAGCCTCTCTGATCACTTTGAGGAACTTCTGTGGAGAAGCACAGCTTTCAGCACGGTTTTATATCTTGTCAGAACAAGGAACATCAAACAAGACATAGAAACAGCCTAGGTGTCCATCAACAGGGGAGTGGGCAAAGAAGATGTGATATATACATGCACACACACAACGGAATGTTACTCAGCCATAACAAAGAACGAAATAATGCCATTTGCAGCAACATGGACTGACCTAGAGATTATCATACCAAGTGAGGTAAGTCAGACAGAAAAAGCCAAATATCGTATGATATCACTTATATGTGAGCCCCAAATATGACACAGACGAACTTCTATACAAAGCAGAAACAGACTCACAGACTTAGAGAACAGGCCTGTGGTCGCCGAGGTGGGGAGGCCCAGGGGAGGGATGCAGCGGGAATTTGGGATTAGCAGATGCAAACTCTTTTATATAAAACAGATGAACTACCAGGTCCTACTGCAGAGCACAGAGGCGAAATTCAATGTCCTGTGATAAACTAGAATGGAAAAGAACATGAAAATAAAGGGGGAAAAAACTAAACAAGTTGCAGATGTGTTTCTTTAAGGTTTCAAAACAAGACCAGATTAGCACGTACATGGCGACTCAGCACGTCCATGTGCCATGGATGCAACCTGGGCACCTGGGAAGGCGCTCTTAGCGTCGAAGGAGGACCAGCATCAGTGTCCCACGGCAGGAGGCATTTATTCTTTTACTTCTGCTCAATGTGCCCCTTTTTAAAAAAAATTAATTAAAGAAGATGCACAATGTATGTTTGATAGGCTCCTTTGGTCGGCGTAAAATTCAAGTTATCTCATGTATAAGCCAGAATGACTTCCTTAGACCTCAATATGTAAACATATTGAGCATCCTGTATATCTTTTCTCAGATAATTGGGAAGAAAGTGGCAGGAGGTGAACTAAGAACGTGGAGGCAGCTTGTTTTGCTGGAAAGAGTCTGCAGTCAGACAAAAAAGGCACACATGGTGGAGTGGAATGGATTGGACTTGAATCTCTGCTTGGGCCCAGAACATCTGTGTAGGCAGAGGAAGCTTCCTAACCACTCTAAGCTTCAGTTTTCTTGTCTGCAAAAATGGTTCACTGAGCTAATGTCTCTGGAAGATTCCTAATGTATGTGCACAGTTCAATACATATTTTTTGTTTTAAATCTTTAGTATTAACTATTCTACTCCAGGGCTTCCCTGATAGCTCCACTGGTACAGAGTCTGCCTGCAATGCAGGAGACCCTGGTTCGATCCCTGAGTTGGGAAGATTCCCTGGAGAAGGGAAAGGCTACCCACTCCAGTATTCTGGCCTGGAGAATTCCAAGGACACTATAGTCCCTGGGGTCACAAAGAGTCAGACACGACTGAGCCACTTTCACTTTCTGCTACAGAACCCTTTTTTCTTTATTATCAAAAGGTATTATAGACTGTTGTTGTCATTTGGTCTCCAAGTCGTGTCTGACCATTTGCAACCCCATGGACTGCAGCACGCCAAGCTTCCCTATCCTTCACTGTCTCCTGGAGTTTGCTCAAACTCATGTCCATTGAGTCAGTGATGCTATCCAACCATCTCATCCTCTGTGGCCCCTCATACACACTGCTGCTGCTGCTGCTAAGTTGCTTCAGTCGTGTCCGACTCTGTGCGACCCCATAGACGGAAGCCCACCAGGCTCCCCCGTCCCTGGGATTCTCCAGGCAAGAACACTGGAGTGGATTGCCATTTCCTTCTCCAATGCATGAAAGTGAAAAGTGAAAGTGAAGTTGCTCAGTAGTGCCCAACTCGTAGCGACTCCATGGACCGCAGCCCTCCAGGGCTCCTCCCTAACCAGGCTCCTCCATCCACGGGATTTTCTAGGCAGGAGGACTCATACACACTACTATATATAAAATGGGGCTCCCAGGTAGCACCGTGGCAAAGAACGTGCCTGCTAAATCAGGAGATGCAAGATACATGGGTTCAACTCCTGAGTCAGGAAAGATCCCCTGGAGAAGGGAATGGCAACCCACTGCTGTATTCTTGCCTAGAAAATTCCATGGACAGAAGAGAGAGACACAGTTCATAGGACTGCAGAGAGTCGAACACAACTGAAGTGATTTAGAGTGCACACATGTACGGTACAGGGAACTTTCCTTAATACTCTGTGACGGCCTATATGGATAAAGCATCTTAAAAAAGTGTGCGCGTGAGGGCTCAGTCATGTCCGACTCTGTGTGACTGCATGGACAGTAGCCTGACAGACTCCTCTGTCCATAAAAGAATACCGGAGTGTGTTGCCATTTCCTACTCCAGGGGATCTTCTTGACCTAGGGATTGAACCTGTGTCTCCTGTATCTCCTGCATTGGCAGGCAGATTCTTTACCACTGCGCCCCTTGGGAAGCCTGTAAAACTGATTCACTTTGCTTTACACCTAAAACTAACACAATATTGTCAATCAACTATGCTCTAATAAAAAAAAAATTTTTTAACTAAACACGGTATTGTAAATATTACCATTAAAACTCCATTTGCATTTCTGTTATTTTATATCCCAGTTAAAAGTGAACGGTCTTACCACCCCCAACTTTTAAAAGACTTCTTACGTTTGGGCTTTTGTTATTGCAAAGGCAGACAAGTTCCGTTTATTCGGAAGTGTTCATACATTATATAACGTTTTATTTTCACCCAAAGCGGGTTTGCTGAGGATTGTGGTATACTGACTGAAAGCTCTGGCATCATACTGAATGTGAAGTTGGAGATCAAAGGCAAAGTTCGGTCATCCATGGCAGCTAGTCGTGTGTGAATTAGCCATGATTCATCTCAAGGCAAACATTTGTTGCTATGTTAGTCACAGAAAATCCTGCGGTCTAGCCTGGCTTTGGAGTGGGCAATGTCATATACATTATTTCACTTAACCCTCACAACAGTTCTGTAATGGAGACACAAAGGCGGAGAAGGTGAATGCACTTTACAGACGAAGGAAATTAAGTTCTGAGACTTGGAGTGGGGCCGGGTCAAGGGCACACACTTGATGAATGAGGGCTGGCCTTTCGTCTGTCGCGTTTGTTTGCTCCCACTTCGCACACTTCCCGGCTGCTGCTCTGTGTGTTTGAATGACAGTTGGAGAAAATGCACCCTCATCTCTCCCGTTGGTCCTCTCTTGGGTTATTGCATGGCATCAGCTAGCAGGTGTGGGCTGCCCAGGCGGTGTGCGTGGTAAAGAACTGCCTGCCAATACAGGAGATGTAAGAGACATGGGTTTGATTCCTGGGTCAGGAAGATCCTCTGCAGGAGGGCATGGCAACCCACTGCAGTCCTCTTGCCTAGAGAATCCCACGGACAGAGGAGCCTGGCGGGCTACAGTCCATGGGGTCACAAAGAGTCAGACACGACTGAAGCGACTTAGCATGCACAAGTAGCAGGTGTGACCATATGTGCCTGAAAGGTATCCTTTCAATGTGGTTGGTCAACTCTTCTCTTTGGACAAGTCATCCCAAAGATGCCAGACTATAAAAATGAAGCACTTTCATATGAAACTTGATCTATTAAAACAAAGCAGGATTGCCTTCCTCTTGGTATTAGTACTATTAAAGTTTCCAACTAAATGAATTGTTCTTTTTTAAATTGAAGTATAAGGCAATGTGGTAGAACTGGGTTTGATCCCTGGGTTGGGAAGATCCCCACGAGGAGAGCATGGCAACCCACTCCAGTATTCTTGCCTGGAGAATCCCATGGACAGAGGAGCCTGGCCGACTATGGGGTTGCAAAGAGTTGGACATGACTGAGCGACTAAGTACACATAGTTAATCTACAACCCTGGGTTAGTTTCAAGTGTATAGCAAAGCGGTTTGGTTATACATATAGTATCATATCTATATATTCTTTTTGCAGACTCTTTTCCATCTAGGTTATTGCAGAATGCTGAGTGTAGTTCTCTGTGCTATACAGTAGGTCCTTGTTTATCTATTTTATATGCAGTAGTTCTAGTCTCAATAAGTTCCTTAAAAATATACCTTTGCTCTGCTGTGCTCAGTTGCTCAGTTGTGTTCTACTATTTGTGGACTGTAGCCTGCCAGGTTCTTCTGTCCATGGGATTTCCCAGGCAATAATACTGGAGTGGGTTGCCATTCCCTACTCCAGGGGATTTTCCTGACTCAGGGATCGAACGCACGTCTCTTGTGTCCCCTGTATTGGCAGGTGGATTCTATAACACCCTGCCACCAGGGAAGCCCCCAAATGCACCTACTACATATGAGTAGTTTGGAACTTAAGGACAATTCATATATTTTATTTTTAATTATATGAATGGCTCTTCAATTCCAAACTGTCCATACACAGAAGGTGCAATTTTAAGGAACCTCTTGCTGCTATAACTCCCCTGAGGTTTGTATCCATATGTAGACATTCCTGAGCTGCTTGAAGATATCTAGGCAGGGCCATGAAAGGTATTCTTGGATGATGTCAAGATCACCCTGGGCTTCCCTGGTGGCTCAGCAGGTAATGAGTCTGCCTGCCATTCCGGAGACTGCCCGCATTGCAGGAGATGCAGATTCGATACCTGGGTCAGGAAGATCCCCTGGAGGAGGAAATGGCAACCCACTCCAGTATTCTTGCCTGGGAAATCCTCGGATAGAGAAACCTGACGGGTTACAGTCCATGGGGGTCACAGAGTTGGATACAACTTAGCGACTAAGCCACCATCCGCAAGATCCCATGAAATGTATAGTGCTGCAGCTTTCAAAGCATAAGTTCATCATCTCAGCTAAACTGATACTCAGCATAGCCCTGGGAGACAGGCAGAGCAGACCCTGTGTTCATTTCACTGGAACACGGACGTGCCCAAAGGCATCAGAGGGAGACCTGCCTCCATGACGCTGTTCTTGGATTCTATCACTTACATGGTGTTAAAGAAGATATTTGCCATTTTATGTAGGGTAACTGGTTTGAAAACATTCCTACACTGCATTTTGTTCACTGGAAGATCTGGGGAAAGGAACTGCTAGCAGTACAGCTGCCACTACCTAGCTCTCAATTCTCTCTTTCACCAGAGTTTAGCTGGGAAATGCGGTCAGCACAGTGAATCATCTCTTCCTCATCAAGGCATTTGACCAGCTTTTTAAGATCTCCTTGTGGACATGCTGGAGAAATATGAGGTCGAGCCTGGGATGCTGAGATGAATTACTAGCTGGCTAGCGGTGTCCAAAGGGATTGTCCAAAGGTGACTCAGTCACCCAAAGGTTTTTGGTCTTGGTGTTGTAGAGCTCTCTCCAACTCTAGACTGTCCAGCACTTTTATCAGGCCCATGAACAGAAAGGCAGAGCTCACTATTCTCGCATTTACAGATAGCATGAAGGGCTTCCCTGATAGCTCACTTGGTAGAGAATCCACCTGCAGTGCACTGGGAGGGGGACTGATGAGAAGTGGATTGACGGGGGCTGAGTCTGTAAAAATCCACTTTTTAAAGAGTCTATTTATTTTTTAAATGAAGGATAATTGCTTTACAGAATTTTGTTGGTTTCTGCCAAACATCCACATGAATTAACCATAGGTGTAAAAATCCACTTAGATAGCCATAAATGTGAATACTTCTGTTTGGATCTGCTCACCCAAATCCAAGAAATGAACTACCTTCCAATATAGGGTAAAGAAATAATAGATTAACACTAGGGACTTCCCAGCTGGTGCTAGTGGTAAAGAGCCTGCCTGCCAATACAGGAGATGTCAGAGACACTGGTTAGATCCCTGGGTCAGGAAGATCCCTTGGAGGAGGGCATGGCAACCCACTCCAGGATTCTTGCCTGAAAAATCCCATGGACAGAGGAACTGGGTGGGCTATGGCCCATGGGGTCACAAAGAGTGGGACATGACTGAAGTGACTTCACAGGCACTCAGTCAAATATGAGTAAACACTGTTAAATATCCATTGAAAAGCTTGTTTGATTTCACATGAGTTTATGGAAATTTGGTGTCTAGGTGGAGGTCTGGTGAGACCACACCAAAGGAACTGCTGCTCTATAAGAAGCCCATTGGGAAACGTGTGTGCAGGAGAGGATGCTCACGGTGGGAGGTGGCATCAGCCCCTGACCGTGAGGATGCTTGAAGGAAGCAGAGCTCTTCCAGGAGGCAAGGGGAAGATTCGGGGTGACAGGTCATTGGTTATTTCCTGCAAGTGTGAGAAGCTTTTCTGTAGAAGAGTTCTTTTCAGTCCTAAGACTTCAAACCAGATGGGTAGATGGTGGAAGATGAAGTGGGCTGCATAAGGCTGGGTTCCAGTTCTTCCAGACTCTGCAAACACTTGGAAGGGAAGATTACAGATGGGAGTTTGACCAGGGCTTTGATGCTCCCTGGGAGAACTTTACTCAGGAAATGCTTCCTGGTGGAGATGAAAGTCACACTGAGCTTTGAAGAATGAAGAGGTTTGGGATGCAGGCTTGAAGTGTCCCAAGAAGTCATTCCAGGGGCAAAACAAGCAGCAGGGTAATCAGATGAGAGGCAAGAGAACGTGACAGTTATGCCTGTGAGTTCTGTTATCTGCATGCAAACTCTGCTACTTGTTAACTCTGCAACCTTGATTCAGATAGAAGCGTGGACCCCAAAGGTGGCCACATCCCCATGCCTGGAACCTGTGATTATGTTACATTACATGGCAGAGGGGAGTTGAGTTTGCAGATGGGACTAAGTTTGCTAAACAGCAGACAGGGGATTATTTTGGATTATCTGTGCTCAGTCTCTCAGTTGTGTCTAATGCTATGTGACCCCATGGACTGTAGCCCACCAGGCTCCTCTGTCCATGGAATTTTCCAGGCAAGAATACTGGAGTGAGTTGCCATTTCCTTCTCCAGGGAATATTCCAGACCCAGAGGTCAAACCCATGTCTCCTGCATCTCTTGCATTGGCAGGCAGATTCTTTATCACTGAGCCATCTGGGAAGTTCTTTGAATTATCCAGATGGGCCCAGTTTAATCACAAGAGTGCTGAAAAGTGGTAGAGGCAGGGCAGAGATCAGAATCAGAGAGTGAGGCATGAAAATGGAAACAAGGTCAGAGAGAGCCTAGGTGGTTGTCTTTGACGGTGGAGGAAGAGGCCCTGAGCCAAGAAATGCTGTGCTTAGTCACTCAGTCGTGTCCGACTCTTTTTGATCCCAAGGTCTGTAGCCTGCCAGGCTCCTCTGTCCATGGGATTCTCCAGGCAAGAATAGTGGAGTGGGTTGCCATGCCCTTCTCCACCAACCCAGGGGTCAAACCCAGGTCTCCCACATTGCAGGTGGATTCTTTACCATCTGAGCCACCAGGGAAGCCCCAAGAAATGCTAGCAGCCTCTAAAGAAGAGGGCAAGGAAAAGGACTCTCTTCTCGAGCCCCCAGGAAGGAACCCAGTCCTGTTCACATCTCAATTTTCACCTAGTAAGATCCGTTTCAGACTTCTGGCTTCCAAAACTATGCAATAAAAAAGTTTGTATTGATTTAAGTTACTGCTGTTGTATATTTGTTATAACAGCAGCAGAACTCTAGATCACTTGGGTTAGTTTGACAGCTCAGAGCCAGTTTTTTAAATGTATAAACTAGGATGTTTATAATATCTACTTCTTAGAATTCTTGCAAGTAAAGTAACCAGTACCCTACTTGACATATTGTGTGTTTTCAGTAAAAAGTCACCATCATTGTTATGAAAGACTGCTTTATGGTGACATCATTCAGCGGTCACAAGACCCTGTAACCAATCCATTTCTTCCTCAATCACCTTGCAGGAACTCCTGACACAACCCTCACTTGCCTAGCATTGGAAAACATCACCCCTCTGCTACCCAACTCTCCCATTTCAATTTCTAGGGAAAGACGAATTGGCCTAGCTGTCCAGTTTGGGTCAAGGACCTACTTATCCAATAGTGGTAAGATTGACTGTATGGATAACAGGAAAGAAGTTTCTAGAAAAGTGGGGCTTAGCAAGTTCTCCAGTCCAGAGTCCACTGCTTGGCTGTGCATGAGCACACGCGTACACACACACACAGTCATTGTATCCAGAGCTGCCACTACTCTCTGAGCATAGGATCGCTGGTTAAAACTATTTCTTCCCTTGCATGGTCTTGATATGGTGTAGATACTTGTCCTCACAACTTGCAATGTGGGTCCTAAATGTGTGCACGACCGATGTGAACTGGAGGAGACAGAATAAGATGGACATTGGGAAGCACCATCCATTGGTCAACTGGGTGCTTCAACACATGTTGTTTCAACACATGTCTGTTTGCTGGCACGTTGCCATGGACGTGGACTGAACAAAACGGATTTCCTGATGTGTGCGTGTGTGTGTGTCTGTGTGTACCTTCTTATCAGTCTAATCCATTCCCTGGGTACATTTAAGATCAAGAAAGATGTGGGTGAGTCCTGAATGAAGGAAAAATCCTGAGACTCTCTAAAGCTGGAGAGTCTTAGTGACCTACCTGCTTAAAATATTGCTAGGGTTCCTTTCTCTTCTATTTTCGAGGCGTACATTTGTAAGTCTTTAATGCCAGACATTTTGGATATCATGATTTTTATTCATCAGGCCCACTAAAGGAAACTGCGACTTTAGGACTCTTTAGTCTCCTTAGTTCTGAGGTTAATGATCTGCAGGAAGTAGACATGGGGAAATAAACAGGAGTGTGAGTCTTAGGGACTTTGTTCTCAAATATGCCCTGAACTGTAGCTCAAGCCTTCTCAGATTACCTTTAAGTCAAGCTTGCCTATGATCACATTTTCCCTTCATTTAAAATGAATTTATTGAGTGTCTAATATGTTCTAGGCATTGCCCTAGGCACTGTGAATGTAAAGTTGCTGGTTTCATGTAGCTTAAATTTTAGTGGAAGAACATTCCCTAGTGGTTGTAAGCTGTTCAGCAAAACCCAGTTTCCTCTTTGGTGGACATACACCAAAACTCTACTTCCCAAGTCCTGTAAAGTTATGTATGGACATATGGCCAAGTCCTTTCCAGTCAAGAATTAGAGCAGAACTCAGTGCCCTTTGCCTTAATTCACATGTTCATTTTCTTACTTAGATTCTTCTGAAATCATTGTGACCATAGGAAAAACATCTAATTGACTCTGTCTATTTTTAGGTAAAAATATTTTGATGTTCATTTTATTTCCCTTATGAGATGTTTGTTAAGAGAAATCTATGCATCACATGTGTCTATGAAAAATATAAAAATGGGACTAGCTTTGTAAGCTTCATTCTACGGAGAAGAATTAAAAGAGTTCTTTGAAGTTTACTGTGAACTCAGACAGTAAAGCACTAAAATATACAAGTACGAAAAAAAGGTGGCACAGTGATAAAGAATCCACCTGGCTGGCAGTGCAGGGGATGCGAGAGAGGCAGGTTCAATCCCTGAGTTGGAAAGATCCCCTGGAGAGGAAATGGCAAGCCTGGGAAATTCCATGGGCAGAGGATCCTGGTGGGCTACAGTCCATGGGGTCGTGAAGCCTTGGTCATGACTGAGCGTGTGCACAGGTGCATGAAGGAATGAGATAATGTTTAAAGAGATTTGAAAATAGCTATAAAGCTTTCGTTACTTGGCTTCTCTGTGCTTCAGTTCGCTCATCTGTGAAATGGGGATACATAAGATGAAAAAAACTAACAGGCAATTGAATTAGGCGCCTAGTTTCTGGTGCCAGACTGTCTGGAGTCTCTTCAGAGGACTCACTCGATGTGTGGGCAACATTTGTCTGGATCTCAGTTTCCTCATCTGCAAAATAGGGTTAATAGTACCTGTTCTGTAGGATAGTTAGGAGAATTAAATGAGTTAACATTCCAAGCACCACCTGGCACATCGCTATGATCATGTGCTAACTCCTGACAATTTTAGTTAAGATATCAAATATCCTATTTTCTTAAGACAATATACACAGACCTCCAATTTTTCACTACTTTTATTATCATGAAATCTCACATTTTACCAATCTCAAATTTTGCTACAATCTGTTTCAATGTCTCAGCACAGGAATTCCCCTTTTATCTACCTTTTGAAAATAAAAATTGAGGAACTTATCAACTTGGGATATGGCAGCCAGCTGCAAACGATGGGGAAGGGAAGCAGTTCTTCTAAAAAAGGAGATACGCTGAGTAAACAGTCCCCAAAGCAGTCCTGAGTGTGTTCCAGATGAGTAATGATTTATGAACAGGAAATCTGGGTCGGCGGGGCTTCAGTTAAACAGTGTGAGGAGATGGAAACCAGATGTCTAACCTTCCTCGCAGAGGAGGCCCGCAGAGTGAGGCAGCGGGAAGAGGCCCGTGGAGGCGGGAGGACAGGGAGGACCGCAGGGAGCACATATGGCTGCGGGGGGAGGGGGGCGCTAGGAAGGAGGGGGCGGGGGGCGGGGCCGCCAGGCAGGCCCTGATGGACTCGGACTCCCTCCAAAGTCAACTCATAAAGTGTGTCACCAGCCAGAAAACCCAGCGCTTGTTTAGGATATACATTTTGTTTCAAGCCACATTCCCATGGAAACCTGGACACCAGCTGGAACCGCTCAGACGTTTTTGTTAACAGAGATGATGTGTGTATGAGTGTGTGTAAATGCGATGTATTTCGGAAGACACTTCAATGAAATACCTCTCTTCTTCCAATTATAGCTCTGAAAGAGCCTAGTTGCCCGAAAACCTAAAAGCAAGACTGACTTTTAACGTGAGCAAGGGAAGAAAGTGTAAGTGGGTGTTCTTCCTCATGTCAAACTGTCTTGATACAAAGAGAACAAGAGTTTAAGAGAAGGGTCAGCAAACTATAGCTTGTGGTCTATTTGAACCCACAGACTTTCCATACAGCCCCCAGGTTAAGAGTCTAAAAAAAAAAAGAGTGGTGAGCAAAAGAGAGGAATATGAAACAGGATTGTGTGCAGCCCACGCAGCACAAAATACTTGCCATCCGGTCATGGACAGAAAAGTTCGCTGACCCTGATGTGAAACACAGCGTCCTGGCAAATGAAACCAGCATATAAGATAAGAGGTCAGCCTGGTAATTGCTACAAACAAAACGATCTGAGCCCTGTTTTTGTAGCCCTATGCAGCACTGGTTGAGTTAAAGTTCACATGTTCACTTCACGCGAACCCCCTGGACCCTGTCCTCAGAAATGGGCCAAGCTGAAAAGCAGCGCACACGGGCGGAAAAGCAGGCCTGGAAAGGGCCTCTGGCTGCTTCTCGGGGAAAGCACATGATGTTTCTGGGTCTGCACAGAGCTGCGCAGCCGCCAAGTTCAGAGCTGGCACTCACCTTCAAGCCTCAGGACAGACCATGAGCAGGGAGGGAAAGTTACAGAAAAGACCTGGAGAAATAAGGCAAAGTGAGGCAGGTACCCAATTATACCTTTGCTTAGATATTAACGAAAGTGACTCTGATCAAATAATTATGAAAATAGCAGTGCAATAAACAAAAAGTAATAATAGTTAAGCTAGTTGCAGCTACAATTTATTGAGTGTTTATAATGTGCCAGACATTGTGCTAAGCATTTCCCGGGAATTATATTTAATCCTCATAATAACTTTCTGAAGATGAAGAAACAGACTCACAGGTAAAGGAACATTTCCAAAGTCAAAACTGTTAGGAGGCAGAGCCGTGGACTGAGAAGAGTCTTCACCACTGTCATTAAGGCATTTTTTTTTTGTTTGTTTTTGAGCCGTGCAGCAGGCGGGATCACTGACCAGGAATTGAACCGGTGCCCCCTGCACTGGGAGCTCAGAGTCTTAACCTCTGGACCCTGTTATTGCTTCTCTAACGTAGAAAGACTCAGGGTGAAGAGCCTGAATATAAATAGGTAGGGTCTAATGGAACTGACACATAAGTTTTTATTATCCATATCTTATGTCCCTTTTCTTTTAAAAGCCAGGATAATAAAACCCTAATCACTGAGGTGTCACAAAACTTCATTCTAGGTTTTATTTCCCATGGAGTCTGAAATGTGCTTTGTCGGGCCAAACTCAGCACTCTGGATGGAAAGACATCTCCTTCCAGGATACTCTGATTCTTGTCTTTTTTTCCTTTTGGAAAGTCTGTTCTTTTGTGCTCAGGTCAGCTGTTGTTTTAGTCGCTAAGTTATGTTCAACTCTTTTGCCATCCCATGAACTGTAGCCAGCCAGGGTCCTCTGCCCATGGGATTTCCCAGGCAAGAATACTGGAGTGGGTTGCCATTTCCTCCTCCAGAGGATCTTCCTGACCCAGGGATAGAACCTGTATCTCCTTCACTGGCAGGTAGATTGCTTACCACTGAGCCACCAGGGAAGCCCCCAGGTTAGCTGACTATATAGTGTATCTTGACTTGACCTCACCTGGAAATGAAATTTAGTTATCAACATAGGCCTTTTCTCCTGTAACCCTTTCAGAATGCTCCCTTATCAAATAAGTGTGCAAAAGCCCACTTGTGCTTCCCCTCCGTGGGGGAGTCACTCTGCTTGAGGAGGGGTGAAGCTGGTCACTTGGTCAGAGCCAGGCATCAGCTTGGCACACAGAGCTTTGCTCAAACAGGGAGAATGGTTGTCGGCTGTGACAGTCGAGATCAGTGTGTGTCTTACTCTCTGGTGCTTACCTTGCGCGATTTTTAACAAGAAGCCTCTAACAGATCCTCGTGTTTGTCCTTACGCTGATAATGCGTCTGATGCCTCCAGGCTTTTTTGCTTATTTTCACTCGTGGCCCCCTTTACCCTTGCAGACATTTCCCTAGTAAATCTCCTGCACATCCAGTCCCACCTTCTTAGAGGGCCAACACAGAGGTCAACGCCATTAACTAGAGCACGTGACCCAGGGCAACAGGAACAGCTCAGGCAGGAGTGCTCCAGGCAGAGAAAGAGCAAGTCCCATCAGCAGGGAGGATGCGCAAAGATCTTCCAAAGGACAGAATGCCTACACACCTATTCAGATGGCCCAGATCCAGAGCTGAGAGCCCCAAATGCCATCGAGGATGTGGGGCAACAGAAATCCTCCTTCACTGCGGATGGGGAGGCAAAATGATACAGCTACTTTGAAAGACAAGCTCACATTTCTTTCAACACTAAACATACTTATACCACACGTGTGTGTTAGTCTCTCAGTCACACCCGACTCTTTGCGACCCCATAGACTGTAGCCTGCCAGACTCCTCTGTCCATGGAATTCTCCAGGCAAGAATACTGGAGTGGGTTGCCATGCCCTTCTCCAGGGAGTTTTCCCGACCCGGGGATGGAACCCAGGTCTCCCTCATTGCAGGCAGATTCTCTACCATCTGAACCATCAGGGAAGCCCCACCTGTTGTTACACATCAGTGCAAACCCATTGAGTCTAAAACACGAAGAGTGAATCCTCATGTAAACTATAGACTTTGAGCGCTAATGGTGCATCCATTTTTATCAGGGAGTGGCTTTTATCACATGGTTTTATCAGGGAGTGGCTTTTATAGAGGGAGAGGCTATGCCCCAGTGGAGGCAGGGGATACATGAGAGACCTCTGTACGTTTCTTTCAGTTTTGCTGCAAACCTAAGACTGCTCTAAGAAGTAAAGTCCATCTCCACCACTCCTCAATCCAGAATGCTTGCAGCTGAGTCAGTGAGAAAGATGAGAACAGGGAAAGATCATCTACCATCCTAAGGATTTTGGTCTCATTCGGAAACAGTGGTAACGCACTCAGCGATCCTATGGAAGGAAGTTACATGGACCAATTTTCATTTTAAAAAGCTCTTTGCAGATGTGATGATTAGAATAACTTGATAAGAGGACAGAGGGAGGCATGGGACCCACTGAGGAAGCTGTAACAGAAGTTTCATGCAGAGATGGTGATGGATGTGGGAGAGACGGAATGTGCAACACTGGAGAAATACATAAAGGTTAGAATATTGAGAAAATTCAAAGGAATCTTCAGATTTCAGTCTTCAGCATGTGGCTTATGACAGCCTCATCTACCCACATGGTCCCATGGGATAAAAGCAGGTATCTTTGGGGAAGTTGGGGGGTTTGAGCGTGCTGACTTGGGGTACCATGGAAGAATCTCAGTGGACCTGTCAGGAAGATAGTGGGATGCTTGTGATTCTGGGGCTCAGGAATCATTGTGGGAAAGAGTTGACAGTTTTAGGATATTTGGTCCATAGATGGTGTTTGATGTCATGTCATGGATGGGATTGCAAAGACAGAGAGTTCAGCGTGAAGAGGCATGGGCTGAGGCACACTGAGCGACTTTGGCATTAGGGTTAGTAGAAGGCAGCTGGAAAGGGAGGTTGCCAAGGGGCGGAGAAGACCGTGAAGGGAGTGGGTGTCCTGCAGGCAGAGGGATCATGAGAGTGCAGGTGGGGATCCCGAGTAACCACCTTGAGGGGGCACAAGAAATCTTTAAGGGTCTTTAAGGAGGTGAGGGAGCCACCTCAGCACAGACACATGATTTAGGCAGAGGCAATAGCACATATGAAGCAGAGCTGGGAATGGTCATGTGGGAAACTGCAACACAGAAATGATGGGAGAGCTCGGTGCTGGAGGAGGAACCTGGAGCTAGGGCTGAAGGAGCGATGCAGGGACGATCCTAAAGGGATCTCTGTCCATTTGGGAAGGCGTGGGCTCTGTTCTGAACTCTGCTTTATTGGCATATTTCAAGCAGGGAATCTGCTTGATCCAATTTTCATTTTGGCAGGCTCAAGACCCTGATGCTGGGGAAGGCTGTGGGCAGGAGGAAAAGGGGATGACAGAGGACAAGATGGTTGGCGGGCATCATGGACTCAATGGACACGAGTTTGAGCAATCTCTGGGAGATAGTGAAGGACAGGGAAGCCTGGTATGCTGCAGTCCATGGGGTTGCAAAGAGTCAAACAGAGTTGTTCAACTGAACAACAATGACAATCCTGGCATTCGTTCCTGTGGCTTTGATATGGGAAGGATTGAGACCCAAGGGCAAAAGGAGGGTTGTGCTGGAATCCAGGCTGGAAGTGAAAAGGGACAGGGTGGGGGGCGGGGAGGGACTCCAGAGATTTGTAGGAAACAGCCTGGGTAGGGATTGTAGTTAGATATCTAACACCTTGAAAAGTTCAACTTTTAAAATTTCCATCATGTTAGCATTATTCTTGGAGAAATAGGTCTTTAATTAAAACTCATTAGTGACCGTCCAGATATAAATTGTGGAAATGTCGTTCCTTGCAGGATGTTGAATGACATTACATGTTGGTGCCACTCCACCTCCTTTGGGAACCACCGCTCATCTGTCCTCATTTCATGCATCTCGTACACCAGGCATATCTGCACTTATTAAATGTTTTCCCTCAGCCTCTGAGTACAATGGTATCTGTCCCAACGCCATTAAAAGTCGGTTGTCACTGAACACAAACACACTGGTGATTTGCAAGTTTACTAAAAATTCTGCCTTCCCAAGTTACAAGCACCAATCAGCACAGCTAAAACTCGAGCCATCAATGCTTCCAAACCGGTCATCCTAATGCAGCCCAATTCCACTTTAAAAATGTAAAAATCCAGTGTGATTACACCAGAAGCACAGAGTGTGGCCTTAACGAGGCTGTGATGACTCACCGTGGAATTTCCTACGGCACTGTGGTGCTAGTGCTGAAGAATCCACCTGCCCGTGCAGGAGACAGAGGGTTTGATCCCTGGGTCAGGAAGATCCCCTGGAGCTGGAAATGGCACCCTACTCCAGTGTTCCTGCCTGGCGAATCCTTGTGGACGAAGGAGCCTGGTGGGCTACAGTCCATGGAGCCACAAAGAGTCAGACACGACTGAGCGAGAGAGCACAGACAGTAAAGTGTGGTCACCTGCCAGGATTTGCTGCTAGGAATTCTGGGACATTTCCTTATACACCAAGGCGTGTTACCGGATTGCTACAATCCTTAATGCTTCCTTCTTTCCTTTCTTTCTCCCTCCCTCCCTTCCACAAATATTTGAACATCTTATGTACCAAGTACTAGGGACACACCATGAAAGCCCTGCCCTCATGCAAGTTTTATTCTATTGATACTATGGGAAACCATTCAATGTGATCATTAAATTTAGTTAGTTTTTTTTTTTCCCCCCTTGTGATGGATCCTGAAGACCTGCATTAAAATCCTTACTCTGGTCACTTTCTGTATAATTTAATCACTCCACATCTCTGAGCTTTAATTTACAAAATTCTTGGGAGGATGAACTGCCTTTCACAAAGTATGCCCTGTCCCACACATTAATATATGATTATCCCTGTAGAGGTAACTGAAACTGCAGATCTAGCAAGCTTTTGGCATTTAAATGGTGGTTGGATTTGTAAATCCTCTAATCTATATCCCTGTGTGTGGGCTCCTTTGTGTTTGAGATGAGATAGGAGAGATTTGCAAATTAAGGTCAAAGAACTTGGAACACATTTTCTGGGATCTCCCCCAAACCAGCCTGTCTTTGAGAAATCCTACCGTGGATAAGTGGCTGAGTTTCTGCCTGGACTGTGGTCACGGAGGCCTCCAGTTCTATTCAATTTACTCCCTGGGGCAAGTGCCAAAGACTCAGCCGCAGCCTTACCATTACCGCCTACGCTCTCAGGGAGTCAGATCCTTCTGGAAGCAACCCAACATTACATTTTACACTGAATCTTTGTTAATAAAAGGAAATTTAAGTGATTCGAGGCTAAGGCAGGGTCCCTTTCATCTGCACGTTTAGGGCATCTTTTTGTCGTCGTTGTTTCGGTCTCGTTGTTTGGAAGTTGCAGTAATTTCATCATGACTTTGACTGCACAATATTAGAAGATGGAGACATGTTTGTCTAGGTCTCTAGAATTTGCTTGCTGAGGAACTTCTTTTGTCCTAGACTTTTCTAGTCTTCATAGTTAACTTGACTCATCTCTCTTTTATATTTATTTTTCAATGTGCACCATTTTTTTAAAGTCATTATTGAATTTGTTAAAATATTGCTTCTGTTCTGTTTTTTTTTGGCCATGAGGCATGTGGAATCTTAGCTCCTTGACTAGAGATCGAACCCAGGCCTGCTGCATTGAACACAAAATCCTAACCACTGGACCACCAGGGAAGTCCCTGACCCATCTCTTTGATGTTCGTCCTTCTGCCTGCTTTCTCCCACAGCACACCAAAACAATGAGAGCCTCTGGGCTTTGCCACCAGGATGACAGACATTAGGGTTTATTGCTTTAAAAGGTTCTTAATTCACTTTATGTTCTAGTTGCATGTAGACAAAACAATCTGTGGTCATTTGGTGAACATTCTGATTTTCCCTTTAAAGATAATTATTATGTCATGAAGATAGTAATACGCTAAATTATTTCAACCAATTAAAATATCGATCCTATTCATTGTTATCTATTTGGAAGAAAACGAAAGAAAAGCAAGACTGATATCAGGAACTTCTCCATGCAACAAATATACTTATCTTGTACCTCCTGAAGATAAGATACTGTGTTGGATCCTGCTAGGAATGAGGCAGCCACTGCTGCTGTCTCTGTAGACCTTGTGTCAGCCGGGAAATTGATTAGAAATGAGACATGTTTACTAATGGAGCCAATATCCTTCCTGTTCAACTCCAACCTTTCACCTTTGACCCTGCATCCCTCAGCCAAGGGGCCTGGGAGTTGCCTCCTAGATGGTGTTATTAAAGAATGGACATGAACAAGCACTTCAGACACTTCTTAATATAGGTTGAAACAAAAATGTATTTGGTTAACCCCCAAATTCAGTCAACTTGAAACCCATTTAACCAATTTAATTGAGGTGTTACATATACTTTAGAAACGGTAAATATACCTTTAGAGAGCTTCCAGGTTTGCAAAGACTCACCAGTATCTTTGCTTTGTGCCTTTGATAACCTGGTGAGGTTATCACTAGATGCTATTGGTCTTATAGTCGAGTAGAAACATGCGAAAGTGTTAGCTGCTGTCGTGTCTGACTCTTTGTGAGCCCATGGACTGTAGCCCGCCAGGCTCCTCTGTTGGTGGAATTCTCCAGGCAAGAATACTGGAGTGGATTGCCATTTCCTCCTCCAGGGGATCTTCCTAAGCTAGGGATTGAACCCAGGTCTCCTGCATTGCATGCAGATTCGTTACCATCTGAGCCACCAGGGAAGCCCAGCTTTAAGTATTTTCTGTGTGGAGGACAGAGGAGCCTGTGGGCTATAGTGCATGGATCACAGAGTCAGACATGCTGAAGCAACTTGGCATGGACACACAGACGGCTGTCTTCTATCTGCCCTGGAGGCTTAAAAATGAAACTGAGGTGAAAAATTATTGAGTGACCTTCAGATAGAGAAGAAGAAATATTGTATGATATCCCTTTTGTATGGAATCTAAAAAAAAAAAATGGTACACACGAACTTATTTACAGAACAGAGAGAGAGTCACAGACTTAGAGAACAAACTTACGGTTGCTGGGAGAAGGATGGGGGGGAAAGATAGTTAGGGAGTTTGGGATGGACATGTACACACTGCTATCCTTAAAATGGATAACCAACAGGGACCCACTGTGTAGCACGGGGAATTCTGCTCAGTGTTGTGTGGCAGCCTGGATGGGAGGGGAGTCTGGGGGAGAATGGATACATGTATATGTGTGGCTGAGTCCCTTTGCTGACCACCTAAAACTATCACAACATTATCAATCAGCTATACCCCCATACAAAATAAAAAGTTTGTTTTTTAAAAAGAAAGAGAAAAAATTCCTTTTTTTTTAATAAAGAGAAAAAAAGTAAGTTGGGAAAACAGTTCCTGAATGACCTAGATTTTGTTGCTGAAGTCAGTCTCAGCCAGTTTAAGAGCACAGATGTAGATGGTCCACAGGGAATCTCTCCCAGCGAGGGCCTGTCAGCGTGACCTCACCCAGAGGCTGCAGGTCAGCTGGCTTCTTGGGGCCAATTTTTCATCTCAAGCCACTGGTGTGAGTGACCACAGGAATTTCTGCAAGATACAGATGGTGGCTGACTCTCATGACTTTACTGGGTGCTACTGAAGATGTTTCTTTTCTGGATGATTCAGTGGGAGAATTTACTCTGATGTGGGGTGGAGGCCAGTGGTCCCTGGTGTTTTCATTTACGGGAACTTCCCAATAGATCAACCCCCACATGGACAACACTAGCTGTCAGATTTCCTCTAATTTCAAACGTTTTCGGAATTCTTTTTTTAAACTTAAGTTCATACAGAAATTCATATCCTAAATTCCAGCTGGGTAGTCTGGGTTCACTCTTCTGGCTTCCTGCTCTGTGCAATGAGGGGATCAGACTGGAGCACAAAAGCCTCTGCAAATCCTTTGACTTTCTTGAGTGCTGAATTGCTAGATTCCTGCCGTGTCACAAGCCGAGACAGGAAAGGCCATGTGAGATGCAGACAAGATCTCACTCTGGAACCATCCGGTGGGTGAGGACAGCAGAAAGCTCAGCAATAGGAATCACCTCCTGCTTTGAATTCAATGTGTGGTGAAGTTTCTGGCTCAGAACCACAGAATGTGTGAACAGCCAACCCCATACAGATGCAAGCCGCTCCGGGATTCTTGCCTGGAGAATCCCATGAACAGAGGAGCCCAGCAGACTAGAGTCCGTAGGGTCACAGAGAGGCGGACGTGACTCCTGCTGACTCCAGAGCTGACATACAAGATAGAGGCCACCCTGGCGCCCTGCCACCATCCACCGCCATGTTGATCTCCCCGGCTCCCCACCTGTAGATCTTTGCACCTCTTTCCATCTTTCCCCACTCAGCTGACAGTGGTGCCCTGCTCCTACTAGATGGAGAGCTGGCCACCTGTGTTCTGACTCCTCTCCTCTCTTCCTTCTAAGGACTTTGATCTTACAAATCTCTCTCTCTTCTGTGTCATTGGAGAAGGAAATGGCAACCCACTCCAGTACTCTTGCCTAGAAAATTCCATGGATGGAGAAGCCTGGTGGGCTATAGTCCATGGGGTCACAAAGAGTCAGACACAACTGAGCGACTTCACTTTTTCACTTTCTGTGTCATTAGTCATTTCTTCTACACCATTTTCTCAGCAACATAAGCTTTACTATTTCCTGTCCTAAAACAAGGGCTTCCCAGGCAGTGCTAGTAGTAAAGAACCCACTTGTCAATGCAGGAGATGTTAGAGATGCGAGTCTGATTCCTCAGTCGGGAAGATCCCCTGGAGGAGGGCATGGCAACCCACTCCAGTACACTTGCCTGGGGAATACCACAGATAGAGGAGCCTGGTGGGCTACAGTCTATAAGGTCGCAAAGAGTCGGACACGACTGAAGTGACTTCCTGTGCACGCATGCCCTCAAAGAAACAACAACATCACCAATTAAAAAAAAAAATTCCACGAACTTGTGCAGCCACCTCGCTTCTCCACTCTGTCCCCGTGAAGCCCCACTTCTGTTGGCTGTAACGGAGCCACTCTAACCAGGCTTCTGCACCCACTGCTTTTGCCTTTCTCCCCAGATCACCGATGCCCTCTGTGTTGCCAAGTTCCATGGCCCTGACTCTGCTGTCATCTTCCCTAAACCGCTGGGGCTTTTAGTACCCTGGACCTCCTTGAAAACCTTTCTTCCCTCAGCTGTCAGGACTCTGCTGTCTCCTGGTTTTCCTCCCACTGGGGTCCTGCCTAATCTGATGTGAGTCTGTGTCTCTGGTTTCCTCTCCTTCTCCCCTTAATGTCTCCCACTCCCCCGGCCCCTCTCCATCACATACACAGATGGAGGGTGCACACCATAGCTATGGCTCTGGGGGTCTTGGGAGGGGTGATGGCAACGCTGGAACCAGCCTTCAGATCTGAGAGTCAGTAAGCGGTAACATGACAGGGTCTCTGCCTCCAATCTAAAGTCAACAAGGCACAGACTTTGAAGGTGGTCCAGTGGTTAAGAATCCGCCCACCAGTGCAGGGGACATGGGTTAGATGCCTGGTCTAGGAAGATTGCATATGCCTTGGAGCAACTAAGCCCACATACTGCGACTACTGAAGCCTGCGTGCCTAGAGTCTGTGCTCTGCAATAAGGGGAGTCGCTGCAAATGAGAGCCCACTCGCCACAGAGTCGCCCCTGCTTGCTGCAAGTAGAGAAAGCCCACATGCAGCAACAAAGATCCAGCAGCGCCATAAATAAATACAATTCAAAAAAATAAGTAAGTAAACAAGGTCTTAGCAGGGACAGCAGGATTTCTTCGTGGAAATACAGGTCACAAATATAATTCAGGCGATGAATTAAAGGCTCATTCAATATTTAAATACACTGCAAAGCAATTCTAAAGCAAAGTCACCAGGTTATATTCACAGTGATAGCAGGGTAGGCAATCTTTTTTTTTTTAAATTGTTCTCTCCAAGGTGGGTCATAAAATGGATCATGGGTCAGCACTCAGCTGATCACCAGGTGGAGCATCTCTGGGCAGCAAGAGGCACTGGCTTTACTTGGAAACCAGGGTTAACTTGACTAAAACCAGGCGAGGCAGCCTGTGAACAGCTGTGATGGAGTTCTGGGAGATTAATGTCCCATGAAGGGATTTTACAGATCAGATCATGGCTCAGAAAGCCTGGTAGTCAAGTAGTGAGAGCTGTCAAAACAAAGGGATCAAGAGTCTAGGGCTGCTGCTGCTGCTAAGTCGCTTCAGTCGTGTCCGACTCTGTAACCTCATAGACGGCATCCCACCAGGCTCCCCCATCCCTGGGATCCTCCAGGCAAGAACACTGGAGTGGGTTGCCATTTCCTTCTCCAATGCATGAAAGTGAAAAGTGAAAGTGAAGTCACTCAGTCGTGTCCGACTCTTAGCGACCCCATGGACTGCAGCCCACCAGGCTCCTCCGTCCATGGGATTTTCCAGGCAAGAGTACTGGAGTGGGGTGCCATTGCCTTCTCCGAAGTCTAGGGTAAGACTTTGCAATTTGGTTCACTGAACTAGCTGGGCAAAAAGTGACTCCATTTGATTAGGAATGATGAATTTGTCAAATTTGTATGAATATTGTGTGATAACCTGTGCTAAGTCACTCAGTTGTGTCTGATTCTTTGTGACCCCATGGACTGTGGCCCGCCAGTCTCCTCTGTCTATGGGATTCTCCAGTCAAGAATACTGGAGTGGGCTGCCATGCCCTCCTCCAGGGGATCTTCCTGGCCCAGGGATTGAACCCGTGTCTCTTACACCTCCAGCGTTGGCAGACAGATTCTTTACCACTAGCACCACTGGATCACCTATAACAACAAAACTCTTCTGCTACTTACTTGGAGGTGATTTCTTGAATATGACACTGAAAGCAAAAGCAACAAAAGCAAAAATAAACAAATGGGATGACGTTGGTTCTAACACTGGATGGAGGATAGAATATCCCTTCTATTTCTGTATACCTCTTACTAAATATGTTGCTGTTGTTGTTGTTTGGTTGCTAAGTCGTGTCTGACTCTTTGCAATCCCGTGGACTGCAGCATGCCAAGCTTCCCTGTTCGTCACCATCTCCCGGAATTTGCTTAGACTCATGTCAGTTGAGTCGGTGATCCTATCTCTCTCTTCCTCTGCAACCCTCTTCTCCTTTTGTCCTCAATCTTTCCCAGCATCAGGGTCTTTTCCAATGAGTTGGCTCTGTGCCTCAGGTGACCAAAGTATTGGAATTTCAGCATCAGTACCTCCAATGAATATTCAGGGTTGATTTCCTTTAGGATTGACTGGTTTGATCTCTTTGCTGTCCAAGGGACTCTCAAGAGTCTTTTCCAGCACCACAGTTCAAAAGTATCAATTCTCCAGGTACACAGCTTTATTCATGGTCTAACTGTCACATCTGTACGTGACTACTAGAAAAACCATCTGCACCTTCGTTGGCAAAGTGATGTCTCTGCTTTTTAACATGCGGTCTGGGTTTGTCATGGCTTTTCCTCCAAGGAGGAAATGTCTTTTAATTTCATGGCTGCAGTCACCATCTGTACTGATTTTGGAGCCCAAGAAAATAAAATCTGTCACTGCTTTAACTTTTTCCCCTTCTATTTGTCATGAAGTGATGGGACCAGATGCCATGATCTTAGTTTTCTAAATGTTGAATTTTAAGCCAACTTTTTCACTCTGCTCTTTCACCTTCATTAAGAGGCTCTTTAGTTCCTCTTCACTTTCTGCCATTAGAATGATGTCATCTGCGTAACTGAGGTTGTTGATATTTCTCCTGGCAATCTTGATTCCAGCTTGTGATTCATCCAAGTGATATATCTACTAAAAATGTAGAGAGGGGATATTCCAGATTTAATCCAGTGTCAAGACTGATAGAAGAGAGATGAACACCACCAGTCAATTATTAAAATGATTAACATGAATGAATAGCAAACACAGATCAACACCCCAAACACAGAGCAACCGTGTGGCAGGTTTCCTATAACTTTATTGTGTTTAGTAGTTGGAGGAAATGAAGGGCTGGTCAAAGAGCACATTTTCAAATATCTATCTAACTTGTGGAATTTTTGCAAATATTTTCATCATCTGATATAAGTTCCTGGGGCTGGGGGTGGTGCTGAAGACAATTATTCCATGTGTTTGGCTTCATTTAAGTCTAAGGATCTATAACCACAAACTAATCACCCCATGGAGTCAACATTCCAGCTCCCAGGAGCAGAGCCATGTGAGTTCTGAACAATCTTGAAGTCTTGCGATTTTACTCTGTGACTTAGGGCGGCAGGTCTGCATCCAGTCCCATCATCTAAACATGTCCAGGTTCCTTTCCTTAAGTCTTGAGTTTGGGTCCAAAGCCTCACAATTGAGGCAACTGTCATTACTCCTGTGGGCGGAGGGTCAAGCCAGAGTTTCTGCCCTCTGCAGAAACAGGTCGCAGGTCTGTTCATATGAAAGTTTCCAAGGTGAGAGAATGAAAGCGTAGGAGTTTCTGTATACTGAATCTGATCCTGCATTCTCTGTGAAAATAGAAAATGTGATGGATAGATAATCAAGAGATCTGAATGGATGATGGATGGATTGGTGGGTTGGTGGATTGGGTAGATGGATGGATGGATAGATGGATGGGTGAATGGATGACAGAGTGGGAGAGGGATGGACAGACAGACAGATGAATGAATGGATGGATAGACGGGCAGACAGATGGTAGAGAGATGGATAGATGCAAAACTTGGGATGAGCTGGGAGAAAAACCCACTTTTGCCCTTTCATTAAGGTAACATTTTTATTGATTTTTCTCCCCAGGGATCCTCTGATTCATGCGCTCAATCGCGTCTTCCTCTCCGGCTGCTGGAAGGAGCAGACACACATTTAATCTAATCTGTATCAGGTGTGGAGAAGGCAGTGGCACCCAACTCCAGTACTCTTGCCTGGAAAATCCCATGGATGGAGGAGCCTGGTAGGCTGCAGTCCATGGGGTTGCTGAGAGTCAGACACGACTGAGCGACTTCACTTTCACTTTTCACTTTCATGCATTGGAGGAGGAAATGGCACCCCACTCCAGTGTTCTTGCCTGGAGAATCCCAGGGACGGGGGAGCCTGGTGGGCTGCCGTCTATGGTGTTGCACAGAGTCGGACACGACTGAAGTGACTTAGCAGCAGCAGGTGTAAGGTCCTCACAGGCTGCATCTTGGATGCTGGCTTCACTCCTGGATCATGGTTTTTTTCTTTATTATCACTATTGTTACTCCTGGGATATTATTATTTTTTCCCTCCCATACTCAACTTTTGTTTTAATCTAACCTAGTGTTTACTTTTACAAACTGCATCTTTTTTTTTTAAAGGGAAAGGAGTTGGGAGGAGAGGCCAGGAGTGCTGGAATGTGGCAGGAAGGGAGATGTCCGGTGAGGGAGGGAAGGAGCTGCAGAAGGACTGGCAGCCGCCACAGGCAGGGCTTCCCCGGGTCCCTGTCCCTTCCCTGAATCCCTTTTGTCCTTTCCAAGGCCTTGTCCTTTTCTGAGACCCCCCTTCTTCTCTGGGGCTCCATTGCAACAGGAAGCAGAGGCTCACAGAGGGTGGCGAGCTGCCAGGGTCACACGGCCTAGGAAGTAGCGGGGTCTGACTCCTGACGGGGCTGCCGACGGGAAAGGTCATGGCCATGCTTGCCACGCCCTCATGCCTCCTTAGATGCTAGGGTCATCTCAGGACCGCTGTCTGATGGCCACCCTGTCCTCAGTGTCCCCTCCCATCCCTGGGTGTCGCTTGTCCCCAGGCACCCCCGCTGGTTGTCCCTGGTCCTGCCAGGCCCCTCTCCTGCCACCCCACCCCTGACCACCATCCTCCCCTCTGCGAACATTTTTCCCCAACGTTTATCCCACTTCAGCCTCAGTGCAAGGACTGCCTTCTCTGAGACCCTTCCCTGCACTGGGGTGGGAGCCTCCAGTCTCCCCAGTGAGTGAGTGGCAGTGGGAGTTTGAAACTCAGGATTGGGGATCTACATGACTGGGTGTCAGAGCCGCCTCTCCTGGGCTCGACTCAAGTCAGCGTGAAGGTTTCAGACGCTCTGCAGGAGACATGCCTACCCCCAGGGGGACGCAGAGTAGGGGCCCAGGGAGGCTGTGAAGCTGAGTTTGAAGGTCAGGAGACTCTTCACTCTCACCAGCCCAGGAGTCATGTTTGCAGGGAGACAGAGTACAGGAGACTTCGACTGCCCTGAGCCTGAGTGGACTTTATTACAAGGGGATGGCGTGGTGGGCAGTGTGGGGGCCTCAGGCCTGGAATGACTGCCAACAGGCTGATTCTTCTACCATCACCTACTAATGTGCTTCAGCCACAAGCTGATAAACAGAGACTTTTAATGGCAATAAAAGTCCAATCTCCCCTATATCCACCCTGTCTGTACTGGGGTAGTTCAGCAAGCCAGGGTAATTGTCACCACTGGCTCGCCAACATGTCCCCGGGGAATAAAGGGAGCGTCAGGTGACTCTGGAGAAATGTAAGAGACCTGTGTTCGATTCCTGGGTCGGGAAGATCCCCTGGAGAAGGGAATGGCAACTCACTCCGGTATTCTTGCCTGGGAAATCCTAAGGACAGAGGAGCCTGGTGGGCTACAGTCCAGGGGGCCACAAGGAATTGGACATGGCTGAGCACACACACAATTGGGCTCTCTTAAACTAGAAAAGTGAAGTGAAAGTGAAGTTGCTCAGTTGTGTCTGACTCTTAGCGACCCCACGGACTGCAGCCCACCAGGCTCCTGCGTCCATGGGATTCTCCAGGCAAGAGTACTGGAGTGGGTTGCCATTGCCTTCTACTAGAAACAACTCTCATATTTGCTAGAGAGCTGGGGAGGCCAGTGGGGCTCGTGTGCGGCCCCTCCAGTGACAGTTAGGCTGACACTAACAAGGTTAGACCAGGCGACAGAATCTGCCCTCTCAGTACTGGAGGATTCATGGGGAGCTGGCTGGGGAGTGGTCATAGGTTTTGAACCCTGCAAAGCGCAGTCCCTGAAAAAGTCTTAATCCCACTGAGAATAATCCTGTCAAGGTACTGAAGACAAAAGGTACAGCAGCCTCCTTGCAGGAGTCAGGGGATCGGGTGCCAGTCTGGGAGTCAGGGCCTGGCCAGGGGATGTCTGTGGCTTCGTCCACAAGGACTCAACAGGCACTTCCCTGCCTTGGCTCCAGAAAATTCCAAGGTTAGAAGAGGCCTGCCCTGGCTCTTGCAAGGGGTTGATCACACAGTCTCCCATCTGCAGGGCTGCGCTGTCCCTGGACACAGACAGAGGGGGTCTTGAGTCCCTGCTAGCCAGCTTGCTGGGAGTAGGGGGAGGGCAAGTGTGTTCCCTCCTCTTCTGGCCTGGACCCTGGCCTCTGGGGACTTTGCCAGTAGGCATCAGGCATTGGAACACCAATCCTTCCCTAGCTGGCAGCAAAACGCCCAATATGGGAAAAGAATCCAAACTCCAATTTCAAGTTTTGCAGCCAGGCTTTTCCAAATAAAAGGGCAACGGAAAAGCCCCAGGGAGCTCAGAAGCCCCCTTTGTCTGTGTTCACAGGCAGAAGTGCTGATCCTTCCTCAGTCCTTTCAAACAGAAGCCCATGCTGTGTTTCCTCTGTGGCTGCATTTACTTATTCCTTCATTAGGATTTTTTTTCACTTAGTTGTGATTCTTTCTTTAGTCAGTTCAGTCACTCGGTTGTGTCCGACTCTTTGTGACCCCATGGACTGCAGTACACCAGGCTTCCCTGTCCACCACCAACTCCCAGAACTTGCTCAAAACTCATGTCCATTGCATCACAATGCCATCCAACCATCTCATCCTCTGTCGTCCCCTTCTCCTCCCTTCAGTCTTTCCCAGCATCAGGGTCTTTTCCAATGAGTAGGTTCTTTGCATCAGGTGGCCAAAGCATTGGAGCTTCAGCTTCAGCATCAGTCCTCCCAATGAACACCCAGGACTGATCTCCTTTAGGGCGGACTGTTTGTGTTAGGTAGGTAGAATAGGGAAAAAGAGTCCAAAATGCTGGTGGCTAAAAGATAAGCAAGGGAAAAGCCTGCAAAAATAGAACAAAGGACTGTCTGAGGACCGGAGTGAGGACCTCCGGTGAAACAAACAACACTCCCGGCTGGCCCAGTTTACATAGGACAGGCCCAGGGAGAGAAAAGCATACAAAAAGAGGAGCCAAAGCTCTCTCTCTCCTGCGCACTGGGGCGCTCTTCTCTTCGCATCTTTCGATCGACGTGCCCTCACGCCTCGAAGATGGATTTTCCTGCTGTCTTCTAAATAAAATAGAGCTGTAACACTGAGCTGTAACACTGATTTGTCTAAGAGCTATAACATGGTCTGTTCAAGACCTGAGAGCTATAACACGGTCTGTCCAAGACCCGAGAGCTGTGACACGCCAAAGGGGCTTTAATGTCCATCACTCCAAATCTTTGTTGTGATGAGACAAAAACCGAGGAGCATACACTCGTCTGACAGTTGGATCTCCTTGCAGTCCAAGGGACTCTCAAGAGTCTTCTCCAACACCACAGCTCAAAAGCATCAATTCTTTGGTGCTCAGATTCTTTCTTAGCCATGTGAAGAAAATTACAGGTCAAAGTACATAACCACTTAACAGCTTTCACCTGCCCTCTCTACCTACCTGTACAGGAGTGGTTGCATAGGCGAGAACACTGGACAGACAGGGTTCCTCCGAAGACAGGCTTTGATGCCGACCAACATTTAGGATTAGGAACTGATAGTCCAGTCAGTTAGTCATCTGGATCTTCGTGACTCTTACAGCCTTCCTTTTGTGCACTTCCTATTTAGCCATTTTACAGTACTTTTTCACAGCTTGTTAGCATATCTCTCACCAGAGTAAGAAGGGAGAAGAAAGAAGAAAAATGTCAATTAATACATTTTCCTTTACTTGCTTATCATGTTGGTGAAAGACTAGAGAGAAGCAGAGTTAGATGTTCACCAGTTAAAAAAAAACTTAAGATAATATGAAGGTTTCTATTACATATTCTAATATTCCTCTCCTTTGGTTGTTTAGTTGCATAGTCATGTCTAACTCTTTTGCAGCCCCCTGGACTGTAGCCCACCAGGCTCCTCTCTGTCCATGGGATTTCCCAGGCAAGAATATTGGAGTGTGTTTCCATTTCCTACTCCACGGGATCTTCCCGACTCAGGGATGGAACCTGTGTCTCCTGCATTGGCAGGTGGATTCTTTACCACTGAGCCACCTGGGAAGCCCATTCTCCTCCTTACCAAGACTTAAAAGATGGGCTGATTATTTGCGGTTGTATGAAATGAGAAATCAATATGCTATTAACAATCTGGTAACTTTTTAAAGGTTAATTTTTATTGGAGTGTGGTTGCTTTACAATGTTGAGTTAGTGTCTTCAGTACAGCGAAGTGAATCAGTTATACAAATACATACATCCCCCGCTTTTGGATTTCTTTCCCGTTTAGGTCACTGCAGGGCATTAAGTAACGCTCGCTGTGCTATGCAGTAGGCGCTCACTAGTTATCTGTTTTATGCACAGTATCAGTAGTGTATATGCATCAATCCCAGTCTCCCAATCCATCCCACACTCCTTTCCCCTTGGTATCCACATATTTGTTCTCTGTGTCTGCATCTCTATTTCTGCTTTGCAAATAGTGTCAGTTCAGTTCAGTTCAGTCGCTCAGTCATGTCCGACTCTTTTCGACCCCATGAATCGCAGCACGCCAGGCCTCCCTGTCCATCACCAACTCCTGGAGTTCACTCAGACTCACATCCACCAAGTCAGTGATGCCATCCAGCCATCTCATCCTCTGTCGTCCCCTTCTCCTCCTGCCCCCAATCCCTCCCAGCATCAGAGTCTTTTCCAATGAGTCAACTCTTCTCATGAGGTGGCCAAAGTACTGGAGTTTCAGCTTCAGCATCATTCCTTCCAAAGAAATCCCAGGGCTGATCTCCTTCAGAATGGACTGGTTGGATCTCCTTGCAGTCTAAGGGACTCTCAAGAGTCTTCTCCAACACCACAGTTCAAAAGCATCAATTCTTTGGCACTCAGCCTTCTTCACAGTCCAACTCTCACATCCATACATGACCACTGGAAAAACCATAGCCTTGACTAGACGAACCTTTGTTGGCAAAGTAATGTTTCTGCTTTTGAATATGCTATCTAGGTTGGTCATAAGTTTCCTTCCAAGGAGCAAATAGCGTCATCTATACCATTTTTCTAGATTCCATGTATGTGTGTTAATATACAATATTTGTTTTTCTCTTTCTGACTTAATAGACTTAAGCATTTTGGCAGCTTTAAATGGACACCAATAATTTCCAGCCCAGCGACATCACTCCCAGGTATTCATTCTACAGATGTTGCCCCACACATGTTAAATATGTATGCAAGGCTATTCAATGCAACTTTCCTGTAATAACAAAGGATTGATATTGATGGAATAAATATTCGCTGACTAAACAAACATTTCTTGGTGGAACAAAGCCCATCCATAAAGGACCTATTAAGTGAAAAAGTACCTAATCACGTAGTAATTGGACCCATTGAATTGATGGTTTGTTTCTTTCTTTATTTATATGAGACAGAGTGGAGTGCTGGGGCAGGTGCCCTGTTCAGGGCGTCCTCTTTATTGTTTGAGTTGAATGGCCTCAGAGAGCAGAGAGAAGCAGGGTTTGGGACCAAGGTCTGAGGGGCTGTCCCCTCAGTGGCACTCCAGTACCAGTCCCTGGAGTGTAGGGGTGGGGGGCTCCAGCAGTGCCCGTTCCTGGGGTGTAAGGGTGGGAGGCTCCACCGGTGCCTGTTCCTGGAGTGCAGAGCAGGGGGGCTCCACCGGTGCCTGTTCCTGGAGTGTAAGGGTGGGGGGCTTCACCAGTGCCAGTCCCCAGAGTGTAGGTGGGCTGCAGAACATCTCTGAGCCTTGGCCTTAAACCGAGGTGGCTGATGTACATTTCAGAAGATTTTCCTAAGAATGAGGGAAGATGTACATACAATGCCTGTGAGCGGAGCTGGGAAATGGTGCTGCCTCCTCCTCTCACTGCGCGAAGGATCTGCAAACCTCTGCCCAACCCTTGACAATGCCAACGAAAGACTAGCACTTGCCGTCTGCCTCTACAAGGATTGAGTCACTGGCCAGTGCAGTCGCTGACTTTCAACACCCCCTGAAAGGAGTTCAAGGAGGAAATCAGGAGGGAGGCCCTCTGTGCTCTGGGAAAAACTGGCAGAACACGTCTTCAGATAGTGACATGTTTTCTCAGGGGGAGAAGACTTTATGAGCCCGATTTCTTACATCTTCTCATATTGCGAAAGGCACTAAAATCACTGAATGACATCTGCTCCTCGTGATGAACCACAAGCCAAAACGCGTTCCTGGCTGCGCGCACCCTCTTCACAAAACTGACGGACGGTGCTGCCTCCCGCCGCTTCCGACAGCTCCTTGGGGCTAGCTGAGGCGCTGTCTCCCAGGCTCTAGCCCTCATTTTGCCCCAAATAAAACCTAAGGCACAGCTGTCATCTTGTGCTTTTTTCCCCAGTCGACACACAGCTCTCATCTTGTGCTTCCCCCCGCCACCCACCGAGTCGACAAGCAGCTTTAGCTCCTCTGCCTCCCCAGTGATGCTGTGCAGCTGGGTCCCTTCACCGTCCCCTTCTCCAGAGAAGGGGAGGGGCCTCCCCAGGACCCCACGGCCAGGAAGGGCCGAGCAGGGATTTGAACTGAGGCTGTGTGGGCCCAGAGTGCGAGCTCTTTGCTTCTTCGGGAGCTTGTGTAGGCGAGGGGCCCTGGTGAGCTGTGAGGTTGTCCCCGGCCATCTGCTGAAAGGACCAGAGGAGGGACACAGGAGACAAGGGAGGGCAGGAGGCAGACTTGCCATAAAGGAAGGCAGCGCTGAGCCTCCGGGTGCCTCGGGGAGAGGGTCCCAGGGGCAGAGGGGATGGGGCGGGAGGATGAGAAAGGACAGCTGCAGACGAAACGTGCCCTGGAGGAGGAGGCCTGCGCTCCGCAGACCCTGGGTCTGAAGCTGCACCAGTGTCAGAACTCTAGCCGTTCCAAGAGCTGACTTTGATACGTAAGAGATGAGGTCTGGAAACTTTCAGGAGAGGCAAACGGCTGGCCCGACGTGGCAGCTTCTGAGATATTTTCCTTGGCATACCATACTTTGCAGAGGGTCCAAACTCATCATCACCCATTGGTGACAGTTCCAACGAGGGCACCAAGTATAGATGTGACATTGAACCTGGGCACTCCGACTGTTCTGTGAAAGAGCTGTTTCCATAGATACAGACTCTTTACCAGAGAAACGGCATGAGGTCACCTGGGACAGAAATAGAGCTGTCTTATTTGTTCCAGAATAAAGTAACTTTTAGGCGGTTCAGTCAACGGGAGAATTAAAGACTCTCTGTCATTATGTCCAAATAATTCTCATGCATCTGAACGATCTTCCCAAAGAAGGCTGTCAATCACTTTATTGCAGAGGACATATAAGAGTCAAATATTTAAGAAAAATGAGGTCCTTGATTTGTAGGTTGAAACATAATATTTGTTTATTGAAAAGGAAATCTATGAATATATGAACAGAAGAACTTGTTTCCCATGATTATGCAAATACCATCTGGGTCCTGTCCCAGGCAATTTTATTGCTTTTATCAGGAAGTGAAGACAAAAGCTATTTTTAACAATATTTTTATTATAAAAGTAATAAATATTCATTGAGGAATATTGGGAGAATAAAGAACACAAAAGAGAAAACAAAACCCCCAAATTTCATACAACCTTTCCTTGACTCCAAGTTTTAGTCTTTTATTCCCTTCTTTTATTCCTCATTCTGTGTTTCTTAAAAATATGTCATAGTGCATATGATTTTTTATATGTAGTATAAAATATTTTATATATAATATGTAAGTGTATATAATTTTCTCTCTTAATATGACACTCTAGATATTGGTATTATGCCTACTCTTTATTCTGTTTTTTTTTTTAAATAACAAGTATAGAATTCTAAACAAAATCAAAGTATTATATTATAAACATCTATAAATTTGTGTTTTTCTTTAAATAGCATTAGGGCTTCTCTGGTGGGTCAGATGGAATTTTCCCATGTCATCAAATTTGCCGGAGCTTACCACCTAACTGTAACCAACATTCAGTTCAGTTCAATCGCTCAGTCATGTCCTACTCCCTGCGACCCCATGAATTACAGCACATCAGGCCTCCCTGTCCATCACCAACTCCCGGAGTTCACTCAGACTCACGTCCATCAAGTCAGTGATGCCATCCAGCCATCTCATCCTCTGTCGTCCCCTTCTCCTCCTGCCCCCAATCCCTCCCAGCATCAGAGTCTTTTCCAATGAGTCAACTCTTCACATGAGGTGGCCAAAGTACTGGAGCTTCAGCTTTAGCATCATTCCTTCCAAAGAAATCCCAGGGCTGATCTCCTTCAGAATGGACTGGTTGGATCTCCTTGCAGTCCAAGGGACTCTCAAGAGTCTTCTCCAACACCACAGTTCAAAAGCATCAATTCTTTGGCACTCAGCTTTCTTCACAGTCCAACTCTCACATCCATACATGACCACTGGAAAAACCATAGCCTTGACTAGATGGACCTTTGTTGGCAAAGTAATGTCTCTGCTTTTGAATATGCTATCTAGGTTGGTCATAGCTTTTCATCCAAGGAGTAAGCGTCTTTTAATTTCATGGCTGCAGTCACCATCTGCAGTGATTTTGGAGTCCAAAAAAATAAAGTCTGTCACTGTTTCCACTGTTTCCCCATCTTTAAATATCTTCAGATAGGAACCTTCCTATCAGTCCAGTGGTTAAGACTTCACCTTTCAATGCAGAGGGTGTGGGTTTGAGCCCTGGTTGGGGAGCTAAGCTGCCGCATACCCTGTAGCCAAACAAAACAGAACATGAAACAGAAGCAGTGTTGTAAAAAATTCAATAAAGACTTTTAAAATGGTCCACGTAAAAAAAAAAAATCTTAAAAACTAGAATCTTCAAATGTTTGTCCATAGATGGATATTTATGTGAATGGACCGATTTTTAACATAAAGGGAAAGTATTTCCTGGAGCCATCACATACTTTCCCACATGATTCATGTAATGGTTCATGGGATCTCATTATTTGGCTTTTCAATTGTTTATTTTCAGGCACGTAGATTGCTTCCAATTGTCATTATTACAAAATTGAGTTGTTTAGCAACTTCACCTACTGCCTTTTAGTAGAATTTCCCAAAGGCTTTCAAGTGGCCAGAGGCTCTGTGACCAGATTGCTCTCTGAAAACCTCGAACCAAGTTGTGTGTCTTCAGAAGCAGTCACATGCCTACTTTTCTATATCTTTGCCAACAAGGAGTTGTTAATCTTATTTCACTTAGAATTTTAGAATTATCTGAATTATTTTAAATTCATTCTTTGATAAAGTTCAAACATTTTACATTTATTTATGGGTTCCTTACATTGCTCTTCAGTCACTAAGTCGTATCTGTTTCTGTGACCCCATGGACTGCAGTACACCAGGCCTCCCGATCCCTCACTATCTTCCAGAATTTGCCCATATATTATTTCTTTGTAATTCCTTAATCACTTATTTTACCTTCTTTTTCAGTTGGCATAGATTTGTCTTTTTCTTAATGATTTGTAAATGGCTGTGATACATTATGGCTTCCCTCATAGCTCAGTTGGTAAAGAATCCATCTGCAATGCAGGAGACCCCAGTTCAATTCCTGGGCCGGGAATATTCCCTAGAGAAGGGATAGGCTACCCACTCCAGTATTCTTGAGCTTCCATTGTAGCTAAGTGGGTAAAGAATCTGCTTGCAATGCAGGAGATCTAGGTTCACTTCCTGGGTTGGGAAAATCCCCTGGAGAAGGGAAAGGCTACCCACTCCAGTATTCTGGCCTGGAGAATTCCATTGACTATATAGTCCATGGGATTGCAAAGAGCTGGACACAACTGAGTGACTTTCACTATAACTTCACACTATAGCTTGATACACTGAGACTCTCAAACCACTACCATTTATTTTGGAACAATTTCCACTCATTTGTCTTTAAACTTGAGTATGGAGTTTTCAGATATACAAACTGTTCTCATTTTATACAGTCAATTATTCTCTTGATGGTTTTTGCCTGAGGTTTGAGGTCTTTGGCACCCTCAGATATTATAAAGTCAACATATTCTTCTGTAGTAATTTACACTTTTATTTTCATACATTGCATTTTTTCAGTCCATTCAATTTAATCTATTTTAAGACAGATGGTGAAGCAAGGGCATCATTTGTAGGCTAAGTGTAAAGTGAGAAAATTTTTTAGCAAATAGTTTTCCTGGTAGTAGCCTTTACCTGTCAGTTTTATGTATCACATCCCTCTCAGTTGCATTTGTCTGGGAAACTAATTCATGCCAGAGTCCTGGAGCCACTGTGAACTGGGAGGCCAGTGTGAACTGGGAGGGCCTGGAGACTTGCTTTCTGGGCATATGGAACCGTGCACACCTCTCTCTTCTGAGAGGGTGCAGGAGGGGAGAGACGGGGAAGGTTGAATCAGGGATCAGTTTTCACTTCTGACAAGATGTATGGCTTTGGGCGAGTTGGCTCTCTTTCTCATGCCCAGTCTCCTTGTCTACAAAGGCGAGCCCAGGCCATGAAGACGTCTAGGTCCTTCTTGTCTCTAATGACCCAGTGGCCCTGCAGGGCGGGTGGGGCTCAGGGGTGTGCATGCCAGGGTTCAGGGAGCTGGTGGGGCCTCTGCTCTGTGAGTCAGCACTGGGAGCAGATGCCAAAACCAGTAGCTGCAAAGGCTGATGTGGAAGTCTCTGAGAGACTTCACGGATGGAGGGCGGGTCCTGTGGGAGAAAGAGCGGGTGGCTTCCAGCGTCCTGCTTAAGCCCCCCTGAGCCTGTGCCAGGTTCTTGCAGAAATGATGTGCCAAGTCACTGTTGGCTTTCCAGTGGGATGGGTGAGGGCTTTAGCCCTGGTGTGGTGCCAGGAAGGTGTTTTCAACTCCAAAGGCAGCATCTTACCCAGAAAAATTCTCATCCTCAGTAGCAAACTTGGATCCAAGCTTTCTCACAATTCAGCAATCTGCCTCGCTCTTTGGTTTCTGTTCTCTGCTGGGGTGTAAAGATTGTTGCCCAAATCTGGGCTTCGGTTCCTACCCTGTAGCAACATTTCTTTGGGCAACTCATGTCAAATGATATGGCCCATTTTCCTTGGCTCAGCCTGAATGAGAGCCCTCAAAACTGCAGAGCTGCACTCAAAGATCCATAAAAAGTTTTCTGATTCCAAGCTTTCTGAATGTGACCCAGCACCATTCCGTTCCCCGCTTCGTTTGTAGGGCAGTGTGCAGGAAAATTAGAAATAAGAATCGTGAAGTGCCATTCCATTTAGCAGAGATAACCAAAAGATGCTTGAAGATCCCAAAGGATAACTTTGGAATACCAGATTTCCACCATTCTGTCGGTAGAGGTTCTGTTCTGCCAAGGTTATACCCGTGTTCAGAAGCAATGACAAGGACAATGGCCTGTTGTTGACAATTTAGTACAGGAAAAAAATCAGAATTTTGATTCCAAATCCAGAGAGTAACAAATTTCAAATAAACAATCGAATAAAAGATTACTTTTCTTTTTCGATTTTTTTTTTTCCGTTTAGACTTTAAAATAAAATTGCTACTCTCCGGTTGCACTGTGGTCCAGTAAAGCTTTAATTTGTTCTTTGTAGTCATTTTCTTCATCCTCAGGCCCCCTTTACATAGTTATGTTCCTGCCTGGCATCTGAGGCCGTGACCCCTGGTGAAGGGTTCCTGGAGACAGAAGCCCTGAGGGGCTCCCTGTCCATGTGGCAGGAGGGGAAGAGTTGGGCTTCGGGAAATAGTGGCGGGAGGAATGAGTGTGAAGCAACAGGTGAACTTGGGGCCCGACAGAACGTCCCCAGAGTGGTTGGGGGGCCGGGGAAGAGGCATGGGCGAGCAGGAGCATCCCTGAGCGATGCCTGCTGCCGCCTGATAGCAAGACTCTGCATGCTGGGTGTTCACAGCCTTTCCAGGTCTTTCCTCCTGGCATTTGGAAGCACATGAAAGATTGTCTTTCTCTCTCTCACTCCATTTATTCATTCACTCAATTATTTACTTACATCAGTGTGGTCTCATGACTTTGATATTGCACTTTCAATTATAACCGCATACAACATCATCTCGTTCAAATTGCTTGGTTTTGGCTATTGGGACTATTGGGCTACAGTGGGCTCCTGTGTCCCTTGCAACACCTTTACTGCCCATTTGCAAGTTTTTCCCTTTGTAAGTTTTTGAACATCTTATTTTCAGCGCTACAAGATGATTCAGGCTTGTTTTCTATATTTTCCACTATAGCCCTAGAATCATCCATTCCTCCAAGGAGCACTGGTTCCTTGTACTGAAGTATCCTTTCATCAAAGTACTAGAAACCAAGATTTGGGCACAAGATGTATACATTACGCTTTTAAACTATTGCTTAAAATTTATTTCTAATATTCTTTACCAGATGTCATAATTCTTTTAGACAGGTTGACTCTTTTACATTTTTCACTATTATAAACTATGGCCTTCCCTGGTGGCTCAGTGGGAAAAGAATCTGCCTGCAATGTGGTAGACCTGGGTTCGATCCTTGGGTTGAAAAGATTCCCTGGAGAAGGGAATGGCTACCCACTCCAGTATTCTGGCCTGGAGAATTCCATGGAAGGTATAGTTCATGAGGTCGCAAAGAGTCGGACATGACTGAGCAACTTTCACTTTCATTCACTTTCTTTAAACTATGTCCGGTGAATCCTGTAAGCAGGTGTAGTGGAATTTTAGAGGAATCTCATTGCAGCCTGTATTTCGCCATAATGACCTCTAAAATAATTTCACTTGTTGCCTTTAGTTGTAGAAACAGAAGTGTGTGCAAATGAGTATCGGATCCTCTTGGCTGTGGAGCAATTCCCCTGCTCCTCCTGTTCACTCTCTCCCAACCAGAACCGCTCATCCCAGGACAGGTGACAGGGAAAGTAAATACCTGAAGGCTGTTGACCTTGCTCTGGTCTGCAGCCCCCATGAGATACCTCCCTGCCTTTGAATATATGAATATATTCATATTCTCCCAGTGGGGACCGAGTCAATCATTAGCTATCCCTGAGATCTCTAGGTGGACACAGCTTCACAGGATCCTTGCAGAGTAGGAGTAGATGCCCAATATGGTTAATTTGTAAAACATCAAGAGTTCAGTTTAACCTCATAGGACAGACTGAGGATGGGTGTTAGACTCTTTTATCAGCAGGTTTCCACTGAGGGTTCAGATTTCCATCTTACACAGCATCTTCTGTTTTAATCCTCTGTTGCCCTTGCTGGGTGGTCTCCCCAAGCATGGTTTGGAAGGAGCTGTTGGTTCCTTCCTCTTGCTGTTTGCTCTCAAATCCCACAGGGCACAAAGCCATAAAATTTTTTTTTAATACGTAGCTGACATATTTAGTCACGGGCACATTACTTAAAAGGCTTGAAATGGCCACACAGAGTAGGGCAGAATCATCTCAGGATATTGTCTTTGTCTCTGGTTTGCATATAAGGCATGAGGATATGGAAGACACTGTCGACACACGTTGGTTTCTACAAGTTTTGAGGAAAAACTGTGAAATTCTCTTTGCTTATACTCAGGCTGTATACCAGAATATTCTCTCTCTCTCTTTTTTTTTGCTTTCTTTTCAGTTTTTTTTTTTTTTTTTAACTGGAGGACAATTGCTTTACAATATTAATTTCTGCTGTACAACAAAGTGGGCTTCCCAACTGGCTCAGTAGCAAAGAATCCAGGCAATGCAGGAAACGGATTTGATCCCTGGGGTGGGAAGATACCCAGGAGGAGGAAATGGCAACCCACTCCAGTATTCTTGCCTGGGAAATCCCACGGACAGAGGAGAATGATGGACTGCAGTCTGTAGGGTCACAAAGAGCTGGGCAAGCTGAGTGAGCACACGCTTACAACAAAGGGAATCAGCTCTATGTTAACATATGTCTGCTTCCTCTTGGACCTCTCTCCCCACCCCCATCCCACTGCTCTAGGTCATCACAGAGCCCCGGAACTGAGCCCTCTGTGTTATAAAACAGCTTCACACTAGCTATCTATTCCACACATGGTAGTGGATATATGTCAGTCCTTGTCTCCCAGTTCGTCCCTCTCTCTCCTTCCCCGGCCTGTATCCACATGTTGCTGTTGTTCAGTCACTCAGGTGTGTCTGACTCTACGACCGTAGGCTTCTGCAGCACGCCAGGCTTCCCTGTCCTTCACTGTCTCCTGGAGTTTGCTCAAACTCATATCCATTGAGTCAGTGATGCCATCCAATCATCTCATCTTCTGCCATCCCAGTCTCCTCCTTCCTTCAATCTTTTCCAGCATTAGGGTCTTTTCCAATGAGTTGACTCTTCATATCAGGTGGCCACAGTATTGAATCTTCAGCTTCAGCGTCAGTCGTTCCAATGAGTAGTCAGGGTCGATTTCCTGTAGGATTGACTGGTTTGATCTCTTGAAAATCAAGGGATTTTCAAGAATCTTCTCCAGCACCACAGTTCAAAAGCATCAGTTGTTTGGTGCTCAGCCTTTTTTATGGTTCAACTCTCACATCTGTACATGACTACTGGAAAAATTATAGCTTTGACTACATGGACTTTCATCGGCAAAGTGATGTCTCTGTTTTTTAATATGCTGTCTAGGTTTGTCAAAGCTTTTCTTCCACGGAGCAAGCGTCTTTTAATTTCATGGCTACAGTCTATCCACAGTGATTTTGGAGCCCAAGAAAATAAAGTCTATCACTGTTTCCATTTTTCCCCCCATCTATTTGCCATGAAATGATGGGACCGGATGCCATGACCTTTGTTTTTTGAATGTTGAGTTGTAAGGCAGCTTTTTCACTCTCCTCTTCCATATATCCACATGTCTAACTCCACGTCTCTATTCCTGCCCTGCAAATAAGATCATCTGTACCATTTTCCTAGATTCCATACGTATGCATTAGCATACAACATTTGTTTTTCTCTTTCTGACTTAATTTACTCTGTATGACAGACTCTAGGTCCATCCACATCATTAGAAATGACCCAATGTCATCCCTTTTTAAAAGCCATAAATTATTTAACACCTTTAACTTCACCTTACATTCACTTTTAAATGTTTTATTTAAAATTGTGCAGAGAGGTCCAAGCTTGCAGAGCTCTGCATGGAGAATTCACTTTTAAATGTTTTATTTAAAATTGTCCTGAGAGGTCCAGCCTTGCAGAGCTCTGCATGGAGAGTTCCGTGTAAAGCATGGTACAAACAACAGGATGTGGAATCAGAAAACCAATGAACCAACCAAGCAAGCACCCAACCAACAGATTATAGGGTTGTTTATCTCTGATGGACTTGAGGTTGTGACTTTACAGTTCTGTCATTCCTGGGAAGTGATTCAGTCTCAGAGACGAGAGTGCTTAGCATCATGTATGAAGACATCCTACATCTAGAAAACAGTGAAGACTTCTTTTCCTTGCCTTCCTTCCTCCTGTCTTCCTCCATCCCTTGTGGACTGTCTCCTCCTTTATCTCTCAACGGGAATAGAAGGAAACACACTTCCCTCTAGGCTTTGGAGACAAGGCCCACCCAGGTTTGTGCGGGTTGTGAAAGGCTGCCCACGTTTGTTTTACCCAATCGCTTACTAATAAGACCACTCCCACCAAAGACAACTCTAAGATATTGCTGTGAGAGCCCTTGCTGAATCATACAAAATTGCTTCCAGAAGTTGGTTAAGCCATGCATCAAAATCGGAACCCATTTTCCCCTTTCTCATTTTATTTCTCCAAGTTGTGACATAAATTATGCTTACAGAAACAAGAAGGTCATCGTAGAGCCTTTAGTATATTCTGCAAAATACAGAGGTTAACCTGCCAGGTGGGATTATGATGATAAGATAATGAATGCAATACCATGCACAAAACCTGGCACAGATGTGCTTTAAACTTTTCAAAATACTCAGGAGTGCTTTGAGTTAAAAAATGCAAGCTTGAACATTTAAACATTGAGTAAACAGTACTCTGAATTTGAAACATTTTTTTTGTTAGTATGTATTTAAAAAATTTTTAACTGGAAGAAAATTGCTTTACAATGTTGTATCAGTTTCTGCCATACAAGAACACAAATCAATTGTACTATACACACACCCCCCCCCCACACACACACACATACGTATATACGTCCCCTCCCTCTTGAGCCACCCTCCTTTCCCCCAACCCCATCCCTCTAGGTCATCAGAGGGCGCCAGGCTGGGCTCCCTGTGTTATACAGCAAGTTCTCGCAAATTAGCTGTTTTACACATGATACTGTATATATGTCAGTGCTACTTTCTCAGTTCGTCTCACCCTCTCCTTCCCTCGCTATGTCCACAGGTTTGTTCTCTATGTCCGCATCTTCATTCTTCCCTGCAAATAGGGTCATCAATACCATTTTTCTGGATTTCACTATGGACAATAGTATGGAGATTCCTTAAAAAATTAGAAATAAATCTACCTTGTGATCCAACAACTCCACTACTGGGCATAAACCCTCAGAAAACCACAGTTCTAAAAGACATGTGTTCCCCAATGTTCATTGCAGCCCTGTTTACAATAGCCAGGACATGGAAGCAACCTAGGTGTCCACTGACAGATGAATGGATTAAGAAGTTGTGGTGCAGATATACAATGGAGTATTATATGTTTAATCACTTCAGTCACGTTCGACTCTTTGTGACCCAGTGGACTGTAGCCTGCCAGGTTCCTCTGTCCATGGGATTCTCCAGGCAAGAATCCTGGAGTGGGTTGTTATTTTCTACTCAAGGGGATCTTCCCAACCCAGGGCTTGAACCGATTCTCTTATATCTCCTGCGTTGGCAGGCAGGTTCTTTACCACTAGCGCCACCTGGGAAGTCCAGTGGAATATTACCCAACCATAAAAAGAACAGATTTGAGGCAGTTGTAGTGAGGTGGATAAATCTATAGCCTGTTATACAGAGTGAAGTAAGTCAGAAAAAGGAAAATAAATATTGTATATTAGCATATATATATATATATATATATATGGAAGTTAGAAAATTAATTTGAAACATTCTTAATTGATTTATATATTTGGTTCCTGTGTATCTTTTGTTCCACTTGTATTCTTAAGATAGCTTCATAAAATATTATTCAAAGGCAGGACTCTGTCTTACAGGATTCACTGTATTCTTGGGCTCAGAGACTGCTATAGCTGGAACTCATGCTTGCACCCTGCTGGCTTGGAGGTCCTAGACTGCTAGGTAAGAACACTTCTGTCCATGAAATTGTTCCACTAAATAGAACATGAAATGGTTCCACTAAACTGGAAGGAGAGATTTCCACATAGCCACTGGGAGACCCTCATGGCCTGGGATTCACAGCCAGAAAAGGAGTTAGTCTGCTGGCTGGAGTTATTGATTCTGATTATCAGGGCAAAATGGGGCACAGAAGACCGTGGCTACATGGACTGAGCCTGGAACCCAGGGGATTCTCTGAGCACCTCCTTGTACTTCTATGTAAGAACTAACTCATCATTAAGTTTAATGGGAAGCTAGAAAGACCAAAGGCGAGGCGGGATCAGCAAGGACACGGACGCTTTGGGTGTGAAAACTTTGGCTCTTCTTCCAGGTAGAAAACCCAGAGTGGCCAAATCCTGGCTGATAGAGATAGTAGAAGAAGCGGCCGTAGACACCAACGTGGCTTCATGACAAGCAGCCAATAAGAGACCATAGAGGCTTTACATATTTTCTGTTTGCTCATTACAAATAAGTATTTTTTTCTATATATTAACCATTCTTCACTCTCTTCCTCATTTTTATTTTATGTGCAAGGTTTTGGAAATTAATTTTTATAATTTATGCAGAAAACCTCAGTGGGACAGTGACTGAATTGGAGGAATAATTAATACATCTGATAACTGATACAACAATTATTGGGACTATGACTCCTCAATCTTGAGAAAGAGTGAGCATTTCTTCACCTCCAAGATGCACGGCTGGGTCTTGTTAGGAAGAAGATAGAGTGGTTTTGTGGTTTCTCAGGGATTTTGCGGGGCTTCCCAAGTGGCTCAGATGGTAAAGAATCTGCCTGCAATGCAGGAGACCCAGGATTGATCCCTGGGTAGGAAAGATCCCCTGGAGAAGGAAATGGCAACCCACTCCAGGATTCTTGCCTGGAGAATCCCAGGCACAGAGGAGCCTGTCTGGCTACAGTCCATGGGGTCACAAAGAGTCGGACAGCACTGAGCGACTAACACTTTCACTTTCAGGAGTTTGTGCAGAGCCTTGGTGTGAAGGCAGAAGAGCTAGAGCTCCAAGCTCACCCTCACCGCCAGACCTGCAGAAGGAAAGATAGACCCTTTATGAATTTTCCCTTGTCAGCTGGCAAGTCCTGGTCAGCGGAGGGCCCTGGAGAGACATTGCCGGAGGAAGAGACTTCCCTCCCTGGATCCAAGCTGTTCCCCCGGCAGGCTCCTGCTGCGGATGCAACCTCTCCAGTGTCCCAGCTCCCACAGCCTGGGGGACGTTCCCACGTAAGCTGGCTGCAGTGTGGGCGGATGCTACGGTGCCAGCTCGTGGGTGCCTGGCAGCCGGCACGTGGCTTGAAGCAAAACACCTCCCCCAACACACCTGCTCATGAAGTTTCCCTGGTTCTCCAGAGAACACTTTCCAGCAGGTTCTAGAGGGCTGGGTCCCAGCAAGTTCTGCTGATGACACTGCAGCATCTTCTCTGCTGGCTGCTGAGGTTGCTCTGTGAGTGTTCTGTCCTAAAGACCTGGTGGGGGTGCGGGGAGTAGGGGGCACCCCTCGAGCATTCTGTCTCAGCCCGGGGGTAGCTGCACCTTCCAGCTGCAACCCCGTATGCTCTAGACAGCTCTTCTTTTCTTCCCAGTCAATCCTTTGTGGCTCCAATCCCCCTTTTAACTCAATTTTTATAACAAACTTTCCCTGTGTACATTACTGTGTGGTTTCTGTCTCCTGGTTGGACTCTAATTGACACAACACTATAATCTTTGGAGGGTAAGAGAGACAAGTTCGAAAACGTAAAAATTGACTTGGCATTGAATAAACCACACACCGCTCCCGCTCTTGCAATATGAAACGTCTTCTTCACCAGTTGCGTGTTTGGTTCCTGTGTGTCTTAGATCTGTTCCTTTTGCTGAAATAGCTCCATAAACATCACTTAAAGGCAGTTTGTGAGCTTCATCTTCTCCAGCGTCGACCAGCTTAACGCATCCAATACCTCCCTTTCAGGAAAGCGTTGCTAGCCGAGTCCCTACAGTGCTTGCCAGCCTAAGCTTGGTCAAGCTGGACACCATCTGGCACTCCGGGCAGCTTAAACTGGGGATGTGGAGGACGGAATTTTACCAAATTGAATGCGTGCATGATGGTGAAGTCCTTGTGTCTCATGGCCTGACCTCAAACTGCAATCTTAAATGAAAGAAGAAAAAAACAAAAACCCTCCAGAACTTCAAAGGAAAATTGCTTTTTAATTCCTCAGAGGAATGGCAGCTAAGAGCAAAGCCCTTGCAGCTGTTCCGGATATAGATTTAGGAAATTATTTCAACTCGCGATACTAGACCTCTTCAGCTGAAGCAATCAGAACCAGTCCTGGCCTGGCAGTCCCTCTCCAGGGCAGCCAGACTGGGCATAGCTGTCTCATTCTGATTGCTGGGAGTTGTTTTTCTCTCAGGAAGGCTGGCTTTCCTTTCCCCCATCTGCTAAATAAAATATGATCTGGATCACTGTTCTTTTTTTCAACCTTTAAAGGGAGCGGCTTTTCTTGTTGAATTCATATGCTTGAATCGCCCCCAAGCCCTCTCCCCGTAGGCACCTTTCACATCTGCTCGTATGAATCGGAAGCCAGAAAACATGTATGGGTGTGCCCCACATCTGTTCACAAAGCCTTGCAGATGGGACACGGGTGGCTAGGGAATGAACTGAAATGAAAGGAGATGGTGTCTTCACAGGGGAGGGCCATAAAGCACCCCCCGGGCGCTTTTCTGGAGCACTGTCGCTCTTCCAAATGAATCTGGGGATTTTTCTGGGAAGAAGAGGGTGTGGTGAGCAAGGGGGGAAAAGTGAGTCTGCCCCCGCAGTTAATGCGCCGCGTCATCCTGGACTGTTGCCTCCCCACCCCGGCTGCATCCTCACTGGCAACCAGAAGGGTCGGGATTCCTTCGAGTTCAGGAATGTTATTACCTGAAGTTTCCTTCCAAATTCCTCGGAAAGAACCCCACCCTGGAAAAAAAAAAAAAAAAACTGTGGCAGCGGCAAGCCCCAGATTCCCCTGCCAAGAGGCTGAGTAGCTGTGTGATGTGGGAAAGACCACGTCCACCCACTCGGACCATAAGGGCGAAGATGACCAAGTTTATTGGAGGGTGGTCCGCAGGTGGAAGTTCCACAGGATGGTCTTTATAAAAAGGGGTGGGGGGTGGGGGTAAGCTCAAAGCTTTGGAAGTTAAACTGGCAGAAGGCTCCAAGCAGGACAGGATCAGAGGAGGAGGGAAACCAGCCCTCAGATGAGAGTCCAGCGTGGGCTCCAGTGAGGGGGGACGGGTGAGGAAGGGCTCTGTGGTTCCCACATGGTGAAGCATGCTTCAGGCGGGATTTGGAGCATTTTGCCAGGAATCCTGCTGTGCCTCATTGCTCAGGCCCTAGGTGGACATCTCAGGAGCGTACCAACCTTGTTAGGAGATGGGGAGACCCCAGTCTTTGGGGAGCCCCCTCACAATCCAACCAGACCCTGCTATTTTCCAAAGAAGAGATGGATTACATAACAATGTGGTTGGGAAGACTTGTCCCCAGTTCCCAGTCATGTTGCGAGACTGCCCCTCCATCAACCCCCATGCCCCGATATTCCTACTTCCATCTGCTCTGCCTCTGGTCACTGCTTTCTACCAGCTCTGAGCTCTAAGGGAAACGCCATTGAGACCAGGAGACGTGTGGGCCTGTGGGTGTGCTTGGTTCATATCAACAAGGCTTTCTTTCCCCCTCATCTTGAGATAACAAGATTTTTTTAAGCTTTTTATTTTATACTGGAGTCGAGTTCATGAACGAGGTGGTGTTAGTTTCAGGTGTACAGCTAAGTGATTCGGTTACACGCATACATCTGTCTATCCTTCTTCATATTCTTTTCCTGTTTAGGTTGTTACATAACATTGAGCCAAGTCCCCTGTGCTATACAGTAGGTCCTTGTTGGTTATCCATGTTAAATACAGCAGTCTGTGAATGTCCATCCCAAACTCCCTCCTCAAAGCTTTCTTGAGCACCTGCCATGGGGCAGACTGTACTTGTGCCTCGTGCTTGCTGGCTGTATGATCAAGGGTGATCCACTTTTCTTCTTGAATCTTGGTTTTATCTTTTATAAAATGGTAGGTTTTACTTCCTTTATAGTGCTGTAAATACTAAATGAAGCAATGCACACGGGGCTGAATGAAGGACTTTATAATGTATAATACTATTTGAACATTCATCTATCAATTTCACCACTGTTGACCGAGCATTTGCTATGGACCTAATACTCTTGGCACACTAGAGACAGAGCAGTGAAAAAGGAGGACACAGCACCCACCCCTAAATCCTTACATTTGAGTGACATGAGTCACAAAGAAAAACATACAAGCTCCAGGAATAATTGCATGACTTCAAATGGTTTTGTAGAGGCAAGAATTTAGAACTGATTCTAGGACTAAAATTCGGGATGCTGGGTTTCTTGAACCCTCAGTCTGCATTTGTGATGATAAGGGCTCCACGCTTGATAAAGAGATTATCATGATTAACCTCGATTGTTAAGGGTAGAGCTGATAAATTTTTAGATAGGAAGGCTTTCTGAATGTGCTAGCATACACACTCAGTTCAGTTCAGTTCAGTCGCTCAGTCGTGTCCGACTCTTTGCCACCCCAAGAATCGCAACACACCAGGCCTCCCTGTCCATCACCAACTGCCGGAGTCCACCCAAACTCATGTCCATCAAGTTGGTGATGCCATCCAGCCATCTTATCCTCTGTCGTCCCTTTCTCCTCCTGCCCCCAATCCCTCCCAGGATCAGGGTCTTTTCCAATGAGTCAACTCTTCTCATGAGGTGGCCAAAGTATTGGAGTTTCAGCTATAGCATCAGTCCTTCCAATGAACACCCAGAACTGATCTTCTTTAGGATGGACTGGTTGGATCCCCTTGCAGTCCAAGGGACTCTCAAGAGTCTTCTCCAACACCACAGTTCAAAAGCGTCAATTCTTCAGTGCTCAGCTTTCTCCACAGTCCAACTCTCACATCCATACATGACCACAGGAAAAACTATAGCCTTGACTAGACGGACCTTTGTTGGCAAAGTAATGTCTCTGCTTTTCAATATGCTATCTAGGTTGGTCATAACTTTCCTTCCAAGGAGTAAGCGTCTTTTAATTTCATGGCTGCAATCACCATCTGCAGTGATTTTGGAACCCCCCAAAATAAAGTCTGACACTGTTTCCACTGTTTCCTCATCTATTTTCCATGAAGTGATGGGGCCAGATGCCATGATCTTTGTTTTCTGAGTGTTGAGCTTTAAGCCAACTTTTGCACTCTCCTCTTTCACTTTCATCAAGAGGCTTTTTAGTTCCTCTTCACTTTCTGCCATAAGGGTGGTGTCATCTACATATCTGAAGTTATTGATATTTCTCCTGGCAATCTTGATTCCAGCTTGTGCTTTTTCCAGTCCAGTGTTTCCCATGATGTACTCTGCATAGAAGTTAAATAAGCAGGGTGACAATATACAGCCTTGACATACTCCTTTTCCTATTTGGAACCAGTCTGTTGTTCATGTCCAGTTCTAACTGTTGCTTCCTGACCTGCATATAGATTTCTCCAGAGGCAGGTCAGGTGGTCTGGTATTCTCATCTCTTGAAGAATTTTCCACAGTTTATTGTGATCCACACAGTCAAAGGCTTTGGCATAGTCAATAAAGCAGAAATAGATGCTTTTCGGGAACTCTCTTGCTTTTTCCATGATCCAGCAGATGTTGGCAATTTGATCTCTGGTTCCTCTGCCTTTTCTAAAACCAGCTTGAACATCTGGAAGTTCATGGTTCATATACTGCTGAAGCCTGGCTTGGAAAATTTTGAGCATTACTTTACTAGTGTGTGAGATGAGTGCAATTGTGTGGTAGTTTGAGCATTCTTTGGCATTGCCTTTCTTTGGGATTGGACTGAAAACTGACCTTTTCCAGTCCTGTGGCCACTGCTGAGTTTTCCAAATTTGCTGGCATATTGAGTGCAGCACTTTCATAGCATCATCTTTCAGGATTTGAAATAGCTCCACTGGAATTCCATCACCTCCACTAGCTTTGTTAGTAGTGGTGCTTCCTAAGGCTCTCTTGAGTTCACATTCCAGGATGTCTGGCTACTCAGTGATATTTTATCACACAAGAGACTGCCGTTTTTTTTTTTTTTTTTAGTGTTTGAACATTTAGAAACACAGACCAATCATTTCAGTTTGACTTGGACTCAAACTAGATGTGAGGTTTTTTATTTAATATAAATTTACTTATTTTAATTGGAGGTTAATTACTTTACAATATTGTATTGGTTTTGCCATACATCAACATGAATCCACCACGGGTATACACGTGTTCCCCATCCTGAACCCCCCTCCCATCTCCCTCCCCGTACCATCCCTCTGGGTCATCCCAGTGCACCAGCCCCAAGCATCCTGTGTCATGCATTGAACCTGGACTGGTGATTCATTTCATATATGATATACCTGTTTCAATGCCATTCTCCCAAATCATCCTACCCTCTCCCTCTCCCACGGAGTCCAAAAGACTGTTCTATACATCTGTGTCTCTTTTGCTGTCTCGCATTCAGGATTATCATTACCATCTTTATAAATTCCATATATATGCGTTAGTATACTGTATTGGTGTTTTTCTTTCTGACTTACTTCACTCTGTATAATAGGCTCCAGTTTCATTCATCTCATTAGAACTGATTCAAATGTATTCTTTTTAATAGCTGAGTAATACTCCATTGTGTATATGTACCACAGCTTTCCTATCCATTCATCTGCTGATGGACATCTAGGTTGCTTCCATGTCCTGGCTATTATAAACAGTGCTGTGATGAACAATGGGGTACACATGTGTCTTTTCCTTCTGGTTTCCTCAGTGTGTATGCCCAGTAGTGGGATTGCTGGATCATAAGGCAGTTCTATTTCCAGTTTTTTAAGGAATCTCCACACTGTTCTCCATAGTGGCTGTACTAGTTTGCATTCCCACCAACAGTGTAAGAGGGTTCCCTTTTATCCACACCCTCTCCAGCAATTATTGTTTGTAGACTTTTGGATAGCAGCCATTCTGACTGGCATGAAATGATACCTCATGTGGTTTTGATTTGCATTTCTCTGACAATGAGTGATGTTGAGCATCTTTTCATGTGTTTGTTAGCCATCTATATGTCTTCTTTGGAGAAATGTCTGTTTAGTTCTTTGGCCCATTTTTTGATTGGGTCATTTATTTTTCTGAAATTGAGCTGCAGGAGTTGCTTGTATATTTTTGAGATTAGTCCTTTGTCAGTTGCTTCATTTGCTATTATTTTCTCTTATTCTGAAGGCTGTCTTTTCACCTGGCTTAGAGTTTCCTTTATTGTGCAGAAGCTTTTAATTTTAATTAGATCCCATTTGTTTATTTTTGCTTTTATTTCCAATATTCTGGGAGATGGGTCATAGAGGATCCTGCTTTGATTTATGTCAGAGAGTGTTTTGCCTACGTTCTCCTCTAAAAGTTTCTGGTCTTACGTTTAGATCTTTAATCCATTTTGAGTTTATTTTTGTGTATGGTGTTAGAAAGTGTTCTATTTTCATTCTTTTACAAGTGGTTGACCAGTTTTCCCAGCACCACTTGTTAAAGAAATTGTCTTTTCTCCGTTGTATATTCTTGCTTCCTTTGTCAAAGATAAGGTGTCTATAGGTGTGTGGATTTATCTCTGGGCTTTCTATTTTGTTCCATTGGTCTATATTTCTGTCTTTGTGCCAGTACCATACTGTCTTGATGACTGTGGCTTTGTAATAGAGCCTGAAGTCAGGCAGGTTGATTCCTCCAGTTCCATTTTTCTTTCTCAAGATTGCTTTGGCTATTTGAGTTTTTTTGTATTTCCATACAAATTGTGAAATTATTTGTTCTAGCTCTGTGAAAAATACTGTTGGTAGCTTGATAGGGATTGCATTGAATCTATAGATTGCTTTGGATTGTATACTCATTTTCACTATATTGATTCTTCTGATCCATGAACATGGTATATTTCTCCATCTATTAGTGTCCTCTTTGATTTCTTTCACCAGTGTTTTATAGTTTTCTATATATAGGTCTTTAGTTTCTTTAGGTAGATATATTCCTAAGTATTTAATTCTTTTCGTTGCAATGGTGAATGGAATGGTTTCCTTAATTTCTCTTTCTGTTTTCTCATTATTAGTGTATAGGAATGCAAGGGATTTCTGTGTGTCGATTTTATATCCTGCAACTTTACTATATTCATTGATTAGTTCTAGTAATTTTCTGGTGGAGTCTTTAGGGTTTTCTATGTAGAGGATCATGTCATCTGCAAACAGTGAGAGTTTTACTTCTTCTTTTCCAATTTGGATTCCTTTTATTTCTTTTTCTGCTCTGATTGCTGTGGCCAAAACTCCCAAAACTATGTTGAATAGTAGTGGTGAGAGTGGGCACCTTTGTCTTGTTCCTGACTTTAGGGGGCATGCTTTCAATTTTTCACCATTGAGGATAATGTTTGCTGTGGGTTTGTCATATATAGCTTTTATTATGTTGAGGAATGTTCCTTCTATTCCTGCTTTTTGGAGAGTTTTTATCATAAATGAATGTTGAATTTTGTCAAAGGCTTTCTCTGTATCTATTGAGATAATCATATGGCTTTTTATCTTACACTATCTGGCACTCCCGGTGCATGGAACAGCTTTGGATGTGAAAGGAAAAGGCGTCACTACACAGTTAATAAGAGAGACTCCACAGCCGAGATTCCAAAGTGACTCGCCAGCATCCTGTCAGGGTTAGCGCCCAGCCTCTCCCACTCCTGTCTGAGAGCATCCAGGTCTCTGGCAATGTTCAGGACTGCAGGATAATTTAATATATGGGTTCAATTAAAACAAGGAGACTGAAGAATGCAAACGGGCTGAAATTTCCTTGGAAGAATAAAACCAACAAGTCCTGTTTGGTGTTTGTGTCTCAGAACTAAGAGCTAGTTTCTGACTTTAGTGATTTTGGAGAATATTTTTGTAAAAATGACATGGCAACTCCCACTTGAACACATAATATTTATATGTTATTAATCATTAACCAACGCATGGAGTTTGGGTTAAAAGAGTAATGAATATAATGGAGAATACCTTGGAAACAAACAAACATCCTTTTAAAAATAAACCTAAATAGGGGTAACAGAATAAGTTCAGTACACTCAGTTCTTTAGAAGCAAAGTGCTTGACATTTGGCTAACAACAATCAATGAGTTATTCAAATTACTGCTTAAGATGACGTATTTGTAGGATTATCTCTCATCCAATTCCATCTATTTTTGGTGTGGATTTCCAGTGTAGTGAGCTTGAGGGTGATTTACTTTCTTCTAGTGCTTTATACCCAGTGAAATTTCAGTAATGTCTGTGGTTTTCACTTCCTATAAGAAACACCCATGTAGATGTTTTTTTCTTAAACTATTTTGTCATCCCAACTTGTAACTGGGGAAAGTAGAGGAAGTTACATTATTATTCATCATTTTATTGAATAAGCTTTAGTTTACTCAAACTTTAAATAATGATTTAGATGAACAGTATCATCCATGATGAAACTGGTCCAGGAAATGGGGGTAGAATGAGTTTAGCTAGCCTGTGTGGATTGCTTGTCATTGCTGTTTAATTGCTAAGTCATGTCTGACTCTTTTGTGACCTCATGAGCTGTAGCGCACCAGACTCCTCCATCCATGAGATTTCCCAGGCAAGAATACTGAAGTGGGTTGCCATTTCCTTCTCCAGGGGATCTGCCTGACCCAGGGATCAAACCAGTGTGCTCCTGCTTGACAGGCAGATTCTTCACCACTGAACCACCAGGAAGCCCATGTGGCTTGCTTAACAGCAACAAACTTGTTATGTATGTGCTCATGAAGTTGTCACAACAACCTCTGTCTTGGACTGCCAGGCTCTGTCAGTTTATCATGCTTTTAGCATTTCAGTAGATTTCCCCAGTGTCCCTAAAACAAAAGAAATCCCCAATCATTTTCTGTAGTTGCTGCTGCTGCTGCTAAGTCGCTTCAGTCGTGTCCAACTCTGTACAACCCCATAGATGGCAGCCCACCAAGCTCCCCCATCCCTGGGATTCTCCAGGCAAGAACACTGGAGTGGGTTGCCATTTCCTTCTCCAATGCATGAAAGCGAAAAGTGAAAGTGAAATCACTCAGTCGTGCCTGACTCTTCGCGACCCCATGGACTGCAGCCTACCAGGCTTCTCTGTCCATGGGATTTTCCAGGCAAGAGTACTGGAGTGGGGTGCTATTGCCTTCACAACCCAAGAGTCCCAGTATTGTGATAGAAGCCTATAAGGTAGTGAATCAGGAGTTCACACTGTATCTAACAGCCATGATTCCTTGAAGACTGAGTGTGGCCCTTGGTGCCTGGGTGAGTTTGCTGCAGTATCCTGGGGTGTCTTGGCATGTAATTTGGGAACCATGGCCTCGTGAAGTTAAGCCTTAATAATATCTCAGTTTTACTGATGGGAAAGCTGTGTTTGAGGGAGGTTAGGTACTTAGAGTTTTTATACAGTCATGGGGTTCTCAAGGCTATTATGCTGGAGTGGTTTGCTGGGAACCCTGGTATGCTACAGTCCATGGAGTCATGAAGAGTTGGACATTGGACGTGACGTGGTGACTGAACAACAGCAAGAACAAGGTACTTAGCCAGGATGGCACAACTGAGAAGAAGATGTCAAACCTCGGACAGTTGATTTTAGCTCCTGTGCCCATCTCCCAACTTCTTACTGTGAGGAGAACTCCAGGCTTCCAAAGCCCGAATAGCAAAAGGAAGAAGAGCATTTGGGATGGATATCAAGGGCATCGTCTGAGGCAAAAGGACGATCTGGAACCAATTCATTTATCTTTTTTCCATTCATTTGTTCACTTCGGTTATTTGAAAAGCATTTGTGGCTGGTCCCTGAGCTGCAGGCCATGGAGCTCCTGGTCACATAGCAGGGAGAGATGACAGAGCCATGAGAATTGGTGCCAGACTGGGGGCGGGGGTGGGCAGGCAGGGCTATGAGCAGCCAGGATGGAACTCAGTGTTCAGAGCATCGCCAGGAGAGAACAGAGCGGCTTCTGGAAACTGGTGCAGCCCTGCCAGGCTGTCTTCACATTTTGTTACTGAACAACCTGTGCCCGACTGACTCAGTCCTGTCATCTGACCTTTATCGGATGTCATAGCTACGCATACCTGCAGTGCAAATGTGCCCCATAAGCAATTTCTAAGATGAATAAGCTTCCTCTTGTTTGATGGTGGTGAAATTCACACTTGGCTCCATATGAAATTTGAAAACTGCATTTCGGTGTCTTAGCAACTTTTTGCCCACGTGTTTTTCCTTTTGAAAATGAGTAAGTCATGAATGACTCCACCCTTTGATCAAATAATGCATGAATTTCCCTTATTGCCAGCTTATTTTTTTTTTTTTCCTCTGAGGAGGCCGTATTTCACAAATGCAGCAATGTGAGAAGCATTTCTTGAGCACCTGTGTGTAAGGGGCCTCAGAGAGGTCACTTTTCACCCAGGGCTCAGGCTAGTGAGGGAAGAGCCATGCAGACCTACAAGTACATGGTCCATGATACAGGTCGGGGGTGGGGAGCTTGAGTGGAGTCTTCAGAAATAAACAGAGCAAGAAGTGGAAGAGAGCAGGTTCCAGCCAGAGGGAGGATGACTGGGAACCTGGGAATGGCTGGCTTGGGGGAGGCGAGCAGTTAGAGAGGACAGAAGCAGGCAAGGACCTGATTGATTATCAGGAGATGGGAGCCTGGCATTTTCTTGGAGCCTCTAAAGGATTTGAAGCAGATAAGAGTGATAACCTTGGTAACTTGGCCCATGGAAGGAGCCACAGATCTGCAAAGCCAGATCTTAGTATATATCCTAACATTTACAGAACATGTTTACAGCCTCTGCTATTTTCTACCATCATCCAAGGAAGAGTTGTGAACACCATGATTGCCAGGCGCCGTGCCAGGGGTCACCGAGGGTGACTCCTGGTCAGGAGGACTCAAGGGCCACTAACAATGATCCGAAAAGTCCTGTTTTCCTCCCTGTGTCCCGGTTTCCCCTTCTACCTCATTTCAAAGGAGAATACAAAAAGAAAAGTTAAAGCACGCCAGGTTACTGGTGACTTTTATGAAAACCCCTTATGATTTTTGCCCCGACTGAAAAGAACTTCTGTTTACTTGAGTTGATGGGGACTGGTCTACGAGTCACCATCTCAGGAAGACTGACGGCCCTGTTCTTTGGCTCTAAAAGACCCTGTCTGCTGTATATCTTCTGAAACATTTCACAGGGCATAAGAACATTTTTTTTCTTTCTCCTAAGATGGGAACAAAGTGCTTTCTTCACGTTGCCAAGTTCACACTGAAGCTGACACAGGGCTTCTCTGCCTGTTTTCCTTGACTTTTTTCCACATTAAATATGCATTTAAGTTTCCTCTATTTTTTTCACGGCTTAATAACTATTTTCTTTTTAACACCAAGTAATGCTTTTTGGTATGCTGTACCAATACATGCACTCTTTCTAGTAACAGAACTCCCTTCCATGCAGACCACCATGCTATCTACGAATAAAGATATTTTTATTTCTTCCTTTCCAACTGAATGCCCTTTTTTGTTTTCCTTGTCTTATTGCACTGACTAGGTCCTCTAGTATTATGTTGAATGTCTAGAATCCTTGCTAATGGCCACGTGGGGTCATATGAGGAAGACTTGAAGAAAACTTACAGTATATATTTGTGGCAGTGATACACAGTCTAGCCTCCCCTTCAATCAAGTGGCTTCAGTATAATATCCAGTTATAAGATAAGTAAGTTCCAGAGATGTCATGCACAGCACGGCTACAAGTAACATTGCCATATGTAACATAAGAAAGTTAAGAGAGACTAACAAAGGATTAATCTCTAAAATACATAAGCAGCTCATGCAGCTCAATACCAGAAAAACAAACAACCCAATCAAAAAGTGGACAGAGGACCTAAACAGATATTTCTCCAAAGAAGATATACAGATGGCTAATAAACACATGAAAAGATGCTCAACATCGCTCATTATTAGAGAAATGCACATCAAAACTGCAATGAGGTATCACCTCACACTGGTCAGAATGGCCCTCATCAAAAAAATGCACGAACAATAAATGCTGGGGAGGGTGTGGAGAAAGGGGAACACTCTTGCCCTATTGGTCGGAATACAAATTTATACAGTCACTATGGGGAGTGGTATGGAGGTTTCTTAAAAAGCTGGGAATAAAAATACCATATGACTCAACAATCCCATTACTGGGCATGTATCTGGGCTTATACCCAGAGGAAACCATAATTGGAAAAGACACTTGTACCCCAGTGTTCATCACAGCACTCTTTACAATAGCTAGCACATGGAAGCAACCCAGATGTTCATCAACAGGTGAATGGGTGGATAAAGAAGCTGTGGTGCAAACATTCAGTAAGATATTACTCAGCCATAAAAATTAATGCATTTGAGTCAGTTCTAATGAGGCAGACTGACCTAGAGCCTATTATACAGAGTGCAGTAAGTCAGAGAAAAACAAGTGTATTAATGTATATGTGTGGGATCTAGAAAGATGGTGCTGATGAACCTATTTGCAGGGCAGCAGTGGAGACGCAGACATAAAGAGCAGACTTGTGGACACAGTGGGGTAAGGAGAGGGTGGGACGAGCTGAGAAAGTAACATTGAAATACATGCATCACCATATGTAAAATAAATAGCTGGCGGGAATTTGTGCATGATGCAGGGAGCTCAGACTGGGGATCTGCGACAACCTAAAGGGGTGGGTTGGGGTGGGAGATGGGAGGGAGGTTTAAGAGGGAGGGAATGTGTGTACCTATGGCTGATTCCTGTTGATGCGTGGCAGAAGCCAACACAACATTGTAAAGCAATTATCCTCCAATTAAAAATGAATAAAGTAAAATAGAAAGTAATTAAGAGAGCAGATTCTGGCTTCTCATCACAAGAATTTGTTTCCTTCCTTTATATTATATCTGTATAAAATGATGAATGTTATCTGAAGCTGTTGGGGTAAACATTTCACAATACATGTAAATCAAAGCATCATGCTGTACACCTGACTTTCAAGGTGATGTATGTCAATTATTTCTCAATAGAACTGAAAAAGCAAGCATCGAGTGAGGTGCCAGGACTCCCTACTAGGTGACTCAGTCATATTTCTGTTCACTGGACTCAGAATATTTCCAGTTACAGATATAAAATGACATAAATAGATGTCTCCTGTATCTCTTCCATAGGAAACACTTGATAAAGTAGTCATCACTGTACTCCCTGCAGGATAAAATATATCAGCGTGCTGACCTCACAGCCCCCTGTGATCTTTGTGGTTGGAGGCTGGCATTTGGCCTCAGTCAGGCTGGAATTCCATCATTCCTGTGGACGTCAGGTCAGGGAGTGTATTTCAGTGGCAGACCTCCCCTTTCCTTCTTGCTTACTGAAGATGCTATGACAGAGATCTTCAGGGGAGCTGGTTCTCAGTTTCTTATGTGCCGGCTTTGGGCACCACCTGAAGACAGTCAAGATGAGGGTGAGTGGGCTGACCGTAATAAAACCTGCTTCTGATCCTCGTCTCCCTCGGCCTTTGGATTCCTTACTCCACGCAGTGTTGTGCAAGTTCTGACACCCTGACCTCACTGAATGTAGGTCACCACTCAATCCAAGTTCCAGTCTATGAAAAATGCCAGCTGGTAAAGCCATTCTAGCTGTGAAAGCTAGAACATTAAATCCTGAATCTTTATACAAGCATTCCTATCTTGGCACATTCAATATGATGCAGTTATATTCATCCCGCTTGGTCTGATACCCTTAAAACCTATGCTTCTCAGGTTGCTGCCTACACAGATCATTTTTGATACGTCATCTTTTGGTGCGTCATCTCTTCTGTGTCCTGAAGACCTTGGGATTATCCCTTGGGTCATGATGGATCTGAGCTGTAGGTCTTGAGGCAATGAGTGGTGTTGAGGATGGGCCTGAGAGGAATAGTCATTCAGATGACTGCTCCAAGTATTGTTCTTTAAACAAGGCAAGGGCACCTCCTCAGTCCTGGAGAAAGGTCTAATTTTTCTGGAAGGGCAACACAAGAGGATTTGGAGGTTCAAGTTTTCCAGATTATCCTATTTACCCAATAGTCCCATCTCATGTCTCAAGACCCCTCCCCTCTTCTTCCAAATAAGTGTGTTTTTCTTAACATAAGCATCCTGTTGAAGTTGCATTGGGAAGGGAAGTGGGAGGGACAAGCTATTGGGTGTAAGATGAGCTCCAGGATGTATTATACAACGTGGGGAATATGCCTACTATTTTGTAATAACTGTAATGGAGTGTAGCCTTTACAAATTGAATTTGTAAGAGTTGCATTATGAACTTAGTTGGAATTCTATAACCCACAGAGTCAAATTTTGTGACTGAATTTCCATAGCTTTGCCTACATAGCCCACATGGAGATGTTCCAGGTCACCAGGCACCTTGGTGGAGCCACTTCCCTGTGTATACACTTGTCACAGTGGCACATATAAACAAGTATTTCTTTTAAGTCTACAGGAGAATATTTCTCCTTCTCTGTGTCTGCTTGAGCTGAGTTAAAGCCCTGAGTACATCCTTTTCTATTTGAAAGGTGTCTAGTACAGTAAGAAGCAACCACAAACCTCATATGTGAAAGTTGCAAGTATCTGGAGGATGAGGGGTTTCTTAGAAGATTTAGAAATATACCTACTGGCCCTTTAAAGAGTTGGTGCTGTGCTGTGCTTGGTCACTCAGTCGACTCCATAGACTGCAGCCCACCAGGCTCCTCTGTCCATGGAGATTCTCCAGGCAAGAATACTGGAGTGGGTTGCCATGCCCTCCTCCAGGGGATCTTCCCAACCCAGGGATCGAACCCAGGTCTCCTGCATTGCAGGTGGATTATTTACCATCTGAGCCACCAGGGAAGCCCAAGAATACTGGAGTGGGTAGCCTATTCCTTCTCCAGGGAGCTTCCCAACCCAGGAATCGAACCAGGGTCTCCTGCATTGCTGGTGGATTTTTTACCAGCTGAGCTACCAAGGAGTCGGTAATCCATGGCTTATGCCCAGTTATAATAGGTATCAGGGTGGCCACTTAAATGAAAAGAGAGCCTCATCGTTCCATGAGCATTATTGTCAAGGTAAAATGAACAAATTTAGCTGGTAAAGAAACAATGCAACCTTGTTAGATCCAAACAGTTTATACCTTACAAAGAGAGAAAAAGCAAAGCATGCCACCTCTGCTTGCCCCTTGTCCCACAGAATGATACCAAAATGGCAGAGAGCAGGTGACAACATATGAGTCATGGGGCCCTGTTGCTGATAGACCTGTTTCATGCCACATCCAGGCAGTTACACTGACTGTAGATGGACCCTAAAGGAGGTGGTTGGGGACAGAGTGTGGATGGGGAGAAGGGAGCCTCATACATCCTCAGAACACAGGAGGTGATGAGAAACTGCCCCATAAGCGGGGAAGAGTCTCCTGACAAAGCTCCTGTGCTCTCATATTCTGGTCGAAGCACGGGAGTTCTGCTAAGGTCCACGTTAACCGTGATAGCGCTTTGCCCACACAGCCCACGCGGAGACGTGCAAGGCCACCAGGCACCCCCTGGTGGAGCCACTTCCAGGCCTTTATTGTTCCATCCATTCCTGCTGAAAGCAAAAAGATCATTTGATTTCCAGGCAAAGAACTCCCTCCAGGGACTCCGAGTTCACTGATTCAGAAGCTCTGAGTACAGCTTGTTCATCTAGCACAAGCCATGTCAGGGTGCCAGCGGGGGAGTCAGGAGGGATTACTGACTCTTGCTGTCATCAGGGGCCAGGGCTGCTGATAAGGCTCCCTGGAGCCTCAGCGTGGGCTGAAGCATTTTCCTGTGCTTTCAGACCAGCAATGTAAGTAACAGATAATGGCAGCATCCTGACCTGCGAGAGGCAAGGGAGCCTCACCTCACATCCTTCTGGGGGAGATCTGGGTAATCTGAGCAGGCAGTCAACTGAGACCAGCCAAAGCGAGTGGTAGCCAAAGGTGAGTGACATCTGGATAGGGTGGTGAAGGTAGGAGGTGAAGGATGGTGAAGGTAGGAGGTGATGGATGGGGAAGGTAGGAGGTGAAAGATAGGAAACGTAGGAGGTGATGGATGGGGAGGTAGGAGGTGAAGGATGGGGAAGGTAGGAGGTGAAGGATGGGGAAGGTAGGAGGTGAAGGATGGGGAAGGTAGGAGGTGATGGATGGGGAAGATAGGAGGTGATGGATGGGAAAAGTAGGAGGTGATGGATGGGGAAGGTAGGAGGTGAAGGAAGGGGAAGTTAGGAGGTGAAGGATGGACAAGGTAGGAGGTGATGGACAGAGATGGTAGGAGGTGATGGATGGGGAAGGTAGGAGGTGATGGATGGGGAAGGTAGGAGGTGATGGATGGGGAAGGTAGGAGGTGAAGGAAGGGGAAGTTAGGAGGTGAAGGATGGACAAGGTAGGAGGTGATGGACAGAGATGTTAGGAGGTGATGGATGGGGAAGGTAGGAGGTGATGGATGGGGATGGTAGGAGGTGATGGATGGGAAAAGTAGGAGGCGATGGATGGGGAAGGTAGGAGGTAAAGGATGGGGAAGGTAGAAGGTGATGGACAGAGATTGTAGGAGGTGATGGATGGGGAAGATAGTATGTGATGCATGGGGAAGGTAGGAGGTGAAGGATCGGGAAGGTAGGAGGTGATGGATGGGGAAGGTAGGATGTGATGGATGGGGAAAGTAAGAGGTTATGGATGGGGAGGGTAGGATGTGATGGATAGGGAAGGTAGGAGGTTTTGGATGGGGAAGGTAGGAGTTGATGGGAGGCGAAGGTAGGAGGTGATGGATGGGGAAGGAGGGAGGTGAAGGATGGGGAAGGTAGGAGGTGATGGATGGGGAAGGTAGGAGGTGATGGATGGAGAAGGTAGGAGGTGATGGATGGGGAAGGTAGGAGGTGATGGATGGGGAAGGTAGGAGGTGATGGACAGAGAAGGTAGGAGGTGATGGATGGGGAAGGTAGGAGGTGATGGATGGGGAAGGTAGGGGGTGATGGACAGAGAAGGTAGGAGGTGATGGATGGGGAATGTAGGAGGTGATGTATTGGGAAGGTAGGGGGTGAAGGATGGGGAAGGTAGGAGATGAATGATGGGGAAGGTAGAAGGTGATAGACAGGGACGGTAGGAGGTGATGTATGGGGAGGTAGGAGGTGATGGATTGGGAAGGTAGGAGGTGATGGAATGGGAAAGTAGGAGGTTATGGACATAGAAGGTAGGAGGTGAAGGATGGGGAAGGTAGGAGGTTATAAATGGTGTTGGGGGCTCTGGGTCAATGGCAGCAGTGGGGCCGAACTTTATTCCACTAACTGTGGATGCTACATCTTGAAGACTCAGTTCTGGTTGGACTGAATGTGAAGAGCCGGAGAGGAAGCGAAGAGTGCAAGGGGGTTATGAACACACAGCTCTGGGCTCCTTCCACACCTTCTTGGCCTCACCTAGATCCAAGATGTGACTGATTGGAAGTCCTGGGAGGGCTCTCGTCATGTTTCACAGACAGCTCTGACTTCAGGCACGAGCCCACATCCTTCATGCTCTGCCTTGGGCTCCCACAGAGTTGTGGATGTGGCTGGTCCCCACGTGGCACACGTGTAAGAGCAGCTTAGAAAGGTGAGTGTAGTTGTGCCCCTCAGGGCACCTGAGGCAGCAGGGAGCTGATAAGTAAGTGTTGTCCATTTTGATCCCGGAGGCAGGGGCGGTGTTTGGACAATTCTAACAGGCATTCTGTGCGCTGAGGTCCTGGTAGGATTGAGCACCAGCTGCCACAAAAGTGACCCTCATGATGCACTTTCCCTGGACTTCAGTTTTCTTCCGCCATTCACACTTCCTGCTCACTTATATTCTCTGAGATCACAGCTCATATAGAATTTCTGTGCTTAAGTCCTTGGGTCCGACTATGATTTCAGGGCTAGTCCGTTGGAGAGGAAGCCAGGCTGGGTGCTGTCTTTCCCACAGGTGGGCTGACAGGTCAAAAAGGCCAGCCAGGTGATGTGGTCAGATAGGGCATGCGCAGTGAGGCAGCTGAGCTTGTGACGTGGGTGGACATTATGAGAGACAACTCGGGAGCCCTTGCTCACTCTTGTCCCGTGTGCCCGCCTGGGGGCATGAGCTCTCACCCTTCCAATCTCTCTCCTGAGCTCTGGAAATGCACCGAAACATCCATCCAGGCACGTTCATGTCCAGATTGAAGTGTCCTCTTCCAAAGCCCCGTCTCCCCAGGACCTCCTGATGCTGCTGCTCTCACATTTTTTCAGCCTCATGACGTTGGAGGTCCTTGATGACTCCTCCTCCTCTCCCCCAACTGGTGATGAGTTCTACTTCATAGAGGTCTCTGCAACTCACCCCACTTGCCCCTGTGCCAGTCCAGACCCTCCTCATCTTTCTTGGTGTTTAATAATTATTACAGAACCAGTGTGTCTGCATAAGGCACCTACCCTGTCTCCAACTTGTCATAATCACTCTATTATAAAAATGTTTTGTTCTTAATCATTGCATCTATCCATTCCACAAATGTTTATTGATTTCCCATCTTCCAGCAGGAATAAAAGAGACCAAATCTAAACTCCTTGGCTTGGTTTCCTGGAATGTTCACAAGCAGACTCAGATTGATTTCTTTGGAATCGTTTCAGAACCTCACATTGTCCATCACGGCTACATGTGACATCTGGGCCTCCTCAGCCCACTCTTTAATTCAGATCGTTAACCCGGAGTGAGGGAAGGAAGGTGTTTTCTGAACCAGTGCTATTCTTGCTGATGTTGCTCAGTTGCTAAGTCTTGTCCAACTCTTTGCGACCCCATAGACTGCAGCATGCTGGGCTTCCTGTCCTTCACCATCTCCTGGAGTTTGTTTGAACTCATGTCCATTGAGTTAGTGATGCCACCCAATCAGCTCATCTATGCTCAGATGAAACAAAAGCCTTCAGTTCAGTTCAGTTCAGTCGCTCAGTGGCAGCCAAATTTGATAGCCATGGGGGAAAAAAGTAACTCAGGCTAGGATGGAGGGTATCAACTCAAAAGAAGGCTGTGGAAGGAAAGCTGAGTGAGATATCCCATGGCTTTCTAGAACAGTCTATCTGATGGCAGCACTCTGGCAGGCAAGGAGGCTTCTCACCTCCCTGAGGAATGCGACGGCTCTGGGCTGTCAAAACCCTCAGGCAGGGCATCAGTGTGGAATACCCACATCTCAATTTTCACTCAATCTGTTCACTTCTGTAGGATCTGGACCCTGGACCATCCTGTAGTCTGTAGGATCTGGACCATCCCACAGTGTGCCCAGCATCTTGTTTGTCTCCCAGGGTCCAGACTCTGGCCACACTGGGTCCTGACTATATTCCTCATGTGGATGAGACTTTGGATCTTTGTTCATGTTCCCCGAGTACCTGGCCACACAGCCTTCCCACTTGTCTTGCACCAGAGTTTCCCAGCTTATGGGATGAGACTCTGGATGAGCCAACCCTACAATGGGGCCAGAAAAGACAGGCCTGGGGTCAAGTAAGAAAAGAGTGGGGTCACTGGTGAGAGGAGGAGCATCTTCCCTGCTGAGACAGCATGTGCAGAGGAAAAGCTGTAGGCTGGGGTTGGGGGATGGGGTTGGCTGGCTGACAGAAGCAGCCAGGAGGAGACAGCAAGAGGATGTGAGTCAAGGTGGGAAGAGTCAAGACTAGAGGTGACTCAAGAGCAGGTCCCATGGCCAAGGTCAGAGCTGGAAGCCAGCTGGTCTGTCCCTGGTCTTGGCCGGGACAGTTTATGATACCTGATTGTCAGATGATCTAGGTGTTATCCATGAGACCGGAGCAGACAGAGCAGCCATTGTGGGAGCAGAAGCTTAAGTCTTGTGGTGACCTAGTTAGTAATGAAGTAACTTCCCTCCTCCAGGCGCTAGGTCCTCTGGGGTCCTGTGGTCAGCAGCTGTTGCTTGATCGTCTACTTTGGGGCTTGCCTTTGGGGCACCACCTCTTCCATATAGGACTCCATTCATCCCATTGTGCACACCCAGCTGAGAAGGTCAGTGATCTCCTACCATCTGGATGATAGGAACTCCCTGATTCCCCTTCGAAGTCTGCTTTTCCAGCTTTTTTTCTATTTCTATGAGCCACCCCATATTAGTTTAATAAATTTCTTTTTGCATGGGGTAGAGTCAATTTCTGTTGCTTGTAGTCAAAGAATCCAAAATGATGCAGGCCCTGTCCCCTTGGATCCTCTGTGGTCTCAAGCATCAGTGTGCCATGCGTTTGAAGCAGGGACTGTGCCTCAGAGAGGCTCTTCACCTGGGAGATGCTCCTGGAGGTGGAGGCTGGACTCTGTTGCACTCTTCTTCCCATGGGTCCCATTCCAAACCTCACCCAGGTGTCCGCTGCTGCTAGTTCACTCCTGCTTTGGGGCCTTTGGGGGAACTCTGTAGTCTTCAGAGCAGTGGTTTCAAGGCTCTGAATTCAGTGATGGAACCTCTGGGGTTATCTCAGGAGAGGTGCTGAGGGACTGATTAAATCTCCACACCTCTCTGCCACCTAATCAGAATTGTTCCTCTTTTATCTGCTTCCTATGTTTTCTGCAAAATATTTATTTGAAATACTGCATTTCCTTGTTTTCCAGGTGGCTCAGTGGTAAAAGAATCTGCCTGCCAATGCAGAAGATGCAGGAGACTTGGGTTTGATCCCTGGGCTGGAAAGATCCCCTGGAGGAGAAAATGGCAACCCACTCCTGTACTCTTGTTGGTGAATCCCATGGATAGAGGCGCTACAGTCCATGGGGTCTCAAAGACTCAGACATGACTGAGCAACTGAACACACACACACATTTCCTTACTAAAAATAAACATTAAAGGTCACTGCTTTTATGGACTCGACTCTTGAGAGATTTCCAAAATGGAAACTCACTGAAAATCTGGTCCTACTTTGTCCTAATCGCGGGCTCTCCCAGCTGATGACTCTCCACTGCAAAAATGCACGTAGGCACGGAAGCTATTTTCCAAAGAATCTAAGCTGAAAGTTCAGTTGAACTGACTCTGTACCACCATGGTGTTTAAGCATGACTCAACCAACGGATAAAGTTAATGGAGTCAAAAAACGTATAAGACTCTTGCCAAGGGTGCCAGTGAAAAGGAGTCCCTTCTGGAAGGACACTCAGAGAAAGCTTGGGACCTGTCCCCGAGGCTGCTGAGTGCTGTGTGTGACCCCGGACAGCTCAGTTGAGTGCCTCTCTCCCACCAGTGGCAGCAACACAGCGGGCTGCCCTAATCACGGTGGCTGCAGCAGAAAGGCCCTAGAGTGGGCAGCGTTCTGGAGCAGCCAAGGTGAGGTTTGGGCAGAGACGATGGAGAACAGGGATTTCAGGCACGTGAGATGACAGAGGATCTCAGTGCCTGATTAGACGAAGGGAGGTGGGTGGAGAGTCTGATCTGGAATTGTTGATTCCAGTGATGGGTGAGAGGAGAACAAGTGAACCATTTAGGACCAACAGACTAAAAGAGTGAAAGAGAACAGTAAACCAAAGTTTTCAAGAGTGGATAGCTAAAGATGCTGATGTCAGCAAGTATGGAGAGGGGTTACTAAATAGTATCTGCAGATACTACAAATAATAAACATCGTTTTTCTATTGGTTCCAGACTCTGTATGTGGTTGTCACCTTACATCAATTGTCTTATTCTTGAAAAAAATAACAGCTACCAGACATACAAGATATGGGTGGTGTTGGTCCTATTTACTGATTTATTTATTTTTAAAAGGACCTGGAATCATTCAGGGACTTGCCCAAGGTAGCCTTACTTGTAAGAGGCAGATAGACTTTGAGTTCTGATCTCACTGATGAAAAAATCTAATGCTTTTAGCTATGTGAAGGTGAGCATTTTAGAATTATTTAATACAGAAATGGCTTGTCTTGTTATACTCTCAAATTAATGAAAACTCCTACTCATCTAAAAGAAAATTAAAATATAAAAAAATACTAGGCAAACAAGTGGAATTGTCACACAAATTGTAGATAGGATATGTAGAATCTTTTGACAAATTTTATTCTTCTTATAATTGAAAACGGATGAAGTTGCTCAGTCACATCTAACTCTTTTCGACCCCATGGACTATACAGTCCATGGAATTCTCTAGGCCAGAATACTGCCATGGGTAGCCTTTCCCTTTTTTGGGGGATCTTCCCAACCCAGGGATCGAACCCAGGGCTCCCACATTGCAGGCAGATTCCTTACCAGCTGAGCCACAAAGGAAGCCCAAGAATACTGGAGTGGGTAGCTTTATGTTCTTACAGCAGCTTGAGTGGACTGAGATAAGTATCCTGTACCTCTGAGTTGTACAGGTGTTGGTATCAAGCAGGTTTCTGTGTATTCCCTGCTCCGGCTTTATCAGAAGCCATTGGAGGCAGTCAAGCGACGTGCAGTGCAGGTGTGGGAAAGCGCTGCCCGGCTGCACTTGGATGAAGCCAACCAGAGCCTACACGCTGTGCACACAGAGAGGTTGCAACTGTGGTGCCTCGAGCAGGGAAACTTGCCTACCTCCTGTCTGAGAGTCCCTTTGGGGCTCTCGTATCTAACCATGCTGTGCATGTTATCTGGTTCCAATTCCAAAAATGTTGCCTTGCTGATGACTAGAACAAGAGGAGATCCAGTGGGATCTGTAACAGTATGGTAATAGTGTGGTGGCCAGACCCACCCACTGGAATTTGAACAAGAGTGTTAATGAAACAATGCCCTGTCACCGAAACTGCATATCCGTCAGCCACGATGGATACTCACCACGAAGGATATTTCAGTCTGCATTTTCCTCCTCCTACAGAAGCATTTCTTTGGTAGCTTCCCTGATACCTCAGTTGGTAAAGAATCTGCCTGCAGCACAGGAGACCTGGGTCTGATCCCTCTGTCGGGAAGATCCCCTGGAGAAGGAAACGGCAAATCACTCCAGTATTCTTGTCTGGGAAATCCCATGGACAGAGGAGCCTGGAGGACTACAGTCCATGGGGTCGCAAGAGATGGACATGACTCAGCGACTAAACCGCCACCGCTGCCACCACAGAAGCACTCTGTGACTCTGGGCTGCTTGCCTGGTGTGAGGGAATTGGACCTACATTTCCTTAGCTGACTTGCACTTGTCCAGTGACAGTGGTGGCGATTTCCTCTGAGTTAACTCCAGGGAATCTTGGAAGCATCTGAGCATCGCTCCTCAGTTCCAGAGACATCCTTCCCTGCCTCCATTGTGTAGAACAGTGATTCTCAAAGTGTGGTTTGCAGACTTTTGGGAGGTTTCCCCAAATCCTTTCAGGGTTCTGTAAGGTCAAGTCTATTTTCCAGATAACACTAGGAAAGTATCCTGTGTTAGAAGATTACAATTAACCCATGTAGATACTGTGCCCTGCAAGAGGGGGAGCAGGGCTCCCTGCTCTTTAAGTGTGGGCTGCACAAAGTGATATTCTTCTATAGAGAACAATGTGGAAAGGGGGAATGAGAGTTACTGGACCATAGAAACATCTGAGAAAGACAACTGCAGCCCGGTGATCAAGGCCAACATCAGTAGAGGTAAGTCATGTTGATAGTATACACCCTCGATAAGACGTGATGAGAAGGGCATTTTATTTATGTAGTCTTCCTCCCCCCCAAATTCATGAACTCACGCTAATCAAGAGAAAACATCAGATCCATTCCAATTAAGGGACATTCCACAAAATATCTGAACAAAGCTCTGCAAAACTGTTGAAATCATCAAAACCAATGAAAGTGAGGAAATGATGCAATGAAGCCTATGGATGCATGAGAACTCAATGTAAGGAGGTATGTTGGGTGAGGTTCTGAAACAACAACAAAATACAAGTAAGAACTAGGAAAATCTGTATGTAGACTGGACTTTAGGTGATAATAATGTTTCACTGTTGGTTCTTTGGATGACACAAATGTACCTTACTAACACAAGATGTTAATAACAAGAGAAAATGGGTGTGAGGTTCTTGAGAACATGTTGTACTGTCTGTGCAGTGTTCCTGCAAATCTAAAAGTATTCTAAAATAAAAATCTTACTTTAAAAAACTCACAAAAACATTTTTTTTTTGCCTTTTCCACTGTGCTGACATTTCCCCTGATATGTGAGAGCAATGCTGCCAACATCTTGGCAGGAATCTAGGTGATGACATCAAACTGTCGGTGCACCTTGTGTTTTCCATTGCCACAGTAGTGCAAATGAGGGATTTTATTAAATTCTGACCTTTGAGTGCTTTTCCTTTGAACATTCTGAGCAACAAAATGAGAAGGACACGCCAAGCTCCTCAGTGTACCTAAATACAAGGGCGGGCTGCACTGAAGAAGAGCTCATGCGATCGAGTTGTGACTTTAACAGATCTCTCTCTCTCTTTTTTTCCATGGAATGCCATTTTTACTTGAAAGAATAATTGACAAATTACCATTATTCAGATGTAGGGATTCGACAGTTGCTCAAAAAAGAATGAGGTGAGCCTGTCACTTCAGGGAAAAAAAGTTGACAGTCTTTGCGGCCAATGATAAAACTTAAACAAAAAATTAGAATTTTATATGATGGTCATTAACTCAAATGGCACCCTGAAGCCCCAAATCTTTGTTGATTGGCACATTTACTTGTAGAAATTATTTTGAAGTTCTTAATTTTCCGTGGCTTTCTAACAAGTATTGCACTGGCAAAAAGTTAGTAGCATCGCAAGGAAAAATCCAAACTAAACTTTTGGCCAACCCAATAAATATAGCATAATTAATATCTGAATGCATTTTTAAAACTACAATTTACCAATGGAGCGTTTTATCTTCCTACTGTCCAAATTTGGGTCTCTTTATCTGGGTTTGCTGGGGCTTCCTTGGTGGCTCAGAAGGTAAAGAATCTGTCTGTAATGTGAGAGACTCAGGTTCAGTCCCTGGGTTGGGAAGATCCCCTGGAGAAGGGAATGGCTACCCACTCCAGTATTCTTGCCTGGAGAATTCTATGGACAGGGGAACCTGGTGGAATACGGTCCATGGGGTTGCAAAAAGCCAGACATGAATGAATGACTAACACTTCCTTTCACTTCCCCTGCATGTGGTGAGTGCTGATAGTAATTTCACTGTAGAGCACAGTGAAGGGACAGTGGCTGTTCAATAGCCCTGGGGATGAGAGTATTGTCCACATTCTTATTTATCTGAAGGGAGTTTGATTGGCTACCTGGGAAACTGTCAATGGGCCTGGCCATTTGGAGAAAGATGTGGGATTTCCTAAGCAAAGCCTGAGTTGGGGGTCTGTGAAGATCTACTGGGGGGGCACTTTCATCAGAAATGGAGTGAGGTCAGCAGGCAAGGGGGGAAGCTACTGAGCAAGGATGTGGCCTTGGCTGGAGTCTAGCCTCTGCCTGATCCCAAGGGGAGCTCTGGAGTGTGAATCTCATCATAGAGTTGGTCGTCTTTGGAGCAAGGGATTGGTGCCTGACTGCCTTGTATGTGGATGTGAACTTCTGGGCCAGAAAGTTCCAAGGGTGCTTCTCCGGGAAAGGGCATCTGAGTCCTCAGCAGCCAACACTCACAATAGCTGGAGACCAACACGCCAGCCCAGACCTGAGGCCAGGGTACAGTGGGTGTCCACTGCAAGGTTTCAACAATCCCTGTTTGTTCGGAATCAAGGTCTACAGTCCCAGGTGCCAGAAAGGCCCAGGATGACACCAGATCCATATGCATGTTCTTCCAGGATGGATTCCCTTCCTGTTGAGGCTCTGGCAGCAACTCAAGAATGAGCCGGATCTTGGAGTTTTGACATGAAAGCAGACCTTGGGGGCCTCAATCTCCTTTTGACCCTCACCATTCAGAAGACATCTTGGAGAAGTGCAAGTACAGATGTGTGAACACCTGTGTACCCACACACATGGCATGCAGATGTACATGTGAACAATGTGTAGAGCACACAAAGAGATGGCCTTTCAGTTCAGTTCAGTTCAGTTCAGTCACTCAGTCATGTCTGACTCTTTGTGACCTCATGAATCGCAGCACGCCAGGCCTCCCTGTCCATCACCAACTCCCGGAGTTCACTCAGACTCACGTCCATTGAGTCAGTGATGCCATCCAGCCAACTCATCCTCCATTGTCCCCTTCTCCTCCTGCCCACAATCCCTCCCAGCATCAGTGTCTTTTCCAATGAGTCAACTCTTCGCATGAGGTGGCCAAAGTACTGGAGTTTCAGCTTTAGCATCAGTCCTTTCAAAGAAATCCCAGGGCTGATCTCCTTTAGAATGGACTGGTTGGATCTCCTTGCAGTCCAAGGGACTCTCAAGAGTCTTCTCCAACACCACAGTTCAAAAGCATCAATTCTTTGGCACTCAGCCTTCTTCACAGTCCAACTCTCACATCCATACATGACCACAGGAAAAACCATAGCCTTGACTAGATGGACCTTTGTTCGCAAAGTAATGTCTCTGTTTTTCAATATGCTATGGCCTTTAGGTCAATGCAAAACATTCATGGGACTGTATGTTCTACGTGTTCTCTTGTGTTCCGTTCTGGCTGCTGAGATGTGACTGTGCATCTCATGGCAGAACACAGTTGCTGGTTTTTATACTGTCGCATACTTTGGACCTAGAAGAAAAGACCACTAAAGCTAACAGCGGAACTTGAGGATAAATGGAACCGAGGAGGATAAATCCCCTAAGAGAACTCCCTAGATATAAGGTAATCTTGATGGAAGGACGTTTTAGGTGGGAGCCATGAGAAAGGCAAGGGATTTTTCTGCTTGGTTATCTGAACCTAGGAAAAGCACTCCTCCGGTGTGTGTTGGTGGTATCAACAGGAGCTTGAACACAGAGATCCACTCTCTGGCTTGTCTGCTTTCTGATAGGTGAGCTGAGCATGGACTCCACGTATCTGGACCACACACACCTGGGCAACTGAAGCTTGAACTTTCTTCACCCTGTCTCTCACGTTGCTCAGTTGTAGAGAAGCCAAGGAAGCAATTGGAAACAGTGGCTCCATGAGAAATTTGTTCTCCGATCAAAACCTTCCTCCCTGAAGGGGTTTCAGGCATTTCCGTTTTCAGAACCACAATATCGAAACAGTGTTGTTTTGGTGAAGCCTCTCTGACCATAAGTGAACTTTGCCTGGAAGTTTATTTTATGCCAGAATTTTACTGTCTAGAGAATACTTCACGTAGAATGTTTAATCAATATTTGAGGAAGCCAATCAGTTTTTCATGAGACAAAAATGCTGTGATGGTAATATTCTGTCTTTGTTGCCTATTGTTTTTTTCTACCTAATAAGATAAAAAAATATTTTCTCCATGAGCAAAACGGTCATTTCCCCAAGCACATTGTAAACAGGAAGTCCACCATCTGTGGCTGCTTTTCTCCCTTCGGTCAGCAAACCACCTGCATCCTTAACTCAGCAGACCATGTTCACCATCATTCTGCCATACAAGCGAAGGGAAAGTTTGGCTTTTGGTGCATTTGTTTTGTTAGGAGATGACAGCAAGACCCCTAAGACACCAGTTTCAATATGAAAAAGGTCTGTATCTCTTAAAAGAAGCAATATAAATTTGACCAGATACCAACCCTCTAGCTGAATAAAAACAGGAAAATTAATCTCTGTAGTGAACATTGACAAGCCCATGGCAAGGATGTTACATGGATTAACTCAGTTAATTATTACAAAACCTCTATGAGTTAGGTGCTCCTGTTATTGAAGTGAAAGTATGAAAATGTTAGTCGCTCAGCCATGTCTGGATTCTTTGCAACTGCATGGACTGTAGCCCATCAGACTCCTCTGTCCATGGAAGTCTCCAGGCAAGAATACTGGAGTGGGTAGCCATTCCCTTCTCCAGGGGTCTTCTCCACCCAGGGATCGAACCTGAGTCTCCTGTGCTGCAGGCAGATTCTTGACCATCTGAGCCACCAGGGAAGCCAAGTTATTATCATTTTCAAAATGAAGAATTGAAGCAAAGGTGAGTCACTCACGTAGGAAGAGGCAGAGCTGGGATTTTAACTCACTCAGGCTGAGGTCAGTGCTCACATTGCTTAAGGCCTGGGCACTGATCCTTACAGGAGGAAGGCAGTGCCTAGATTCTCCAGCCAGGTGGACCTTCTCTCATGGAACACAGCACAGAGCCTGGGAATTAGGACAGAGTCATGCTCTTCCTTTCTGCAGACATGGTGGAGGTCTGGCCATTGCCCACAGAATGAGTGATCTTTTCTGAGCAGAAGTTGGGTGTTCAGGCGGGAAAGGGCAGGTTCCTCAAAGTCTGGTTGAGAGGAAGTGTAGCTTAAGGAGAAGAATGTTGGGTTGGGGGTCAGGGGATGAATGAAGGCCCTCACCCAAGCTCCACCCTACATCAGCTGTGTGACCTGGGGCAAAGCACCTAACTTCCCTGGTCTTCATTTTCTTTACCTGCAAAAAGAGAGGTCTGGAGGACAAAAGCAGGTGTAGATAAATGTGGAGACAATCTAACGCACGGAGGCTCATCTGAAGGGCATGATAAAGTTGGCTTCATTATCAATTTGGGAAGGAAAGATTGCACTATATATAGTCCTGGGCACCTGATAAGCTAGTTGGAAATGAACTGTATTAGGCTCATACTTTATAGTCACAGTAGACTAAATGTATTAAAGAGCTACATGTAAAATTTTTTTCCTTTAAGAAACAATATGAATTATAAGTGAATGCTTGATTCACAAAAACAAAAGAGGAGGTCACAAAGGAAAAGATGTATAGTAACCTAAAATTAAAACTTTAACCCAATAGAAACTTAGGGGAAATATTTAACAGAAATGGTTGAGGTCTCTTGCCAATCCTGTAAATATTTATGAAACTGATACTGGTCTTCACCTATTTCACTAATTTTCCTTGCTGTTTTTTGATGGGGCAGGGGGCTAAACCTTTTCAAGTGTTTCTTCTTCTTTTAAGCATTTGCTCATGGCTTCATCTATTATACTGTATTGGTTTGCTCATCTTTTTCGGTTTGAAAGAAATTCTTGAAACATTAAAGAAACCAACCATTTTCTATTCTATGCTACAAAGATTTTTCTTTAATACATTGTTGGCGTTTAGAAACGTTGAAGTGGAGGTTCCTTACAGATTTTTTTTTTTACTAAAAAACACATTTCTATATACTTGAATCTAACTATTTTCCTTTATAATTGTTGGTCTTCAAATCAAATGATCTCAATATCATTAATGATTTCACTCAGAATAACTCCCCATTCTTTCATGATTTTATATTTTGCTTTTAAATATTTTATCCATCTGGAACTTATTTTAATATTGAGCATGGGCCAAAGATCCACCTTATTATTTTTTTAACAAATGTACCAAAATTGTTTATTGAATAATTCATTTTCCTACTGATTTTGAAATGACACTACTATCATAAATCACATTCTAACACACTAATGTCTATTTCTTGGCTCTCCTAGTCCATTGATCTGCCTGTCTATCCCAGTGTCAGTTCTATATTTTCTCAGTTCAGTTGCTCAGTCATTTCCAACTCTTAGGGACCCCTCTGACTGCAGCACGCCAGGCTTCCCTGTCCATCACCAACTCCACTTAAATTCATGTCCACTGAGTCGATGATGCCATCCAACCATCTCATCCTCCATCATCCCCTTCTCCTCCTGCCTTCAATCTTTCCCAGCATCAGGGTCTTTTCCAATGAGTCAGTTCTTCGCATGAGGTGGCCAAAGTATTGGTGTTTCAGCTTCAGCATCAGTCCTTCCAGTGAATATTCAGGACTGATTTCCGTTAGGGTTGACTGGTTGGATCTCCTTGCTGTCCAAGGGACTCTCAAGAATCTTCTCCAACACCACAGTTCAAAAGCACCAATTTTTCGGTGCTCAGCTTTCTTTATAATCCAACTCTTACATCCATATATGACTACTGGAAAAACCATAGCTTTGATTAGATGCACCTTTGTCAGCAAAGTAATGTCTCTGCTTTTTAGTATGCTGTCTAGGTCTGTCATACCTTTTCTCTTATTGGGAGAGAGCATCTTTTAATTTCATGGCTGCAGTCACCATCTGCAGTGATTCTGGAGCCCAAGAAAATAAAGTCTGTCACTGCTTCTATTGTTTCCCCATCTATTTGCTATGAAATGATGGGACAATATGCCATGATCTTCATTTTTTGAATGTTGAGTTTCAAGCCAGCTTTTTCACTCTGCTGTTTCACTTTCATCAAGAGGTTCTTTAGTTCTTCTTCACTTTCTGCCATAAGAGTGGTGTCATCTGCATATCTGAGGTTATTGATATTTCTCCTGACAATCTTGATTTCAGCTTGTGCTTCATCCAGCCCAGCATTTCATATGATGTACTCTGCATAGAAGTTAAATAAGCAGAGTGACAATATACAGCCTTGATGTACTCCTTTCCCAATTTGGAACCAGTCCATTGTTCCATGTCAAATTCTAACTGTTGCTTCTTTACCTGCATATAGATATCTCAGGAGGCAGGTAGGGTGGTATGGCATTCCCATCTCTTTAAGAATTTTCCACAGTTTGTTGTGACCCACACAGTCAAAAGCTTTGGTGTAGTCAATACAGCAGAAGTAGATATTTTTCTGAAATTCTCTTGCTTTTTCTATGATCCAACAGATGCTGGCAACTTGATCTCTGGTTCCTCTGCCTTTTCTAAATCTAGCTTGAACATCCAGAAGTTCTCAGTTCACACACTGTTGAAGCCTGGCTTGGAAAATTTTGAGCATTACTTTGCTAGCGTGAAAGATGAGTGCAATTGTGCGGTAGTTTGAACATTCTTTGGCATTGCCTTTCTTTGGGATTGGAATGAAAACTGACCTTTTCCAGTCCTGTATCCACTGCTGAGTTTTCCAGATTTGCTGGCATACTGAGTGCAGCACCTTCACAGCATCGTCTTTTAGGATTTGAAGTAGCTCAGCTGGAATTTCATCACCTCCGCTATATTTTACACTGTCACTTTATAATGCATTTCAGTATCTGACAGAGTAAGTCTGATTCTCCTCCTTCTTCCCTTCCCTAGAATTTTCTGAGCTCTATTCCCATGTTTGTTCCCCTTGTCATGCTAACATTCCAAATTCCTATGGGTTTTTTTTTTTTTTACTAACTTTCTTTGAATTTATGGATATATTTTGATATCATTCATATTCACAATACATTTTCCCCTGTAAAACATGGTATGCATTTTATTATTTACTTTTTTTTTGAAAATTAAAACAGCACATGCACAGAAAAGTTCAAATGCCATTACAATATTTATAGGGGAAACAACAGTCTCTTTTTGTATGGACATTTACACATGCACTCTTCAATAATATTCATCCTACCATATCTATCTTCTTACTGTGATAGGTGAGGAAAGAACCATTCCAATAGAAGCAGAGAAAATGTTTAATAAAATTAAACATCTATCCATAATTTTAGAGAAAAGACTCATAAAATTAGGAACAAAAGAGATTTTATCAATCTAATAAAGAGCATCTTAAAAATACACAGTTCAGCTAGATTGACCATGAAAAAAAGGGGGGGGAGACTCAAATATACTAAAATCAATACTGAAATGGGGAACATTGCCACAGACCTTATAGAAATTATATGTATATAATTTATTATATATATTTATACTGTCATGTTTATATTTATATAAATTATATAATTTATTATAAATTCTTGGAAAGACACGAACTACTGAAACTGAATAGAGAAGAAATAGAAAATCTAAACAGACCTATACCAGGTAAAAGGATTGAATTATTAATTCAAAATTTTCTCATAAAGAAAATTCCAAAACTAGATGACTTCACTGGTCAATTCTATCAAACATTCAAAGAATTAACATCCATCTTTCACAAAATCTTCAAAAAGAAAAGAACACAGAGAAAAAGAATATAATGAATCATTTCTCAACTCATTCTGTAAGACCATCATTACTAAAACCAGACATCAAAAAAAATAAAAATAAAAAATAAAACCAGACATCACAGGAAAACTACAGACCAATATATTTTATGCACATAGATACGAAAATTCTCAAAAAAAATTCACAACCCAAATCCAGCAGCACACAAAAAGGACTATACCCTCTAACCAAGTGGGATCTAGTCCAGGAATAATATTTCCAATTGGGTCACCTTTATACCTTCTATTTCTTTTCTGAGACTTTATATCTTTTTAGTTTTTTTCACACACGTTTGTAGTTGCTCCTTAGAGTGTTTTACTGATGGCTGCTTTAGAATCTGTGCCAGATAATCCTAACCTTTGTCATCTTGGTGTTGTTATGTATTTCTATTTAGTCTGAGATCTTCCTGATTCTCTATGAGGTGATTTTTTAAAAACGGAAATCAGAACGTTTTGGCTATTGACCAAATTCTGCTCCATTCTGACAGAGTAAGGTGGGGAGATGGGGTGGGCTGCACCCCCGTCACAGCCAGGAGAAGTCGAGGTACAGGTTTCCCTGCAGGCTTTGCGTTTGCGTCTTGGAGCCACGGCTGCGTATGCGTGCCTGTGTCTGTGTGCATGTGTGTGTGGTGGTTGTCTGGGGGCAGAGTGGCTATTGTTAGAAAGTGTTCTGTTTCGCTAGGCTGCTCCATTTCTTTGGCTTTGGGGGAGGGCTTTATTTGGCTACCCTCGTTAGAGTTTCTGGATTGCCACATCAACATCCAGCTGGATAAGTTAGGCATAAAGAAAACCCAGAGAACCCACTGCCATATGACCCACCTCTGGTCCCAAGCTCCCCTAGTCTGCTTTCCTCTTTCCATCCTTCAGAATCTCCTGTGTTCATTTATATATAACACCCAGGGGGTTTAGTTCGACTTGGAGGCATAGAGAGCAGTACATCTACACCAACTTACTGAGTAAAGTCTTCTGTAATTTTGAGCATTGTATTTGATTCCATTTTGTTTCCTCTTGAAATTTATCATTTATCCTTGAAAAATGTTTTAATGGTTGCCTTGGGGCTTACAGTGTATATTTCTAAACATTCTATGGACATTTAAAAATTACTCTGTCCCAGCTCAGGTGTCATGCAGGAACCTGTGACGATTCTTCCTCCTGCTGCTCTCTGCTGTCGTTCATTTCTCTTACCCATAAGCTACAAAATTCCAGTGCATGGTTACTATTATTGCCTCAAACAATTTTCAGTTAAGAATAAGAGAGGTGAAGATTTTATTTTACATTCATTTTTTCCTTTTCCGACACTCTTCCTTACTTCACGTGGTTCCAAGTTTCTCACAAAAGTTAAACGTTTGTTGCAGGGCAGGTCTGCTGGGTGTTAATGCCCTTGGTTTTTGTTTGCCTGGGAAGGTCTTTACTTCTTCTTCACTGTGGAAGAATACTTTTGCTGGGTATAGAATCCTAGGTTGGTATTTTTCTTTCTTTCGACACTTTCAAGATTTCCCAAGAACAGACTTCCAGACAGCCCAGAGTCGCTTGGCTGAGTCACAGACTGCACATTTTTGGCCTTGAGCCGCATTGCACACAAAAACTTTCATATTTCTGCCAACAGTATACATGAATCTGCCAACATCACCAAACCTTGTTTAGAGTTATTAATTTTTGCCACCTGGTGAGTGAAATTATATCTCACTGACTTAATTAGCATTTCATTTAATTATCAGGGAGTTTGGGAACATTTTCATGGACCTGCTGACCATGGGAATTTTTTTTCTCATGAGTTACCTGCGCAGCTCCGTAGGTTATTTTTGGGTCATTGTAGGTCTGTTACCTTTTCCTTACGGATTTGAAAGACAACATCACACATTTTGCCAATCAGTTCTCTGTCAGTAATTCTGCCTGTGAATATCTTTTTCCAGTTTTCGACTTGCCTTTCCACTTGGCTTTGGGATCTCCTGTTGCACAATGTTTTTTCATTTTCATGAAGTCTGATTTATTATTTTTCCTGAATGGTTTATGCCTTACTGCTCATTTAAGAAATTGTTTTCTCTGTAATGTATTCAGGACAATGTTTACCATCAATGATTTTATCAGCTTTCTTTGAAGTAATTTCTCCAGGGTGATTTTTATTTTGCTAAATATTGAGCCTAATGCTTAATTCATTTTTAAACTTTCTTTACTTTTAGCAAATTTTGTTTGGGAAGATTTTTAAAATCTTCCATGTGGCAAGGGTTTCTGTTTTTTTTTTTTCCCTTTTCTTTTACTTTTTTCCCTTAGGGTATTACATGAATTTTATTGCATTACAGTCAGAGAATCTGATATGTATTTTTATGTCTTTCTTTAAACCTCAATCTAAAGCACAGGATCTGAGCATTTCCTGCCACTCATATGGAAGAAGATTCAAAGGCATGAGCAGTACATGTGTTTATGATTACACTGAGAGAGAATGGGTATCACCAGGCCCTAAGGAGAGGAATAAACAATTTAGAGATCCTGCTGCGAGGTGTAAAAATATTCTCATATATATATTTGACCTCTTATTTCATGGTGACTCTGCCTGCTCCAAAACTCATTGTCTGGAATTTAGGTGATCAGGTTAGCAAGTAACCCCTTAGCAACCCCTCCCCATGTATCTATTTTTTGTACTATCAGCCTAAAACAATACAGAGCAATCTAGCTTAGCCCCAAGAAGACTTTGCATGGGAGAAAATAGGACTTTAATTGACTGTAATGTCTATCCCAACTGGCTGGAAATTCACTCCCAGTTCCACTCCTAGCTGATGAGTTGGTCAGCCTTGCTTATAAGAGTGTCATGCAATGATCACCACCACACGGCAGACCCTGATAATCATAAGGCCAGAAATAGAAAAGGTCCCAACTCTAACATTGTGAGCCTTCTTCAAAATAGCCCTAGAGAAATTAGAGCATCAACTACAAATCCTCCCTCTCTACTGGGAAATGAATGCCTCAAGTGAGATGCTCCCTCCCCATACTCTCAAAGAAGTTAAGAAGATCCCTTCTCAAATCACCTCTCCCTGATTTTTTTTTTCCCTAATGAGTCCCAGGCAGATGGCAGAACCACAGCCAACTGAGGAGTATGTGGTACCTACTGATGGTGCTCAGAGAGGAGATGTCAAGACAGCAGCATGGCAGAAGGAAGGGGTGCAGATGATGTAGACCTGCCTGGAAGCGTTCTTTGTGCCAGTGCTGTCTCTAGGATACCATATTTTCCCAAGGTCCCAAACCCCACAGAGTGATGTATATCCTGTTTCTTAATACATAGTTACTGAAAATTAATGACGATAAGCAGCTGCTTTCTATGTCTGCCAAGTATTCCATTTCCATTAATTCTTTTCTATTCTGAAAAGTGGTTGATTCATCCAAGGAAGACATCCAAATGTTAGATATTTGAACTTGGTGTTGCAAAACACTTACATCTGAGTCTCCCCTGGTTCCTTCTGCTTTTTAACTCTGTCATAACACAGCCCTCAACAACTAACAGATCTCATCGAGCTGCAATCAGTAACAAAGCTTTCTGATGTCATTTATGCTTTTGAAAGTAGACAAGAGGAAGGAGTTGCCTGCATACTTTAGAACAGAATATCAGCAAATATTTCTCTGCAATATCTTGCCCTTACTCCAAAGGCAACACTCTTTCACTTACTCCTCCTACACACACACACACACACACACACACACACACACGTATGCATGCACTCACAGACACACACACACATGTTCTCCTATCATTCCAGATATTCTGGATCCAGACTCATCCCCTCAACACTGGGTCTAAATCCTCTGTTTTTGGCCTCACTAAGGAAACCAAAATCATGTATTAAGTCCTTGACTAACATGTGGCATCATATTGTTGAGGACTGGGTTCTAATTATCTTGCAAAAATCCTTAAATGTAATATACCTTATCTTTGTGCCTCACTGAAGTCCAACACACTTTTTCCTGTGGGTTCATTCAGCATAATCACTTATTTCTCCAAGGCTGAACATCTGAGGAAACAGTTGATGATGTAAAGGGGATATTGCTTGAAGAATCATCTGACATTGAACATGCACATCCCACGCAGTGCAGTGTCATGCCACATGAACATTCTGAGCTTATGATCGCCAAGTCACACTGGAGACCGAGACCAGCCTGAGCGGGGAACAGCCTGGGGACTCCCCCTCCACCCTCAGGAGAGCGTATGCTATCTTTCTGTCAAGTGGAAGGACAGGCAGACTCACTCTGGAATTTTTTCATCTATTTTCTTAGCTGCAACGGCTCAACTTAAACGCATATACGGTTTAGCTCTGCCATCCTTTCCTTAGCCAAGATAACGGGACACCTCTGTTTACTTTGCCACGAATAAGTGCATATTTAAGGAAAGTATTTTCACCATATAATGACCCTGCTGTAAATGCGTAATAAAAATGTCAGATTTTAAAAATAGGGCACTGGGTGATTATTTCAAAGATCTCAAATTGGTAGATTGAAATATAGAGGCATGCATTCCAAGTGCAAGGGGGTAATGTCTACAGGCTGCACAGGAGCTAATTTTTATCCCAAGGGATTTGTGTGGCTGAGGAGATGCTCTTCTGATTCAGCCAGTTTTCCACACTCCCTGAAATTGAACCTGGATATTAAAGATAGAGGCAAGTTCCCTCAAAAGCACCAGAGCAGGACATAGCTGTTATTTGTGGCCTAAGTGGAATGCTTGCTTGCTCTTTCCCCCAGCAAGAATACTGGAGTAGGGTGCCATTTCCTACTACAAGGGATCTTTCCAACCCAGGGACTGAACTGGGGTCGTTTAGGTGTCCTGCATTGGCAGGAAAATTCTTTATCCCTGAGCCACCTGGGAAGCCCATTAAATGGGCTGCTGCTGCTGCTAAGTTGCTTCAGTCATGTCCAACTCTGTGCGACCCCATAGACGGCAGCCCACCAGACCCCCCCACCCCTGGGATTCTCCAGGCAGGAACACTGGAGTGGGGTGCCATTTCCTTCTCCAACGCATGAAAGTAAAGAGCAAAAGTGAAGTCGCTCAGTCATGTCCGACTCTTAGCGACGTCATGGACTGCAGCCTACCAGGCTCCTCCGTCCATGGGATTTTCCAGGCAAGAGTACTGGAGTGGGGTGCCATGGCCTTCTCCTAAATGGGATGAGATGAGTGTAAATAATTTTATTACTAGAGAACAAAGGGATGTCTAGCTAGAGATGCTGAGGTTTGGAGCCTTCATGTATAATTCTGTTTCAAGGAAGCAGAACCAGAATGGAGGGAGGAGGAGGGTTCAGGATGGGGAACACATGTATACCTGTGGCAGATTCATTTCGATATTTGGCAAAACTAATACCATATTGTAAAGTTTAAAAATAAAATAAAATTAAAAAATAAAAATGAATTAAAAAAATGAATACATAGTACAGGCAAGATGTGAAATGTTTATAGAAAACACTATTTACCCAAGAGAAAGAAAAGCAAGGAGGGTGACTACAGGTTGGACTGCATTCACCCGGCCTTTGATATGTTACTTAGAGTATGAGTAGACTCTTTCTCCTTTTATTTTTACGATTGCCACTGATGAAATCTGGAAAGCTATTGGGTTTTTTAAATTGATACCTTCACTTCAGTTCAGTCCCTCAGTCATGTCCGGCTCTTTGCGACCCCATGGACTGCAGCATCCCTGGCCTCCCTGTCCATCACCAACTCCTGGAGTTTACTTAAACTCACTTCCATTGGGTCGGTGATGCCATCCAACCATCTCATCCTCTGTCGTCCCCTTCTCCTCCCGCCTTTAATCTTTCCCAGCATCAGAGTCTTTTCAAATGAGTCAGTTCTTCAAATCACGTGGCCAAAGTATTGGAGCTTCAGCTTCAGCATCAGTCCTTCCAATGAATATTCAGGACTGGTCTCCTTTAGGATGGACTGGTTGGAACTCCCTGCAGTCCAAGGGACTCTCAAGAGTCTTCTCCAATACCACAGTTCAAAAGCATCTATTCTTCAGTGCTCAGCTTTCTTTATAGTCCAACTCTCACATTGATACCTTACTGAAGCTATTTGTTGATTCTAATTCATTTTTAGCTCTTATTTTCACTTCTAGGATTCCCATAACCATATCTATAAATTGTCAAGCTGTTTATACTCTATTCTAATATTTACATCTTCTGTTCATTTACTTTTTTAATGTGACTAGAACACCCAATATGATATTGATTGATTAGTGATAAGAAGTGGCAGTTTTGACTTATTCCTGATTATAAGAAATGCTGCAATAATGTCCTCTCTCTTCTAAGCCCACCGACAGCTATGGACAGTTCTCTGCATCCTGACAGGTTTCCACTTCAAGCACCTGTGCCTCGCTTTTCTTCTGGAGGCTTCCTCCGAGGCTCTGGGAGTTTACTTGCCTGTGTGTAGAACTATCTCTGAAAAGTGTCAGGGGAGCCAGCTACTGGGGACAGTCGTGAACAAACGGGGATGGGAGTGGGTGAAAAACGCCTTCTCCTCCTCAATCTCAGCTGGAATAATTCTGAGGAGGCTGCTTTACATGCATGTATTTACCTCTTCTTCTGTGATCTTTAAACATTTTATTTCTTTTTCTGGCTTTTTTGCAATGCCTGAGAACATCAATACAATTCTCAACAGGAGTGCCGAAAATGAGCATCTTTACCTTTGCTTTTCAAGGACTTTTTGGTTTGTTACTCCTTCACTGAAGATTTGGTAAACCCACTTTTATGGAATCCATCCTTGCTTAGCCTCCATTTCCAGGGAGAGTTGTGAAGACCTCTGCCCGCTGAGCACAGTGGATTTTAATTTCTTTTTTTACAGTGATTTTTATCCATGTGTCTTTCCTTACCTGGGTGTGATCTTTTTCAGAGTAAGAGGAGACTGATGGATTAGAAAGACAAACTGATCTAGATGCAAAACCCTCCTTTAGTACTTATTTTTTAAGTAGGCTATTCTGTGTAGCTGAACTTCACAAGTGTCTTTTATAAAACAAGGATAATAACACATGGCTTGAAGAACATTTTAAAATCTTACCATCAAGGAAGTAGAAGGTTGGGGGATAATTCCATAGGGCACACAAGCCTAACGTTTGCCATGGGAAGGGATGGTGGCTGAAGCCGCTGCTCTGGCATAATGCCTGTGCTCTCATGCCCAAGCTGAGAACATGAGTGTGAACAAGAAAACCCCTGATTCTCATTACCTCTCTGTTCCCTGATCAGTCCCCCTCAGCGCACCAACATGCTCCTCTTCCTCAATGAAGGCAGGCTCATTGCTGCCTCAGGGCCTTTGCACGGCCTTCTGCCCAGAGGGCTCTTCCTTCTGCTATATTTGCAGGACAAGGCTCCTCCATCCTCCATGCCGTTTCTTAAAATAACGTAACCCTCTCCTCCAACATTTTATGTCTCCATTTTTCCTCCTTAATATTTTCCACTCATGATTTAGTTAGAAATAATTTAATGACTTTTTATTCTTTGACCGTCTCTACCGCCCAGAAAGAGGAAGCTAGGATTTCTATATTATTCAGTGCTGTAACCCCAGAACCAAGAATGGTGCCTGACACATGGCCAGCACTCATTAACGTTTGTTGAATGAATGAACCCTGCTTTGGGGCCCAGCCTCGGGCAAAGCCTGGACCCAAGAGAAGGTCGCAGTGGTGGCAGCGGATGGTTGGCCTCAGCTGTCAGTTCAGTCCCATCTGCTCACAGTGATCATGCTTCTGTGAAGGTGGAATAATAAGCTCAACACACTGGCTCGACAGAAGATGCTGTGGAAAAGCCTGAACAAAACTTTTGGCCAGCACAATATTTTTCCGTTGAGCCTTGGGGCGCAAGATTGAAGCCTCTTTGGACTGAATTTTGGATAAATCGGGGTGGGAAGTGTGTACTAAGTTTGCAATGGGAAAGACGATGATCTGAGCAGTTAATTGGAAACATAAAGGACAAAGACCGCGTCTGTGTCTGGAGAATGGCGGGGGGCAGGCTGCACTCATCCCATTCCTCAACCTGGGTGGGTGTGTATCACTGCTCAGCACAGCACAGGCACTCGGAACTACTTCCTCATGAAGAACGAACTGAGAAGCTTCAGTGTGCAACTCGTTGCGTTGTTTGACTGTGGATGATCGTAGCCCTGGATTTCCTCTATTTTTCAGGCATGTTAAGTAGCTTCAGTCGTGTCCAACTCTGTGCAACCCTGTGAACTGCCAGGCTCCTCCGTCCGTGGGATTCTCCAGGCAAGAAGACTGGAGTGGGTTGCCATTCCCTTCTCCAGGGGATCTTCCAAACCCAGGGATCGAACCGACGTGCCCTAAGTCTAACCTGCATTGACAGGCAGGTTCTTTACCACTAGTTCCACCTGGGAAACCCCTATTTCGCAGCATTTGGATCTGATCCTACTGACACGTTACGGATTTTACTTGGCACGTGATTCAAACTACCTGCAACTTATGTGCCCACAGAGCAAGATTCATTGCTTGGGGACTCCTCGATTAATTCTCACAGTTGGCCCAGAAGCAGTGTCAACATTTCCTAGCATGGAAGGCATAATTCTCTTTCCTTACCTTAGTCTTGGGCTTCCATGGTGGCTCAATGGTAAAGAATCTGCCTGCAATGTGGGAGACCTGGGTTCGATCCCTGGGTTGGGAAGATCCCCTGAAGGAGGGCCTGGCAACCTACTCCAGTATCCTTGCCTGAAGAATCCCCATGGACAGAGGAGCCTGGCGGCTACAGTCCACGGGTTCGCAATAAGTCGGACACGACTAAAGCGACTTATCATGCGCTCACACACGCACCTTGGTCTTAGGACTCAGTCATTCTCGCAGAGACTCTTCCGTCCCTTGTCCCTACTCCTCCATGGCCAATCCATGACTGTCTGCCTTTTTCTTATATTCTAATTCTCGCCCCCCACCTGAAGTTATCATTTTCTTGCTTCTTAGAGAAAATAGACTGTGTTCAATGATTTAGTCTGAGTCAGGGAGAAGAGGGTCAGGACTGGTGGTGAGGATTGCTCACCCATCTTTGGAAGGAGTCATCCTCAAACCCAGCAAGGCTTTTCCTGGGGCGCACTTTCAGAAGAGTGCCCTGCAAGGTTGCCCCCGTCACCGCGAGGCGTTAGTCTCCTGCAGCGAGCTGAGCTGTCCCCTCCACACTGCACCGTCTTTTGTGCCAGGTGTTCAGTGTCTGCAGCTCGTCTCTAGGAATCAGAGCTGAACAGTGTCGCTCACACTGTGCCCAGTCCCGCCTGGGCTGTGTGAGGATGGCTCACGCTGATTCCTCAGCCTCTCCCCTGGGGGTCCATCTATGGAGGGCTCAGAGAGCAGTCAAGAAGGCAGATGAGGGCCTTTGCCAAGGGGAGATGGGGACACGAGAGAGGCTGGGCCTGGGGCCAGGCTGCTGTCCTGGGAGCCAGCAGGCAGAGGACTCGGCTCTCTTCCACCCCCCTTTGCCAGCTCTGCCACGGGGCCGCCAGAATAACAAAGACAAACCATCTCCAGGCTGTACACTAAGATTTTTCCAGTCCCATAAAGGGAAAATAAAATCAAAAGCCACAGATGACATTAGGTTTGGAGCCTGTGTGTACCCACTAATCAAAGCCATGTGCATGCGCAGCAGAATTACAATTGGAAAAAAAAAGAGAGAGAAAAACCCAGCCTCCAATTTGTTCACAAAGATGCGTGCATGGCAACAGACTTGGTGATGCAGCTCCTGCTGAAGAGGCTGGGAGCACGCTGAGAGTATGCGGGGGTGGGGGGGCGTGGTGCAGTCCAGCTGGGAGCATGTGCCCGCATTATTGATCTCATACTCATATGGGCTTCCCTCGATGGTCAGCCGGTAAAGAATCTGCCTGCAATGGGGGGTTCGATTCCTGGGTTGGGAAGATCTCCTGGAGAAGGAAATGGCATGGCAGTCCAGTATTCTCGCCTGAAAAATCCCATGGACAGAGGAGCCTGGCGGGCTACAGGGTCGCAAGAGACAGACACAACAGAACAACTAAACCGCCAGCATCAGCCTATGTTTGTGATTCTCAGACACCGTTCCTCTCTTTTGGAGGAAGTGGGGCTGTTAGGAGAACTGCCTCTGATTTTTCTCTGACTTGGTCTTGTCTCTATCCCAGCAAAGGGCAAAGTCAAAGACCTCTAGAACAGAGTCTTTAGATTTCTTTAAAGGTGGAAACATCCAAACATTCTACTGGATCATATACTGTGTCAGGAAGCAAAGCAGGGCTTCCTGTTCAGGTAGCTGTAAACTCCCTGTTGATTGTCTCTGCACTCAGGGGCATCCCAGGATGCTGTGACCGTCCTCCTTGGGTGGCCCATGGTACTCACAGGCCACATGTTACACCATGCAAGGGGGTTCTTTCCAGATTACAGACTTTATTTTGCAAGCACTCCTGGAAAGAACTCTACTACAATCTCAATAACATAAGAAGTCTACAGCCTCCTTGAACCCACTCACAGATGGAGTAAGGACGGTCTATGTGGTGAGGAAGAGCTAGCCTTCTGTCTGGTGCCGGGGCAGTGCTGCATGATGTGGGTATTTAGTTAGATGCCTCTGAATTCTGTTAAGGATGAGACATACCCCTGTAATACCATGAGATTCCAAAATGCACTACGTGCCCTTAAACCCAATGTCCCTCAGCAGGCCCTGCTGTCCAATCCTCTCCCCTTTCCTCCTCTTTCCTCTCATTTAGGAAACACATTTTTCCAAGTTCTCCTGGAGCGTCTCATTATATGAGTTTGTATGGTCCCTTACACATTAGGATTTTAAATTGTTCAAATATGTTAGTGGCAGAATATATGTTGATTGCATGTCATTGGGTGAATGAAACTCTCTCTCCTTTTCTCCTTCAAAAAAAAGAGTCTGAGAAAGATAATTTAAGGCTTATAAAATTTAATTTGACAGGCAATTTTCAAGAGTTTTCACGTCAGTTTCATCTGGACTTGAGAGCGGGCAGCTCCAGCTGCACGAAGGGCACTGGGCCTGGGCGTGCTGTGATGGTAGCCCTGCTGCCCAGTCCTGCGGGGCAGTGACGCTCCGTTCAGTGACCTCATTCCCAGGCCTGAGGCCCCACGGCTCACAGGAAGCCGCCGTCCATCGTTCTGTTAAACGACAGACACGCTTTCCTGTGAGTATGCATGCAGGTAATTTCAGTGGTGAGGAACCCGCCTGCCATGGTAGGAGACACAAGAGACACGGGTTCAACCCCTGGGTCGGGAAGATCCCCTAGAGGAGGAAATGGCAACCCACTCCAGTACTCCTGCCTGGAGAATCCCATGGACAGAGGAGCCTGGTGGGCTACAGTCCACGGGGCCACAAAGAGTAGGACAGGACGGAGCCACTGAACACACAAAATATTTTATTAATATAAAAATGGGGCAGATTTTACATGCTGTTTTGTGATCCTTTTAATTAAAATGAATATAATAAATCAAACATCTCTCCGTGTGAAAAGTGTGCCTCAGCTCCATCGTGACCAAAGACACCCCCCTAATTCCACTGTGTGACTGCTTTGTTCATTTATTTAAGCTCAGATGAATTGGTAGACAGTTTACAAAGATGAAGGCTCGGGGCCTGTCTCTCCGTGGATCTTCCAAAGCCCTGTTATTACTTCTGTATTCCCAATTCTATATTGCTTTTCTTAAATCAGGCTTCTTGACATGCATCAGCTTCACGTCCTGTAAAAGTGTTTTTATGACCATTTTATATGCTTGTCTGAAGCCTTACTTTCTTTTCATTCCTGATCCTTTTTTATTCTCCCACCTTCAGGAGGAAGCACCCGGCAGTCTTGACAGGTCATCACAGGATCACTTTGATAACCCATCTGTTATGCACTGTGCTTAGTCACTTTGGTCGCGTCCAACTCTTTGTGACCACATGGACTGTAGCCCGCCAGAATCCTCTGTCCATGGGATTCTCCAGGCAAGAATACTAGAGTGGGTTGCCATTTCCTTCTCCAATGTCCTTCTCCCTTATGCACCGAGTCCCCCCAAATTCATATGGTGGAAACTTAATTCCCACAGTGATGGGATTGGGAGGTGAGTCCTTGGGGTGATTAGGTCATGAGGGTGGAGCCCTCCTTAATGGAATTGGTGCTCTTAGAAAAGAGACCACGAGGAGTCTCCCGTTCCTTCTACCCTGTGAGGAACGAGCAAAAATTCAGCCGAACCAGAAAGAGGACCCTCAGGAGACACTGAATCTGCCTGCACTTCAATCTTGGGCTTCCAGCCTTCAGACCTGTGAGAGATAGATATCTGCTATTTAACCCACCTCTCCACTCCAGTATTGCCTGTAGAATCCCATGGACAGAGGGGCCTGGCGGGTTACAGTCCATGGCGTTGCAAAGAGTCGGACACAACTGAAGTGACTTAGCATGCGCAAGCACACACCACTCGGCTGATGGTGTTTTTGTTAACAGCAGCTGAAACAGACTAAGACCCCATCTTTAAGTCAAATACTCTTTAAGTGTAAGGAAACAACCAGTGCCTAGAGGGGGAGAGGCCAGGACCCATGGTTCTTGACCCTGACTCCTTGACGGTCACCAGGTTGCTTGCAAAAATCTCATCGCAGACTTCCCTGGTGGTCCAGGGGTTATGAATCCAGCTGTCAATGCAGGGGACACAGGTTCCATCCCTGGCTGGGGACGATTCCACATACTGCAGGATAAAGAAGCCAGCCCACCACAACTACTGAGCCTGCCCTCCAGCTCCTGTGCTTGCCAACAAGAGCAGCCATGCAATGAGACGCCCGTGCTCTGCAGCGAAGAGTAGCCCCACAACCAGAGGGAGCCCACACGAAGCAACAAAGACCCAGCACGGCCAAAGGCAAACAAATGCAACTTTCAAAAATAAATAACTAAACCAAAAATTCTCATCCCCCAAACCCCCCAGATTATTCCAATGGGGAACCAAGGTGGAGAACCATCTCTAATTGGAGAAGCTCACACAGCTCTGACCTCTGGTTAAGGTAGGAGGTCCTCACTCCTATGGCTGGAAGGACATGCCTAAACACAATCTTAATTCCTTTACAATCTCTCGTTTCTTGTTTCCTTGAACCCCCTGCAAACAGACGGGCGGCAGTGGGCACAACTGAGGGACTCTGGAGAGGCTACTCTTTGGTATGTCCCAAAGGCACTATCTGGACTTCCCAGGCGGCTTAGAGGTTAGAGCGTCTGCCTCCAATGTGGGAGACCCGGGTTCAATCCCTGGATCGGGAAGATCCCTGGAGAAGGAAATGGTAACCGACTCTAGTACTCTTGCCTGGAGAATCCCACAGATGGAGAAGCCTGGTAGGCCATAGTCCATGGGGTCGCACAGAGTCGGACACGACTGAGTGACTTCACTTTCGCTTTCTAGTGGCAGGGGAGATGATGTTCAAACCCAGGCCATGAGACACTAGCCCAGGATCAGAGGGGAGAAGGCCCAAAAGTCGGGGTCTCAGCTCTGAATAATTCCCTTCTAAGTCTTCCCAAAGTCTTTGAGGAATAGATAAAGAAAAGGTGGTACGTATATACAATGGAGTATTACCTGGCCATTAAAAGGAATGATGCCATTTGCAGCAACATGGATGGACCTGGAGATTGTCATACTGAGTGAAGTCAGTCAGACAGAGAAGGGGAGATATCATGTGACCATACTGAGTGAAGTCAGTCAGACAGAGAAGGGGAAATATCACGTGATCATACTGAGTGAAGCCAGTCAGACAGAGAAGGGGAAATATCACGTGATCATACTGAGTGAAGTCAGTCAGACAGAGAAGGGGAAATATCACGTGATCATACTGAGTGAAGCCAGTCAGACAGAGAAGGGGAAATATCACGTGGTCATACTGAGTGAAGTCAGTCAGACAGAAAAGGGGAAATATCACGTGATCATACTGAGTGAAGTCAGTCAGACAGAAAAGGGGAAATATCACGTGGTCATACTGAGTGAAGTCAGTCAGACAGAAAAGGGGAAATATCACGTGATCATACTGAGTGAAGTCAGTCAGACAGAAAAGGGGAAATATCACGTGATCATACTGAGTGAAGTCAGTCAGACAGAAAAGGGGAAATATCATGTGACATCCCTTATGTGTGGAATCCAAAAATAAATGATACAAATGAACTTAGAAAACAGAATCAGACCCACAGATTTAGAGAATGAACTTGTGTTTGCCAGAGGGAAGGGTGGGGGGAAGGGATAGTTGGTTGGGATGGACATGTAGGCACCGCTATATTTCAGATGGATAACCAAGAAGGATCTACTGTAGAGCACAGGGAACTCTGCTTCATGTGATGCTGCAGCCTGGATGGGAGGGGAGTTTGGGGAGAATGGACACATGCATACGTATGGCTGAGTTCCTTCACTGTTCATCTGACACTATCACAAGGTTGTTTGTTAATGGGCTGTACCCCAATACAAAATAAAAAGTTTTAAGAAAAAAGAAAAGGAACTGAGGGTACAGCTTTGTGTCTGGGAAGAAGAAGAATGAACAAAGGCTTTTTTTTCAGATGTTCATGTGCACGGACCACGGTCTCCCATGTGCTATAGTAAAGCTTGGGATTTTGCTAGGTGTTCTCACTGCTTCTTAACAAAGACAACAACCATATTCTGGGCTTTGGAGCTGCAGAGTCTAGCCAAACTCAGAAAGCTCCGCCAATTCAAATAGACTTCCCTTGAAAATAGCATGAAGCATTCTCCCTCTCCACCCAGATTTATGGGTTTCCAGCCCTTTGGTATAACCAAGTATCAACACAGCTTCTGATCCGTTTCAATCCCCCAAAGGGTTTGAAGCTGCCTGTTTGGCTGCCACTCTCGATCTTGCTGAGAGGACAACGATGAAGCCTTCAGGCTGGGCAGAGTCCACAGGGCGAGTCCCTTCCTTCTGCCACTCTGTTGTAATTGCCTGTAAGAACACTAATTCGCTCTGGCCGAAGATCTGTACTCTAGAAATCAGATATGTTACTCAACACTTTGATTTATTTTGATTTATCTTAGGATCATTAAAAATTAAGTGAGAGAGAAAGAAGCACAATAAATAGAATTCTTCTTGAAAGAATGAAAATCCTCTGGGTTTGCCTTTGGTTTTTAGAACAGAAAGCAGGCCTGGATTTTTGGCCTCTGGAGACCATCTGCGGGTCTCAGCTACACAGCTGAGCAGGGGACCACAGGCGAGCGGAGAGGAAAAGCCTGACCTACAAGGGTTTCCATGCTGCTCTCCTGGATAGATGGGAGCAGTCAGCCCAACCGTGGAAGAACAGGCCTCTTTTCCCTCAACGCTCCATCGGAATTGAAAGCACATGCGATAATGACCACTTTTCAGCACTGCGGTTTGGTGATTTTTTCCAGTGGGGGAGCTGGTTCATGGTGGAGTCTGTGAGCAATGAACTAGGAGTTAGGAACCAGGAAGAGATGAAGTTGCCTTGTGCTTAGTCACTCAGCTGTGTCGGACTTTGCGACCCCATGGACTATACCCTTCCAGGCCCCTCTGTCCATGGGACTTCCCAGGCAAGGATACTGCAACAGGTTGCCATTTCCTTCTCCAGGGGATCTTCCCGACCTAGATATCAAACGTACATCTCCTATCTTCTGCATGGCAGGAAGATTCTTTACCCACTGAACCATCAGAGCCAGAGCCGAAGTTTGACAGCAAACCTTTCGGTCACGTTCGTGCAAAATTTCAGGAACCACCGGAGTGAGACTTTTCAGAAGAATTTTCCATTGCCTTCAGAGGCAACCTCAGATTCTTGCTAAAGAAAAAAGAGCTGGTCTGATGATTCCAGGAGGTGATGTGCTTCAGGGGCCTTTCTTTCGTCATGTAAATTCAGGCAATTTCCTAAGAGCAGCTCAAGACAGCTGCTGTTCCCAAATCTCAGATAACTGTCAGTTTCACAGAACTTTCTCTGCAGTTCTGGGGCCTCTCCCACGCCCTCATTGCTATGCACAAACTCGTTCCTTGTGGAACATTTCATTTCCTGGAAAGTGGCTGAGCCAGCAGAGCTGCAGGCCCAGATGTTACCCAGTGCACTCAAGAGGGGACCCGAGTTCACAACACCTGTGTGAGCGCTCCGGGTGAGCCCCCCACCCCCACCCCAGTCCGGGGAGATGCATGTTCATGGTGTGCACGTGACCCCAGTGTGGCTGGAGACTGACCGCAGCCGAGCCTCCCGAGGTGCCCTCCCCGACACGGAGCCTCCGCCCTGGGAGGAGCGCAGCGCTCCCGCTTCCTCTGATCTTCTGTCCCTCCAGTGCCTCTTGTGTGTCTTGTATCAAGTGTGCCGCCCTCGTGATGAGAAGCAGGAAGCGGTTCCACATGGCATCCTCCTCGCAGACCAGAGCCTGCAGACAGTTCCGGAGCCTGGACTGTGGAAACAGCGACCGTAGAGCAAAGCAAGGACCGCTTAGAAACATGCACATTACCATATGCAAAATCAGAAAGCCAGTGGAAATTCACCGTGTGATGCAGGGAGCTCAAATCCGGTGCTCTGGGACAACCTGGAGGGGTGGGACAGGGTGCGAGGGAGGCTCAAGAGGGACGGAATGGATGTATACCTACGGCTGATTCGTGTTGCTGTGTGGGAGAAGTCAACACAACGTTGTAAAGGAATTACTCTCCAATTAAAAATAAATTAATTAAAGAAAAAAAAAAAAAAAGCAACGAAACAGAGCCAACAGGCCTGCTGAATTGCCCAAATACCCGGGAGATTCTCCAGATGTTCCAGTTGTGGTCAGTTCCTCCTCACTGACTGGACGCAGGCGGACCTGCCCCAGGGATAAAGCAAGACCCTGCCTGGTCCTCCTGGGTCAGTGTGGCACAGGGGCTCAGAGTTATGCATCAAGAGCAGCTGTTCGAATGGAGTGGTTTGTGGCATGTCCAAACTCCTCTCCCTGACCTTGGGTGCTTGAGGGGTCGGGGCGGGGCATTAGCAGCTGAGATTTGCAGCTCAACGCAAAGGCCAGAGGTGAGGGTACTGAGATGATCTGGAAAGTGGCTCTGGAAAGCTGCTCACTTTCTAATCCTTGAGACCCGTGAATGTTGGTTTGTATGGGTGTGCGCTCTGTGCTCAGTGACTGACTCTTTGCAACCCTAGCTACTGCCAGGCTCCTCTGGCCATGAGATTTCCCAGGCAAGAATACTGGAGTGGGTTGCCATTTCCTTCTCCAGGGGTTTTCTTGGCCCAGGGAGCAAACCCAGGTCTCCTGCGTCTCCTTGCTTTGCAGGCGGATTCTTTACCTGCTGAGTCATCGGGGGAAGCCTGAATGTTAGTTTATGTGCAAAAAAGGGGAGATTCTCTGCAGGTGTGCCTAGAGTAAGGCTCTCAAGGTGGAGCGATTATCCTGGATTCTGTCGGTGGACCCTAGCTGCAATCATGTGCATCCTTCTATGAGGGGGTGGAGGGAGATTTGACACACAGAAGGGAAGGCAGCGGATCACAGAGGCAGAGGTTGGAGTCAGGAGCCAAGGACTGTGGCAGCCACCAAAATCTGGAGGGTGTGAAGAATGGGTTCCCCCTGAGCCCCCAGAGGAAGTGGGGTCTGCTGAGACACTGTGATCTCAGCCCAGTGATACTGGCTTTGAACGTCTGGCCTCCAGAACTATAAGAGAATAAATGCATTGTTTTAAGCCACCAAGTGTGTGGTCATTTGTCATGTCAGCTACAGGACACCATTAACACAGGGGGCGGAGGGAACAGGTCCGAGGGTGGGGTCTTGGAGATGACTTGCCTTTAAGGGGGTGATGGTGAGCATGTAGAAAAAGAAGTCGGCGTCAAAAGCTAGGGGTCAGGACGATAGACCGCAGGCAGGAGTCACACTGAGATCTCCCTCCCCAAGGCATCCAGCCCAGATAAGGCATCTCCACTGTGAGAGTATCCTCCTGACATGCCCAGGAACCTAGCGACATGGGCTCTGGGACCATCAGGCTCTACCTCAACCCAGATGTATCTGGTGAGGGACACATCCTTTCCTGCCTAGAAAGGTTGACACTGATAGCTCTCGAGAATCCTTATTATCAGCTAATGTGTTTTTAGCAGTCTGTGTGCTCAGCTATGCCTGACTCTGTGCGACCCCATGGACTGCAACCCTCCAGGCTCCTCTGTCCATGGAATTCTCCAGGCAAAAATACTGGAGTGGGTTACCATTTCCTTTTCCAGGGGATCTTCCGGACCCAGGGACCAAACCCGTGTCTCTTGAGTCTCCTGCATTGGCTGGCAGATTCTTCACCACTAGCTCCACCTGGGAAGCCCGTTATCAGCTAGGTGAATGGCTAAACGGATTCAGGGAGAACTGCCTCTTACCCAAGGCAATGGCAACCCACTCCAGTCCTCTTGCCTGGAAAATCCCATGAACGGAGGAGCCTGGTAGGCTGCAGTCCAAGGGGTCGCAAAGAGTCAGACACGACTGAGCGACTTCACTTTCACTTTTCACTTTCATGCACTGGAGAAGGAAATGGCAACCCACTCCAGTGTTCTTGCCTGGAGAATCCCAGGGAGAGGCGAGCCTGGTGGGCTGCCATCTATGGGGTCCCACAGAGTCAGACACGACTGAAGCAACTTAGCAGCAGCCTCTTACTCAGTCCTGTGGGGCCACAATGAGTGAGTTGTGCGAACAGACTGATCTTTAGGAGAGGGAGTGGCTGGGAAGGGGCCTTTGGAAGAGGAATTGCTGATCCACCTCACCTGCAGCCCAGAAAAATTCTACCCATTCTTCCATGTACCTTCTGCCTTGGAGGTGGGAACTGGAGACCTCAAGGGACCCTGAAAAGACCTCTGTGGTCCTCTTCCTTCCTGATGGAGGTAGGCCATCACATGTGCCTCGGGTGCATGCTGCCTGCAGGAGGAAGTGGGTTAGGTCCCACGTTTTCTTTGTAACTCTTGGGCTTCATGCAGCAGGATGCAGTTTACCATGCTCATCCATGGCACGGTGAGGAGGGACGGATGCGAGGGGTGAGACCCCTCTGAGAATTTCGGGCCACCCATGGAAAAGACATTGCTCGTCTTCAGATATCTCGGAAGTGGGCAAGTTCCTGGGCTGTGGATGGGGTTGAGCTAAGAGCATCACACCAACCCCAGAGGTTCGTGGGAGATTGGTGGAAGGTTGTTTTCCTTGCCTCAAGGCAGTGACACCTGAGTCTGCTGTTTCTTAACTCTCTCCCTTGTCTGGAACTCAGATCCCTCATCTCTGTTTCTTTGTTGCCTCGAGCTGAGTTTCCTGGGAGCCTTCAGCAAAGGAGCTGAGAAAATGTCTGATTCCCAGAGTTAACGGAATTACCATGATGTCCCCAGAAGACTACTCAGCTCTTAATTCAAATGTCAACAGTATAAATGCTTCCATTCCCTGAGTCGAGAATCTTCAAAAGCAAAAATAGTCCTTCCTTAGGTCAGCAGTCCTTGGCTTGTGGTTGCAACCCCCAGGGGGACGATCTAGTCACTGGCAGAGTGGGTGAAAAATCAGGAACAAATGTCTTGGCGTGATGACTGTCCGCGCTCTGCAGGGACAGAGGCATCCATGGGATTCAGAGTTTGAGTCACTCCAGGGGCCGTGACAACAGCTGAACTGTGTCCAAGAGGTGTCACATGGCTGACTCAGCCTCAGGGCCTCCCACGCCTTGGCTGTCCCATTTGCCCACTGTTTCCTGGCTGTGGGGGCATCCACGCAGCGAAGGACGGAGCCCACAGGGGCCCACGAAATTGCATTTCCCACAGCTCAAAGAAAGGACCCGGGGTTTCAGAATGAGTCAGAGCAGGGCAAGCTGGGTGAGGGTTTTTGGATGACTTTTTCTTTTATTCCAAGGAACTTGAATGCTTGCAAGCTGTGAGCTCAGGCTTGGCCAAAGGAACCCAGAGAAGCAAGAAATGGAAAAGATGTGACTGCATTTAAAAGTTAATCTTACTTTCCTAAATCAAGGAATCCTTGAGCATAACAGCTTGGAGAGGCAGACCATAAAATTTCCTAGACACTTGAACAATGACCATTGAAACTGCAGGAAGAGTAATGCTTCCATTGAAACGGGCTGGGCCGGTCCTCCTAGCGTCTCCACATCCTACCACCTCCAGGACAGTGAATGTTCTCCAGGGGGATGGAGACCTGGAGCCCAGCCCGTCGGTTGCTCCAAGCCTCCTGAAGATGCTCTGATTGCTCCTTGGGCCCTGGGGCACTCAGCAAGTTTTCTGGAGTTCCCCCATTGAGTCCTACCCCCAAATGTGTGTGAAAGAGTAAAAGGAAAGCGACTAAGAGGAAGGCTCTTAGTCCCTGCTTTCCCCCCATTCCTCTTGTGTCTCAAGTCACCATCATGTGGAAGAGAACGTTTCCCAGTGCCGGGCTGGGCAGAAACTGGTGCTCGCGGGTGAGACAAGCTGGACGGCTGAAAGGTGGAGGTGGTGGAGTCCAAGGGGATCTGGGTGAGGCAGGCAGAGTCATTATGGGCTCAGTGCAAAGAGCCATCACCTGTGCTGTGGGTCTGGGGTGGAAGGGATAGATGGAGGCTGGTATTGGCCGCCTGCTCTCTGTGGCTCTCACTCAAGCCCAGGGCTCCCACTCAGCAGCATCTAGTTTAAAGATGCTCCTCTGCTTTACCCTGTGTCCTCAGGGACTTAAGACACAGGCAATAGGAGCTCTGACAACTCTCCTATGTCTCCAAATATTAATATTTGTCGAGTACCTGTTACTACCTGTCAGCTATGGTGCTAGACATTGAGCAAACAGCAGCAAAAAAAGATCAAAAGTAATAAGAAACAAACAAAAATCTCCCCAGAATCCTGCCATGATAGACTTTATATCATAGTCAGAAAAACCAATTTTTAAAAAATCACCATAATGAAGACGTCAATGTCAGCCCTGTCTCTTTGCGCATGTAAAGGGTCACACAGCTCTTGGAACCATCCTTACATCATTTGCAGGTAGAACAAGTTGTCATTGAATGAGGTCCCTTCCTCCCCCTGCATTTGTTGCTTTAGGACTTGTTCCTTGCCTGAATCCAGTTCATGTTGGGGAAGGACATGGTTGCGCCTCTTACAAGCCTAACCAAGAGGGAGAGCGGCAGTCACTCTGCAGCTCCCTGTTGCATCTGGTCGGCCTGCCTGGCTCAGATTCACCAATGAAGCAGGTGGGTTTTAGGGGGAGTCACCACACATTTAGATTCGAGGCACAGTTCCTATTAGAAACTATTATTATGGCTTTGCTGCTACCCAATGCCCTAGTTTATCCAGGGGACAGGTGATGGGTGCGAGGACCACAGACGTAGCCATAGCAACAGAGAGAAGTGAAGACAGATGAGGTTTTAGAGACCAACCTATAGGATGCCCTAACGCATTGGTTGTCAAGGATGGAGGGAAAAGAAGAATCAAGAAAAATCCCTTGGATGGATATTTGGCTTGAGCGATTGCATATTATCAATATATGTATAAGAAAAGAAGTGGTGTCAGACGTTGTTATAGAAAAATGCTAAAATGTCAATGTTTAGTTTTGATCATCAATTTTCACCGAAATCACTGATGATTCAGCCTAGCTGGTATTGACGTTGGCATCCTGAGGGGAAAAATACATTATAGGGTATCAATTTTCCCCCTGAAGTGGAAACAGTCAAGGCTAATTTAAAAAAAAAAAATTCTCTGTGATAATTATAGCTAAATCATGAGTGATTCTTTTAAAAGAAAGCACAAAAGTAACCCCCAAAGTAAGGAAAAAGTAACCCTCCAACCTTCCATTATTGTTGTTTAACTTCTTTGCCCATAAATTCCCCTTCTGTAAACATAAAAGGTTTCAGTTTAATGTCTAAGTAAAAGGAAAGTTGACTGAACCTCACACACCACCCGCCTGCCCCACTAGACAAGCTAGTAAGAGTCTCAAACTGGAAACAGAAAGGGCACAGACGAACAGGGTGAAGTTCAAGATGAGTGATACAGGGATGTTCTGAGCTTGAAGTCTTTCCTAAGCATCAAAAACTAGCCCTCACCCCAGCCCCCTGCTCCTGGCGGAGCTTGCTGAAAGGCTGAGCATCACTCCTACTGACTCCTCGAACCAATGAGGAAATAGCTTGGGAGGACATCTGGGAGGAGGCAGTCTACAGCTAGGGAAAATGTATGGCATTTGCAGCCAGACACACCTACGTTCCGTCCTGACCTCCATCACCTCCTAGTGAAGTCTTTGGGAAAGTAATTTCTCTGAGCCTGGTCTGAAAAATGCAGATTCGGTGACAGACCTCCCTGGCTTTTCTGATGACTCAGCATTGTGTACAGGACGCGCTCGGCACAGTGCCACCCTGTATGGAAAGCCAATAAACAGAGCCCAAGTCAGGCTCTTCAGAGGACTGCGACTTAATGGTAGAATTCAAGGACTTTAGAGCACACAAGGGATTTTTAAATTTCTTTTTTTGGATGGGAAAACCTCCTTTTTTAAATTCATAGGATTCTTAAAAAAATTTACACATAGTATTTACCAATGGAATACAGAAAAGTGAAATTAAAGAGCATCTGTTTTATTACCATGATTCAAGGTCTTTATGTTAAAAAATGTTAAAAAGTTCAGTTCAGTCGCTCAGTCATATCTGACTCTTTGCAACCCCATGGATTGCAGCACACCAGGCTTCCCTGTCCATCATCAACTCCCAGAGCTTCCTCAAACTCATGTCCATTGAGTCTGTGATGCCATCCAATCATCTCATCCTTTGTCATCCCCTCCTCCTCCTGCCTTAAATGTTTTCCAGCATGAGGGTCTTTTCCAGTGAGTCAGTTTTTCGCATCAGGTGGCCAAAGTATTGGAGTTTCAGCATCAGTCCTTCCAATGAATATTCAATACTGATCTCATTTAGGATGGACTGGTTGGATTTCCTTGCAATCCAAGGGACTCTCAAGAGTCTTCTCCAACACTACAGTTCAAAAGCATCAATTCTTTAGGCCTCAGCTTTCTTTATAGTCCAACTCTCACATTCATACATGACTACTGGAAAAACCATAGCTTTGACTAGACAGACCTTTGTCAGCAAAGTAAAGTCTCTGCTTTTTAATATGCTGTCTAGGTTGGTCATAGCTTTTCTTCCAAGGAGCAAGTGTCTTTTAATTTCATGGCTGCAATCACCATCTGCAGTGATTTTGGAGCCCCCCCAAAATAAAGTCTTTCACTGTTTCCATTGTTTCCCCATCTATCTGCTATAAAATGATGGGACCAGATGCCATGATCTTAGTTTTCTGAATGTTGAGTTTTAAGCCATCTTTTTCCACTCTCCTCTTTCACTTTCATCAAGAGTCTCTGTAGTCCTTCTTCTCTTTCTGTCATAAGGATGGTGTCATCTGCATATCTGAGGTTATTTATATTTCCCCCAGCAATCTTGATTCCAGCTTGTGATTCATCCAGCCCAGCATTTCACATGATGTACTCTGCATATCAGTTAAATAAGCAGGGTGACAATATACAGCCTTGATGTATATTGTATATATTCCTTACTGAATTTTGAACAAGTCCATTGTTTCATGTCTAACTGTTGTTTCTTGACCAGCATACAGATTTCTCAGGAGGCAGGTAAGGTAGTATAGTATTCCCATCTCTTGAAGAATTTTCCAAAATTTGTTGTGATCCACACAGTCAAAAGGCTTTGGTGTAGTCAATAAAGCAGATGAAGATGTTTTTCGGGAACTCTCTTGCTCTTTTGATGATCCAACAGATGTTGGCAATTTGATATCTGGTTCCTCTGCCTTTCCTAATCCAGCTTGAACATCTGTTGAAGCCTGGCTTGCAGAATTTTGAGCATTACTTTGCTAGCATGTGAGATGAGTGCAATTGTGTGGTACATTCTTTGGCATTGCCTTTCTTTGGGATTGGAATGAAAATTGACCTTTTCCAGTCCTGTGGCCACTGCTGAGTTTTCCAAATTTTCTGGCATATTGAGTGCAGCACTTTAACATCATCATGTTAAGAAATTTGCTTGTAATAATAAATTCTTATTCTTGAAGTGATAAAGAGGGTGGAAATCTGACAAGCCCTCCAAAAACAACAAAAATCTCATGCCAAATTTGAAGACTATCACATAGTTTCTTCTGATTCAGGACTTTACAATGTTGAAAGCAGGTATTTCAGCCAAGTTTAAATACAGGGAGGACTATATATTGAAACATTTTGGGTTCAGATAAACACATGTATTAGCATGGGTGTGATTTTTTTTTAACTGTTTAAAAATTATGATCAATTTGTATAGAACATCATCTGGAAACCTAAATCTGGGGGTACTTGTCAATAAGTCCTTCTCCTGAATAAGCTGCTGTATTGTGTGCATTTGTCTTTGCACTTTCTAGAAGGTTCAGCAGCCAGCAGTGGGGACTCTTCCCCAGGTTTGTCCTGACTTTCCACCTCCGCACTGTTTGCTCTATATGATATAATTAAAACAGCATTGGGCTTGGAGAATATGAATACTTGACATCAAACTTCTCTCTGACTTTCATTAACTACACGGCCTTTCTGTATCAGCTAACTATCACCATAGTAATGCTACATAACAAACACTCCCAAATGCAATAGCTTTTTATCAGTGCAAACCAACGTGCTCATGAACTCACATGCTGATGCCACGGGGCTGGTCAGCCCTGGGCTTGGTGGGCAGCTGTGCTTCAGGCTGTGGGCCTACTGGGTTTGGCTACTGACTTTGAGATAAACTGAATCTGCTCCTAGGTTTTGTTCAGGGTCAAGGCTAAAAAGGCAGTGGCCACCCAAGGAAAATTCTTTTAATAGCAGACCTCAGAGTGGTTTAGCCAAGCCAAAGTGCCCAAGAACATCTAAGGCTTGTGCTCATACATATCTGCTCATGTTCCTTGTGTTCTGAGAAACGTGTATGCAGATCATGAAGCAATGGTTAGAACCGGACATGGGACAATGGACTGGTTCAAAATTGGGAAAGGAGTATGACAAGGCTATGTATTGTCACTCTGCTTATTTAACTTATATATAGACTACATCAAGTAAAATGCTGGGCTGAACGAATCAAAAGCTGAATCAAAATAGTTGGGAGAAATACCAACAACCTCAGATATGCAGATAATACCACTCTAATGGCAGAAAGTGAAGAACTAAAGAGCATCTTGATGAAGGTGAAAGAGCAAAGTGAAAAAACTGGCTTAAAACTCAACATTCAAAAAGCTAAGATCATGGCATCTGGTCCCATCACTTCATGGCAAATAAAAGGGGGAAAAGTGGAACCAGTGACAGACTTTATTTTCTTTAGTTCCAAAATCACTTTGGATGGTGAGTACAGCCACGGAATTAAAAGACCCTTGCTCTTTGGAAGGAAAGCTATGACAAACCTAGACAATATATTGGGCTTCCTAGGTGGCTCAGTGGATAAAGAATCTGCCTGCAATGCAGGAGATGCAGGTTCAATCCCTGGATTAGGGAAGATCCCTTGGAGGAAGGCATGGCAACCCATTCCAGCATTCTTGCTGGAGAATCCCATGGACAGAGGAGCCTAACAGGCTACAGTGTGTAGTGTCACAAAGAGTCCAACATGACTGAGGTGACTGAGCACAGACAATATATTAAAAACCAGAGACATCACTTTGGTGACAAAGATCTGTATAGTCAAAGCTATGGTCTTTCCAGTAGTCATGTATGGGTATGAGAGTTGGATCTTACAGAAAACTGAGCACTGATGAATTGATGTTTTCACATTGTGATGCCGGAGAAGACTCTTAAGAATCCCTTGGACAGCAAGGAGATCAAACCAGTCAATCCTAAAGGAAATCAACCCTGAATATTCACTGGAAGGACTGATGCTGAAGCTAAAGCTCCAATACTTTGGCCACGTGGTGAGAAGAGCCGATTTATTGGAAAAGATCATGATGCTGGAAAAGATTGCGGGCAGGAGGAGAATGGATGACAGAGGATGAGACGGTTAGACGATATCCCTCACTCAATGGACATGAATGTGAGCAAACTCCAGGAGGTTATGAAGGACAGGGAAGACTGGTGTGCCACAGCCCATGACCCCAAAGGGTCAGACACAACTTAGCGACTGAACAACAGCATGTTCCTTTGGACAGAGTGCGTCCCAGTGTGATGGAGCTGCTTGGGAGGGGAGGTGTGTGAGTATTTGTGGACAATTGTCCAAACTATCAGGCTGTCCAAAGCCATCTGTAAAACTAGGAGCAATGGTTCCCACCTCCTGGGCTGCTGTGTGTGTGTGTGACGGACATGAATGTCTGTTCCACAGATGAAGTCAGCTTTGTCCTGGCCCAGTTGTCCAAACACACGAATGTCAGATACACAGCTCTCGGTGCATGAATTCCCGGCCCCCTCAGAGGGGGCACCCACAGCAAGGCTAAGGTGACCTTGTCCTCGATAAGTGACCGCAGCTTCCCCTACTCAAGCTTTCACTTGGTTTTAGGGCCCCCACCCATCAGCCAGCTTGACCCTCATTTGGCAGAAGGGCTTAATAACTAAAGCTGTTTTTTGTCTTTTTCTTCCTAGGAACTGTAGAGATCAAGACAGATAGTTGCTCCCTTTTATCTCTTTCTTCTCCTAAGCTCACTCCAAGTACAGATCTTATCCAAAACACATCTTTGATAATCTGATGCGAGTTTGGCAGCAAAAGAGGATTCTTGAAGAATTTATGTCACCATCTTGATAACAGAACTTTCCACAGTGATTCCCTTAGAACGTGTCTGTTTAACTCAGAGGGGTTTGGGAATAGAGCTGCTTTTCAAACGGACCAGCTTGTGGTCAGCAACTTTAGCCTTTGGGACATGAAGAATCTTGTTTGTGAGGACGGTTGCTTTGTTTACAGGACAACACATGGTTGTAGAATGGCTGGTGATCCAAGGGTGAAGTATCTCACTGACAGCTTTGTGGTCCATGGCAGTTATATGTTCCAAGATAGAGACTCTACTTCTGTTGCATCAGAGCTTGTAACTTACAATTCATCTTGACATGGAGGCATTGAAGTCTTTTGTTTAAGGCTTAAGTTGGACTACAGTTGTGCATGCATGCTCAGTCATGTCCGACCCATTGCAACCCCTTGGAGTGTAGCCTGCCAAGCTCCTCTGTCTGTGGGATTTTCCAGGCAAGAATACTGGAGTGTCATTTCCTCCTCCAGGGGATCTTCCTGACCCAGGGATCGAACCTATATCTCCTGCATTGACAGGCAGATTATTTACCACTGAGCCACCTGGGAAGCCCAGACCACAGTTGGGAGAAGTCTAAAATAAAGGAAAAGTGCGCTCTGGGAGTGCACTGCAGCAAAGAAGATGCTACTGTTTTGGAACACAGAGAGCTGAGTCAGCTTGATCCACTGAGGCGTGAAAGTTAGGATGCCATAGTGTCCCGTGTCAAAGGGGCTTTGTGCCTGGAAGACTCAAACCCCGTCTCCACCAGTTAACACTGTGTAGTCTCAGACATGCCACTTCGTCGCTTCATGCCTCAGCTTCCTCCTGTCCAATGCATGCAATCAGACCTCACTCCCACTGGATGGGGTGGAGGTTGGAGATAATGTAGCCAATCAGCCAACACAAGGTGCTGTCATGAGAGACTGTGAAGCACAGTATTCAAGTCCCGTTTGCTAGTGTCGCCCACCTGGATGGGGTCACGGACCCACCTCGCACCAGCTGTGTGGCCTTGGGGACGTTGCTCCATCTGCCTGAGCCTCAGGGTCCGAGTCTGTAGAGTGATGATGGCGGATCACCCAGCATACAGATGCTGTGAAGGTCAGATGCAGTGAGGAGGCGTGTCGGGTGTCCTGCACAGAGTCGTGCTGAATCCCATGACATCAAATGTTGCAGGAAGAGGTAGGGCACAGCTGGCTTGTCACGGCCAAGGCTGAAGGCAGTTTGACTCAGGTGGACCCAGGTGCCTTGGAAAGGCCTCTCCAGGTTGCACTGGTCAGCTTTGTCCTCTACACGCCCACTTGCTCCTGAGCGGTCTTGAGCTACCGCTCAGGGCTGCGTGGCCTTGGAGCCCAGCTGGAGTGTAGTGTTGTAAGGACATCCACACGAAGTGGCGCTGAACTCAGAGACACCTGCGAGGCTGCCGGAAACTGGGGGAACTTCTTTGAGATTCTCCAAGGTTGGATGGCATCACTGACTCAATGGACATGACTTTGAGCAAACTCTGGGAGATAGTGAAGGACAGGGGAGCCTGGCATGCTGCAGTCCATGGGGGCGCAAATGGTCAGACATGACTGAGTGACTGAACAGTTCTCTGTGAACCAGGCGGGGCAGAATAACTACTTTCCCATTGAGACAGAGCCTGGCTGCATCTCACTAAGCCTTGATGTCTTGTTTTGGAAAAGGATCCCGAATCATTTGTTTCTCCACTTTTCCTGAAGAAAGATCATTGTCTTTTCCCTCTGTTTATTTACTTTCACCAGGATTTATCTTGAGGCAAAACCCAGCCACATGCCAGCTGCTTTGTCTTCACACTGGAGATTTCAACGTTGGGGTATCATGAGATGTACTGAGAGACGCCTCCATGTCGGGGAGAGAGGGCTAGTTGGGGATCCCATAAAGCCTCAGGCTGGAGCCTGGGAAGCCTACATGATGGGCTACAGCAGGGACCTGAAGGTTTACACGGAGTCCTGACACGCTTTCCACAGGTTATACTCCTGGGGTGACCCTGGCTCGGCTATAACTAGGTTGCAGCCAGCAGATTCATTCATTCTATTAATATTTTCTAAACATCTACCAGGCATCAGGCAAGATCCCCTCATCCTTGCCACAAAGACTGGGGAAGAGGAACATTAAGCAAGTAATCTGAGACGTAAGAAATCAAGCAGTGCCTGGAAATAAAATACAGAGTCCCGAGTGCCTCTACCATGGACCTGATTTATTCCAGAGTCAGAGAGTGTTCTCCTGAGAAAGTGAAGGTAGCTGAACCCTGGTATGTTCATGTCCCTGGAGAAGAAAATGGCAACCCACCCCAGTATTCTTGCCTGGAGAATTCCATGAACAAAGGAGCCTGGTGGGCTAGAGTCCATGGGGTCACAAAGAGTCAGACACGACTGAGTGACTAACATACACACACATTCATGTATTGATTTAGGGTGTGAGAGTCGGTCCCTGGAAACAGACCCACAGAGGTTTTACGGAAGTGCTCCCAGGAGAATTCCATAGGGATGTGGAGCAGGCAGGACTGGACATGGGGAGGAGCTGAATTATAACATGGCTGCAAATAAGACCCCAGTGAAACCAACAGGTGACTCTATAGTAGAATTGTCCTTCAGAGTTGTCCCAACCGAGGGGAAAGAAGTGGGTCTCTGTGTCTCCAGGTCAGCCAGTCACTGGCTGTGGAACACTGTTGGGACCAGGAAAACCCTGAGTCAGGAGATCCCTGGGGCTGAGGGCGAGTCCCAGTAAGGGACGTGGCCGTGAGCCACCAGCAGCCCGTTGGGGTTGGGGATGATGCATCCTCTGGAAGAGGGAAGCACCAGGGGGCCGTCACAGCAACACATCCTTGTTGAAAGCCCACTGGGAGTAGGTTCTTCTGAGTGTCCTGAGTCAGTTCAGATGATAGGAACACTCTCTACCCTCACGCCGAGCGCTGATGGTTCTTCACCTTACCCTATCCACTCCTCTCCCCTGAGATCTACGGCTGGACCCCCAACTGCCTACGTGAGAGTGCTCTGGGATGGGACACGACCCTACACAGAGCAAACAATGTGCACAAAGCCTGGATCCTCCCCTCCCCGCCCTCCAAACCCACTCTCCCCACAGCCTTGCCCGTCTCAGCCGGGGAAAGCTTATCCTTCCAGTCCACAGGCCGGAAAGCGCCCATCTCCCACGAACCAGTTCTACCCTCCTTTCAAATCTAGAATGTGAGCTCTCTATCTCCATGGCCACCACTTTGGCCCAAGCCTCCATGAACCCTAGCTCCCACCTGGATCGTCACAATAACCTTCTCTCTGGCTTCCTCTTTCTGCCCTTGTCCCCCTGGTCTATCCTCAACCGACCAAGTACGGTAATCCTACTAAAACACGTGTCAGTCTCCGCCCTTGTGTGACTCACCACCCAGTGAGCCCAGCTCATTCAGGACACAGCCTCACAGTGGTCTCCATGGCTGTCCTGCCACCAGCTTTATTTAGGTATTTTATTCATTGTCCATCTTTCCAATTAATCAGCACTCATTGGGCCATAGAGGAATCAAAGGAGTTCCAGAAAACATCTACTTCTGCCTCACTGACCATGCTAAAGCCTTTGACTGTGTGGATCACAACAAACTGTGGAACATTCTTAAAGAGATAGGAATACCAGACCAACTTAACTGTCTTCTGAGAAACCTGTATGCAGGTCAAGAAGCAATAGTTAGAACTGGACGTGGAACAAGGGACTTGTTGAAAATTGGGGAAGGAGTACATCAAGGTTGTATATTGTCACCCTGCTTATTTAATTTATATACAGAGTACATCATGCAAAATGCCGGGCTGGATGAATCACAAGCTGAAATTAAAATTACCAGGAGAAATATCAACATTCTCAGATGTACAGATGATACTACTCTAATGGCAGAATATGAAGGGGAACTGAAAAGTCTCTTGATGAGGATGAAAGAGGAGAGTGAAAAAGCTGGCTTAAAACTCAACATTCAAAAAAAATGAAGGTCATGACATCCGATCCCATCACTTCATAGCAAATATTAATAGAAGGGGAAAAAGTGGAAGCAGTGACATCAAAAGAAACAATGGAAACAGTGACAGACTTTATTTTCTTGGGCTCCAAAACCACTGCAGATGGTGACTGCAGCCATGAAATTAGAAGACACTTGCTCCTTGGAAGGAAAGCTGTGACAAACCTAGATAGTGTATTAAAAAGCATAGACATCACTTTGCTGATAAAAGTCCATATAGTCAAAACCATGTTTGGATGCGAGAGTTGGACCATAAAGAAGGCTGAATGCCAAAGAATTGATGATTTCAAACTGTGGTATTGGAGAAGATTTTTTAGATTCCCTTGGACAGCAAGATCAAACCAGCCAGTCCTAAAGGAAATCAACCCTGAATGTCATTGGAAGGACTGGTGCTGAAGCTGAAGCTCCAATACTTTGGCCATCTGATGTGAACAGCTGACTCATTGGAAAAGACCCTGATGCTGGGTAAAGCTGAGGCCAGGAGGAGAAGAGGGTGGCAGAGGATGAGATGGTTAGATAGTATCATGGACTCAATGGACATGAATTTGAGCAAACTCTGGGAGACAGAGGAGCCTGGCATTCTGCAGTCTGTTGGGTCACAAGGAGTTGGACATGACTTACTGACTGAACAGCAGCAAACCAATTAAAAGATAAGCCCCACTGAGGGCAGAGTTTTTATTTATTTTTAATGATTTTATTTCTATTTGTAGTACCTAGGACATGAGCTAGTACGTAGTAGGTTTTCAACAGATGTTCCGTACATAAAAGGAGTAACTTGATTGCCTAAATCTCCTCCCTAAGCATCTCCTTGAGAACATAAAGCTACTTGAATTGGAGTTCAGTATTTCACATCAGCTAACAGGCTGTGATTATGTCAGCCCCCTGACACTGGACCCTACCTGTTCTCAGGTGTGCCTCCTCCCCATCGAGGACTCAGGCTCTATACAAGGCACACGTCTGTCTGAATCTTGCATGCGGTGATTGACATGGGAAGATTTAGGCTGCCTTATTACTTCGGGATTGTTTCTTTGAATTGACCCCGGGCAGTGTGGACCAGGTGGAGCCCAGATTCTGTTTGCGGTAAATCACCAACAGAACTTAAAGGTACCTTCTGTACCTTGTTCCCACTCAGCTGTGTAGAAGGAAGGAGATTAGAAAGGAAGACCTGATGGCCAAGTCTGGATCTGATCTTTGGAGAGTGAAGCTCAAGGAAGGTGGAGGCATGAAAAAGAAGACACGTCCTGAGGACGAACTTCTCCTCTGCAGTCATCCCGGGGACTGATCGGAGTCACGGGGAAGGTCATAGATGCTTGCAAGGGAGAACATGCAGTCCTGCAAGTGGGATGGGAGGCCCAGCCCGTGGAGGGGATGGAGTCATGGTGAGGATCCAGCCTGTCAGCAGAGATTGAGGCCAGACCCTCTGCCTTCCCCTTGAATTTTACACGGTCAGAAAAACAGATTCGGTCTCCCAGGCATAACGCATCCCATGAAGTTTTAGCTATGAGTGTTCTGCAAAATAGACCATTTCCTCTCGTTAAATAAACTTGGGAGCTGTGAACTGAACGTTTTTGAAAAAGCTTGATTCACAAGCCAAGCTATATGTCTTCTAAGAATGGATATTCATGGGGTCTAGCCAGTTGGACTTTCCAAGAAATCCTCTGGGCTGGGTTCACAGAAGCTTCTTTCTCTCTTTCGTCAAGAGCAGACGTCAGTGACTAGATGAATGCCTTCCCTGAGCACAAATACGTACCTCTAAACCTTTTAATTTCTGGGATTCTGTCATCATTACAAATTTTATTCTCAAAACACATAAAATTAATTTTTCCAACTTGTCTGACATCTTGCAAAAACGGAATGAGATTAACTACAGAGGCTGGACCCAAGGCAGTCAGAGCTACAGGGAGCTGCTGTTTGGGCCTTGGTGGAGGGCAGGCAGGAAAGCCCGTTAGAGATGTTTGCACAGTGGGGCCTCGGAGCTCAGATCAGAAGGTACTGCTGGGCATGAGTCTGCCTCCCTCACCAGCCTTCCAGACTGGAATATTCTCTCTGGTGCCCAGGAAGTGGGGCTATGATTCTGGCCTCTATAGCCGGGGCAGCACTGGGCTGCTTGCCAGCTGACCCTCCAGTTAAGCAAGGAGACACTCCCCCCAACCCCCCACCCCCAGATAGGCAAGTCACGTTTTCCATGGGACCAGCATCTTAGCCATTTCCACAACTGGGGACCAAGATCTGGGAGCTTTCTGTTCCAGTCTTGAGAAAGGTAAAACTTGGGATCCTGTATCTGGCAGAAGAAGCCCCAGGTGAACCCCGAGAAGGCGCGGGACAGGCTGAGGACACAAGCCACCAGAACACCCCACAAAGGTGGCTTCAGACAGACAACTAGGGAGGGCCTTCATCCTGCCCACTTCGCCGGGAGAGCTGGAGGAACTGCCCGAGGCTTAAATGAGTGGGAATCAAACTCAGTTTACAGCCCCAAGGGCAGTTTTCACTGGACACCTTATGGAGAACCAAAGAATGGTTCTCACCACCTTCTTCCCAGAGAGACCATTCACTCACTGGACTCCAGGATTCAACAAGGGGCGAAATCCCTGCACTCTCCCAGCCACATGGGGCAGTTAACTGTGGACTCTATGACAGGACCCCGCCCCCCGTGTATTTGGAATCTAAATTCCCAATGTGATGAAAAACTCAGTCCGGAAGTTCATCATTTATAGATAGCAGGCAACAGGGCCTTTTGCATCTCCACACCCTCTGAGGAGAGCTGGTCCTTCAAAGTGCAATTTGGCTTCTCTAAAAAGGCGAGATTGTGAAGACCCAGACAGTGTGGCTTGCCTAGAAAAATACAGTGAATCACAGCGGAAACGAGAGCGAAAACAATCCCCAGGCTTGCAGCCCATGAGACCATTTTCTTTTTCTTGTTAAACACACACACACACACATTAAAACTAATCCACACGATACTCTAAAATCTTACTTCACTGATAAGTCAAACAAAAACAAATATATGATACCACTTACAAGAGGAATCTAAACAACTGATGCAAATGAACTTATTTATAAAACAGAAATGACTCAGACGTAGAGAACAAACTTATGGTTACCAAGGAGAAAGAGTGGGAAGGGATAAATTGGGAATTTGGGGTTAACATATATACACTGCTGTGCATAACATTTTCCCTGGAGGAGGAAATGGCAACCCACTCCAGTATTCTTGCCTGGGAAATCCAATGGACAGAGGAGTCTGGTGGGCTATAGTCCATTGGGTCACAAAGAGTTGGACATGACTGAGATACTGAGCAAGCATGCATATAACATAAGACCTACTGTGTCTTTCCCTTATAGGTTATTACAATATATTTAATATAGTTCCCTGTTCTGCACAGTAGGTCTTATGTTATATGCATGCTTGCTCAGTTGCTGTACATCTGAAACATTGTAAATCAACTCTACTTTGATTTTTTAAAAAGAAAAAAAAAACTTGCTTCACTGAGAATATTGCTCTATTTAAAAGCATGAAGGGTTGTCTCTAGTTCAGAACTTGCTTATTTTAATGTATTTATATGAGTAAAATTAGACCCATTTGGTAAAAATATTTTGCACATTTAAAGACTGATTAATTTTTTAATTTATCCACATGGAAATTATCAGCTATCTTTTATACACAAGCCATCATAGGCATAAATGAGTATAATCCGTTTCCCGAATTGTTAACATTAACCTTCTACAAGGTACTCATATATGCTAACTGTGAACAGAAATGAGAACACATATAAACTAAAATAGAAATGGAGGGAGAAAACGAACCATTGAGAGAATTGTAAATCATGAGACTGTTTTTCTCCATGCAAATAAACTGAAATTAATAAGAGATTTTGACCTCAGAAACTTTTTTACCCTGAGGATACTTTGAATAGAAGCATTTTATCAGAGTTTCGTAAGAACTGAAGAATTTTCTGTGAAATAGTTATTTTCTGAGTTGAATTGTCCTAGACCCAATATAATTGTTTATTCTACTTTCTATCCATCAAAACTAAATATTTTCACTTGTTTCCATTTTCATTTTACTGTAATAATTACCATCATGGTAATTTCTCTTCATTTATTTGGAAGAGTTTATAATGAAGATCAATATCCGATTCCTCAATTAGCAAAATTTGAACAGTCATTGCTTCTGCCATTATTAGATTTTCTTTGGGGATCTTTATTCACTATTACTACACAGTCCAACTTTCCTGTCCAATGTTGAACATCAGAATTTAGGCAGGAACATTTACTTCTTGCAAAATTTTAGTCAATCCCAACTCTATCTCTGTGTATCTTTAGTTATTATCAGTTTAATTTTGTGGTCTTTTTCCTACAAAGATTATTGACTGTAAATTGGATTAAAAAAAAATACTTCTCTGATTTTGAAAAACTGACATTTCGAGAAAGTCTTTTGAAAGAGGATGGAAGAGAGTAAAGAGGGGAAGATGAAAAAATATAGAAGGTAGGGGGTGGCCTGGAAAAAACAAGAGCTGCAGAGTTAGAGTAGACAGGAAGGCTGCAGGTGTGGGTAAAAAAGTCTTTTGGTTACCAGAGGGTAAGGGTGGTGAGGAAGAGAGTTAGGGAGTCTGGGATGAATGTGTCAGTTCAGTTCAGTTCAGTCGCTCAGTCGTGTCCGACTCTTTGCGACCCCATGAATTGCAGCACGCCAGGCCTCCCTGTCCATCACCAACTCCCGGAGTTCACTCAGACTCACGTCCATCAAGTCAGTGATGCCATCCAGCCATCTCATCCTCTGTCGTCCCCTTCTCCTCTCACCCCCAATCCCTCCCAGCATCAGAGTCTTTTCCAATGAGTCAACTCTTTGCGTGAGGTGGCCAAAGTACTGGAGTTTCAGCTTTAGCATCATTCCTTCCAAAGAAATCCCAGGGCTGATCTCCTTCAGAATGGACTGGTTGGATCTCCTTGCAGTCCAAGGGACTCTCAAGAGTCTTCTCCAACACCACAGTTCAAAAGCATCAATTCTTTGGCACTCAGCTTTCTTCACAGTCCAACTCTCACATCCATACCTGACCACTAGAAAAACCATAGCCTTGACTAGACAGACCTTTGTTGGCAAAGTAATGTCTCTGCTTTTCAATATGCTATCTAGGTTGTCATAACTTTCCTTCCAAGGAGTAAGCGTCTTTTAATTTCATGGCTGCAGTCACCATCTGCAGTGATTTTGGAGCCCAAAAAAATAGTCTGACACTGTTTCCACTGTTTCCCCACCTATTTCCCATAAAGTGATGGGACCGGATGCCATGATCTTCGTTTTCTGAATGTTGAGTTTTAAGCCAACTTTTTCACTCTCCTCTTTCACCTTCATCAAGAGGCTTTTTAGTTCCTCTTCACTTTCTGCCATAAGGGTGGTGTCATCTGCATATCTGAGGTTATTAATATTTCTCCTGGAAATCTGGATTCCAGCTTGGGCTTCTTCCACCCAGCGTTTCTCATGATGTACTCTGCACAGAAGTTAAATAAACAGGGTGACAATATACAGCCTTGACGTACTCCTTTTCCTATTTGGAACCAGTCTGTTGTTCCATGTCCAGTTCTAACTGTTGCTTCAACCCGTACACTCTGCCATATTTAAAACAGATAACCAACGGGACCTACTGTACAGCACAGGGAACGCTGATCAATATTCTGTGACAACCTGATCGGGCGAAGACTTTGAAAAAGAACATATGCACGTATGTGTGTAACTGAACCACTTTGCTGAACACTTGAAACTAACACAACCTTGTAAATCACCTACACTCCAACATAAAATAAAACGTTAAAAATATCTTTAGGGTAGAAAGAAGAGCAAATGGGCTAGAAAGAATCTTTTCGGCTTCTGTTTCGGCCGCTCCATGCTTTGAGAAGCACATTCTTTACTTCCTTTCTGTGATAACACGGTCTCCTTGTTCTCTGCTTATCTTTACAGAACCACCTTCTCCCTTCCTTGCCAGCTCATCTTTCTCTGCAGAAGCATTTCGTGTCAACATTCCTGAAGGCTTGGTTCTGGTTTCTCTCCTCAACCAAACGGTCAGTTCACCATCAGTGAGCTCATTCGCATCCATGACTACACAAGCCGTTGATTTTCCTTATAAACCTTCAAGTCAATGATTAACTTCCTTCATCTCCATCAGCACCACCATCTCTCATCTGAGCTTGAGTCAGAGGGATCTGAGCACCAGCCTGCTTCTGTTTGTGTTCCCCACTCTCCCCTCCCTCATTCTTTCTCCACCAGGGAGCAAAGTGATCTTTTCAGAAGTCCCCCTTGGAAGCTTCAGCTGAATATATATTGGGAAGAAATATTTTAATAAACAATGGACAAAATAGTCAAAACTGGAAAAAAAATTGAGGTGCAAGAACTCAACAAATCCAAGCATAAGAGATATGAAGAGAGCGCCACACAAATATATCATGGTGTAATTGCTCAAAACCATGATTAAAAATGTTTGAATTATGTCAGCCATAATCTTATCTTTTCACCACTCTCCCAGGATCCTGATTAAAATTTACCCAACATAAATGATGCGTTGGCCCCAATATTATTTATAATTGCATTTTAAGTACCTAACAATATATCTTGGGAAAACAGGAAGGTAAGTGTCCTTTTTAAAGCCTCTAACAATGTCCTCTGCAGACAGTGAGGGTTAACTGAGAGAAGCAACAATGAAAACTAGGAGAGAGACAGGAACTCTCTCACTCTTGCACTTGGTTAGGCATCCCAACAAGGGAAGCAGAGATAAACACCTTCAGTTCTCATTTCCTAATAGTTCAAGAGCATGTGCATGCTCAGTTATGTCTGACTCTGGGCAACTCCCATGGACTGTAGCCCACGAGGCTCCTTTGTCCATGGAGTTTTCCAGACAAGAATACTGGAAGGGGTTGCCGTTTCCTCCTCCAGGGGATCTTCCTGACCTAAGGAATGAACCCTTGTCTCCAGCATCTCTTGCACTGGCAGGCAGATTCCTTACAGCTGAGCTACCTGAGAAGCACAGTAGTCCAGCAGATGATGCACTGAAAGGCTTTGCGTTTCATCTCAGTGTGACTTGTGGTTGCATGCCCCCAGTATCAGGTGACATGGAGAGCTGCTACAAAATTCTGCTTGTTCACTGGCCAGAAACACATCCAGCCAGGGCAAAAGACAGGTCAAATGCTTTGGGCTTAACACCTTGCTGCTGCTGCTGCTGCTGCTGCTAAGTCACTTCAGTCGTGTCCGACTGTGCAACCCCATAGATGGCAGCCCACCAGGCTCCCCCATCCTTGGGATTCTCCAGGCAAGAACACTGGAGTGGCTTGCCATTTCCTTCTCCAGTGCATGAAAGTGAAAAGTGAAAGGGAAGTTGCTCAGTCGTGTCTGACTCTTTGTGACCCCCTGGACTGCAGCCTACCAGGCTCCTCCAACCATGGGGTTTTCCAGGCAAGAGTACTGGAGTGGGGTGCCATTGCCTTCTCCGTAACACCTTGAAGCAGCCCTAAAGCAAGGATGGGTAGAAGGTCGTGGTTCAATAGCCAGACTCCTTGCCCTCGAAGGTGAGTTGGGTGCAGTTTCCCAGACACTGAACCTCAAGTGCCCACAGCAGAAGCTTACTCATTAACATTTGTTTGCTTTCTTCTTTACCCAGTGCTTCAGCACATCATGAAGTCCCCACCCGCTCATTCAAACCCTTTCTCACCCTCATGGACTTCCCTGCTCGGTTGACAGGTTTGAAGGACTTTGCTAGGGCAGACATTCTTAGGCAGATTGTTCTGGATAACCAGCCTACATGTTGCCATGGTTATTCCACAGAGGGGACATGAAGCAGGCTCTGGACTCAGAACCTGTTCCTTCTGAACCCCAAATCTACCAGCTTGCACCTATATGTTTGGAGTCCTGGCTCCAGATTATGACCCAGAAACTGGCAAGGAGGCCTTTTAACATCACCCAAACTTTACTTCTACAGTAAACTTACAACTGAAAAGGAGAAAAGGAAAAGGAAAGTGAAGTTGCTCAGTCATGTCTGACTCTTTGTGAGCCCATGGACTGTAGCCTGCCAGGCTCCTCTGTCCATGGGATTCTTCAAGAATACTGGAGTGGGTTGCCATTTCCTTCTCCAGGGGATCTTCCCGACCCAGGGATTGAACCTGGGTCTCCCACATTGTAGGTAGACGCTTTACCATCTAAGCCACCAGGGAAGTCTCAGGGAAAAGGAGAACTTACTACCTAACAAAGAATGCATGCCACAGTTCTTCCTGCTTCCACCTCTATTTAAGCTAGACCAGGGGCTGAGGTGTGGGGGTGTTGCCCCAGGTGGACACAGAACGTCCTCCTACCAGCTGGTACCCAGGCCCCCAGCCCCGGCCAGCATCAGTGGTTTCCTTGTGTAAGCAGCACTGAGGTTTGGAGTTTTTCTCCCATGAGAGAAAGCATAATAAAAATCTATTAACTCCAGAAATGATTGTAGATTTTATTTTATTTTTTTTTACTTTTTTTGGCCTGAGGAGTATTCCAGTTGTTGCTGTCCTGACCTGCCCTTGAGAAAGATGCAAACCTTCTGTGTGACACAAAAGCTGTGGTTTTCTCCCAGAGCTCACCCACGCCTTCCTTAGAACGGCCAAGTCTTTCCCTTTAATGTCATAGAGGACTTTGCAGTGAGTCATCGTGATCTGAACTGTCGATCTCTTACTATATTTGGGGACCTTCCTCTCCATGCGTCCCTGGAAGACTCCTGGGGACCCTGAACTCAGGCAGAGATGCTCAGCTGGCTGTGGATCTCCCAGCAGAATGCCCTCCTGCACTGACATTAAGCATCTAGCAGCGGAGACCAGAATCTGTTGGCAATAACCAGAAATGAAAGACTTTTTTCTCTTGCCTTGTGTTTTCTAACATCCCTTGGCAAACAACTGCATAGTAGCATTTAGTCAAAGCACTGTTTAGTCCTTATTCAGTTCAGTTCAGTCGCTCAGTCATGTCCGACTCTTTGCGACCCCATGAATCGCAGCACGCCAGGCCTCCCTGTTCATCACCAATTCCCGGAGTTCACTCAGACTCACGTCCGTCGAGTCCTTATTAGTTGATTGCAAATCCCAGCATCACAGGAGCATCAACAAAATGTGCGTTTTCACTTTCAACTAAAAGATTCACCTTCACAGGGACTACTCATTACACGGGTCTAAGAAACTATTTTCAGGGCTCTGTAAACATTCTAGGAGGCTTTTTTTAAATGAAGGTTTTGATTTTATGACTTTGGTTGATTGAAAAAAACTATGGTTGAGGAGGTGTGACCCAGACAGTGGAGTAGGAAGATCAAGATAATGGAGTAGGTGAGCTCACCGCCTCCTATGAGCACACCAAAATTACAGCTATTTGTGGGGTAACTACCTATGTAAACGGCCTGAAGACTAGCAGAAAAGAGTTTCCACAACTAAAGTGATAAAAAAGGACTCTCACTGAGACGAGTAGGAGGGGAAAAGACAGGTATAGTCAAGACCCACACTGCCAGGTAGGTGACCACAAATGGGAGGGTAATTACATCTGCAGAGGTTCTCCCCAGAGGATAAGGGGTTGACCCCCACGTTGGGCTTCCTAGCAAAGGGGTCCTGCACTGGGAAGACGAGCCTTCGAAACATCTGGCTTTGAAGGCCAGCAGGGTTTGAGCACAAGAGAACTGGAGAGCTATAGGAAACAGAGGCTTCACTCTGTGGGAAATAGAAACTCCATACTTAAAGGGCATACTCACAGTTTCACATGCTCCAGGCCCAGCACAGAGGCAGAAGTTTGAAAGGAGCCTGAGTCAGATCCACTTTCTGACCTTGGAGAGTCTCCCAGAAAGGCAGGAGGCAACCTGGACTCTTCCTGGGCAGAGATGCTGGCAGTGACCATTTCAGGGAGCTTGCTCTGCCGTGAGGATACCGCTGCTGGCAAACTCCATCTAGCCGACGAGCACCACAAGCTTATCTATCCATCAGTGGGCTGGCATCAGCCCTAGGCATTCCTATGCTGTACAACAAGCCATGCAGGGGCCTGGCTTCACCCACCAGTGGGCCAGGAGCCACCATGTGGAGCAGGGCCTGGCAGCCAAACTGGCCAGGGGCCAGCCTAGTGTATCAGAACACTCAATAGTAGTTGGCCCCGCCACGAGAGAAGGTGGAAGTAGCCCACCTGGACAGCACCCCTAGAGGGTGTAGCTCTGCTGACCGGAAAGAGGTGTGCTGCTGGGCCCCAGAGGATGTGTCTGACATAAGGCCACTTCTCCAAGGCTGGGAAACTGCAACATACCTAACATAGAGCAATGAACGAAGAGAATTAGGTAAATAAGGGGACAGAGGGATATGTTCCAAATTAAGGAGCAAGACAAAACCTTAGAAAAAGGTCTAAACAAAGTGGAGATAGGCGATCTACTTGATTAGGAGTTCACGTTAATAATCAAAAGGATGCTCAGTGAAACTGGAAGAAGAATGGTGAACACAGTGAGATGTCAACAGTTATAAAATATAGAAAAGAACAAAACAGAGCTGAACAACGCAATAACTGAAATAAAACATACGTCAGAAGCAATCAATAGAAGATAAATGATACAGAGGAACAGATCAATGAATTGGAAGACAGAGGAAGGGAAATTACCCAAGTTGAACAGAAAAAAATATTTTAAAAAAATGAGGATAGTTTAAGAGACTTTTGGACTATATCAAACACAATAACATTCACAGTAGAGACCCTGGTGCAAAAACAAACACATAGGTCAATGGAACCAACAGAGGGCTCACAAATGAATATATACTTACGTGGTCAATTAATCTATGGCAAAGAAGGCCAGGGTATACAATGGGGAAATGACAGTCTCGTCAATAAATGGTGATGGGAAAACTGGACAACTACACACAAAGGAATCAAAGTGGACTACTTCCTTACAACATATACAAAAATAAACTCAAAATGTATTAAAAATCTAAATGTAAGACCTGAGACCATGAAACTCCTAGAGGAAAACATAGGCAGTGCACTCTTTCACCTCCATCTAAGCAAGACTTCTTTTCTGATCCATCTCCCCAGACAATGGAAACTAAAACAAAACTATGTCATACAGAGTAAAGTAAGCCAGAAAAAGAAAACCAAATATCACGTTATTGCTTACATGTGGACCCTAGAAAATGGTACGCGCTAATTTATTTGCAAAGAAGGAAAAGAGACACATATAGAGAGAATGTATGGATATATAAGAATACAAAGGAAGAAAGGAGGGTGGGATGAACTGAGACTGGGATTGACATATATACACTATGATGCATAAAATAGACAACGAGTAAGGACCTACTGCATAGCACAGGGCCTCTACCCAGCTCTCTGCAGTGACATAGACGGGAAGGAAATCAAAACAAGGGGATACGCGCATGTGCACAGCTGACTCACCGTGCTGTACAGCAGAAACCAGCACGACGTGGTCAAGCAACTATAGTCCAATAAAAGTTAGCAAAAAAAGACCCCAAGTCAACAAATGGGGCTACATCAAACTAAAGAGCTGTTGCAGAGAGAGAAACTATCAGCAAAATGAAGACGCGGCCTACTGAATGAGAGACGATGTTTTCAAATGATACATCTGATAAGAGGTTGGTATCCAAAATACACAAGGAACTCAAACAACCCAACATCAGAAAACAAAGCAACCAATTAAAAAGTGGGCAAAGGATCTGAATAGATATTTTTCCAAAGAAGACATGCAGATGGCCAACAGACACATGAAAAGATGTTCAACATCATTAGTCATCAGGGAAACGGAAATCCAAAACACAGTGAGATGCCACCTCACACCCATCAAAATGGCTATTACTGTAAAGACAACAGATAACAAACGCTGATGAGAATGTGGAGGAAAGGGAGCCCTCATGCACTCTTGATGGGTTTGTGCACTGATGCACCCACTATGGAAAACAGTATGGAGTTTCCTCAGAAAAAGGAAAAGAGAACTCTTGTGTGATTCAGCAAGTTCACTTCTGAGTATTTACTGGAAGCTGTTGTTTGCTGTTCAGTCACTAAACCATGTCCAACTCTGCAACCCCATGGACTGCAGCATGCCAGGCTTCTCTGTCTTTCGCTCTCTCACGGAGTTTGCTCAGATTCATGTCCACTGAGTCAGTGATGCTATTTAACCATCACATTCTCTGCTGCCCCTTCTCCTCCTGCCCTCAGTCTTTCCCAGCATCAGGGTCTTTCCCAATGAGTCAGATTTTTGCTTCGGGTGGCCAAAGTATTGGAGCTTCAGCTTCAACATCAGTCCTTCCAATGAATATTTAGGGTTGATTTCTTTTAGGATTTACCAATCTGATTTCCTTGCAGCAAACACACACACACACACACACACACAGATTTGAGTTATAATGGCTATTTCTATTATTTACAATAGCTAATATATGGAGGCTATGGTTTTTCCAGTAGTCATGTATGGATGTGAGAGTTGGACTATAAAGAAAGCTGAGCACTGAAGAATTGATGCTTTTGAACTGTGGTGTTGGAGAAGACTCTTGAGAGTCCCTTGGACTGCAAGGAGATCCAACCAGTCCATCCTAAAGGAGATCAGTCCTGGGTGTTCATTGGAAGGACTGATGTTGAAGCTGAAACTCCAATACTTTAGCTACCTGATGCGAAGAGCTGACTCATTTAAAAAGACCCTGATGCTGGGAAAGATTGAGGGCAGGAGGAGAAGGGGATGAGAGAGCATGAGATAGTTGGATGGCATCACTGACTCGATAGACATGAGTTTGAGTGAACTCCGGGAGTTGGTGATGGACAGGCAGGTGTCTGTCGTGCTGCGGTTCATGGTGTCACAAAGAGTCAGAGAGACTAAACCGAACTGAACTGAGTATATGGAAGGAACCTAAGTTTTTATCGACAGATGAATGTATAAAGAAGATGTGGTGTATATATACAATGAATATATATATACAGTGAAATATTATTCAGCCACAAAAAATGAAATCTTGACATTTGCAAAAACATGGATGGATCTAGAGGGTATTATGCTAAATGAGAAAAGTCAGGAAAAGGCAAATAGCATATGATCTCACTTACATGTGGACTCGAAAAACCAAAACAAACGAAATGAGAAGAGACTAATAGGGAGGGTTGGGGTGGGCAAGAAATAGGTGAAGGGGATTAAGAGGTAGAAACCTACAGTTACATACTAAACAAGTCACAGGGATGTAACATACAGCATAAGGAATATGGTTAATAATATTGTAGTAACCTTGTATGGGGATAGATGGTTAGTAGACTTGTGGTGACCATTTCATTATGTAATGTGTGCAAAATATCAAGTCGTTATGTAGTTAGTACACCTGAAATGGACATACTTGGATATCAACTATATTTTAATAAAAAATACATGTTCACAAAGTTTTGCAGCACCCCCTCCCATTAAGAAGTAGAGTCTATACCTCTCCTTTAATCTAAGCTTTGTCGTGCAGTCTGTTTTAGCTAATGAGTCACAGTCGAATATGACGCAGGCAGAAGCTTGAAAAGTGCTTGTCCACATGGTTTACCTTGTCCTGCTGCCTTTGGAACCCAGAAGCCATGTGAAGAAGACTGGGCTGGTCAGCTAGATGCTGGACATGTGTGGCTCACATGTCCCTCCCCAAGTTCTACTCATGTCCTGAAGCTTCTAGCTCCTGAGTGAGTCAACCAGTAAACTTTCCATGTATGTGTGTATGTATGACTCTTTGTGGCCCTGTGGTCTGTAGCCCAGCAGGCTCCTCTGTCCATGGAATTCTCCAGGCAAGAATACTGGAGTGGGTAGCCATGCCCTTCTCCAGGGGGTCTTCTCCACCCAGGGATCAAACCCTGGGCATCCTGTGTTGCAGGCAGATTCTTTACCATCTGAGCCACAATGGAAGCCCCAAACTTTCTGTTCCTGGGCTTTATTTCTTGAACTCAAGCTGAAGAATCAGGCAGGATGTTAGTCACATTTCTGTTGGGGATGTATAGACAGATGGTCAGCATCGAAAGCCTCCATGTCCCAGACCACCTGCTTACACATGTGGTCGTGTGAAATGAGCTCTGACCCCCGAATCCTGCCATTCACTCCTCCACTCCACTGACTCCTCCTAGCAATCCAAATGAAGATCTGAGTCCGGTGGATTATAGCTCTGGTCATTAGTGTGAGTTAAGTGCCTGGCAACCTTCCTTTTGCTCAAGGACACAGGAGTTCTCTGGTTGACATTGAGGAGGAGGATGCAGCGTGGGTGAGGAGGCCCCGGGGGGGCGTCTTGAACAATACTTCATGCCCCTGAGTCTGTAGATCAGGCTTGAAATCCAGTTGACAATGGGTAGGCAGAACAGAACCGAGGACCCTGATGCAAGCTGGCGTGCTCGACTCACAAAGCAGGACTCCTTTGAGAACCCACACGAAGGGCAGTATGACAGGAGACAGATCCACAACCTACCGAGTCCTCGGCTGCAACCAAAATACCATGGATGAGGCAACTTAATAAAGAGATTTTTTTTTCTCGTGGTTCTGGAGGCTGGGAAGTCCAAGATCAAGGAGCAGGCCAATTTGCTTCCTGGTGAGAATCTTCTTCCTGCTTTGCAGATGGACACCTTGCTGTGTGTCCTCAGGAGACAGAAAGGAAGCAAGTTCTGGCAGGTTCCTTTGTATAAGGACACTAATCCCATCACGGGGGCTCCACCCCCATGACCTCGTAACCTCGCAAAGATTCCATCTCTAAATGCCACCGTATGGAGATTAGGGCTTCAATATATAAATTTTGGGGGGACACAAACATGCAGTCAGTGACACTGTCATACTGTGGACGTGGCCAAAGAGAACCCAGTTCTGACCCGGTGTTGAGCCCTCTCCTTTCAGAGGGTAGTGAGAGAGGGAGCAGAAGAACAATGGGGAATTCTTCACTCCCCCCAGTCCTGGCCCTTCCTATGTGGGCAGAGAGCCAGAACTTACCACCCACATGAACAAGGTGACAATGTGGAGAGAGGGAAACACTTAGCTTCCCTGAAACCCCCAGATTCCCCTGGGTCTCCTCTCTTGACACCCAATGGGCTTAATGCCAGTGATCTGGAGGTCACCAGCTGTGTCCCTGAGCCTGGGGGTGAGACCCAGCATCACATCACTCTTGTCCTGCTCCCACCTGGCTCCCCATTCTGCCACAGCCCTCAGAGCCTCCTGAAACACTTAAAACAGGTATGAATGCTATGTCCAAATTACACCCCAAGCCGAGAATTCACCCCCTTGCTACCTCTGCCATGTCATTCAGCGTCTGTAAGGTCATCCTGGGTATTGGACCCCTGTGCTTATTGCTGTGATCTGTTATGAAATGTCTTCAGCTCCTGATATGAAGCTATCAATGCTTCACATCATTAGTTAGCAAGGTGGTATGGTGATTTTTTCCTATAAGTCAGTTGATATCTGTTGAGAGAGAGTGTTGGAATAAATAAACATGAAGTAATTGTTTTCGGTATGGAATGGATAATTTTTGGAGTTAAAGGCAGAGGAGAGACAAACCAGAGGTGCAAGGTTCCAGGAAGCAGTCACTTAGCTAAACAGATGCTGTGTGTGTGTGTGTGTGTGTGTGTGTGTGTGTGTGTGTGCGCGCGCGCGCGCGCATGCGCGTGTTCTCGGCTGTGTCCGATTCTATGCAATCTCATGGACTGTAGCCCACTGGGCTCTTCTGCCCATGGAATTTTCCAGGCAAGAATACTGGAGTCGGTTGCTATTTCCTTCTGCAGGGGATCGTCCCAACCCAGAGAGAGAACCCATGTCTCCTGTGTCTCCTGCACTGGCGGGCAGAGTCTTTACCACTAGCACCACCTGGGAGCTAAACGGAAGCGCCCTTCTCAATTTTGGAGACGCCTACACAACCAGCCGCAAAACCAGTAACCTTTTGCTCAGAGACAGATCTAAAGTTTCCATTAAGAAAGTCCCTTATCACATGGCACCAAATGGTGTTACGGCATCTCTGGTGTACGCGAGTAAGGGTGGTGCTTTATGACTCCAAGCCTGTGATGTCCAGAGCATCTTTGGCTCTCGGCTGGTGTGTAGGAGGGAGAAGTCTGGGGAGACAGTTTGTCCTGCCCTTGCTGTGTGAGCCTGGATTGCGGTCTGGAAAGCAAGCATGGGAACAGGCTGAGAGGATTGTCTGTACTGGTCTGCAGAGAGGGAGGCACTGTTTTATTGATGCATTAATTTACCCTGAATGGCCAACTCACGCGATCCTGAGCTTATCCTGCTCTCAGTTCAGTGTTGGAAGAAATGGTGAAAATTGGAAACAATCAGATTCCAGTCACTGAGTTTATAGGATCGGGACGCTGAGTGAAGGAATGGCTGGAAGGTTCAGGAATCTGCTTTCTCACCCTAGTCTCTTGCAAGGAGAAAGTTCATTTTTCAAAGTGAGACATCTTAAAAAGCTCATTTTCATTACCCCAATAGTGTCAGTTCAGATCATTCTATGATTCTGAGTGGTTTGAGCAAATGGTATATTTCAGGAATAATTACATGTCTTGAATAGCTAGAATCTAACACCATAGGGGGCTTCCCAGGTGGCTCAGTGGTAAAGAATCTACCTGACAATAGAGGAGACATGGGTTCGATACCTGTGTCAAAAATATTCCCTGGAGGAGGAAATGGCAACCCACTCCAGCATTCTTGCCTGGAATATCCCATGGATAGAGGAGCCTGGCAGGTCACAAAGAGTCGAACATGACTTAGTGACTGAGCATGCATGCATGCAACACCATGGGATATACTTTTAAATTGAAGTATAGTTGACTCCTTGGAAGGAAAGTTATGACCAACCTAGAGAGCATATTAAAAAGCAGAGACATTACTTTGCCAACAAAGGTCCGTCTAGTCAAGGCTATGGTTTTTCCAGTAGTCATGTATGGATGGGATAGTTGGACTATAAAGAAAGCTGAGCAGTGAAGAATTGATGCTTTTGAATTGTGGTGTTGGAGAAGACTCTTGAGAGTTCCTTGGACTGCAAGGAGATCCAACCAGTCCATCCTAAAGGAGATCAGTCCTGAATATTCAGTGGAAGGACTGATGCTGAAGCTGAAACTCCAATACTTTGACCACCTGATTAGAAAAACTGACTCCTTGGAAAAGACCCTGAAGCTGGGAAAGATTGAAGGCAGGGGGAGAAGGGGATGACAGAGGATGAGATGGTTGGATGGCATCACCGATTCAATGGATGTGAGTTTGGGTAAACTCTGGGAGTTGGTGATGAACAGGGAGGCCTGGTGTGCTGCGGTCCATGGGGTCGCTGAATCAGACACGACTGAGAGACTGAACTGAACTGATAGCTGATTTACAATGTTGTGTTAATTTCAGGTGTGCAGCAAGTGATTTGGAGAGTTAGCTATATATTGAGTTGGCCAAAAATTAATTCGGAGAAGGAAATTGCATATATAATTTCAAATTATTCTCCCATATAGATTATTACAAAATATTGGTAGAGTTCCCTGTGCTATACAGTGATTCCTTTTTGGTTAAAGAGGAGATAAGAAAGCCTTCCTCAGCAATCAATGCAAAGAAATAGAGGAAACAACAGAATGGGAAAGACTAGAGATCTCTTCAAGAAAATTAGAGATACCAAGGGAACATTTCATGCAAAGATGGGCTCGATAAAGGACAGAAATGGTATGGACCTAACAGAAGCAGACGATATTAAGAAGAGGTGGCAAGAATACACAGAAGAACTGTACAAAAAAGATCTTTACGACCAAGATAATCACAATGGTGCAATCACTGACCTAGAGCCAGACCTCCTGGAGTGTGAAGTCAAGTGGGCCTTAGAAAGCATCACTATGAACAAAGCTAGTGGAGGTGAATTCCAGTTGAGCTATTTCAAATCCTGAAAGATGATGCTGTGAAAGTGCTGCACTCAATATGGCAACAAATTTGGAAAACTCAACAGTGGCCACAGGACTGGAAAAGGTCAGTTTTCATTCCAATCCCAAAGAAAGGCAATGCCAAAGAATGCTCAAACTGACCTGGTTCTAGTTTTCGATCTCCGGTGGTTCTGCGGGAGCCTCGAGAAAGACTTGTCTGAAATTCTCGTCTCAAAAAAAAAAAAAAAAAGAATGCTCAAACTACCGCACAGTTGCACTCATCTCACATGCTAGTAAAGTAATGCTCAAAATTCTCCAAGCCAGGCTTCAGCAATACATGAACCGTGAACTTCCAGATGTTCAAGCTGGTTTTAGAAAAGGCAGAGGAACCAGAGATCAAATTTCCAGCATCCGCTGGATCATGGAAAAAGCAAGAGAGTTCCCGAAAAGCATCTATTTCTGCTTTATTGACTATGCCAAAACCTTTGACTGTGTGGATCACAATAAACTGTGGAAAATTCTGAAAGAGATGGGAATACCAGACCACCTGACCTGCCTCTTGAGAAACCTGTATGCAGGTCAGGAAGCAACAGTTAGAACTGGACATGAACAACAGACTGGTTCCAAATAGGAAAAGGAGTACGTCAAGGCTGTATATTGTCACCCTGCTTATTTAACTTATATGCAGAGAAAATCATGGGAACGCTGGGCTGGAAGAAGCATAAGTTGGAATCAAGATTGCCAGGAGAAATATCAATAACCTCAGATATGCAGATGACACCACCCTTATGGCAGAAAGTGAAGAGGAACTCAAAAGCCTCTTGATGAAAGCGAAAGAGGAGAGTGAAAAAGTTGGCTTAAAGCTCAACATTCAGAAAATGAAGATCATGGCATCCGGTCCCATCACTTCATGGGAAATAGATGGGGAAACAGTGTCAGACTTTATTTTTCAGGGCTCCAAAATCACTGCAGATGGTGACTGCAGCCATGAAATTAAAAGACGCTTACTCCTTGGAAGGAAAGTTATGACCAACCTAGATAACATATTCAAAAGCAGAGACATTGCTTTGCCAACAAAGGTCCATCTTGTCAAGGCTATGGTTTTTCTAGTAGTCATGTATGGATGGGATATTTGGACTATAAAGAAAGCTGAGCAGTGAAGAATTGATGCTTTTGAATTGTGGTGTTGGAGAAGACTCTTGAGAGTCCCTTGGACTGCAAGGAGATCCAACCAGTCCATCCTAAAGGAGATCAGTCCTGGGTGTTCATTGGAAGGACTGATGCTGAGGCTGAAACTCCAATACTTTGGCTACCTGATGAGAAGAGTTGACTCATTGGAAAAGACCCTGATGCTGGGAGGGATTGGGGGCAGGAGGAGAAGGGGACGACAGAGGATGAGATGGCTGGATGGCATCACTGACTCGATGGACGTGAGTCTGAGTGAACTCCGGGAGTTGGTGATGGACAGGGAGGCCTGGCGTGCTGCGATTCATGGCGTTGCAGAGTCGGACACGACTGAGGGACTGAACTTAACTGATTATATATGTAGTAGTATGTATATGTTAATCCCAAAGATTAGACCTAAGAGATTGCCATACTAAGTAAGCCAGAGAAACACAAACATCATATGATATATATGAAATCTAGCCAAAAAAAAAAAAAAAAAGCCAAATGAACTTATTTATGAAATAGAAAGAGGCCCACAGACACAGGAAACAAGCTTATGGGTCCCAAAGGGGAAAGTGGGGAAGGGTGACTTAGAAGTTTAGGGCTGTCTTTTTAAAGATAAGGCATCTCAGTTTGTAAAAAGAAAGCCACCCATGAGCAGACAATTGAAAATCCAACAGCTGGACTCCCCTCTGCTCTTCCTTTCCTTTACTGGGCAGAGAGTGAGGACAATGAGGAGTCATTCCACAATGAAATCCACATCCAGATGTTGCCACAAAACCGAAAAGGTACTTTCCAGAACAGAATGTATCTACTGTGTGGATCTAAAGTTACTACAAAAGCAATACATGTTCTTCAGGAATTTTTAAAACTGATTATAAAATAAAAATGAAATTCCTGCTCCAATACCCTCTTCCTCCTGAAATAGTCATTCCAGATAGTTTCAAATGTCTCATTCAAGCTTTGCGTCAATGCATATGCAAATACATACATACATAAACTCACAGGTACAGACAGACTCAACAACCAGATGTCAGATGAGGAAATCCGTCTTTCAAGGTTCAAATAAATTGTCTGGGGCTTCATTCCACATGTGGTGGGAAATCCACGTTCCTCCCAACCAGTCTGGGAATTTGGTAAGGAAATAGGGTATCATTTTTTTTCTTAGTACTGTTTGTTTTTTTAAGCTCAGTTTTCATCTAGTTAGTTCAGAAATGATTACTTTGTTATCCCAAACATATCAATTTTTATCCCTTAATCCTCAGGTGCCAAAGGTGAGTTATTTAGATTCTTTAGTTCATGGATCATTATCATCAGTGGTCCATGCTAAGCCCCCACCTGCCTGTCTTTCCATTTATCTGTTTATCTGTCTATCCAACCATTTATCCAATCATCATCATCCATCCATCTACCTATCTATCTATCTACCTTTCTTTCTATTCGTCCATTATTCTTACTTACTAAGCATTTTCCTGTCCCCTTTCCGTCAGTCAGATCCTTATGTTGTGTTTTTCTAACCTGCATCTCTTTTTCTTGGCATTGTTGTTCTCCAGTAGCTAAGATGTATCTGACTTTGTGCAACCCCATGAACGGCAGCACTCCAGGCTTTCCTGTCTTCCACTGTCTCCTGGAGTTTGCACAAACTCATATCCATTGAATTGATGATGTCATCCATCCATCTAATCCTCTGTCTCTTCCTTTTCCTCCTGCCTTCAATCTTTCCCAGCATCAGGGTCTTTTCCAAGGAGTCAGATCTTCACATCAGGTGGCCAAAGTATTGGAGCATCATGCCTTCCAATGAATATTCAGGTTTGATTTTCTTTAGGATTCACTGGTTTGATCTCCTTGCTGTCCAAGGGACTCTCAAAAGTCTTCTCCAGTATCACAGTTCACAAGCACCAATTCTTTGGTGCTCAGCATTCTTTGTGATCCAACTCTCACATCCATACATGGTTGTTGGAAAGACCATAGCTTTGACTATATGGACTTTTGTTGACAAAGTGATGTCTCTGCTTTGTAATACCCTGTCTAGGTTTGTTGAAGTTCCAGTACTTTGTACTCCTAATGCTAACAGCTCACTCTTTGGAAAAGATCCTGATGCTGGGAAAGATTGAGGACAGGAGGAGAAAAAGGCATCAGAGAATGAGATGGCTGGACCTCATCACTCGTGCAGTGGACATGAACTTGGCCAAGCTCTGGGAGACAGTGAGGGACAGGGAGGCCTGGTGTGCTGCAGTCCATGGGGTCTTGAAGAGTCGGACTTGACTGGGCAACTGAACAGCAACGAAGTAGCTATAGACAGGTTTTAACCTTAAATAACAATTCACTCTCTTCTCTGCTCACACATAGACTTGTTCATTTTTCCTGCACTAAAATGAGGTCCTACAGTACATGTCCGTTCTGTATTTTTAAAATATATATCTAGAATTACCCACAAAGGAACCCAACACTTGTGGCTAGATGGGGTGTAGGGAGCAGTTAGGTTCTGAAAGTTTCATCATTACAGAGAAATGGCGTTAATTACAGATGGAACACTTAGATGAGAATGAGGCAGAAATGAACAAGTGAGCATTGCCATCAAATGGAAATCCTTTCCCACACCATTATAGTGAGGATTTCTTATTGAGGCTGTTCAGTATCTAATTTACCACATATTTGGGGGAAATTTTTAGGTAGATGGGAAGCAGGACCCTACCTAACAGTTTATAGGCAACCAGTGAGGGACAGCAAACCAGATGAGTTCACCTGGAGCTTTGCATCATCAGATGTGCTGGCTTCAGCACTGAAGGGCCACCGCAGCAATGCCAAGCCAGGCACAGTGGTGCCTACCGCCCCCAGCCTCAGACAAGCAGGCACTCTGGTGAAACGCTGGCTGTCGTGCCTCTCCCCTTTTCTCCTCGCTCTCTTCTGTAGCTTTTTATCAAACTTGAGAGCTCCCTGTTACCTTTTTATTGTCCCAGAGCAGATTCCAATACAAGCACACGCCTTGGCAATCAGACCAGAAGGGCAAAGGTCATATGGTTATTTTCAAGACAGAAAACAATGAGAAAGAGCGAAGAAAGGAGTTAAGACCTCTGGAGTCTATATCCGGGTGCCCAGCGCACGGACAATAACCAGGGGACTCCAGGATTTAGAGTACAAGGTTGTAATCAGGGCAGTCCCGCTCCCAGGTGGCACTAGGGGTAAAGAACCCGCCTGCCGTTGCAGGAGACAAGAGACTCAGGTTCGATCTCTGGGTTGGGAAGATCCCCTGGAGGAGGAAGTGGCAACCCATTCCAGTATTCTTGCCTGTAGAATCCCATGGACAAAAGGGGCCTGAAGGGCTACAGTCTATGGGGTCACAATGACTGAGCAACTAACACTAATGGAAAAATACATCCAAGACAAAAGGCAGAGACCTTTAAAGAGCATAAGAGTGAGACGTCAAGATTGTGCGTGCCTCAGTGGAGAGAACTTGGGGTGCGAATAGGGGAGAAGCCCTAGACATGTCGGTGACTTCCCCAGGCCGCCCAGATGGAGGGCATAGATGGTTCAACCCTGATACTAACCCTCAAACGTCTAGATGGAGAGATAAGAAATGCAAGAAGTGGAAATGGCATCCACCAGACATTTGTCAGCATCTCATGAGACAAGGTCAGAGAACCTCTGCTCAGCTTTAACGCTAAGAGTTCACTGTGAAGTGCACACAATGCTACGTTTAGAGGATTGTATATGGTATCTCTAGTTTTTTAAAACCAGGGAGGGGAAAACTTGAGGAAACTGGGTTTCAAAACTTCAGGGGAAAAAATAGATGTTTTTGGAGGAGTTAATGAAAATGCTGAGTTCATTTATTTCCAGGTGCTAAACAGATTTTCTCATTTGAAGGAGCAAAGCTACTTGTAATAAGTTTTACATCAATTCTCTTAAAAAATGAATATACAAATAGTATCAATGAATAAGTAGGTACAAAATACGTTCTGTCCTTAAGGAGAAAATAGCCATCTAAAATACTGATGTCTATCATTAGTTTTGAAGTCACAGCGAGTTGTACCAGATCTAGCCAAGCTCTGGGCAGCACCTTGGCATCTTCATACCATGCGCCTCCAGCTTGGGCTATCTCTCTCCTTCACCCCAGCCCATCTCCTCAACTCTAAGAATCTAGAAGAGGCCACCACGTAAGCCCTTGGGTGACACTTTAGTTATCAGGTAGAACCTGAGTCAGAATTGGTTGTTGCCAAATAAGAGGGAAAAAAAGGAGACGAAGTACGTGATCCAGGATAAATTCTGAAAAGAAGGGTGTCAGGCAGGTGATGCGAGGGAAAGGAGGTCAGAGGCAGGCTTGTGCTCCATTTTTCCTGCCCACTTTCTATCAACTCACTGAATGAACCTTCCTTAGTATCAGTGAGTCGTCTCCATCTTAAAACCTAACCAAACCCAACTTCAGTATCGAAACATTTTACCACCGTATAACGATGTAAAATGAAAAGTGGAGAAAGATACCATTTCAACCCCACGTCTCGTTACTTCAAACGGTCATTAGGAGATTGGGTATTTCAACGAGGACCTGCCCCCTGTGTCCCCTTGATCTCAAGGTTTGCTCTGCGTCTGCCCAGCAAAGATAACATGCATGCGCAAGGAGCTTCACTCTTCACTTCAGAAACGTCCTGAAGATCACTTTGTCTGCTACGACACCCTGCTCACTCAACTCACTTATAAACAACAATTTACTTCTCAAGACTTCCTTCAAGAGGCTCACCTTTCATGCCCACCTTCGTGAAGGCATGGTATCACACACACTGTCCAGACCCAGTGAGTCTCCTGCCTTCAAAGGCCCGTGTCACCCAGACCCCACGGGCCTGAGTGACCTGCTCACACTCCCCCGAATCTCCCCCGAATCACTACTGAGCCCCTAGCCAGGTGTGCTCCCCCTGTCTGCAGGGAGTCCCAATAATCTTAACTTTGCTTTGCTAGCAAGATTTAGGGGGTATTCATCAAAATGGAAAATTAAATCATTAAGCTTTGTGTTGAGTATAATTTCAACGGTGAACTTTCTGTGACCTGCAGCAAATGCATTAACCCTTTTTAGCACCATTTTCCTTTGCACAGAGAGAGAACAATCCTGTTTCATAAGGTGACTGTAAAGAAAACAACACAGTGTAGGGGCCAGGGCCTCTTGTAGTGCTTTCGAAGCTGGCTGCCATTGTGATTCAGAATTGTCTTGATTTTAAGGCTGAACTGGAACTTAAGGTACCGGGGGGAGGGCTTGCTTTCTTCATTTCGTTTTTTAACCAAATTGCAAGTAACATTACAGAATAAGTCAAGCTCATGTCCTTTGATGAAAAAGGAATTTTTATTTGTTAAAATTACTTTCAGGTAAAGAGGGCACTGGCTTCCTGGTCATCATCCTTAGCAGTCAAGACTTGGCTCAAATTGGATTACATCTGAGTTCTTTTCCATGACACAGAATTTGTCTAAGCCAAATTTTAGTATGTTATTCAAACGCTGAAAAATTGCTAAATAAAAATGCCCAATCTTCAAGTGTGCTTTTAATTTTAAAATTGGGAATAGAGTGTTATTAGTAACACATTTGTGGAAGGAATGTAACAAGCAAAGTCTTTCTATCCATCATTTGCCACAGAGGCACAAGAGGCTGAGAGAAATGCAAGAGTTTCTAGGCACCCTCGAGTCTGAACGGAGCTCCAGGAGACGGTGGAGGACAGGGAAGCCTGGTGTGCTCTAGCCCATGGGGTCTCAGAGAGTCAGACACAACTGAGTGACTGAACAAGTCTGATCAAGGTGCTGAACCACCTACCAGAAGCAAGTGTCCAGGGCTACTTTTGCCAGCATTAGTCTGTTGCGCCTTTGCGTCCTATGTCAAGGAAGGTTAAGACTTTGTTAGATAGTTGGAAGGGGTGATAAATATCCCAAAGACTATTATCTAGAGATCCTTGTCAGGGACTGTGACCTTCCACGCTCCCTGCCCCCACGTGAAGAATGGTGTATCTTCACCCTTCTTCACCTGAAGTCAAATGAGAGGCCTTCCAGTGTGCCCTTGCAGGTGAGGGATGCCAAGACTGCTCTTGTGTGATTCATACAGGATGCTCTGCAGGCAAGAGGCTTTTCACCACTCAGACTTGCCTGGTGGCAAAGCTAAGAGTCAACATTAACTACATTCAGGGTGCATTTTGGGGTTGGGAGGCCAGGGATGAATGTATACTTCTTCTGTACCCCAGAGGGGAAGAGAGACTTCTTACCAGAGAAAGTCCCATAACTCTAGGAGAAAGAGTTGAAATGCAAAGAGGAGAAACAAAAAATAAATCAGTACAAATGAATCCTTCCTCTGTGGGCATCCAAGCCTTACTCTGGTCTGAGAGAAATAGAGACGTTTTAAATCAGACAAGGTTTTTCAGGTTTGACATTACACTCAACTTCTCAAAGCCTGGAAAAAGAGACTATCTTTTTGTCATTATCTTTGATGATTTGAAAATCAACGAAAATTTGCACAAAATTTAATATATAAGTAGAAAGGGAGATTCATCAGACCAGGTGTTCAGGGGTCTCAGAATGAAGAATAAAGCTGTACTTGGTTTTCACTATATTGAAATATTGAATCCAATTCTCTCAAAACATGGGTTTACACAGTTCATAGAAAGAAAAAAAAAAAAAACAAAAAAAGAAAAATCTTTGACCTACACACACAACCTAACCTTTTTTGTTTTCTTTGACTTTATTTTCATGTTAGGATGTAATTATGAACCCACATCCCTTTGCAGAGTTTAATTATGTATCTACAGATGATTTAGCAGTTAAACTATTTCTTTTACTTATCAGAAGCATTAAGGTAGATCTTGGATTATTTTTGTGCCGTTCAGAAGAAAAAAAGCAACATCTGACTGTCTGATATCACCAAGAGGTAAGGTACTGGAGAACTGGTAGAGACAGATGAGCTCTCGAAGGAAACAGAGAAAGACTGACCAGCGTCATTGGAGGAAAAGCAGAAGTCAATCCATAGAAGCCATGTGAGAAATGTCTCTCATGATGTGAGAAACCATCATGTGGAGCTGTGTTAAAGGTTGACTGCCGTGAGGGTTAACAGAGGTACAAACCCAGCGGGAAGGGAGTCATTGGTGTGTTTGGTTGGCTGCTACTTTAGTAGAGTGGTACACGAGGGCTCTGGGTACACAAGAATGAGTGAGGAAGACTCCTGGAAGTGAGGAAGACAGGCTGCATCTCCTACCTACAACTCTACACGAGTACTTGGACCAGGAGAGAACTCGTTCCTAGGAAATGCACAGCCACACTCACGCAAAAGAGGGAACCTCAGATGCCCCCAGTGGAAAGAGAAGTCAAAGCTAAGATGACCCTCTCCCACTGGTCCAGGGCAATTCTGGACCCTGTTTGAGTTTTCATGCTCACATCATCCAAGAGCTAGGACTCAGGACATATTTGACTTAGAGAGATAGAACCGAGATGCCTTCAGAAAGTTCTTTGTGTGAGGAGGGGACTAAAATTCTCCACTCACCAGAAAGACAACCAGAAAGCTGTTTCTTTGGTTGGAGAAAAGCTGTTCCTATGAGAATTGATCTCAAGTCAGAACCTCACATGCAACTGGTAAGAGATGGAGCGGCCTGTGTAGTATGAGGATCTGGAGTCTGGAAATGAACAGAAGAATGGTCTGATGCTGGAAAAGACTCTTGAGAGTCCCTGGGGCTGCAAGGAGATCAATCTCAGAGGAAGTCAACCCAGAACACTCATTGGAAAGGCTGATGCTGAAGCTGAAGCTCTAGTAATTTGGCCACCTGATGCAAAGAGCCAACTCATTGGAAAAGATCCTGATGCTGGGAAAGAGGGAGGGCAGGAGGAGAAGGGGACAACAGAGGATGACATCTTAGACAGAATCATGGACCCAATGGACATGAATTTGAGCAAACTCCAGGAAATCTTGGAGGACAGAGGAGCCTGGCATGCTATAGTCTTAAAGAGTCAGACATGATTTAGGGATTGAACAACAAGAGCAATGTGTTGGAGTCCAGAGTGTCCTCTAAGACCCTAAAGCAAATAATAATTGGTATCAGAGGTACACTTCACAGCTGAGGGTTTTGGGGGACTCTCCTTCATGTCAGAAAGCATATCCCCTGAATTGAGCTCACAGTAAAAGATACAGGTGACATAGGGAAATTAATTTCTGTAAGGAAAGATCAGCATGTGCAATGAATGGTAGCATTCTTACTCCAGGAAATTTTAAAAATATAGGACAACCTATAAAAGATGACTCAAAAAGAGGCATCTTTAAAATGATTACAGAACTAAAAGAAGACATGGGAATTACGAAGGAGAGGTTGGTAACTTAAAAAAAAAAAGAACAAAATAAGCCTAGCAGAGTTGAAAATATAGTTATTTTGAGGGAAAACTCAGTGGGAAGATTCAGCAGTAGAGTAGACACAGATGATGAAAAATAGCAAGTCGAAAGACAAGAAAAATCAGAATTTAGCAACAGATGAATGCAACAGAGGGTGCGGAAGCATACATGTTTAAAAGGAATGAAGACCGGAACAGGAGTCATCACAGACAGACAGACAGAGAAGGAGGAAAGGGATATGAAAGTGCAGAAAAGGGAAAGAAAACCTCAGTCCACAGCCTAGCAGTTAGGAAAGGGGTAAACAAAACCATGGTAAATAAAAATCGTGAAATAAGATCATAGAATTAACTGTGATAGGCATCCATCCCTAAACAGGGATTGGATTCACTTTTCAAAGAGACTCATACCCCATGATGACATTTAACATTAAAATACAGCAGGAGAAAAGAAGCACACAGGTCAGTTTCACATTTAGCAGTTTTATGGGAAAGTTTTATCAGGTTTGAAGAGAACACATTATCCTTGTGTTCAAACTGTCCCAGAGACTAGAAAAGACTGGAATATTTACCAACTCATTTTATAAGTTAAGTCATTGAAACGAGGAAAGGATGATATGACATGAAACATTATCTTGGAAACATAAATACAAAACTCCTAAACCTACCATTAGCAAACTGAGTCCAACAATGGGATTAGAAGATATTTTTTTCAGTATGAGGGAGTGAATTTTATACCAATAAGGCAAAAAGAGCTGGGTTTCCATAATGGCTCATGGATAAGGACTCTGTCTGCAATTCAGGAGACAGAGGAAACACGGGGTTGATCCCTGGCTCAGGAAGATCCCCTGGAGAAAGAAATGGCAACCCACTCCAGCATTCTTGCCTGGAGAATCCCAAGGATGGATGAGCCTGGTGGGCTACAGTCCACGGGGTCGCAAAGAGTTGGACACGACTGAGCGACTTCACTTTCACTTTTCACCACTGTTCACCGCAAGCCACAGCAACCCCACAGCAAACACTAAAACCATGGGGATATGCTCTGTAATGCTCTTAAATGTTGGATGAAAAAAAAATACTCTCCTGCTCTCACAGTTTCTATTTGTCATTTTACTGAGCGTCCCAGACATTGAAATAACAAAAGAAAAATTATAAGAGGTAAACAATTGGAAAAGTAGAAACCAGGAACAGTGAGGTGGTGGCTCAGGGAAACACAAATATGCCAATGGGACAGAGCCAAGATCTAAGAAAGATCCCACACATACACATACAGAAACTTGAGCTACGATCATGGTGATGTTTACAGAACAGTAAGAAAGGAATAGGCCACCTAGAAAGTGGAGCAGTGACAAGTGGCTATTTGATTGGATTAAAGACTTAAATGTGACAAATGCAACTTAAAAAATTTTAAAGAGACTGTAGGAAACATCATAACTTCAGGATAAAGGAGCAAATCATAAGAAAAAAAAAAAAACAGAAAGAAAGGAAGGAGGAAAGAATGAAAGAAAGATAGATTGTGGTGATTTTGTCCCTAAGTCATGTCCAACTTTCACCAGCCCATGGACTGTAGCCCATCAAGTTCCTCTGTCCAAGTGATTTTCCAGGCAAGAATACTGGAGTGGGTTGCCTTGCCCTTCTCCAGGGGATCTTTCCAACCCAGGGATCGAACCCATCTCTCCTGCATTGCAGGCGGACTCTACTTGCTGAGCCACATGAGAAGCCTAAGACTGATAGATAGATAGACAGAGATAGATAGGTCAGTTCAATTCAGTCACTCAGTCGTGTCCGACTCTTTGCGACCCCATGGTCTGCAGCACTCCAGGCTTCCCTGTCCTTCACCAACTCCCCGAGTTTGCTCAGACTCATGTCCATTGAGTCGGTGATGCCATTCAGCCATCTCATCCTCCTGTGTCCCCTTCTCCTCCTGCCCTCAATCTTTCCCAGCATCAGGGTTTTTTCCAATGAGTCAGCTCTTCACATCAGGTGGCCAGAGTATTGGAGCTTCAGCTTCAGCATCAGTCTGTCCAGTGAATATTCAGGACTGATCTCCTTTAGGATGGATTGGTTGGAGAGTGAAGAAGGCAACAGCAAACCAGTTCAGGATTCTTGCCTTGAGAACCTCACAAGCAGTATGAAAAGGCAAAAAGATATGACACTGAGAGTATACCCATGGCTAATAAACTTTTGAAAAGACATTCAGTCTCACTAGTAATTAGGGGAAATTTGAATGAATGTTAATTTAAACAAGATGACATACTGCTTCCTATCTCTCCAAGTGCCCGAATTTTAAGAGCAGGTACTACAAAATAAAACTATCAAACCAGAAAAATTTTAGAAAAATTCACAACTAGTTTCCACACACGGTTAGACTCACAAATGCTATCTTTGGCGGCAGGCATAACCTGGCTAACACTGAACGGTTATTAGGCAGCCTCGGTCTCCCCCAGGCCCCACTTGACACTCCCCTAACTTGCCCTTGGTCCTCCCTGAAGCTCTAGGCCTGTTTGCTCTCTCCAGATGGTGATGAGTGACCCTCCAGGTACAAGGCCGCCTGTCCGTGGGCCTCCGGTGACTTCATTCAAAGGACTGTCCACAGTGGATATTTCAGACCCTGGGGCAATCCAGTGAAGGAGATGTTTGGAGGGCAGGTGACCCTTTGAGAAAACCTCCTTCAGTTTTGTGTCTGTCCCCAAGATGTGGCTGTCCCCGAGATGCCGCCCGGCCCCTCTACCTCTGAAGACTGTCACAGACGTCTCAGAGCTCCCCAGCCCCCCCACCCCCCGCCAGCCCTCATCACTTGGTAAGACCCTCCGTGAGCTCCCGCCCAGGGTTCCCTTCCCAGAGCCTTGCCACCACAGCGCGAGGGGAATCCTTCAGCTTTTTAGTCTAATCTGTCTGCTTCGCTGCTCTTCTTCTGCCAAATCCCCACTTCCTGCTGGACACAGATTCCTCTTCTTCCTCTCGGAGTCTTTGGGGAGACAGAGTTCACCATTCACACAAGTTTAAAAGGTTCCAGGGGGAAGCGATGACAAATGTTGTGGTTAAATCTTTGGGGAGAAGTCGGGGCTTGCATTTCCTGATTCCTCCATGTGATGTTGGCCCAATGGTTATCCTTTATCTGATCCAAGTTTCTGTACTAAACTGTATGGGACAGCTTTTAATTACAGAGGCGTAGTTCTAGGGTATGACTTTTCCCAGTTTCCTTAGAACCTAGGGGTGGCCTACGAAAGGGGTGTGGGAAAGTCTAGAAAAGAAGTGGCTTTGATTAGTGTCTCTATCAGGAGCCTCCCTCGGGAGCCCAAGCCCTTCCTCCCAAACTTCTCTCTTTACCCGACACGTGACTCTGCTTAATCTTCATTTTTATTGTTTATAAAAGTTTTTTTTATTAAAATTTTTTATATGGAGTATAGTTGCTTCATAATGTTCTGTTAGTTTCTGCTGTACAGCAAAGTGAATCAGCTATTGTTTTGGGATTTCTTTCCCATTTAGGTCACTGCAGAGCATTGAAGTAGAGTTCCCTGTGCTATACAGTAGGTTATTATAAACCTGAAAAAAAACATAATTCAAAAAGATACATGCACCCCGATATTCAGTTCAGTTCAGTCACTCGGTCGTGTCTGGCTCTTTGCGACCCCAAGGACTGCTGCACACCAGGCTTCCTGGTCCATCTTGATTCCAGCTTGTGCTTCATCCAGTCTGGTATTTCACATGATCTACTCCTCATAGAAGTTAAATAAGCAGGGTGACAGTATACAGCCTTGACGTGCTCCTTTTCCAATTTGGAACCAGTCTGTTGTTCCATGTTCAGTTCCAACTGTTACTTCTTGACCTGCATACAGGTTTCTCAGGAGATCAGGGGGTCTGATGTTCCCATCTCTTGAAAAATGTTCACCCCAATGTTCACTGCAGCACAATTTACAAAAGCTGGACACAGAAGCAACCTAAATACCCATCAACAGAGGAATGGATACAGAAGATATAAAACAGTTTTATAGAAGAAAAGCCAGAAGGAAAAACATAAATACAGTATACTAACGCATATATATGGAGTTTAGAAAGATGGTAACAATAACCCTGTGTACGAGACAGCAAAAGAGACACTGATGTATAGAACAGTCGTATGGGCTCTGTGGGAGAGGGAGAGTGTGGGAAGATTTGGGAGAATGGCATTGAAACATGTAAAATATCATGTACGAAACGAGTTGCCAGTCCAGGTTCGATGCACGATACTGGATGCTTGGGGCTGGTGCACTGGGACGACCCAGAGGGATGGTATGGGGAGGGAGGAGGGAGGAGGGTTCAGGATGGGGAACACATGTATACCTGTGGTGGATTCATTTTGATATTTGACAAAACTAATACAATTATGTAAAGTTTAAAAATAAAATAAAATTAGAAAAAAAAAAGAATAAAGAAAAAAAAAAAGAAGGAACTAGGACTCACTCCTATTTCAAAGCAGTCAAAGGAAAACACCTCAGGATTTCTGGAGTAGTTTTCTTTCTCTTTGCATTTCACAAGAGTGTGCCACACGTGACCTTCTGTATATCACTTTTTTTTGACAACTATCATATTATTAGAATTGTCCTATATCATCAGATAGTTTTAGAAATTTGGTTCTTCACAGTGGCTAACAGACCAGTACTTTGGACTCCCTTGACTACTGGAAATATCAGAATTTCCTACTTTTCATTGTTACAAATAATGCCATAAAGAGGATTTTATCATCAGCCCTAGAGATGGACCTACAAGGTCAAAGGTGGAACATTTTTCATGACTGAAAAATGCAGTCATGGTGCCTTTGAGGACAAGGCAAGCCTGGGATCCATCCCTCTGGCTGTGGGTGAAAAAAACATCTCCCCATTTGGTCAGAGCCTCTGCAGCCTCTGGAGAGGGACATGGCGACTTGCTCCAGTATTCTTGCCTGGGAAATCCCACGGACAGAGGAGCCAGGTGGGCTGCGGTCCATGGGCCCTCAGAGAGTCAGATACAACAAGCTACTCTCCAGCTGCAGGCTCAGTCCCTTGTCACAGCTGTAGGCTCTGCCGCTGGGCTTCTCCGCTGGCCTTGGCCCCACGGAACCATCAGGACCACGGATCGGGGCCCCACTCGCCTTCCTTTGGTTCCAGCCAGTGCCTGGCCCGGGGACTCCTGGTGTGCTTAGCAATCAAGGTGGCCACTCCCTGGTCAGGTCAGCGTGGATGCTCTTTATTTGTCTCCCACCATGGAAACCCTGCTTCTCCATCTCTTTCCAGCTCATGTATTCAGCGAACTTTGAGAGCACCCAGACACGTGGCTTGGAGGCTTTCTGAAGGCCGTGGCCTGAAGCGTCCCATGCTGCTGAGAATCAGGACTGAGCTCAAACACCTGGACACTCTCTGATCTCAAAGGAGTTGTCTGGGCTTCTCCAAAGTGACCCCAAAGGAAGTCCGGGGCGGCCGGGACTGTCCGCTGACCTCAGCTTCCTGTTGCCGCTGTCTCTGCCTGACCCCCTTGGCAGCTCCCTTCCTGCACCGGCAGATGGTCCGACAGTCAGCCCGTCCCTCTGTGAAGACCCTCATGGACTCTCTGCATTAAAGACTGCCCGGGAGTGCCAAATGAGGCCGTGTTCAATTTAGGCTCTTTCTCCAAACAGCCAGACTGTAAAGAAGGCTCCTCAGAGAACTCCGAATACCATTTTCTAGCCATTTCCTTTAAAAAATTTCCTCTCACGCTCGGTTTAACAGGCCCCAGGAGGCCTGGCCCACGGTTCTCTCTCCCAGCTGCAAGGCCCCCTCCATCTTCATCTGTTACTCTGTTCTTCTTTCCAAGCCTCTTCTCTGCATTTTCCAGTCTGCCATGTCTATCCTCACACCCTGTTTGCACAAACTGGCCTTAGGATGAGAGCCTGGCAATGTCCAGAAGCGGGCAGGAAGCCTTTCTGGGTGGTCCTGCAGAGAAACAACTGGTGATTTCCTTTGGAGTAATTAAAAAGGAGAACCCCAGAGCCAGGTTGGAGAAGGAAATGGCAACCCGCTCCAGTATTCTTGCCTGGAGAATCCCATGGACAGAGGAGCCTGGCGGGCTACAGTCCATGGGGCTGCAAGAGTCGGACATGACTTAGCGGCTAAACTACAAACTACTACCAGAGCCAGGTCCACTGTCTGCATGGGGAGCACGATGTAAGGACCGGTCTGATTTATCTACGCTGAGGAAGGGCGGGCCTTTGAGAGAACACGGTGTCTGTGTGTGACCTGAGCCTCATCCAAGGCCATGGGGGTGTGACGCTCTCTTCTCCAGGTAAACTGCAGCTCTGAGGATGGTCTCCCCAGCCTTCATTTAGAATCCTATCATCATTAATTTGTTGTTGTTGATGCTGTTCAGTAGCTCAGTTTAGTTCAGTTCAGTCACTCAGTTGTGTCCGACTCTTTGCGACCCCATGAATCTCAGCACACCAGGCCTCCCTGTCCATCACCAACTCCCAGAGTTCACTGAGACTCACGTCCATTGAGTCAGTCATGCCATCCAGCCATCTCATCCTCTGTCGTCCCCTTCTCCTCCTGCCCCCAATCCCTCCCAGCATCACAGTCTTTTCCAATGAGTCAACTCTTTGCATGAGGTGGCCAAAGTCCTGGAGTTTCAGCTTTAGCATCATTCCTTCCAAAGATATCCCAGGGCTGATCTCCTTCAGAATGGACTGGTTGGATCTCCTTGCAGTCCAAGGGACTCTCAAGAGTCTTCTCCAACACCACACTTCAAAAGCATCAATTCTTCAGCACTCAGCCTTCTTCACAGTCCAACTCTCACATCCATACATGACCACTGGAAAAACCATAGCCTTGACTAGACGGACCTTTGTTGGCAAAGTAATGTCTCTGCTTTTGAATATGCTATCTAGTTTGGTCATAACTTTCCTTCCAAGGAGTAAGCGGCTTTTAATTTCATGGCTGCAGTCACCATCTGCAGTGGTGGTGACTCATGATAAATTGCTCAAACTCATGTCCATCGAGTTGGTGTTGCCATCCAACCATCTCATCCTCTGTCATCCCCTTCTCCTCCTAACTTCAGTCTTTCCCAGCATCAGGGTCTTTTCCAATGAGTCAGTTCTTCACATCAGGTGGCCAAAGTATTGGAGTTTCATCTTCAACATCAGTCCTTCCAATGAACACCCAGGACTGATTTCCTTTAGGATAGACTTGTTGGATCTCCTTGCAGTCCAAGGGACTCTCAAGAGTCTTCTCCAGCACCACAGTTCAAAAGCATCAATTATTTGGCTTACGTTCGTACGTGACTACTGGAAAAACCACAGCTTTGACTGTATGGACCTTTGTCTTTAATTAGACTTTCTAAAGTCCAGCTTTCTAGATTAGCCTTTGTCTTACTATCCACGTATACTTAGATGAATATGGTTGTAAAAGATGCTGCAGACATGTCCCCAGTGGGGTGCTGAGAAGTGTTTAATGACCGGTTCTCCAGGAAAACCCAAAACCACCTGATCTGCAGTGTTCGCCAGTTTCCAAGGTGTCAATACTTCCATCATGTCCAATTTTAAGGTATTAATACAGAGTCACTGAGACAGAGCTGGGGAGACACACAGCACCACACCATCATACGTGCTTAAGCGTTCAGATTTAGTCAAGGGATGTAGATAATAGTGAGTGTGGTAAAATGACAGAAATGGTAAGGTGGAGAAGTTATTACCTTTGTTGATAATAATTACTTGCAAATGTATCTGATTTCTTTTATAATAGTGGCTGTCTTTCATAACTCCCTCATAAAACCCCTGAGTTTTAGCACAGCGCTCAAGAGCCCTCTGAACCGACCACTGTAGATAGACCTCTGTCTCTTATCTGTAGTCAAGCTGTGCTGTCTGTCTGTCCTGGTATAAAAGCCGTACTAAAAGCCAGACTCTGCTGAGACAGAAGCAAGTTCTCCACGAGGCAGAGGAGATGGCTGAATGTTATGCCAAGTCAGGCAAGAAGGAGCTTGGTAAGATGGCAGAGCAGCAGTATAGAAGCAGGTTCATCGACTCCTAGTGAGGGCCTGTCATGGTCTCTGCGACACTTTCAGGAGACTGTGAGGCCTGCACGACGCTGTCGTTCAGTCGTTCAGTCATGTCCGACTTTTTTGCAACCCTATGGGAGGCAGCCCACCAGGCTCCTCTGTCCATGGGATTTTCCAGGCAAGAAGACTGGAGTGGGCTTCCATTTCCTTCTCCAGGGGATCTTCCAGACCCAGGGATTGCAGGTGGAATCTTTACCGCTAAAAAGGGTTAGAAAAGGGAGGTAAGATCAGAATTCAGACTGTAGACCGTAAAGCCAGCAGCGCACGGTTCCAATCCTGGCCTTGCTCCCTAATGGCTGAGTGACCAGGGTCAACTGCCTGAAGCTCTCTGCTCCTCAGTTTCCTGGTCTGTAAAGTGGGGCCCCCAGTGATGAGCCCTGTTGTCGAACCAACGGCAAGAATATGTACAAAGTGCTGAGCAGAAGCTCAGACCCCACGGGTCCCTCACTGGGAGCCCAGGGCCTTGGGGGCAGGCCTTCCATCTGTCTCCTTCCCACCAGCAGAGTGGCTGAACCGGGGCAGGCGGGGAGGAGAAAGGGGCCAGCACCCCTTGGTGCCCCCGGGGGCGACCCCCATCCACATATGTGTGGCCATCGCCAGAGGAAAAGGCCACAGGAAGTGCAGGTCACGTCAGAAGTGCTTTCTAGCCTGCACTCAATCAGTCTGGGACACATTGCATGAAGCTGGATGTGTAGTGAAGGACCATGCCCTGGACCTGCCTGGGAGCGGCTGCTCCCGCAGAGTCGGGCCTGTGACTCACAGGCCCCGCGCCCCCGTGGCCCAGCCGGCAGCCGGCTTCTGATTCATGCTTTCCGTGGTGGTTGGGGGTTGGGGGGATGAGAACCGTCTGGATGCACGGCTGCTAGGACAGATCCTCTCGTTCATCTGAGCTTTTATTAACACAGAATCTGCAAACCTTCCTCCCCCGCCCCAGGTCCCTCCCCGAGATGTGGCTTCAAACGCGGCTGATGGGAAGGAATTTGGCAGCTTCAAGACAGACTGGCCCAGGTGTCTGAGCAAAGGAGACCCAGGGATATCAGGATGCCCTATGTGCCAGGCTGCAAGGGCGTTTGTAGGGCTCTGCTTTTTTCATTTTCTAATCTCCTGGGCCATTCATTTCACACACAAACCACAGAGCATCTCTGGTCTCTGTTGACGGGGGTTCCCCTCAACAGCGTTCCATGGGGAAGGACCGTTAGAATTTTTCTCTAATTATAGAGCTTGGATTTGAGGAAATGGGGAAGCGAGGGGCCTCCCAGAGCTGCCCTTGTAAAGCTAACTGTCATTTTATCCTTGGAAAATCATTGCAGCTGGTTGCTAAAATTTTCACTCTTCTGTGTACACAGCCGTATAAAGAACTTTCCAGCTAAATTAAGCAGCATTCAGGGGCATTAAAAAAGGAGAAAAGGAGATCGGTGGCCTCGGGAGGAGCCTAGCGCAGCCAAATGTCAGCCCAAGGGTGCTTTCCTGAGATCTCCTGTGTCAGTCTGTGAGCCCTGGGCACACGGAGGACAGGCACGTTCTCCCCCAGGCTGGCTGCAGGACCTGGGGGACTCACTCACACCTCTGAGCCTCAGTTTCCTTCACTGTGAAATGGGCATGGTAATGATGTTCCCTGGGGTTGCTATGATGACCACAGGAAGCTGTCTTCAGAGAGCACTTAGCCAGGAGCCCCGCCTAAAGTAGATGCCCAGAAAGATGCTGCAAATTCTGCTACTGTGTCCAGATACTCCCTCCTGCATGCTCCCCTTCCAGTGATCAAGATCCAGTGATGACTTTTTTGCTTTTAAATGTCAAGTGTGTGAAATCCACATTACTTGAAAAATCTCCCATTGTTCTCTTACTGCAGGGCACAGCCCAGACTCCATCGCTTTGGGGACCTCTGTTCAGTCCCAAGGAAAGAATTACTCCTGCCTCCTCCCTTCTGAAAGTCCATTTATCTGTAGTGCGAGTCATTCTCTGGAAGCCCTCTGCCTCTTTTGGTTGTCACCTTGTCATGACCTTGAGCAGACATCCCTCTGGCCAAAGCCCCAGGCCTGGGTACATGGAGACCCCATGATGGGAGCTGGTCCTACCTCTCAAAGGACAGATGAGGGCCCTGTTGGGTGAGAGGCTGGGTCAGAGGGGCGGGTCAGAGGGGCAGGTCATTGGGGCCACCCCCATCCCCCAGGGCAGCTGTGAAGGGAACTGAACCAGGTGGCCGGCAGAAGGAGGACGGTGTCCAGGATGGAGGCTGGGGAGGAGAGGGGGCAGGGGGAGATCATGGGGAGGACCAGAGTTAGGATGGGAGTCAGGAGAGCTAGGGACACCCAGGGTCCCAGGAGGGAGTGGTACAGGGATGCTGTCCCAGGCTTGCTTGTGTTAGCTAGTTGCTCAGTCGTGTCCGACTCTTTGTGACCCCGTGGACTGTAGCTCCTCTGTCCGTGGAATTTCCCAGGCAAGAATACTGGAGCTGGTTCCCATTTCCTTCTCCAGGGGATCTTCCCGACCCAGAGATCGAACCCGGGTCTCTTGCATTGTAGGTAGACATTCTACTCTCTGAGCGACCAGAGACGTCCAGGCTAGGAAAGCACAGCCAGAAAGCTGCAGGAGGATGTGGAATTTGCAACCAGGAAGCCATCAGGGAAGGGGCTGCTGTGTATGCAACTACAGGAGTGGATTCCAGGCGAGGATCATCTTCTAGATAGCTGGCAGTGCAGGCAAGGACAGAAAAAGAGGGGTCACTCTGTGTGCAGGGACTAGGCTTTGCTGTGCCGTCATCTTTGGTGGTGGGAGGCAAGCGTGCTGAAAGCCTGGTGTGAGCAACCGGGTGGTTGAGGAGGGCCCGGCTGGTCCAGGGGGAGTGGATCAGCCTGGAGACAGCAAAAGCGCCCTGTCAGCCCCATCGCCTTTCCATCGGCAGGAAGGGCCTGTCCTTGCACTGCTGGGCCGTCGGCCCTGCCTTCTCTGTCCAACAACATCTTACTCACCCTTCTGCAAGGGACAGGACACGCATGTCTATATCCCTGCTCCCCCTGCACAGGGATGTTGCAACCCAACAAGGAATCCCCAACAAGGAATCCCGACGAAAGTTTTACTGAATGGGTGGGAACCTCCAGCGGATTCTTTGATCACTGGATCCCTTACTTAGGACCTGTTTCCTTATTTAGCAACAACTCAAAGGTCCATGTAGTCAAAGCTATGATTTTTCCAGTAGTCAGGTATGGATGTGAGAGTTGGACCATAAAGAAAGCTGAGCGCCGAAGAATTGATGCTTTTGAACTGTCGTGTTGGAGAAGACTCTTGAGAGTCACTGGGACTGCAAGGAGATCAAACCAGTCCATCCCAAAGGAGATCAGTCCTAGATATTCAGTGGAAGGACTGATATTGAAGCTGAAACTCTAACACTTTGGCCACCTGATGCAAAGAACTGAGGCACTGGACAAGACCCTGATGCTGGGAAAGATTGAGGGCAGGAGGAGAAGGGGATGACAGAGGATGAGATGGTTGGAGGGCATCACCAACTCAATGGACATGAGTTTGCATAAATTCCGGGAGATGGTGATGGACAGGGAGGCCTGGCGTGCTGCAGTCCATGGGGTCACAGAGTCAGACACGACTGAGCAACTGAACTGGACTGAACTGAACAGAGGGCACTAAGGGTCTCCTTGGTTCAGCAAAGAGCTGACAATTCAGGAGGGATTTGCCACTACTAGGGAGAAGTCAGGACAGTCCAACCCCATTTGCAGAAGACTCCCATTCTAACGAGAGAGACCCTGACCCTGAAGTTTGAAGTCAGAGTCCATGATGCTGCTGCCCAACTGAGACCAGCTCCCTGCGTTTCAAGGGTGCCATCTTGTGGAAGCAGGCAGTAATTGCAAGTACTTAACATACCCCGCAGGAGACACAGAAGATGTGGGGTCCATCTCTGGGTTTGGAAGATCTTCTGGAGGAGGAAGGGCAATGCATTCCCATATTCTTACCTGGAGAATCCCATGGATGGAGGAAACTGGTAGGCTGCAGTACATGGGGTTGCAAGAGAGTCGGACACGATTTAGCGAATGAACAACAACTTAGGACCTTTAACATTCAGGGCAATTCAATAGCCTTCCAGCATGAGCCCTTACACAGTTCTGGAGTGCTGTGCATCTCCAAAAGACTCTCACCTTATTTTTTTTCATTTAATATTCAGAAAACCCTGATTTTACCCCTTTTTTAATAGTCTGGGAAACTAATTCCGAGACGTTAATTGACTTACAGAAGGTCACACAGCCAGTGGAAGGCACAGGCAAATCGCCTCCCTCCCGTCCTCCCACCTTCTCACCACTCACTCTACTCGACGTCCGTCACCAGGGGTCCTGCACCAGTGGTTTTCCAGCTTCTGCCTGACTGCCCTTGGGACCCTGTGTACACACGCCCTGTGCAAGTGTACGTATCAGCATTACCGAGACGAGCTTCACACAGCAGCACTTACCTGTACAAAGTATGTGCCTATGATGGTTCTATACTTAAAAAACATTTAATTGACGTATAGCTGATCTACAATGTTGTGTTAGTGCCAGATGTACGACAAAGTGATTCAGTTATACATATACATATGCATTCTCTTTCAGATCATTTTCCATTTAGGTTATAACAAGATATTGAATATAGACCTGTTTGCTGTGCATTAGGACCTTGCTGTCTATCAATTTTATACACAGCAGGGTGTTGATTGGACTTCCCAGGTGTGTTGATTTTTCTATTTTGTTCCATTTTGGGGGCTTCCAGGTGGTGCTAGTAGTAAAGAACCTGCCTGCCAATTCAGGAGATGCAAGAGATGCAGGTTCGATCCCTGACTCAGGAAGATCCCCTGGAGAAGGAAATGATGATCGGCTTCAGTATTCTTGCCTAGGAAAGCCCATGGACAGAGGAGCCTGGTGGGCTACAGTCCATGGCGCTGCAAAGACTCAGACATGACTGAGTGAGCAATAACTAACTATTCTATTTTAAGAATGTTATTTGTGATCCGTTAAATTGTTCCCAAGACCCATCAGTGGTGGAGACCCCCAGGTTGAAAGCCTGAATAATGCCTTCTCCAAAATGTCCAGATCCTTATCTCCAGAATCTGTTAGTCTTACCTTAGGTGGTAAAAGGGAATTTGCAGATATGATTAACTTAAGGCTTTTGAAATGAAAGAGATTACCTTAGATTGAAAATCGGAGATATTACTCTGCTGACAAAGATCCATATAGTCAAGGCTATGGTCTTCCTAGTGGTCTCGTATGGTTCTAAGAGCTGGACCATAAAGAAGGCAGAATGCCAAAGAATTGATGCCTTTGAACTCTGGTGCTGGAGAAGACTCCTGAAAGTCCCCTGGACAGCAAAGAGATCAAACCAGTCAATCTTAAGGGAGATCAACCCTGACTATTCACTGGAAGGACTGATGCTGAAGCTGAAACTCCAGTATTTTGGTCATCAGATGCAAACAGACGACTCATTGGAAAAGTCACTGATGCTAGGAAAGATGGAGGGCAGAAGAAGATGTGTCCGAGGATGAGATGCCTGGACGGCATCACTGATGCAGTGAACATGAACTTGGGTAAACTTCAGGAGATGGTGAGGGACAGGGAGGCCTGGCGTGCTGCAGTCCATGGGGTCCAAGCAGTCCAAGAGTCAGGCACGACTGAGCGCCTGAGCAACAGCAAGAAAACAGATCCTGCCCTCAGAGCTTCCAGGAGCCAGTCGTGCCGACGCCTGGATTTCTGTCCAGTGAAGCTGACTTTGGACTTCTGGTCCCAGAACTCTCTGTAGCAGGTTAGGTTCGTGTTGTTGTAGGTTGCTACGTCTTTGATAGTTCGTTGCAGCAGCCCGGGAAACTAGCACAGATGATGTCTGAGAATCACAGCCAGGAGCATCACTGGCACTTCCAGGACGCATGTGGCCTGCAGACACCGTGCCTGCATGCTTGTTTTTGCCTTCATGGTGTTTTAAAGTCTTTTTTAAATTATCGAGAACCACTTAAAATCATGATGTTTCAAATGCAGATCAGAATTTCTGGCTTCTCTGTGTCTGTACGAGGTCCAAGTTCTCACATGGCAGCATCTGATTTCAGCTGGCCAGAACCTTTTCCCAAATCTCCGCCTTCTCTTCCAGCATACTTTTAAAACCGAATTTTGATTCTTGTATGGTGGTACACTCAGATAATTGAAGGATAACAAGCAGGGCTGTACAAATTGAAGAAAAAGTAATTTTCCCATCACTCGAAACTTTCCACCCTCAGTTCATACTTCAAGCTTAAAAAATATCTATTTCTTCTTGAATTTCTAAAAAATTTTCTTTGCCATGTTTATCATGGGTACCCAACACTAGATCGTATCTTGCTACTGAGGCTGTAGAACGGAGAGAACCAGCTGTTAACCCCACTCAATTCCACTCTTTCCCCATTTTCTCAGTGTGATGGAATCATAAAATTGATATTCTGCCAAGCCTTGTTTTTCTCTGGGTTCCTTTAAAAAAAATATTTATTTTAATTGGAGGCTAATTACTTTACAATATTGTAGTGGGTTTTGCCATACATTGACATGAATCAGCCATGGGTGGACATGTGTCTCCCATCCTGAACTCCCGTCCCACCTCCCTCCCCATCCCATCCCTCTGGGTCATCCCAGTGCACCGGCCCTGAGCTTCCTGTCTCATTCATTGAACCTGGACTGGCGATCTCTTTCACATATGGTAATGTGCATGTTTCAATGATATTCTTTCAAGTACTTTTTAACATTTGATTTTGGTATCCAGTTTTCATGTAAATGATTTTCCTTAATTTTTTTCTTGGTTCTTCCCTTTCATACTAAAGAATGAGGCACAAAACAGCTGGTTGGGATCGCTGTGTGGGCACTGCCCTGAACAAACTGGGTTCTTGGCGGGCTGGAGACCTGTCTTCTCATGTTTCTTCATGCCAGTGCTCAGTGGGAGGGGAGATGGTCACCAGGATGCCCACTACATGCCAGACAATTGCCTGGGAATTGTTCTAAGATGGAAAGGAAGGTCTCCCTTCCCTAAAAGTTCAGGAAGTCCTTCAAGCCAGGAAGTAAGTGGACAGGACACTAGTATTTATGGAGAACTAATGTACTTTACTTTAGAGCCGGCTGAGTTTGGTCCTGCCATGTGGTCCTACCAATGGAGACACAGTGAGGTCAGGCAGCTTGGCCAAGGTCACAGGATCCGGAAGGTAGGGAGGGGGCGGCGGCGGGGGGAGGTGGAATGTCTCAGTCCCCAGGGTCAGAGCTTTTCTCGCAAAGCTGTGTCACATCTCTTGCAAGGTTGAAGGAGGGCATTTGCTATGACCAGTGTGTTCTCTCGGCAAAACTCTGTTAGCCTTTGCTCTGCTTCACTTTGTACTCCAAGGCCAAACTGGCTTGTATCTCTTGATACAAGTATCAAGAGTATCTCTTGACTTCCTACTTGTGCATTCCAGTCCCCTCTGATGAAAAGGACTTCTTTTTTTTTTTTTTTTTGGTGGAGCTCAAATCATGAACTCCTTATTGCAAAATTCAGGCTTAAATTGAAGAAAGTATGGAAAACCACTAAATCATTCAGGTATGACCAAAATAAAATTCCTTATGATTATACAATGGAGGTGAGAAATGGATTCAAGGGATTAGATATGGTGGACAGAGTGCCTGAAGAACTATGGACACAGGTTCATAACATTGTATAGGAGGTGGTGACCAAAACAATCCCCAAGAAAAAGAAATGGAAGAAGGCATCTGAGGAGGCCTTACAAAGAGCTGAGAGAAGAAGAGAAGCGAAGGGCAAAGGAGAAAGCGAAAGAGATACCCAACTGAATCCAGAGTTCTAGAGAAGAGAAAAGAGAGATAAGAAGATCTTCTACACTGAACAATGCAAACAAATAGAGGAAAACAATACAATGGGAAAGACTGAATATCTCTTCAAGAAAATTGGAGATACCAAGGGAGTATTTCATGCAAAGATGGACACGATAAAGGACAGAAACAGCAAGGACCTAACAGAAAGAGAAGCTACTAAGAAGGGGCGACAAAATGCACAGAAGACCTGCACAAAAAAGATCTTAATGACCTGGGTAACCACGATGGTGTGGCCATTCACCTAGAGCCAGACATCCTACAGGGTGAAGTCAAGAGGGCTTGAGGAAGCAATGCTGCAAACAAAGCCAGTGGAGGTGATGGAATTCCAGCAGAGCTATTTAAAATCCTAAAAGATAATGCTGTTCAAGTGCTGCACTCAATATGCCAACAAATCCCAAAAAATCAGCAGTGGCCACAGGAGTGGAAAATGTCACTTTTCATTTCCAATTCTGAAGAATGGTAATGCCAGAGAATGTTCAAACTACCCTACAATTGTGCTCGTCTCACATGCCAGGAAGGAAATGCCCAAAATCTTTCAAGCTAGGCTTCAACAGTACATAAACTGAGACCTTCCAGTTGCACAAGCTGGATTTAGAAAGAGCAGAGGAACCAGAGATCAAATTTTCAATATATGTTGGATCACAGAAAAAGCAAGGGAACTCCAGAAAAGCACCTACTTCATTGACTACACTAAAGCCTTTGACTGTGTGGATCACAACCAACCGTGAAAAATTCTTAAAGAGATGGGAATACCAGACCAACTTACCTGCCTCTTGAGAAAACTGTATGCGGGTCAAGAAACAGAACCAGAAATGGAACAACAGGCTGGTTCAAAATTGGGAAAAGAGTATGTCAAGGCTGTATATTGCCACCCTGCTTATATAACTTCTGTGCAAAGTACATTATGTGAAATGCCAGGCTGGATGACTCAAAAGCTGGAATCAAGATGGCCGGGAGAAATAACAACCTCAGATATGCAAATGATGCCACCCTAATGGCAGAAATCAAAGAAGAACTAAAGCGCCTCTTGATGAGGGTGAAAAAGGAGAGTGGAAAAGCTGGCTTAGGACTCAACATTAAAAAAATTAAGATCTGGCCCCATAACATCATAGTAAATAGATGGGGAAAAGTGGAAACAGTGACAGATTTCATTTTCTTGGTCTCCAAAATCACTGTGGATGGTGACTGTAGCCATGAAATTAAAAGATGCTTGCTCCTTGGAATAAAAGCTATGCCTAGATAGCATTTTAAAAAGCAGGGACATCACATCACTTGGCCACAAAATTCTGTACACTCAAAGCTTTGGTTTTTCCAGTAGTCATGTATAGATGTGAGCACTAGATGTGAGAAGGCTGAGCACTGAAGAATTGATGCTTTTGACCTGTGGTGTTGGAGAAGACTCTTGAGAGTTCCTTGGACTGCAAGGAGAGCAAACCAGTCAATCCTAAAGGAGATCAGTCCTGAATATTTATTGGAAGGACTGATGCTGAAGCTGAAGTTTCAATACTTTGAGCACCTGATGCAAAGAGCCGACTCACTGGAAAAGACCTTGATGCTGGGAAAGATTGAGGGCAGGAGAAGAGGGTGACAGAGGATGAGATGGTTGGATGATCTCATCAACTCAATGGACATGAGTTTGAGCAAGCTCTGGGAGATAGTGAACGACAGGGAAGCCTGGTGTGTTGCAGTCCATGGGGTCACCAAGAGTCGGACATGACTGAGTGACAGAATAATAATAAATTCATTGGAAGAACTGATGCTGAAGCTGAAGCTCTAACACTTTGGCCACCTGTCAGGAAGCACCAACTCCTTGGAAAAGACCCTGATGCTGGGAAAACATTGGGCAAGAGGAGAAGGGGGCAACAGAGGATGAGTTTGATGGTTTGATGGCATCATCAACTCAAGGGACATGAGTTCAAGCCAATTCCAGGAGATAATGAAGGACAAGGAAGCCTGGTGTGCTGCAGTCCATGGTCTGTTAAAAAGTCAGACATGACTTAGGGACCGAACAACAGCAATATCACATCTCACTGAAAAAAGTGATGGATAAGGAAAAGTTAGACATAATCAGGCAGGCCTTGAAGGCAGAAGCAGTAAGACAGAACACACAAAGGGAATATTTTTCAGGAGAGACAATTGTAGAAACTGGGAGTGGAGAGGCTGTGAGCACTGACCGATGAGGGTTTTCAGCAAGCATGACCCTAGGGGACAAGATTCTTGGGAGGGAGGATCCTCTTGGAACCCTGGAGCTAGAGGCCACTGGCAGAGAACATGAACATCATCGGTGCTCGGTAAACAAACTGAGGGGGGTCCTGAAAGGAGTCAGATTCATTGGGGAGGGGAAAGGAAAAAAACCTGAAATATAGAGTTATCCCAGGCCTGGGGAGCCCTCTGAGCGGCCTCTCATTTCTGGAGAATTCTTTGGAGTCCAGCCAGATCTCTGGGCTTCTAGCGAGGAAGGTGGCCCAGTAGAGATGCTGGGTGCTCGGCGTTGAGCCCCCACCTGGAGCCGACACATCCCTCTGGCACTGAGGCTGACCTCCAAGTGCTCACACAGGCAGCCAGGCTCTTGGCAGCTGATTCAAATGCCCCGTGAGCCTGTTGCTTCCGTCACTGCAGGGCTGTGCTGTGTGACACTTGTTTATCTCTTCACTCAGATGAAAAGCATGTGCTGGGAGCTCCCAGCAGCCAAGTGCTGTGGACATCATTCTCCCTGTGATTTTAATTAAGGACCTTGGAGATCCCCCGGCTACGAGTTGGAGCTATGGACACAAGAGCAAAGAAACTCCTGTAGATCCCAAGAGGGTCAAGTTGTGCCCCCAAGAAAAGAGGTGGGGGACTTCCTCGGCAGGCCAGAGGGTAAGACTCCCTGCTATCAGTGCAGGGATATGGGTTTGATCCCAAGTTGGAGAGCTAAGATCCCACAGGCTACTCAGCACAGCCAAAAAATGGAATAAAAAAAATAAAATCTGTATTTTCAAGAAAAGAAAAATGAACGTACTTAAAGAAGAGAGGTGATCATGTAAGGTGGCAAGATGAGAGGGGATATCACCGTAGGACAGACAAGGGGTCCGCTCCCGGCATCGCTGTGGGCCGGCTCCGTGGCCTCCTGCAAGTTCCTTACATGCTCTGAGCCTCAGAGCTTCCTCACCTATAACGTGAGATAATAAGTCTTGCCTGCCAGGTGGAGGTGCTTGTCGTTCAGTCGCTCAGTCGTGTCCAACCCTTTGCGACCCCATGGACTGCAGCACACCAGGCTCCCCTGTCCTTCGCTGTCTCCTTGAGTTTGCTCACACTCATGTCCATTGCCATCAGTGATCCCATCCAACCCTCTCATCCTCTGTCATCCCCTTCTCCTCCTGCCCTCAATCTTTCCCAGCATCAGGGTCTTTTTCAATGAGTCGGCTCTTTGCATCATGTGGCCAGAGTATTGGAGCTTCAGCTTCAGCATCAGTCCTTCCAATGAATAGTCAGGGCTTCCATTAGGATTGACTGGTTTGATTGTGAAATTCAAATAAAGTGCCGTGCTAATCAAAGAGGGCTCTTTTCTCTGCAAAGACCACTCAAGCTAACTCAGGAAGCTGGTGCCTGGAGGTGGGTCTGGAGTCAGCCATCCATCTGTCCTGCTGGTTCTTGGGACCATGTGATCATGGCCTCCCCCTCAGACCCCCACCTCCATCCTCCTCTTTCTGTCAAGTGGCTCCAGTGGCCCTGAACTCATTGTCTGAGGACCTATTTCCTGTAAGGCCTGTACTCTGCAGCCCTTACTTGGGGCTCCCATGCTGGCCAGTCCCATTCCTCAAGTTTCCCAGTTTGCACCCCTGGGGAAGCACTAAGTGGGCCAGGTCCTGCCCGGGAGCCGGAAGGGACAGGGTGCAGGTCACCAGCCTGTACCTGGAGGGGCTGCCCTGGCCCCGTGTCCAGCCTGTCTCTGCCTCTGAGGCGAGCTGGCGTAGGTCTCACAGTGTCGATAGGTTCCCTGGGCCGGGGCCGTGTGGGGTCAGCGGGGATTACAGCCCTGGAACGTGTAAATGTGCCCACAAGGTGGCATTTCTCTTTCTCCCTGTGGGTCACAGGCTCCCAAGACAGAGGAAGGCCTTGTTCTCTGCGAGGACAGGTTTCCTACCCCTCCGGCATTCTCCATCCTCGCACCTGTCTCTGATTCCGGCTACAGAAGCTCAGGGCCCCTCAGCAGGGAGCCAGTCGGAGAAATGCAGGCAGCACTGTGTTGGCAGGGAAAATGCGCACTCTGGGGCTATGAGCTGCTCTGGAAACAAGTAAAGCAAGACAGAGACACCTTCCTGTGCAGGCCCGCGTCTGTAACCCACGCAGGACCTGGTGCGCGGTCACCGCTGTGCCCTTGGGACAGCGCAGCTGGAGAGGTTTCTTCTTCATTCTCTGGGGGATGTTCTCTCAGGACTGCCTTCCTCAGCCCTGAGGAGAGAGCCCTCCCGGCCTGAGTGGCTTTGCCTCTGCAGTCATGCACACACACACACCACACAAACATGCGCACACACACACACACACACACAAACACACATCACACATAACATGAACAACATACACAAATACATGCACACATGCACACATATGCACACGCTTATCATACATAACATGCAAACACACACAAACATTCATGCTCAACACATAACATGCACACACATACATGCATACACAAACGCACACACCACACATGCACACATACACAAACATTTGTTCAGTTCAGTTGCTCAGTCGTGTCTGACTCTTTGCAACCCCATGGACTGCAGCACACCAGGCCTCCCTGTCCATCACCAACTCCCGGAGCTTACTCAAACTCATGTCCATGGAGTCGGTGATGCCCTCCAACCATCTCATCCTCTGTCGTCCCCTTCTCCTCCTGCCTTCAATCTTTCCCAGCATCAGGGTCTTTTCCAATGAGTCAACTCTTTGCAAACATACACATGCACAAACATTTACCAGACATAACATGCACACATACACACACACACACATGCTTAACATATATAACATGCACAAACACATCCATACACGAACACACGCATGCACACACACACACCCTCCAACAGTTGCCAGCCAAGGGTGGACACCGCACAGCCAGCCCCACAGTTTATGTGGTGGCTTGGGCTATGACTCAGATATTCTGCACCCTGGTCCCCAGACGCCCTGGAGCCCCACCTTCGCCACACACACCCTCTCCTCCCAGGAGTTTCCACGTTCACTTCAGCAAACGCCCGGTAGCCGATCTGTTTACTTTCCGATGCCCCTGTGATTCAACTTGTTCCTCCAGTGGCAAAGAAAAGTCAGAGGAGTAAGCATAAACATTTGTGTTTGGGGACCTCGCTGCCTTCCTGCTCCTGATCTCTGTCTGTCTAAGTGTTTTCCGAAAGTCAGTGTAGGTACTTAAGAATGTTCTTTTCACTTTCTTTTGCCCAATATGAAGCTAGAGCTCGCAGTTCTAAGGAATAACTAATAGGCTTAAAAGCTTCTGCTTGAGTCTCCATGTGGTTCTAGAAGGTTCTTCTGCCTCCTCAGAGTTCTGGTGGGTGGTCAGCATGGAAGATGCCTCGTGAGTCAGTGAGCTCACTTCCTTATTTCACCTTTGTTCATTCTGGAATCTTCCTGCGATGCCAGCTGTCAGCAAAAGAACCATGGAAAGACAGAAAACACATGCGGGGATCCATGGAGAGGGTTAAGGGCACGGGCGGTGGTGTTTCCTCTGCAGCCTCTGAGCCTCGATTTTCTCACCTGTAAACCAGGGACACGCATGCTGCATCCCAAAGCGGTTGTCAAGGTTGCACAAGGCAGTCTGTGTGGGTGCTTAGCACACAGCCCAGTCTTGAGCCCAGAGCTTGGGAGTTCCTACTAAACTCTTACACTGAGAAAATGTGTATATTCTCACACAGTGATTAGAGTGCTTTAGCACTTGGTAAAGATTATCAATAAAGAACCCCAGCAAATATAGTCATAAGAACAACTCAAATATCACTTACATGTGGAATCTTAAAAAATGGTCCAAATGAACTTGTTTACAACACAAAAATAGACTCACAGACATAGAAAACAAACCTATGGTTCAGTATCAGTTCAGTCGCTCAGTCGTGTCTGACCCTTTGCAACACCATGAATCGCAGCACGCCAGGCCTCCCTGTCCATCACCCGGAGTTCACTGAGACTCACGTCCATCGAGTCAGTGATGCCATCCAGCCATCTCATCCTCTGTCATCCCCTTCTCCTCCTGCCCCCAATCCCTCCCAGCATCAGAGTCTTTTCCAATGAGTCAACTCTTTGCAAGAGGTGGCCAGAGTACTGGAGTGTCAGCTTTAGCATCATTCCTTCCAAAGAAATCCCAGGGCCAGGACTGATTACGGGAAATGTGCATGGGGGTGGGGGGGAGGGATAAATTAGGACCTGCTACAGAGCACAAGGAACTCTACTCAATTCTTTGTAATAACCTCTATAGGAAAAGAATCTGAAAAACAATGGCTATATATGGATATGTATATATGTGTGTATATATATACATGTACATATATATACATGTATATACATACACGCACACACATATATCTATATCTGAATCACTTTGCTTGACACCTGCTGGCTCAGCTGGTAAAGGATCCGCCTGCAATGTGGGAGACCTGGGTTCGATCCCCTGGAGATCCCCTGGAGAAGGGAACGGCTACCCACTCCACATTCTGGCCTGGAGAATTCCATGGACTGAAACTAATGCAACATTGTAAATCAACTATACCCCAACATAAAGTCAATATAAGACACAATTGTTTAAAGAATTAGACATTGGTAGGTAACCCACAGCTTTCGGAAATATTTCTTATGTAGTTGTAGATGATTATTCATCACAGTACAACTATACTGTGAATAAAAATGGAATTGCTCATTTAAAAAGAACAACTCAGATTTCAACTCATACTAACTCACACAGAATATCAGAGTAAGAATGAAGAGGAAGGATATATAACTTTTGATAGTTTAAGTGGAATCTGCCTATGGGGCCCACCAGTCATGACTAACGTGTTACCCACACACATGCTGGTCTTGCACAGTGTGGGAAAGATGACTCCTGGTTCTGTAACACAGTGACTCAACCACATGTACACCCTGAACAGGGCCGGGAAGAGCACCGTGCTGTCTCTAAACAAGACAGAAAACCCACAGCTTGTCCCCGGGACTCTGCACATGCTTCTCGCTGTCAGTAGCTGAGGTCAAACCCGGTCGTTGGCCAGGAAACAAGAGGACTGTGAAGCCTCCTGCTTCCCTCACTGAGCGGCCGCGGTGTGCGATCTGTCTCGTGGGCGTTCGTGTGAAGACTACGGGACCTATCACATTTATATAAAGTCCGTGAGCCGAAATGGCTCATCTTGCAACAGAGATGATGACCAACAGAAACCTTCCAGTTCTCGGAAAAGACTGAAGTTAATGCTGAAAGCTAACAGTTGTCATGACATGAATTTGCAGTAATGCTCCGGTAACGCTCCTGCATCATCTACTCCAGAGGTCTGCAAACTTTGTAAAGGGCCAGATAGTAACTATCCTAGGCTCAAGGGCCCAGACAGTCTTTGTCAAAACAGCTCAACTCTGCCGGTACAGAACTAACCCATCAGTAAAGTAACTGGTACCAAACTTACCTTCCCACCGTAAAGCTAAGGCTTCCCTGGTAGGTCAGACAGCAGAGAATCTGCCTGCAATGCAAGAGACCTGGGTTTGATCCCTGGGTGAGGAAGATCCCCTGGAGATGGGAATGGCTACCTTCTCCAGTATTCTTGCCTGGAGAATTTCATGGAGAGAGGAGCCTGGCGGGCTACAGTCCATGGGTCACAGAAAGTCAGACATGACTGAGCTACTAACACTTGATCAAAATACATGAAACAATTGCTTTTAAGTAGCAAATGCTGGGCAGTGTAGGGTTCAAATCTCTGATAGAAGATAAATAAAGTAAGCTCTAGAGTCGCCCTAGTTTTCTGCCTGTGGATGAGCACATTTGACCACGGTGCTGAGAGGGAGACCTGACCATGGTGGGCTTGCTGGGTTGAGAAGTAAGAGGTCAGAATCAGGGCAAGATGAAGTGGCCAGAATCTACTGTTCAGGTGCTGGTGGGGAGGCAGCTGTGTACAGAAAGAGCATCAGCTATGTGTATTTACAGCAGCTCCCTTGAGTCTTAGATTGAATACGTGTTGCTGTTCAGTCACTAAGTCGTGTCTGACTCATTGCGGCCAAATGGACTGCAGAGTGCCAGGCTTCCCTGTCCTTCACTGTCTCCTAGAGTATGGTCAGATTCAAGTCCATTGAGTTGGTTATGCTCTCTAACCATCTTATATTCTGCCACCCCCTTCTCCTTTCACCTTAAGTCTTTTCCAGCTTCAGCGTCTTCCCCAATAGGTCAGCCCTTCACATCAGGTGGCCCGATTATTGGAGCTTCAGCTTCAGCATCAGTCCTTCCAATGAATATTCAGCCTTGATTTCCTTTAGGATCGAATGGTTTGATCTCCTTGCATTCCAAGGGACTCTCAAGAGTCTTTTCCAGCACCACAAGTCAAAATCATCAATTCTTTGCTGCTCAGCCTTGGGTCTAACTCTCACATCTGTACATGACCACTGGAAAAACCATAGCTTTGACTAGACAGACCTTTGTCAGCAAAATGATGCCTCTGCTTCTTAATATGCTGTCTAGGTTGGTCATAGCTTTCCTTCCCAGGAGCAAGTGCCTTTTAATTTCATGGCTGCAGTCACTGTCTGTAGTGATTTTGGAGCCCAAGAAAATAAAGTCTGTCACTGCTTCCACTTTTTCCCCTTCTATTTGCCATGATGTGATGAGACCAGATGCCATGATCTTAGATTGAATGCTAAGCTGTACATTTGTAAGTAAAACACTTAAGGAAGAAATTATAATAATTCTACATAAATTCATAAGAGGAAGGAACATGAAGCCTTTTATGAACCAGCATAATTCCAACATGAATCCTATGCAAAGACATTACAAGGATATACTACAGAATATCCCTCATAAACATAGAAGCAAAAATTCTTAATATTAATAAAATGTCATTAAACAAAACATAGCAATACATATAAAAGGATAATATATGATGACCAAGAGATCAGGAATGCTTGGTTTAATATTCTAATATGAATCAGTATAATTCATCGCTTTAATAGAACAAAGTAGGAATAAACACATATGATGATGCTGCTGCCAAGTCGCTTCAGTCGTGTCCGACTCTGTGCAACCCCATAGATGGCAGCCCACCAGGCTCCTCTGTCCCTGGGATTCTCCAGGCAAGAACACTGGAGTGGGTTGCCATTTCCTTCTCCAATGCATGCATACGTGCTAAGTCGCTTCAGTCGTGTCCAACTCTGTGCGACTCTATGGACAGCAGCCCACCAGGCTCCTCTGCCCACAGGATTCTCCAGGCAAGAATACTGGAGTGGGTTGCCATTTCCTTCACCAAAACACATATGATCAACACAATAAATATAGGCAAAAAAGCTTGACACAATTCAGTCCATTGTTGATAGAAATTATCAGTAAACTAAAAATAGAAGATGATTTTATCAATCCAGTAAAGAGCATCTGTGAAAATATTTACAGCTAGCAATATATCTAATAGTGAAAGACCAACTACTTTCCCCATATGAGCAGAAACAAGGTAAGGATTTCCACTCCAACCATTTCTGTTCAATACTTCCATAGTCTCTGTCCGGTGCATTAAGATGAGAGAGGGAAAAAAACTACAATGTTGTGTAGGCCAAAATGTTCCTTTGGGTTTTTCCATAAGATATTACAAAAAGACCTGGAAGAACTTTTGGGCCAACTGAATACATGTAAGCAGGAAAGGTAGTGTGCTTTTCCAGTGGCTCAGCGGAGAAGAATCTGCTTCAAGTGTGGGAGATGCAGGTTCGATCCCTGGGTTGGGAAGATCTGCTGAAGGGAGGCATGGCAACCCACTCGTTTTCTTGACTGGAGAATCCAGTGGACAGAGGAGACTGGAAATCTACAGTCCATAGGGTCACAAAGAGTCAGACACAACTGAGGTGACTTAGCACACATGCACACAGAAAAGAAGAAGTTAAATAGGATTTACCCCCCATAGAAGACATGACTATATACACGGAAACTCACAAGAATTCTACCCAAAAAAGCCACTAAAACTAATCAGTGAATGCAGCAAGGGTGCAGGATATAAGTAAATATTTCTATCTAGTAATAACAGCAACAGAAAAGGAAAATAAAAATACCATGTACACTATCAGGCAAAATCTTGAAATACCTGGGAATTATTTTAAGAAAATATAAGATCTGTACACTGAAAACTATAAGACATTGCTGAGAAAATTTTGAAAAGACTTAAGTCGTAGCATGCTCCTAAATTAAAGGCTCCAGTCCCCTCAGATTTGTCAAGTTTATAGATTTCACAGAATCTCAATCAAAATCTCACCAGGCTTTTTGGTGGGAATTGACAAGTTTATTTTCAAATTATTATGGAGACGGAAATATACCAGAAGTGCCAAAACAATTTTGAAAAATCAAAAGTTGAAGACTTACACTGCATAATTTAAAGGCTTCCTACACAGCTACAGTGGTAAAGACACAGTGGTACTCGGGTAAGTGTATCCGTAACAATGAATAGAACGAAAGGAGAGCAGAAATAGGCCCAGACATTTGGGGTCAACTGATTTTTGACAAGTAGCTAGATAATTCAATGAGAAAAGCATGATCTTTTCAACAAATGGTCCTGGAACAGTTTGATGTCCTTATGGTGAAAGATTAACCTTGACTCTTACCTCAGAGCATAAACAAAATCTGATATGAAAGGCCAAAGATATATACATGAAAGCCAAAACTGCAAAGCTTCTAGGAGAAAAAATAGAAAATCTTCAACGAAGTAGGCAAAAATTTTTTACATAGGACTCACTCAAAAACATTCATCACAAGAGGAAAAGCTCGGTTAGTAGAACTCATCAAAATTAAAAGTCACTGGAAGACTTTTAGGAAAATAAAAAGGCAAGTCAGAGACTTGGAGAGAATAGTCTCAAAACGTACTTGGCAGAGGACTTATTTCCAGAACAAATAAAGAAATCTTACGATTAGTAACCAGAAGGTCAGCAATCCAGTAGGCTATGAGCTGAACACTTTGAGCAGACGTTTTACAAAAGAAGGTACAATCTGCGCGCCAACAGCGCATGAAAAGGTGTCCAACGTCAGTAGCACCTCCAGCCATCAAGGAAACAAGCGTGAAAACCCTGTGAGACACCACTGCAAACTCAGCAGAAGAGCCACGTTAAAAACTGGCAACACGGAGGTCACAGTCGGTGACCAGGTGGTAGAGGGAGATGCCACCTGAGTGAGGTCCTCACACTCCCGTCCCGGAGCCCAGGGCTCTGGAGTGTCCCTGACTCATTCCCTCTCGCCCTTTCTGTGGGTTCCTGGGTGGGTCCTTCAGCAACCAGAGAAGCCAGCACATGGGACTGAAGGCCTGGGCCCTCCCAGAGTGGCTCATTCCTGCCTTTGTGCCCCTCAGATATGACTCCCAGGCCTGTTGTCCCCACACCCAAAGGCCTCTGACCACAGTTTTCCAGGGCCCTTGGGGATCTCTGACAAATTTCAAGCGCATCATAAGACTCCTGGGTTCAAGATCTCCCTTATAAAAGTTCCTTGTAAAAGTGAGAGATGAGCAAGCCTGTCACTTCCTGAGTTTCTAGAACATCTAAAACCAATAAAATTCAACTGGTTAGAGTTTGGCGAGACATGAACAGGGATTGCCAAGCTTCTTGGCTTTATTTTGAAGCCTGTATTTACTTAGAAAGACTATATATTTTCTGATATTCTATTTTCTACTGTGTTTCTCTTTAGGTCTTACAAAATGATCTTAAAAGTTATTGAGTTTTCAAGAGGCTCTTAGAGTTTGTGAAGGAAGACAATTAACACAATTGCGTTTTAAGCGTTGTCTTCCCTAGAAACCCTATGACTCAACAGACCCTACACCAGGCAACAGCAGCTGTCTCTTCCCACACCGCAGGAATCTGGTGTACAAAAGGAAGCTGAGTGTGGAAACAATAAGTACATTCGACATAGAAATTAGAAGCTCATGTGTGTCTTCAGGGAGTTCCCACGAGAGGGAAAATGTGAGCAGAGTACAGACGATTTTCCCAGGAGAAAAGACCAGGCTGGGGGATTAAAGTAAGATTTGGGTGTTCTTTAGGGAAACTAAAGACCAGAAAGCCAGCAGCTATCCAGTCTGAAACTACAGTAAACAAACTGGTATTCTGCTTCCCCCAGCTTCATGTGTGGTGCAGAAATAATCCAGAGAACACAGGCTAGGAGTCAGGGGGTCTGTGGGCATACATGCAGACTAGAGTGAATTCTTTTAAACTGTGATTTTCTTCCCATCTATTACCTTTCAATGTTTGTGAAAGTAAAAATACAACTCAAATCAACTTCAAAAGTTGGTGAGAAAATGAAATATCAGTTACACTCAATAAACCAGGGGGGTTGGTCAGACAAAATCATACAAAATAAAGCCACAGACATTTGAAGGCAAGAGTGAAGGCGGATCTCGGCCTTTTTCTGATTTACATCTTTGGTTCTGGGTTTAGAGCTAGAAGTGGAGGTCAAGGTCATGGATCAACCCAAGAACTCTATCATGCCAAGTCATCAATGAAAGTGCTGGATAATAGACACACAGACATTTAAGACAGATGTATAAGACACATAGACACATAAGACAGAGACAGACAGACAGGTGAGACAGACAGGAGGAGGAGCAGAGGGGCTTTCTTGACTAATCAGTACCTTCTCCAACCGAACTCCCAGTCCCTAGGGCTTTCGAGAAGACAAGGTGTTCTTTCTCTTTACAACAAAGACTGGATTTTTTATTTAGTGGTTCCATACTCTGGCAATGTTTAGACACCAAGATGAACAAAAGCATCTTGGAGTAAACCTTCCATCTAGACCCCCATACGTGGACAGGATCTTGGTGGAGCTCCATAGCACACGGGGGCCCCCAAGTCCACAAGCTTCATCTCCTGTGATCATCAGCTACTAGGAAGGTTTAATATTTGGGCAGCTCCTGAAGTCCAAGTTTGAGAAAAGGTAAGGGCTTTTCTCACCCTAGAATCTGGACTCCCCATCCCAAGGAAGGAGGACTTTTGACTCCATGGACAGAGTAGAGCAGATTGCCCTCCCCAGCGTGTGCAGGCTGCATCTGATTCCTCAAAAGCCTGAACCAAAGGGCAGCTTAAGCGAGAACGCACTCAGCCCTGGCTGGCTTGCTGGTCTTCTCCTGCCCTTGGACTCAAGCTCAGACTGGAACTCACGCCATCAGCTCTCCTGTGACTCCAACTTGCCAAGTGAGATGTGGGGCCTTCTCGGCCTCCATATGGACCATACAGACCTTTGTTGGCAGAGTAATGTCTCTGCTTTTCAACACACTGTCTAAGTTTGCCATGGCTTTGATATAGTTAAGGCTGTGGTCTTCCCAGTGGTCATGAATGGTTGTAAGAGCTGTATCATAAAGGAGGCAGAATGCCAAAGAATTGATGCCTTCAAACTGTGGTGCTGGAGAAGACTCCTGAAAGTCCCTTGGATAGCAAGGAGATCAAACCAGTCAATCTTAAGGGAGATCAACCCTGAATATTCACTGGAAGGACTGATGCTGAAGCTGAAGTATTATAGCCATCTGATGTGAACAGGTGACTCATTGGAAGAGTCCTTGATGCTGGGAAAGACTGAGGGCAGAAGGAGAAGAGGGCGTCAGAGGAGGAGATGGCTGGATGGCATCACTGATACAATGAACAGAACCTGGGCAAACACTGGGAGACGGTGATGGACAGGGAGACTGGCATGCTTGGGTTGCAAAGAGTCAGACACAACTGGGCAACTGAATAGCAACAGCAACAGCCTCCATAACCAGAGCCCCACGTGCAATTCCCTGTTATGTACATTAATCTTATCCAGAAAAATCCCCACAGACACACCCAGGAATAATATTTAACTAGACATCTGGGCAACCTGTTGCTCAAACCAGCTCATAACATTAACCATCACATTATATTCCCCACCTTTGTTGCCCTGCAGTTACTATCTTGTCTTTCTGCTCTGTTTACAAGTAAACTTGCCCAGATCGTTGTCACTCACCATCCCCATTTTCTCATAACTATACATCTATAAATCAATATATACTACTGGCTTTGTTTCTGAGAGAACCCAGAATAAAACAAGTGTGCATAAAGGATTGTTTGTACTGGAGGTGGTTTTCTTTGGTGGTGGTGGTGATCTTGGGGGTGCTTTTAAAGATGAGAGTGGCGTGAAATGATTAAAAGAAGACAGTGAGAATGACATGCTGGCGATACAGCAGAGGATGAAAATCAATATGAAATGATGCTGAGAATGGAGAGGTCGGATGGGCTCCAAAGAGGCTGCCTACAGTCAGAACAGGGGCCCTCCCCCAGCGTACCGGGAAAGGAGGAGGGCGGGATAAAAGAGGACAAGTGGAAATGACGATGCAAGTGAGAGCGCTCCACATGTTCGCTTCTACCTTCTCCAGGAAGAAGGAGGCAAAGTGATGTGTCGAGAGTTAGGGATTGTCTAGGGTCAGAGACTTGAGACAAGTAAAGACCATAAATCTGAGAGAGGGAGATTCCGTCCACACATTCCTGGAGCCTGGGTTTCCACCTCCCTCAAAGCCATAGATCACAGGCAAATATGCCATTAATCCCCATGGCCAGGTTTTTATTAAGTGCAAGGAATTTGCAATGTGATATAAATTTTATAAACTCTTGAATTGGTCTTTGCTGTATCTGCTTGTCACGCTGCCTCAGGAGCCCAGCCAAGGTTTTGTTCTTGTGAACATTTCCAGACAGTCTTTATCAAGCTAGGAGTTTGGCAAGGCAGGTCCACCTCTGTTCACACATGGGGCAGACAAGATTGGTTTCTGACTGCCAGCAGTTTTTGACAAAAGAGGGGTGTGAGCTGCGCCCTCGATTTCTAATAAGAAGAGCAGTAACGCATCAGTGCATGTGTCCCAAAGACACGTTAATATTCACGCATATTTATTTCATTCCACACACCCTTTCTCAGTGTGATTGGGGCCCTTCTACTGAGAGGTGGGCTCTAGTTTCTCCCCTCAGGTCTGGGCAAGGACTTGTGACCATCCTGAGCGGTACCGTCTGACAGATTCTGACCATAAGTGATTTCCTACGCTGAGTCACAGGGAATGTGAAGTCACAGGCTTCCCAAGTGGCTCAGTGGTAAAGAATCTGTCTGCCAATGCAGGAAACATAAGAGACGTGGATTCCAACCCTCGGTGGGGAAGATCCCCTGCAGTAGGAAATGGCAACCCACTCCAGTCTTCTTGCCTGGAAACCCCATGGGTGGAGGAGCCTGGTGGGCTACAGTCCATGGCATCACAAAGAGTGGGACATGGCTGAGCGACTGAGCATGCACAGTAACTCATAAGAAAAGAGATACCACATTGTCCTGTCTCCCCAAACTTCTATTTCTCCTCCTCCTTTCCACCCCCCTCTTTCTCCCCCTCCTTCTCTCTCTCTCTCTCTCTCTCAATGTCAGGATGTTCATCTCTGAACTCCAGACACCATTATATGAGGAAACCCAAGCCACACAGAGACCAGCACAGAGAAAGATGAGCCCTCTCTCAACAGCCAGCACCCAATTGTTAACCGCACAAAGGAGCCACCTTGGAAGTGAGTCCTCCAGCCCCAGTCCAGCCTTCAGTGACCGTAATCCTAGCTGACACCTGCCTTTGCAACCTCACAGGAGAGCAAAGCTGCTTCTGGATTCCTGATCCACATGAAACCATGTGAGAACACAGTTTATCCTTGTTTTCAGACCCTGAGTGTTGGGGGCTTTGTTTTGCAGCATCAGATGATTATAGCAAACAACTCAAATGAAGTCAACAAGTCTTGCTTGACCATCTACCTCTGTCGAGTTCTTAGTGCCCAGATGCGGTCCAGGGGAAACAGTTTCGGGTATTTGCTTTATAAATACAGCCACACAGCATGCAAGTGTGCTAAGTCGCCTCAGTCATCTCCAACACTTTGAGCCTATGGACTGCATGTAGCTCTCCAGACCCCTCTGTCCCTGGGATTCCCCAGGCAAGAATACTGGAGTGGGTTGCTATGCCCTCCTCCAGGGGATCTTCCCCACCCAGGGATTGAACCTGTGCCTCTTAAGTCTCCTGGATTAGCAGGCAGGTTCTTTACCACTAGCGCCATCTGAGAAGCCCACCACCACACAGAGTCCTCACCAAATCCCCATTTGTCAAGTGCTGAGATCAGACCTGTTTTACAGATGAGGAAACTGAGGCCCCAAAGTCACAAAGCTGGCAACCAGGAGGCCCAGGACAAGAACCTTTGCCTCTGGGATGACCGTCACAGTCTCCAAAGACATTCCTCCCTGTGCCTCAGCCTCCTTACGTCCACTGGGCCCATCTCTGCTCACAGGTGAAGGATGGCAGTGCCGCCAACTATGGGGAGACCAGCCCGTGTTTCAGGCCAAGGGGCCCCCAGCTAACACCTCCAGCTCCCGGTCCACTAACTGCCCCACTGCTGGTCCTCCTGCTGAGATGGTTGCTCTGACTTCAGGGCCTTTGTGTCTAAACACAGACCCAGTGGACAGTGGGAGGAAGAGGCCGGGTTCTGCTGGAGGCTGTGGTGCAGAGAAACATAATTGCCAGTAGCCAGCGTGAGGAACTCCACCCGTGGCAAAGGTCATGAGGAAGGAGGCTCGGCATAGGCAAAGGCGGAATCGAGCCTCAAGAGTCCCCCTGGAAATTCTCGAGCATCTACCCCCAAAACCAGAGTCTGCCTCCTTTCTGCTTTGTGCTCTCACCTACACCTCTGACTTTACGGGGGGCTGTCCCCCACTACCTCTCTCTGAAAAAAGAGTTAACTTACAGCTCCAGTTAATAAAGTTCCTGGGTGTGATAGTGTTTCAACCTACAAACTCCTTTGGAAGTCCTCTAGCCTGCCTGAGTAGGTTTTTCTGGCCACATGTGATTGTTCAGAGCCTCCCAACTGTGAGAGGCATGAGATGTTCTAAACTGTCTAAATACAGATTCCTTTGAGCAGTTAAAAGATTGATTAGAAATGGTATTGGTGAAGGGTTTTTCACTTATTGGGCCTATGTTTGCTGCTAAGTCTCCATATCGCTTACCTACTGCGTCCCTGGCAGTGTACTGATTGATATAATTGGTGTACAGAAATGTAAGTAGTAGCTTTAATGTTTGTAACCTTGGACCCTTGAGTTAATTCTTTTTCTTGTTATAGCCCACCACACCTTTGCCCTGTAGGAATGCACCTTTATCTAATGCTTTTGGAGGGTGGCGCCTGACTAATCACCTTTAGAGAAAAATAAGTTTTCTGAAGAAAGGGTCTTAAAATGTTAAGAGGCCTCCGGGCCAGAAGATGATGCAAATCACCTAAACTTTTGCATATGATAAGTTTGCAGGAAGAAAGCCTGGCTTACTGCATGACTGTACCCCTTCCCCCATTATCTTCTATGCACAACTTAAGGTATAAAAACTACTTTGGAAAATAAAATGCGGGCCTTGTTCACCAAAACTTGGTCTCCCCATGTTGTTCTTTCTCTCACCTTCTGGCTGAATTATTCAGCCTCTTCTCCACTAAATTTTCTCACTGAGCTATCCTTATTTAACCACTCTTCATATCTTTAATTAACATTTAAATAAGCTGTTGTTTCCTGACCCCCGAAGCCCTCTCCCTTTCGAATTCCCTGGATCCACTGGGGCTGGACCCCGTCACATAATGCTTCTCCTTGGAGTCATCTGCTTCCAGCAGTGGAAGCTGCTCCTACCTTGCTTCTCCCAGCTTCCTGCCGCCTTGCACCCTTCAGGCCTGGGACTGCTGCGCTTGAGGCTCTCTGGCGGCCTCTGCAGGGATGCCCTCACTTTCTTCCCAGGGAAGGTTTTCCAATGTATGTGCAGTTACACCGATCCGTCCATTTTTCCATCCAGTCATCAACTTCATTCCTTAAAGATGCGCCCTGAAGTTTCTCATCTGTGAATATCAACCTTCCTGGTTTCCCAGTGTTGATCCACCTCTCTGCACTCTTTTTACATTCATTCCATTATTCTCCATGGGAATTTTGGAGAGAGAAATCTGACTGAAGGGTCTGCCATCTTGAACCAGATATTGAAGATTTTCAGTGGTAAGGACACCACTGCAGAGTGACTTAATCCAGGATGCAGAGCTGGATGTGGGCAGCCCTGAGCCAGAGGAGGACAGAGGCTGGAGGGGGATGCCCACGCCCTTTGGATCACACCTCTTGGCCCTCGGTGGTTCTCTTAGAAGGACATGAGGACTTAGCTGCAGAAAGCCCAGCGTGTGCCCGAGGTTAGAAACGCTAGGTCTCCCGATAACTTTCGCCTTTCCACTCTCATGAGAAAGGGTGCGCAGTGATGAAGGCTAAGCATTCGCTGTCCTGAAGGTGCACTTTTCCCACTGCCGGCTGAGGGCTCTGGCCAACAGTAGTTCCCTTAAACAAGAAAGTGGCCCGTGGGGACCTGAGTCAGTGACCTTGGCCTTGGGGAGGGCTGTGGACCTGATGTTCCAGTTGGGAATGTTCAGCTCAGTCTCCCATCCACTCGAATCCACTGGAACCTATGTGTCAGGAAAGCCATGGGTGATCCAGCATCTATGGAACAGCAAGGAGGCCTCCTAGGAACTGAAATGTTGTTGTGGGGGCCACGGTCTGTGAAATCCTAGGGCATGGGGGGCTGGAGCCCTGCCCTGCCCTGGGAGACCTGGTCTACCCAGATCCAGGACCAGAGGCTGCATCCCTGACCTGTTGGTCATGCCCTCCTGTTCTAGACATCTGCTGCTCATCCCAGCCCTGGTCTCCTCAACTATACAAGGAGACCCCAGCACCACTCAGGCTGGCTCAAAGGGCCGTGGTGGGTCTGGCCTTGGTAATTTTCTGGACAATGTGTGTTATGCTCCCCACAGGTCTTGCTAGGACCATTTTGGACAAATGGCTGGTTTGGAGGGCTTGAGGCTGAGTCCATGCTCCCTGGCCCTGCTCTCAGAGCTTGAATCTCAGACCCAGGGAAGGACCTTCTGTTGGGAGCCCCCCTTCATGGATCACAGCCTTGCCGTGGTGAAGGGGCTTGTATAACTCTGTGAAGCTATGAGCCATGCCGTGCAGGGCCACTCGAGATGGATGAGTCATAGTGAAGAGTTCTGACAAAAGTCTGGTCCACCAGACGAGGGAATGGAAAACCACATTACTATTCTTGCTGCAAGAATCCCATGAACAGTACAAAAAGGCAAAATGATATGACACCGGAAAATGAGCCTCCAATGTCTGAAGGTATCTAATATGCTACTGGGGAAGAGCAGAGGGCAATTACTAATATCTCCAGAAACAATGAAGCAGCTGGGCCAAAGCATAAATGATGCTCAGTTGTGGATGTGTCTGGGGGTGAAAGTGAAGAGGAACTAAAGAGCCTCTTGATGAGGGTGAAAGAGGAGAGTGAAAAAGCTGGCTTAAAACTCAACATTCAAAAAAACTAAGATTATGGCATCCAATCTCATCACCTCACGGCAAATAGAATGGTAAAAAGTGGAAACAGTGACAGATTTTATTTTCTTGGGCTCCAAAATCACTGTAGATGGTGACTGTAGACATGAAATTTAAAGACACTTGATCCTTGGAAGGAAAGCTATGACAAGCCTAGACTTTGTATTAAAAATCAGAGATGTTACTTTGTCAACAAAGGTCCGTCTAGTCAAAGCTATGGTTTTTCCAGTAGTCACGTATGGATGTGAGAGTTGGACTATAAAGAAAGCTGAGCACTGAAGAATTTATGCTTTTGAACTATGGTGTTGGAGAAGACTCTTGAGAGTCCCTTGGACTGCAAGGAGATGAAGCCAGTCCATCCTAAAGGAGATCAGTCCTGAATATTCATTGGAAGGACTGATGCTGAAGTTCCAATACTTTGGCCACCTGATGTGACGAGCCAACTCATTGGAAAAGACCCTGATGCTGTGAAAGATAGAAGGCAAAAGGAGAATCAGGTGGCAGAGGATGAGATGGTTAGATAGCATCACTAACTCAATGGACATTAATTTGAGAAAACTCCAAGAGACAGAGGAGCCTGGTGTGCTGCAGTCCACGGGGTCATAAAGAGTAGGACAAACTTAGTGACTGAACAACAGCTCATATTCCAGGGATCACTCTTAGTGTCTTACATGAATGTTTCTTTTCATTCTGACTACAATATTATGAGGCAGGAACTATTATCATTCAACAATTTTATTCAGATAAACAGAGACAATAACCTCAGAAAGGTTAAGGGTCATGCCCAAGGTCACTCATCCAGAGAGGATGAGCCGACAGAGCCCATGTTCTAACCACCACACACACCTGCATAAGGCAGAGGGGCTCGGGAGGGGTTTCTTTTTAAGGTCTGTGATGTGTTTCCCAAACACACAAATAATGCAAACTGTCCTTTCTAGAGTCATAGGATTCTATGTCACTTTTTCTCTTCTTTAGTTTCCAAATATCCCATTAAACTTTTTAAATTTAATAGAGTTAATAGTAAAGGCCTGGGGGCTCCCCTGGGGGCCCACTGGTGGGGAATCTGTCTGCCAATGCAGGGTTCAACCCCTGGTCCAGAAAGATCCCACAAGCCATGGAACGACTAAGCCTATGCCTCACAACTCCTGAGCCTGTGCTCCGGAGCCCAGGAGCTGCAGCTCCTGAAGTCCCCGCATCCTGGAGCCTGTGCTCCGCAACAGAAGTCACCACGATGCGAAGCCCGTGGACCACAGCTACAGAGCAGCCCCTGCTACTCACAGCCGGAGAAAAGCTTGAGCAGCACCAAAGACCCGGCACAGCCAAAAATAAATTAATAAAATTTGAAAAACCAGTAAAGGCCTCTGTGAGCCCCAGTTCATCTGTGCGTCCCCGGAGATTGCAGAGCAGATTTCTGCACAATTTGGTGATGGATGCGCCTTTGTGCTGGAGAATGAGAACTATGGTTCTTAATCCCAGTGACTGTGCCTGTGTGAGTGTGTGAGTGTGAGCGCGTGAGTGCGTGTGCCTGCATGTGTCCTGGGTGAGCATAGGAGCTGGATTTGGGGTTATTTATTTTGGAAAGACTTTCCAGATGATTCTGCTAGTCACATCCATTTTGCTTGAGAATGATTTGTTTAAATTTATTTTTAACATTAGAGTTAACCTTCAATGCCACTATACCTAAGTCTACTAGCTGAGCCATCCACTTGTTCTTACTACAAATGAAAAACCTTATGTTTAATTTTCCCCACCCTGTTATCAAAGTCAGTTGTGCTCATTCAGGAATATTTAAAAGATACAAAGGAAGCAGAAAGAAAAAAATACAAGAAGTACCATCACCACCATTTATACTTTGGTATAAATGTCCTCTTGGTCTTTTAAACACACATAAATAATGACAGGTCTGTGTTCAGTACAAACAAATAACTAACCCAGTATCTTTCTTTTTAAACTTCAGTCAGTTCAGTCACTCAGTCGTGTCTGACTCTTTGCGACCCCACGAATTGCAGCAAGCCAGGCCTCTCTGTCCATCACCAACTCCCGGAGTTCACTCAGACTCATGTCCATCAAGTCAGTGATGCCATCCAGCCATCTCATCCTCTGTCGTCCCCTTCTCCTCCTGCCCTCAATTCCTCCCAGCATCAGAGTCTTTTCCAATGAGTTAACTCTTTGAGTGAGGTGACCAAAGTACTGGAGTTTTAGCTTTAGCATCATTCCTTCCAAAGAAATCCCGGGGCTGATCTCCTTCAGAATGGACTGGTTGGATCTCCTTGCAGTCCAAGGGACTCTCAAGAGTCTTCTCCAACACCACAGTTCAAAAGCATCAATTCTTCGGCACTCAGCCTTCTTCACAGTCCAACTCTCACATCCATACATGACCACTGGAAAACTTACTATGTCATAAATCCTTTCCATTTTACTAATGTATTGGGAAATCTGCTTAAAGGCTTTATAGTATTCTATCAAGAGCATTTGCAATAATTTTTTCACTTATCCTATTGGATATTTCAGGTATTTTCCTCCCTCAAGTTTATTATTATAAAAATGCTGAAATGAATCTATGCCTATTTTTTTTAATTGGTTTGGTTTCAAGAGAAGAAATTATTGACTAAAAGAATATGAATATTTTTCAATCAAAATGTGTTGCAAAATTTATTTCAAAAATTTTCAAAATGATTTATTTTCTCTCCTATTGGAGAAAATAGTGCATTGAAGTGCCTGTTTACACACCCACTCTCTGGCTTTGGGTGATCTGAAGTGCAGAGGAAAAAACCAACAACTTGCTCTTTTAAAAACTTCACATACAACAAGATGCCCATTGTGGATCAAAATGCCCATCCAAATATTTCAACAGGGAATCTCCCTCCCAAGCCACGGGTTTATAGTATTTGAATCAGGTGAACTGAAGCAAATCTGAGAAAACAAACAAACAAAAAAACTAGGTTGAGCTGCTATTTAAATTATCCTAAATTTTATTGATGAAAACAGTTTTCTCTCTGCATGACTCATCAATGGCTTTGCTCCCTAAAAGGTGTGGTTGAGAGACAGAACTGAACTGCAAGCACAAGTTCAGATGGACTACAGGGCTTTCAGACGCTGAACCTGAGGTCACCTGGGGACGTCAGCCAGCCTGCCTGCCAGCCAGGCTGTAGGACAGAAGCTCCCATCCAGACAGAAGGGATCCCACCCAGAGCCCTTAGGAACTGTCAAATTGGTCAAACATTCTTCACTCTTAACATGTGATGCACGAAGCAGGGTGGGAAAGAGTCAGAAGTATTTAGAAGTATTGAGTGCTGGCCTTCAACAGGAGGAGGTAAAACATAGCTTCAGTAAAGGAAATTGACACCATCTCAGTTCAGTTCAGTCACTCAGTCATGTCGGACTCTTTGTGACCCCATGGACTACAGCATACCAGGCTTCCCTGCCCATCACTAACTCCCATAGCTTGCTCAAACTCATGTCCATTGAGTCAGTGATGCCATCCAACCATCTCATCCTCTGTTGTCCCCTTCTCCTCCTGCCTTCAATCTTTTTCTAGCATCAGGGTCTTTTCCAAGGAGTTGGCTCTTTGCATCAGGTGTCCAAAGTATTGGAGCTTCAGCCTCAGCATCAGTCCTTCCAGTGAATATTCAGGACTGATCTCCTTTAGGATGGACTGGTTGGATCTCCTTGCAGTCCAAGGGACTCTCAAGAGTCTTCTCCAACACTGCAGTTTAAAAGCAGCAATTCTTCAGCACTCAGCTTTCTTTATGGTCCAACTCTCACATCCACACACGACTACTGGAAAAACCATAGCTTTGACTAGATGGACCTTCGTCAGCAAAGTAATTTCTCTGTTTTTTAATATGCTGTCTAGGTTTGTCATAGCTTTTCTTCCAAAGAGCAAGTGTCTTTTAATTTTGTGGCTGCAGTCACCATCTGTGGTGATTTTGGAGCCCAAGAAAATGAAATCTCACACTATTTCCATTGTTTCCCCATCTATCTGCCATGAAGTGATGGGACCAGATGCCATGATCTTAGTTTTCTGAATGTTGAGTTTTAAGCCACCTTTTCCACTCTCCTCTTTCACTTTAATTTTTTCAGGTGAGACATCATCTCCCTTAAAAAACACTATTTGGCTGTGCTGGACCTTAGTTTGACCCTGGATCTTCAGTTGCCACACTTGGTATCTTTTATTAATAGCTGCAGTACGCAGGGTCTAGTTCCCCGACCAGCATTGAAGCTGGGCCCCCTGCATTGAGAGTGTGGAGTTTTAACCACTGGACCACCAGGGAAGCCCTGAGACCATTTCCCTTTTTTTTCAACAAACAAAATGTGAGAAGGGATCCAAAATGGAATACAGTGACAAACTCAAATGACAAATGAGAAAGCTGAGATGAAACAACCCAGCATCAATGAACACACCCAGTACCGATTTTGGGTTTCTAATTGTCCAATTAAAGGAACAGGGATTCTTGGAGAAACAGATGACACCTGAGCTGGCTCTGGGAAGGTACAAGATTAGTCAGGAACATTCTGTGGTGCCAGAAAATAAGACAGTGATCCAAATACAATGGTTCAGCTCAGTTCAGTCAGCTGTGTCCGACTTTTTGCAGCTCCATGGACTGCAGCATGCCGGGCTTCCCTGTCCATCACCAACTCCTGAGGCTTGCTCAAACTCACGTCCATAGAGTCGGTGATGTCATCCAATCATCTCATCCTCTGTTGCCCCCTTCTCCTCCTGCCTTCAATCTTCCCCAGCATCAGGGTCTTTTCCAATGAGCCAGTTCTTCCTATCAGGTGGCCAAAGTATTGTAGTTTCTGCTTCAGCATCAGTCCTTCCAATGAATATTCAGGACTGATTTCTTTTAGGATTGACTGGTGGAGTCACTGCCAAAGCAGGAGTGAACTTGAAGGATCACCAGTGACTAAATATGGGATAAATTGGACAATAAAAAGATTACATGATAGTCATGGATTATAATCCCTAGAATAAATTAAATACCCAAGAGCCCGTACTATTACAAAGAACAGAACAAATAAAGTACAGTTCTTACAATGAAATTCCAATTAATACATGTAGAAACATGCATTCATGATGAAAATAGAAGGTCCTTATTTGAGTAACACATACTATTAATTGTTGCAGTCAAAAAGCATTCAATGGAAAACAAATTTGGTGAGAAATGGGCGTTTACATAGTCACGCTGTAACTCCCCACCAGATACTTCTTTCAAAGGGAGATATGCTAACAACAGTAAGCAATCTGGCAAAGACACTTTAACCAAGTCGAAGTGCCCACTAGTAGTACTGAGACACGTGGACCTCGTGCACCACTGTTATAATGCATGGAGAAAGGCATGGCGTTTCCTATGGGGCATCCTTGAGAGAAAAATACAGAACATCAGTCTCATCATAAGAAAACACCAGGCTAGTTCAAATAGAGACACAGTCTAAAAAATAATGGATGCCTGAAGTTCTTCACTCGCATTGAAGTCATAAAAGACAGACTGAGGAAGTGTTGTTTAGTGGCCAAGTGGTGTCTGACTCTCAAGACTCCATGGACTGTAGCCCACCAGGCTCCTCTGCCCATGGGGTTTCCCAGGCAAGAATACTGGAGTGGGTTGACATTTTCCCCTCCAGGGAATCTTCCTGACCCAGGGATCAAACCCACATCTGCTGCATTGGCAGATGGATTCTTTATTGCTGAGCCACCTGAGAAGCTCAGTTAATAGTGTTATGTCAACATTAATTTCCTGGGGTTGACAGCTGTACTATAGCTTATGTCAGAATATTTGAAGAAGCTGGAAGGACAGAGTATACTAGAATTTCTGTACTATTTTTGCAATTGTAAGTCTGAAATTCTTTCCAAAAAAGTAAAAAAAAAGGGCATGCTTTTATAGGGTTTCAAAACTTTTCATTGGGAATTTCATTTATAAATCACTTATTGAAAGTTTAACAATACTTAAACCTTCATTAGGTCACGTAACTTGATCTCTTTAAACAAACTAGTAACATAGAGCTTATGGAAATAAAATGAGCTATGGAAGGAACTATTTTATGTTTTTAATTAAAATATAGTTAATTTACAATATTGTATTAATTTCAACTGTACAGCAAAGTGATTCAGTTATTGACATACTCTTTCAGATTCAGGAACTGTATTTTAGTGTTGAGCAGTAGAGCCAATAGCTAATAGGCATCAAAAAAAAAAAAAAAAAAAACCTCAACATGTTGACTATTAAGAAGTTGCTGCTACTGCTGCTGAGTCCCTTCAGTCATGTCCGACTCTGTGCTACCCCATAGACGGCAGCCCACCAGGCTCCCCGTCCCTGGGATTCTCCAGGCAAGAACACTGGAGTGGGTTGCCATTTCCTCCTCCAATGCATGACAGTGAAAAGTGAAAGGGAAGTTGCTCAGTCATGTCCAACTCTTAGCGACCCCATGGACTGCAGCCTACCAGGCTCCTCCGTCCATAGGATTTTCCAGGCAAGAGTACTGGAGTGGGGTGCCACTGCCTTCTCCAAATTAAGAGGTTAAGTTGAAATAATTATAGAAATCCTTGATATGCTGTGTTGTGCTAAGTCACCTCAGTTGTGTCCAACTCTTTGCGACTCTATGGACTGTAGCCTACCAGGCTCCTCTGTCCATGGAGTTCTCCTGGCAGGAATACTGGAGTGGGTTGCCATACCCTCCTCAAGTGGATCTTCCTGACCCAGGGATCGAACCTGGATCTCTCAATTCTCCTGCACTGGCAGGCAGACTCTTTACTACTAGGGCCACCTGGGAAGCCCCCTTGACATGCTACCTTGATTTAAAAAGAACTCCAACTAGCATTGTGGAGAAGGCAATGGCACCCCACTCCAGTACTGCCTGGAAAATCCCATGGATGGAGGAGCCTGGTAGGCTGCAGTCCATGGGGTTGCTAGGAGTCGGACACGACTGAGCGACTTTAGTTTCACTTTTCACCTTCATGCATTGGAGAAGGAAATTGCAACCCACTCCAGTGTTCTTGCCTGGAGAATCCCAGGGACGGGGGAGCCTGGTGGGCTGCCGTCTATGGGGTCACACAGAGTCAGACACGACTGGAGCGACTTAGCAGCAGCAGCAGCAACTAGCATTAATAGGAATACATTAGCAGAGACTAATTGAAAATCTCCCCAAAGCATATATTTAGTCAAGGCATTTTCAGAAACATACCTTCGATTTCCTGCAGCTGAATTAATAAGCAGGTCAATTAGCTATTCCAATTGAAGGCCAGCTTCAGTTTCATGGATAATTAAGCCAGAGCTAGCAGATCACTCAAGATGTAAATTGTTGATCATTTCAGAATGAGCTAATTAAGGGAATCCTCTAGTTGACTATGGGTTTTATCAGAAACTGAAGGAATAGTCAAGTCAGGATTTTAATCACATTTAATCCCTACCTCTATGAATTTAAATCCTGCCTGCATTTAAAACTACAGATGATTTCCATCACGAAGCTTCCCCTAAATCTTCTCATTCAGGGTAACATTTAACATTTTAACATTCTGTAATTTTTATATCCTTTACCAAATCCCCACAAAGATGATCTAACAGAATAACAGGGAAAATTCTCCATGATTACTGGGAACTAGGAAAAGGTAACCATCCAAATTCCTAAATTCAGTCCACAGGTTACAAAGAGTCGGATACAACTTTGGACACAACTTAGCAACTGAATAAAAACAACCAGAAAAAAATAATGCAAGGGAAAAGGTGAACCATCCCACCATTTACATCTTCCAGAGGGGGCTGTGGATTATGCTGGTTGGATGCATAGGGACTGAATTTCAGCCCTGCTGAAGCCTGATCTGGGGCAACCTCAGCCTATAATACCTGCCTAGAGAGAGGTGGCAGGGGGTGGTGGCGAGTGGGGGCAGCTCCCTGCACAGAGCAGAAAATTCTGCTGCATCAGCTCCTGCTGACCTTTGTCATCTGGCAGTGGGAGTTAAAGACTCAGAGCCCCCAGCCAGCTGATGGCCCCCTGGGAGGGAGGGTGTCCCCCCCAGAAGACTTGCCAGTTTTGTGCCACTTTCCATTACCTGCAGTTTCTACCTTTCATATTAAATTACATTAAATCTACCAAAAAGAGAGACCAAGGATTATGAAATTTCCCATTTTTTAAATCTGGAATAGGTTTCTGTCAGGATAAAATAAATAAATAAAAAAGCATTGAAAACTCACTAGTTTCTGCAGATGAAAAGATGAAACCAGTTGGCCTATTCAGGGAAATTGAGTCTCCATGAAAGAGAGACATTTTAAGATATAAGAAAGGTTTAAAAAAAAAAAAAAGAAGCCAAAGCTAAGAAATTTGATACATATATATTGTAAATGAGATATGAGGAAGTATTTTTTTCTTCATGATCAATTTACTGGTGCAATTGGAGAAAAAGAGCATTCTCAAAGTATTATATACCCAGCTAAACTATCAATAAAGAATAAAGGCAAAATGAAGACTTGGTAACATTCAAGAAATCAGAATATTATCTTCCATATGTCCCAAAACGTGCTTCAGGATTTGTTGTTGTTGTTAAATTGCTAAGTCCTGTCTGACTCTCTGTGACCCCATGGACAGCAGCACATCAAGCTTCCCTGTCATTCATTATCTCCTGGAATTTTCTCAAATTCATGTTTATTGAGTTGGTGATGCCATCCAACCATCTCATCCTCTGTCACCCCCTTCTCCTCCCACCTTCAGTCTTTCCCAGCATCAGGGTCCTTTCCAGTGAGTCAGCTCTTCACATCATGTGGCCAAAGTACTGGAGTTTCAGCTTCGGCATCAGTCTTTCCAATGAATATTCAGGGCTTATTTCCTTTAGGATTGACTCGTTTGACCTCCTTGCTATCCAAGGGCCTCTCAAGCAGTCTTCTCCAGCACCACAGTTCAAAAGCATCAATTCTTCAGCACTAGGCCTTTTTGATGGTCCAACTGTCACATCCAGTGTACAATCCAGTAGTACATGGCTACAGGAAAAACCATAACTGTGACCATATGGACCTTTGTTGGAAAAGTGTTTTGGAATAAAATCCAGCAAAATCAAAGAGGTATCCGAGGGAAAAAAAATTCAAGAATCAATGGGAATAAACCAGAAGTACAAAGAAAATAAACTCCAGGTACTGACATGAAGACAAATGACATATGGAGTATGAAAATGCAACCCATACCATCTAAGAAGGTATATATGCATTATATATATCTAAAAAGAGCTCATCCTTGGAACATATGTGAAGCTCTTAAAGTCAATAGTAAATAAACCAATCCAACAGTAAGATGGGCCAAAAAATTGGCAAAAAATGATATCCAGTGACCGATAAATATATGAAAAGATGCTCAACTTCATTGGTCCTTCGCCCAAATCAAAAACACTGTGAAGTTTCTTTACACTGTGAAGAATAAATCAAATAATATTTTTAAAAACACACAATACTAACTGTTAATGAGGGTGTAAAAGAACTATAACTTTCATACACAGTTCATGGGAATGTAAATTGGTAAAAAAACAAACAAACAAACAAAAAAAACACTTTGAAAGGCTCCATGAGTTAAACAGAAACCCTTGTATCAAGAATTTGGAATTCCAGATCTTGGCTCTCCTTGCTGTTTACCAGGAGTGTGTGCATCGGGAACTCCTCCACAAGAAGCCTGGTGTAGTGACACCAGCAAGAAGCAGATGGCACACTCAGGCTGGGGAGTGTAAGAGACTCCCAGGCTGCCACCTGTGGGCTAAGCCTTTAGCTGAAGTCCAGTTCCCTCGTCCAGCAATATGTCTCATCACCCCCAGGGAATCCAGGCTGCCCATTGAAATCTCAACTTTAGACTCCACTGCATTACAGATCGGAGAAGGCAATGGCACCCCACTCCAGTACTCTTGCCTGGAAAGTCCCATGGATGGAGGAGCCTGGTAGGCTGCAGTCCATGGGGTTGCTAGGAGTCAGACACGACTGAGCAACTTCAGTTTCACTTTTCACTGTCATGCATTGGAGGAGGAAATGGCACCCCACTCCAGTGTTCTTGCCTGGAGAATCCCAGGGACGGGGGAGCCTGGTGGGCTGCACCACCAGGGGTCGCACAGAGTCGGACACGACTGAGGCAACTTAGCAGCAGCAGCAGCAGCAGCATTACAGATCCCGCTTTCACTAGGGGGCGGTGTAACGGTTCCACTGGAATTGAGGCTACCATCATTTTGGGCTCCCCATGCCAGCGGCCAGTAAAGAAAGGAATTACTCTAGGAACTGACACCTTGAGCCATAGTGTTCTTTGTGGCAGGGCTGTCCTGTGCATTGTGGTCAGCATTCCTGACCTCTGTGACCTCCACCGCCAAAGTGGAGGTCCAAATATCTCCAGACATTGCCTAATGAATCTTGGGGGCCAAAACTGCTCCTGGTTGAGAATCACTGATTTAGGGTATCATCCTCAGCTGTGGGGACGTCCAGGTTTTGGACAATTAGTTGTGACAGTCACACAATTTCATTGGATTTGTTTTATGATCTCCTCCTCTACTGAGAAGCTAATCCAGGCAAGGTTAGGACTCCAGGTCAAAGGTCTCAAAACGGCTTTCATGTTCAAGGCTACTTTCTCAGACAACCGCAGGCCCTTCCCAGCTCGAAAGGTGGTTTTTCCTGTAAGATATATAAATGACAAGGTTCATGCGTTCTAAGGGAGAAGGCAATGGCACCCCACTCCAGTGTTCTTGCCTGGAGAATCCCAGGGACAGGGAGCCTGGTGGGCTGCTTTCTATGGGGTCGCACAGAGTCGGACACGACTGAAGTGACTTAGGAGTAGTAGTAGTATGCTTTCTAATACCTTTTAAAAATATTTGAGACCACTTAGTATTGAGGAAAGAGAATGGGCTAGAATCAGAGGGCGGGTAGAACCTGGGCTGAGTCATTGCCACCGTGTAGGGTTGAGCTTCTGGGGGTAGGGGACAATTTCCTTAGACTGTAGAACAGTACCCGGCCCTGTGAGCTTCTCGGCAGGACTGAACGGCCTCACACTTGTAAAGCATCAGAAAAGCCTCACCTGATGCTTCTCTCCTGGTTGAGGTTGGGCTTCTATTCATAGTTACCCCTTTTCTCCTTTTAATATGCTGTTTCTCCCTCTTATCATGGTGGGTGAGAAACAGCTCAGCGGTGGCCAGCTGCCGCATCAAGTCTTGCTCGTGCTTTTGAACCAGGAAGAACTGACAGCTCCACATGACTGAGACAGGTGTGAGACCTTCATCAACTTCTCCTGAGTGAAATGACCCCCAAGGGTATGGATGGGTGTGGTGCGCTGGAAAAGCAGGCTTTGCGAAGCCTCAGGATCCACGAAGCCCAGGTTGGCCAATGACTGTTGTCTTGGCCCCATTTCTGTAGAGTTGACTTAAGTCAGAAGCCAACTGAAGAGCCTTGTTTCAGGGCCTGTTCATGAGAAAGCTGTTTGGGAAAGGCAAAGGGGAGTCAGGGAGCTAGAACATACGTGTGCAGGTAACATACACACAGACACACACATGCACACACATGCACACAGTCTCACATACACTCAAGTTTCTCATACAGACATACACACCTACACATGGGTGTACACCCAAGCACACTCAAGTTTCTCACGCACTTTGCACTTACACATAGGTGTACACACAAGCTCACACACATACAGCTTCTCACACGCTTCCTCATGCTCACACAAGGCTAACACACATCCGCACACTCACTGACCCACACACAGACTCTCATGCTGTTGGGCCGCACGCCGCAGGCCTGTCACTGCCCAGTCGCCAGGCTGAAGCAAGAGCCCACAGACAGTGACAAGGGACCTCGAGTGTCTGCTGGATGGGGGTCCTTACACATCTGGAGCTGAGTCCCTGGAGCGACTCCCCAGCGAGGACAGCACTCGACAGGCAGGACCTGGCAGCAGTCTTCACCCCTCGGGGTAGGGGGAGGAGGAGGCTGACTTGGATAGATGGAATTGATGTCAGGTGGGCTCCTTGGTTGTCATGGAAACCAGCAGCTGGGTCACATTCCCTCAGGTTAAACATCATGGCAGTGGGGCAGGGAGCAGAGTTTCGCCCATAATGAACTAGCCGGTGGAGCCATCTGGCCTAAGGGTTAGAATTAGCTGGGGTTGGGGGCAGGCTTGTTCGGCCCGGTAGGAGCAGGTGGAGCAGGGGCTAGGTGGGAAGGGGCGTACAGAGAGCCAGAGAACAGCCAGCCCTAGTGGCCCGAAGGCACACGCGCTCACACACTCCCATGCAGCTCTCAGCCCATCAACACCCAGCTCGCTCTTCCCGCTGTGACTCAGGGCTCCCATGATGTGCTTGGCACTGGGCTTGCTCCGTCCTCCAGCCGCCTCATCCCGTGATGAGTCACAAGCCTCGTGTTTGTGTCGCTGCTTGGAGGAGCTGGGCTTGGTCCAGGTGTTCTCTTGGGCGGCTGGGGACGTGCGGGGGAGGAGGGTGGGAGAAAAGCAGGGTCACCCTGGACCAGGGATGGAGAGCGGAGTTGTGAGTGGAGGAGATGCCCGCTGGCGCCCAGCCTGGGGGCCTCCAGGGGCCCCGCCCGCAGTGGGAGCAGAGGCCAGGGGCGGGGGCCGCCTGCTCCCCACCGGAGGAGGAAGCAGCCTGCCTCCCGCAGGAGCCGGGTTAGATGCTGCGGGGAAATCTGACGTGGAAGGGCGTCTGCCCCCACCCACCCCCTCACCAGCTCCGGCTCCGCTGAGGGAGCTCAGTCAGAGCAGCTTTAGAGACGTTTTGCTTTGAGCCGACGTGGCATTCAGAAAAATCCCAGCGAACAGGATGTTTTAGTAAATAAATGTCCTCTCCTGAGATTCAGGAGGGCCTTTATCTGAGAGATGTTGATAAGGATCAGGAGGAGCTGAGGAACGGTAATGCTGTCTCTGTTTCTTCAGCGTAGTGGTTAATTTTTTTTTTTAATGGCAAAAGGCAAAGAAGAATATTTTAGCCGCCAGAAATGCATGAACTTAGGAAACTGCTTCTCTAAGGAGCTTAGATCCCGTGACTCGCGGAGGGCCAAATGCAACTGAGACGCCCTTCCCAGCAGACCATCTGTGCCGCATGTGGTGGCCTTCTGGGTGAACCTGGCAGGCGTGCCTCCCGAGCCTAACGAGCAGGGAGGCCTCCCACCAGGTTCAAGGTTCAAGGGGAAGGAGCCCCTGTAGAGGCCTCCTCGAGGGGTGCAAAAACCAGTTCCACAGCCCCGCTTGTCCTTCAGGAACTACAGGAAACAAAACCCAGATCGCTCAGAAAGGGGTGGGCTCAAAGCGGGAACTGAGGCTGCGGGCGGGCGCACAGAGGCGGGGCTCCAGGCACTCACCTGGGACGGCTCAGAGTGGCCTCGGGTGGCGCTGGGGAGGGTGGCCCGGTGGCTTGGAGTTGGGGTCTTCGTGGGACCCTGGGCTCAGATTTCATTCAGGGAGTGCCTGAAAACCAGACTCAGGCCTGAGTCAAGAGTGGGTGGGGTGCGGGGCACCCAGGGGTCCTGGACCAGCCTCGGGTCTCCCCCAACACAGAGGATTGGCTGGGGGCAGGGGGGCAAGCTGAGGGTCGATCCTCCTGGCCAGGGGCTGGCCTGGGGCTGGGTGCTCCACACCTGTGTCCCCTACAGATGCAGAGAGCAGTCACCTGCCCTGTCCCCGTGGCTGCATGCAACTGCATGACCTGCAGAAACCCTGCAGCCCACGTGCAGACCCTGGTTCAAAGCCGAGGTCGGCACAGGGCCCCCTTAGCAGTCCTTAAAGTGAACCTGAGGTAGGGCCTCCACTGAACCCAGGAGGGAAGCCAGGTGTGCAGTCTGGGTGGAACCTTCGGGCTGGGCCTCCCCTGGTGCTGCCCCACGCCCTGTCCAGGGAGGGCACCCATGTGGGGGGTGCTTGGGTGGGAACAGAGCAAAGGGTGCGTGGGAAGAAAAGGAAGGAGCCAGATGAAGTGAGTTTTGGTGAATCATGTCTGCTACCCTTCAACTTTCAGTGGGTGGTCTTCAGCATGTGTGTATGCACACAGCATGTGGTGTCACGCACACACAGTGATACGGGCTCCCCAGGTGGCGCAGTGGTGAAGAACCTGCCTGCTGGTGCAGGAGATACTGGAGACAAGGGTTCCATCCCCGGGTCAGGAAGATCCCCTGCAGGAGGGCATGGCAACCCAGTCCAGTACTCTTGCCTGGAGAATCCCATGGACAGAGAGCCTGGTGGGCTACAGTCCACAGGGCCGCAAAGAGTCAGACACGACTGAAGTGACTAAGCATGCATGCATATCCTCATATATTTAAGTTTAAATGTATTCTAAATTTGGATGATGCCAGAGTGGTTCAAGGGTTACACTTCAGACTTTAAAGAAATAAAATCCTTTTCCTGGTAGACAAATTTACTCAATTAGACAAAAATGCTGGTTCTTTTTCTTAAAATGTTGAGACACATTTTTGGGCTTGGGCCTTTTAAAAAAATTCTCACTTTTTGAAGAGCTGCAAATTCCTTTCCAGGGATTGACATTAAGGATATTTAGTCTGTTAAAATTCACAAACCTATTATGATGTTAGAAAACAGACTAAGCGCTTAGTGACCCTCCTAACTCGTCTAGACCAAACCAGACCCAGAAAACGGCCACAAAATAATTGATTCAGTCTAAACCGATGCTTCTTAACAATGGAAAAACCTTCGACTCTTTGTGTTTTTAATTACAGGATGGCTTCATAAATGCCAAAGTTTCTAAGTATATTTTGAAGTTAACTGAATGATTATCTTCTTCAAGAAAACTCCTACTCCCCTGGCAGCAGAGGCTGAGGGAGCTGAGGACATTGGTCACGACCGGTACTGATGTCTGGGAACCGGTTTGGTTCTGTCGTTGGGGTCTGGTTTCTCTAATACATGAAGGACTAGCAGGTCACAGAGAGAAAGGGGGAAAGGACGCTGTCCCAGGGGCCAGGTTGTGGTGACTTGGATGGACAAAACTAAGGTTGGTTGTAGCCAAGCTCCATAAAAAGTGCACAACAGCACAGGGGTGTGTGACTGCCTCAAAAATGCACGCAGCATGCCAGCTCTATTTTGCATGTGTTCTCAGTCGCTGAGTCATGTCCGACTCTTTTGCGACCCCATGGACCATAGCCCACTAGACTCCTCTGTCCCTGGGGATTCTCCAGGCAAGAACACTGGAGTGGGTTGCCATTTCCTCCTCCAGGGGATCTTCCTGATCCAGGGATTGAACCCACATCTCCTGCATTAGCAGGTGGATTCTTTACCTGGTACCAACTGGGAAGCCCCTGTTTTGTATTTGCCCCCAAAACAAACACGAACAACCAGCATTCTAACAGTCTGACTTAGATGGAAAAACAGAGTTCTCACTCCAAGCAGGTGCCCCTTTCTCTCCTGTGCTATGAGAGGGGAAAGCTCTCTCTGGTTCCTACAAGGGTTCGCAGGCTGAGCAAGGCCCCCTGCGTGATGGGCATCCAGTCCCAGGAAGACCCACATGGTGACTCTCCACATTCACCAATGTCACCTCTTGGGCTTTCCTGGTGGCTCAGTGGCAAAGAAGCTGCTTGCACTGCAGGAGACGCGGGGTTGATCCCTGGGCTGGGAAGATCCCCTGGAGAAGGAAAAAAACAGCCCACTCTAGTAATCTTGCCTGGGAAATCCCATGGACAGAGGAGACTGGTGGACTGCAGTCCATGGGGTTGCAGACCTGACTTAGCGACTGAGCATGATCTCTTCACTATGCATTGCCCTCTTCAAGATACTTTTCAAGCCCTTCCCCTAAACTCCCTTGGGATAGCCTATCTCCCTATTGGACTCCTACCCTAAAATGTGACTCCCGAAGGACAAGGATTTCCTGGTTTGTGGCTTGTCAATGACAGGTCTCTCTAGGCAACTAACAACTGTGCGGCTTTTGTCCTTGCAAGCCCCCGACTCTTCTTCTTCCCTGGGACACTCTTTGGGACTTACCCAAATCTGTTTCCCAAACCACAATTCTGAAGACTGCAATCGGAATCAAGCTCTCTGTTCTCTCACTATATAAACCAGGACGCAAAACACTGATCACCAGCGTTGACATGGCTGTATTTGACAGCAGAGACACCTGAGGTCCCCACAGCCCAAAGCCCTCTCTCCACAGAACAAGCCTCCCACCCTGCCTAATGGCAGGTTTCCATTTAGTCTGTCTGAACGGGGGTTCCTAGGCAATGCCTGACTTGTGGTCCAGCGAACACACTTTGAGAACCAGGGCTTTAGGGACCCACCCCCACCATGAATAGGACTTTCCACAGCTGAGAATTTGATGAAACCTGGAGTTAACTTTCTGACGAGAGCAGGGTGCTCTTACACCCCGCGCTGCAGTTAAGGGCAGGGCACACCCCTGAATGTGCGGGGCCGATGCTACACGTGCAGGGCCGGGCTCAGCCCGGTGGTGCTGAGACCTGACCGGGACTGGAGCTGCAGCCACCGCCTCTGCAATTCCTCCTGGGGGTGGGGAGAGCATGTCCTCCTTCAACCCCAAGCTGGACCTCCCTGTGCTGACCCTGCAGCTGACCTCTTTTAGTAAACATCCAGGATTATTCAGTTAGGTTTTGTCTATTTTATTAAAAATTTTTATTTTAAATTTATTTCATTTTTAACCAAAATTTATAATATTTAAGTATTATTATTTTTTATTATTTAATTTTAAAACTTAGCCTACAATTGGATTTGGTCTTCTGAACTGATGAATTACAAGTATGTGACAACCGCTCCCCCCGAACCCCAAGAAATATGCCTTGGCTAGGTCTTTTGATTTTTTCCCCTAATTATTAGGAATTTGCTTCCAAATTCACCACAATTTTCTGTCTTGCCAAGTCTTAGTAAACTCACCCATTCCACTCCTATGACAAAAGGACTGATATCTCATGGGTTAATCAAAAATGTTAAAAACTAAGAAAACACAACTCCTATTTGTCAAAAATATCTAGTAATGGCACTGTCTCCTTTAGGAAAGATTTATTTCTCTACTGAGACTGTTTTCAGACTGTGTTTCCATCACTGATCACTTAAATCAACAGAACCTCTACCCTGGTTTTAGCTTGTCTTTACAGTGAGTGACCTGGAATCCAAAGCCTGGATGCACAGGAATGACCCTGCCCACCAAGTGAACTACAACAGCAGTTTTCAAACGGAAAGCTGAGGGACAGTGCCAGGTAAGAATCAAGCAGACGTCCGGCTCTGGCTAAACCGTGGGCTTCAGAGTGTGCAGTGTGGACCCTGAGTGTTTGGTTTTCCTGGCTGGCACCCGAAGCTGCCCTGCAAGGGGCGTGGCTGGATGTGAAGAAACGCTCCCCCCGCACAGGATCCCGCTGGCAGCAGCAGCTCTGGGCACACAGGCATCAGATGGTATCCACACAGGCACTGAGCAGAGACGGCGTGGACCCCGGAAGACGTGGCTGGAGACAGAAGCCTCCTGACCTTCTGAGCTGCATCCTGATTAAAGTGTTTCGGGCAAGACGAAAGCCCCCGAGGACACGCCCCGTATTTCCACCCACCTTCTTTGTGTTTTAGGGGAATGTGGGCTCAGAAACCCGTGTAGCAGTTTGCTGGAAATTTAGATTTTACAGAAGGCGTCCAGTAGGCTTCAGGCTGCCAGCTGGATGTGCAACTTCTTGGCCCTTTCTTCTTTGACATCACTCATCATCCAACCTCACAAACAACCTATTCCTTTTTCAAGCTGCTATTTAACTAACGTGGGACGCTTGTGAATCAGTTTCTGTCACCATAAGCAGTATTATGTGTGGGGCATCTGGCTGGCTGTCCTGCATTGGCTCCTCCTATGATCTAGGCACGAGTATACGATGAGGAAGATGTTATTAAGTCAAAACTGATTTTTGGCAATTCCTCCCATCATGTGATTCACCAGCGGAAAATGGCTTGGTTCCTCTTTTATTCAGAGTGAAACCTTTGCCTGCAGCTCCACCCAGGAGCAATCCCGTGACTCACATCCAGGGTGTATACACGGGAGCAGTGAAGTTCACTCATTTCTTGAAGAAATGTCCGAAGAACTGGTTTCCCACCATCTCAACTGATCCAGGAGAATGTCACTGATCACTTAAATCAACAGAACGTCCACCCTGATTTTAGCTTGTCTTGACATATTTAAACCGAATGATACTGACTTTTCCACTGTGTCCTGCAAACTTCCTTTCCTTAGAGGAGCAACAAAATCAGGGGTGTTTATTACTTTGCTGAACCTTAAAAAAATGATGGGATTACTCAAGATTATCAACTTCATGACAAAAGCAAGCCTCCATTGTCCTCAAATTGCAGTGTTATCGTGGTTCTCATGAGGGGATACACAGGGCACAGCATTTGTTGAAAACGAGGCACAGCTGATCCTTGAACAACCTGGGGATTAGAGGTGTCAGCCGCCCATGCAGTGGAAAATCCATGGATAACTTTTGATTTTCTCGAGTTAATGACTCCTACCTACCGTTGCCCTGAAGTCTCATTTATGTATGGCTGCACTGGGTCTTCGCTGCTGCTTGAGCTTTCTCTAGTTGCCGTGTGCGAGCCTCCCGTTGCAGTGGTTTCTCTGTTGCAGAGCCTGGGCCCCAGGACTCGTGGGCTTCAGTAGCTGTGACCCACGGGCTTAGTTGCCCTGCAGCCTGTGGAATCTTCCTGGACCAGGGATCAAGCCTGTGTCCCCTGCACTGGCAGGTGGGTTCTTATCCACTGTGGCATCAGGGAAGTCCTGGAAGCCTTACGTATTAACATAAAGAGTTAATACGTATTTTGTATGAATATATTACGTACATATTTCCAATGGAGAGAAGAAAATGTTATTAAGAAAATCATAAGGAAGACAATATATTTACAATGTGGTATTCTGTTTATCAATACCATATGCTTATGTCATCTGTTTACAAGATGTACTGTATGTCTGTCAGTATCTACATCAATACTGTCTGCTGCTAAGTCGCATCAGTCGTGTCCGACTCTGTGCGACCCCGTAGACGGCAGCCCACCAGGCTCCCCCGTCCCTGGGATTCTCCAGGCAAGAACACTGGAGTGGGTTGCCATTTCCTTCTCCAATGCAGAAAAGTGAAAAGTGAAAGTGAAGTTGCTCAGTCGTGTCCGACTCTTAGCGACCCCATGGACTGCAGCCCACCAGGCTCCTCCGTCCATGGGATTTTCCAGGCAAGAGTACTGGAGTGGGGTGCCACTGCCTTCTCCACAATACTGTCTAATATGACACTAAACACTGCAGATGTTGCACATGTTACTAACACTAGACATCAAAAATGAACACATCATTATACAATTTTTATAGCAGAGTATTACAGTCATGTTCATAATACAGCATTGGAAATATTATCACATTAAAAAAAAACCAGTTACCTGTGATGACAGACCAACACCCAGTTTCTCTAATTAGGAGACATACTGAACACTGATGTCATTCTTTGAAAGCACAGACATAAAATAATAAGTAACCTATTACTACTTTTATATTAAACATCACTTACCTTATTCCTATATAAGGACAAACTATATATATATATATATATATATATATGCATTTATAATTTTATCTTATCAACATTTCAAGGCAGTGTGATTCACCTGCAATAAAAAAATTTCCAATCTATTTATTGACAAAAGTCTGCCCATAAGTAGACTTGTGCAGTTCAAACACGTGTTGTTCAAGGGTTGATGTATTTACTCCAAGTCGTGAGCTGCCAAGAGTCAACAGACGGTTTTGTTTTTCTGCTTTTCAAAGCAGAGTTGACTGCACGTTGTTTTTAAAAGATCCCCCAACTTACTGAGACCTAGGAGACTCTGGGAAAACTGATAGTCTTTTCGAGAAGGCGTATCAGCCTTCTCTGCCATAATTTGGGTGGTGGGATTGCTAGTGGGTGGGATTCTGTTCTTCCTTTTGCTACACGAAGAGGATATGAGGTAAGAGGGAGACCAGGAAACTGTCCCTGACATAACCTTTGTGTGAATATTCCCTCCAAACATCCTGAACAAGCAGCTACTTTAACTTTGTACCAAGGATACCTGGTGGACAGGATTCTCTGGTCTCTGAGACAGTGCAGACCGCTGCTGTGTAGTATGCACTTGGCACAGGTGGCTGGTGAACACCCAGAAGAAGGTTCAGAGTGAGCTGGGCTGGGAGGATAAAATCCACCCAGGATTTCAGAGACTTGGTATGGAAAACAAGAATGTAAAATAATATCTCATTAATATGTTTGATACTGATGACATGGTCGAACCGATAACATTTTGGATTGGGCTGAGTAAAATGCTACAATTAATTTCATGTTTTCCTTTGTCACTTTATTTTTTACAGTGGCTACTAGAAAATTTAATATTACGTATGGATGCAACTTCTATTTCTATTGCATAGGGCTGGTCTAGACAGTTTGAAAGTTCTCCTTTGCTTAGTCGTGTCTGACTCTTGGGATATTGGGTCCAATATCTGAAGACAATCATCACCCCAGCTCATCTTCTCATGTCTTACAGATCTTCTTCAAAAAGATTCCTCCTACAACAAGTATTAAGGATTATGTATCCATTTGGAAAATGACTGCTGCTATCTCGCTGGGCAGTCTCTTTACTAAGCTGAGGCAGCTCTCACTGGGCTCTCCCAGGGAATGTATCTGACTTCACAGCGCTGTGAAGCAGCCGGGCCCTTATCAGTTGTGGATTGTGGGGCTCAGTCGCTCAACTGTGTCCAACACTTTGTGACCCTGTGGACTATAGCCACCAGGATCCTCTGTCCATGGGATTTCCCAAGCAAGAATACTAGTTCAGTTCAGTTCAGTCACTCAGTCCTGTCTGACTCTTTGCAACCCCATGGACTGCAGCACACCAGGCTTCCCTGTCCATCACCAACTCCCAGAGCTTGCTCAAACTCAAGTCCATTGAGTTGGTGATGCCACCCAACCATCTCATCCTCTGCCGTCCCCTTCTCCTCCTGCCTTCAATCTTTCCCAGCATCAGGATAATCTTTTCTAAGGAATCGGTTCTTCACATCAGGTGTCCAAAGTATTGGAGCTTCAGTTTCAGCATCAGTCCATCCAGTGAATATTCAGGACTGATTTCCTTTAGGATGGACTGGTTGGATCTCCTTGCAGGCCAAGGGACTTGCAAGAGTCTTCTCCAACATCACAGTTCAAAAGCATCAATACTACAGTGGGTTGCCACTTCGTACTCCAGGGGATATTCCTGATCCGGGGATTAGAACCTGCTTCTCTCCTATCTCCTGCACTGGCAGGCAGATTCTTTACCACTGTGCCATCTGTGAAGCCCCAATACTACACTTTATTTTAGACAAAAAGCCAAGAAGCGGTTGTTAGTGGCTCATTATTCAGAGCTCAATCTGTAGAAACCAGAGAATGAAGGCTGTTCTTACAACCTTAGGTGAAAAGCATAACCTCTGTAAATAGACCTCTTGGCCTTATGGGGAGGGTATCTAATGATCCAATGATGCTCTGTTCTCATGCCCGTCTTCTTGCTGTTGAGGACAGTTTCCTGATGGCTATGGTTTGGTTCAGCAAATGCTCCACATTTTGGAGGGAAGCTGTCCTGAAGCTGGGATCTGCTGAACCTTGAGCAGCACGTCACCATTGGGACGTCACCATTCTGTTAGGCTGGGTGCTTTTAGGCAAGGATTTAGGATCAATGGAAAGGCTTAAAATCAATGGACCATGTGGAATGATGTTTAGATGTTCTTGGGAGGTGATGAAGAAGATGATGCCATCAGTGTGGAAGGCAAACCACACCTGGACTAGATGCCACTTCCAATAAGGATGACACAGGGTGGAAAGGGCCAAGATGATCAACTTGCCACCAATGGGTTATTTGCTTTCTCTCAGGAATGGTGCTCTGTGGAGGGCTCTGTCAGCCTTGGTGACAGAGAACTTCTGAGAATTCAATGTTCACTACAAAAGTAGCTCTAATATTTGTTACTGACAAGCACACATATATGTAAACTATGTCTTGTTGTTCAGTTGCTAAGTTGTGTCCGACTCTTTACGATCCCCTGGACCGCAGCACACCAGGGTCCTCTGTCTTCCACTATCTCCCAGATTTTGCTCAAATTTATGTCCATTGATTCAGTGATGCTGTCTAGTCATCTCATCCTCTGCGGCCTCCTCCTCCTCCTGCTCTCAATCTTTTCCAGCATCAGGGTCTTTTCAGGTGAGCTGGCTCTTTACATCAGGTGGCCAAAGTATTAGAGTTTCAGCTTCATCATCAGTCCTTCCAATGAATATTCAGCGTTGATTTCCTTTAAGATTGACTGGTTTGATCTCCTTACAGTCCAAGGGACTCTCAAGTCTTCTCTAGCACCGTAATTCAAAAGCATCAATTCTTTGGAGCTCAGCCTTCTCTATGGTCTGACTTTCACATCCATACATGACTACTGGAAAAGCCACAGTTTTGACTATATGGAACTTTGTTGGTTAAAGTGGTCTCTGCTTTTTAATATGCTGTCTAAGCTTGTCATAGCTTTTCATCCAAGGAGCAAACATCTTTTAATTTCATGGCTGCAGTCACCGTCCACCACATACATATTTATGTGTGTATATATGTGTACATACACCATGTTTCTAATTATTTCATTTTCTAAGTTAGTTTATTTTTTTTGAAAACAAGGATGCTCTCCTCTGTAACTATAGTAGGATCAACAAAATTAGGAAAATTAACGTTGAAACAAAATTATCTGAAATTTGGGACTTTAATATAGAGGGCCAGACAATATATATTTTAGCCTTCCCAGGACACAAGTGTCTGTCTCAACTACTCATTTTGCTGTCGTGTGAAAGCAGTCACAGGCTGTACACACGAGTGGGGGCGTCTATGTGCCTGGAAGAGTTTTATTTACGGCAACGGTCAGTGGCCTGGTGGTGGCTGCAGGCTGTAGTTTGCCAACTCCTGATGTAATCCATAGTCTACTCAGATTTCATCACTTCCCGGGATGTGCTCTGTGATACACTTTATTACAGTGCTGCATTTAGTTGTCGCGCCCCGTTAGTTTCTTTCTGACAGTTTTTCAAACGTTCTTGGTTTTGTATCAGAAAGACACAGGAAAGTGGAAGTCCCCATTCCCTTTAGTGGAGGTGCTTCAGGAGGCGATGACCTGAGGACAGGTGCCACTGCTCTACCGTGGACAGAGCCGTGTCTCTCAGTGGATGGAACTGGGAGATATACTTAAGTCCCTTCTATCCATGCACACACCCATCATCGACCATGCACTCATCCATCCAACCGTCTACCATCCATCCACCCATCTACCCACCCAACCATCTTAAAAGCCAGGAGCTTATTATGCAAGGTCTCTAGTCTAGTCCAGCACCTCAGACTCAGTCTAATAATGCTTCCTCTTTTCTAGAACTGTAACTCCTCTAACAGTGGAAAACCTGGATCCCATTATCTACATTTATTTGTTCAGTCCTAGAATACACAGAATGGAGAAGGAAATGGCAACCCACTCCAGTGTTCTTGCCTGGAGAATCCCATGGACGGAGAAGCCTGGTAGGTTGCAGTCCATGGGGTCGCACAGAGTTGGACACGACTGAAGCGACTTAGCAGCAGCAGAATACACAGAAAGTAGTTTTAGAATGATTAGACTTCACTTTTGCAACAAAGAAAACCATTAACTGGAGTTCAGTGTATGTTTAAAGTTCTTTTTGTCTTTAACCTCTGGACCTATCATCTAAATAGTATGTTCAAAATTTACTTGTTATATCCCTTACCTTCAGGGAAGTTATTTATTTGAAATACAAGAGTGGGTCACTCCTCCTCTACACGCCACCTGCCCCCAATCATCATTTATTTCTTTGAATGTGTGAAATAATGTGTTAAAATAATTCCAGAAGTGAGAACTGTATGATAGAGAACTGACCCTAATTTCCCTTTTTTCAGTCCTCTCCACCTCAGTCCTTCCCATACCCTGAAAGCAAACAACTCCATTATTTTCCTTGTTTGCTTTCTGTGTATTTCCCAGTGATGAGCAAACGTATGTGTATTTACTCGTCTCTCACACAAAATACTGCAGACTCTAGACATTTTTATGACTTTGCTTCTTTCTTTAATGACATATCTGAAAATCACTTTGCCTCAGTGACTGTGATTATCCTTGATTAGAGATAGGTAGTACTCCTTCAAACGTAAATGCCATCATCTATGCATGTGTACGCAATCAGGGTGTTTCCAAACACTTTACAGTCAGAAACAGTGTTGCAATAAATAACGCAGTGTGTGTGTGTGTATTTATATTGTAGGAGTTGAAACCTCAGGGTGAATTCCTAAACATTAGTTGCGGGAACAAAAAGCTCATCAATGCATATGCAATCCTTAGCTATTGCCAAATCCTTCTCTGTAAAAACTTCCAACGTGAATTCCCACCAGCAAAGCATGAGAACCAATTTCCCAGTTTTGCACCAGAATGCAATGCTGTACTCTTAGTTTTTGTCAACTGCATGGGTTAAGTGCACTGTTCTAATTTGCATCTCATTATAAAGTTGAACATCTATCCATGTTTAAGAGCCACTTTTGTAAATTTTTTGTGAGTTGTGTGTTCATATCTTTTGTCATTTTTTTTCTTTAAATTCCCTCAATTTTTGTATTAGGAATACTACTAGCTCTTTATGTTGTAAATATTTTTTCTCAGTTCTCAGACACTGGGTTTATTTTTGGCCATGCAAATGTTTTGTTTTCCGTCAAACTGATTGTTCTTTTCTTTAATCAGAATTTTGAGCCACAGGAGCCTTTCGTTTGCCCAGGTGGAAGAGGAATTCCTCCATTTTTTCTTCTAGGACTGGTGCGCTTTCATTGTTTGACATCAAGATCCCTGATCTATTCCAACTTTATTCTAATGGACTTCTGGCTTTTCCAGTGGCTAACCAATCTTCCCAGAACCATTTAGTACAAAGCCTACTTTTACCCCGGTGATCTGAGGTGCCACCTTTATCCGGTATTCATTTGGGTCTATTTCTCATCTCTCTGTTCGGTTCCCCTGGGCTGTCTGCTACTCACAAGGCACTGCTATTCAAGGGCCTTGCTGTGTTAATGAGAGAGGCTCTGCACTGTTTAGATATCTGCTAGCACAGTGCTCCTCACACCGTGACTGCAGAGGACTCTCAGTTGTCCATTTTGCTTGACTGGAGTTACTTACACATTTAGAATTACATATTTCCATTGCCCGTTGGACTTAACAGCTGTAGCAGGAAAATGGTCTCCTAAAGATGTCCATACCCTAACTCCTGGGACCGTGGGAAAGAGAAATTAAGATAGCAGATAAAATGAAGGTGATGTGAGTTTGAGCAAGCTCCAGGAGTTGGTGATGGACAGGGAGGCCTGGTGTGCTGCGGTCCGTGGGGTCGCAAAGGGTCGGACACAACTGAGCGACTGAACTGAACTGAATCATCCTATTTAAAACTAGATTATCCTGGAATTCCAGGTGGGACCAATGTAACCACAGGGACCCTTCAAAATGGAAGAGGGCAGGAAAGAGGACCTGAGGGGGCAGTGTGAAGGACTCAGCCCGACACTGCTGGCCGTGAAGACACAGGAAGAGGGCCATGAGCCGGGGGAGGCAGGCAGTCTCTGGGAGCTGCCACGGGCCAAGAGAGTGTCCCTAATGGCCTCCGAGGAATGCAGCCTGCTGACAGCTGAGGGTAGCACAGGAGACCAGCTCCGGTTTCTGAGCTGTGGAACCGTAAGAGGGTAAACCCTGTGGCTTTAAGCCCTCAAGTGTACGGTAATTTGCTACCACAGCAATAGGAACCTGATGCAACCTTTTCCACAAAAAACTCCACCTCTGCGTCTAATAAGGCTTCTGGGCTTCAAGTCCCCTTCCAACACTACTGAAGCTGCGCCAGGCTTCTAGTGTGTCATCGGTGTACCTTTCCCCCGTTTTAAAATTTAACAACACAGAAGACTGAAAGTTTCACAAGTGTCTCTTGTAACAGCAGTTATGATTTGACACTTAAAAATGCCATTCATCGTCCCCTGGCTTTACTGTTGCTTCTTTGAAGAGAAAGTCCTCCCTCCCCTGACCCTTGTGCTTTTAATATTTTGTTCTCAGTTTTTGGTAGTTTTACTATGTCGTCTCCGGGTGTGATTTTTTGTATTTATCCTGTGTGGGGTTTTCTGAGCTTCTTGAATCTGTGGCTTGATTTCTCTCATCAGTTTTTGGAAATTCCTGGCCAGTGCTTCAGGTATTACCTTCCTTCTCCATCCTCTCTCGTCCTTGGCGTCCACTCACTGCCTGGTCTCTCTCTCTGCTCTGCAGCCATGTACCGAGCACTCTTTCCGGTAGGCTACCTTTTCTCTAAGTGCTTCAATCTGAATGGTTTCTGTTACTCTCCAGCTGCAGTTTTACCAACGGTTTACTCTAGTTTATACTAAAGGCACCTCGCTACTCCTAGTCTTTCATGATCAAGAAGCCCAGCACAGCAAAACCTTAACTTAAAAGGTATTTAAAGTAACCATTAACATTTAACATTAACATTTAAATGTTAACAGTAGCTGAAATAGCCAGTAAAGTAGATTTTAAATGAGTGAAAACATGAGTCAGGTCACTACCACTATATGGGTCATTTCTATAATTAAGAAATTTGTACTTTAATAGAGACAGTGACAAACTAGAACACATCCGCAGGAAGACAGGATAGTGACACCTCTAGAAACTACCTTCAGTAAAACAGCTGAAGAATTCAATTAAATATTTATTGAACAAATGCAGAATAAATGAACTAGGGGGTGGATTTAACCTGAAAATACAATACACAACTTCAAATGTTCAGAGGGCTGTCACACACAAAAAGGAAAGACGTGTTCAGTATTTCTCCCATGGGCAGAACCTGACCCAAGGCATAAACATAAGCAACCTATAGGCTGCAGACCAGTTGTACAAAGTGTATCACGTAATAGCTTCTTTCCCCAACAATGCATTCCACACTGACATCTCCCTTCTTCTGAAAGGAAATATTACAGCTCCATACTTCTCACAAATGTCTTAAATAAGTCGCACTTTCATGGCAAGCCCTCCACAGCCAGCAATGGATGTACTCACGCTCTCAGAAAAAAATCTAAAGCAAACTGGTTTACCAGGGAAATGGTCTTGTTCCTCAGCTCGGTCTCGGCATTTTGTATTTGTGATTCTCAGGTGGGCAGAGGAAAAGAGCACAGTCTCCAAAGTGGGTGTGAATTACCATCCCCAGCAATGCAGACACTGCCTCTGGGGTGTCCTCCTCACACCGCAACGCACCACGGCGACTACCGACCTACGGTGCAGGCGGGAGGACGCGCTGGGCGCTGCGGCAGGAACGGCACTTGACGACCACTGTTCTACAAGACGCAGGAGGGCTGTATTCACGAGTCACTAGGAAATATAAACTGCATAATACTGCTGGACTCCAAATTGTCAAACATTACAAAACGAGAAATGTTTCAACAACCATTCAGCATGTTTTTAAGGACAAAATATATATAATATACTTGATATTATATATGTATTTTATCACATACTCAGTAAAGTATGCCGAGGTGATTCATCCATCCAATAAAATTGAAAATAAAAATTTTACATTTCTCTACTTGTCAGTATTCAGGCTTCTGAAGGTGGATCTTGAACTCAGAATGGTCAGTTTTCAAGGAAAGCCACATAATCGGTGAGTCTGGCTAACTGCTGCTCGTTGGGGATGGGTGGAACAGGGGCGGGCTCTGCACGTTAGAGAGAAACACAGTCAGACACCAGGGTCACAAAGCCGTGGTCCTGCCACTGACACCCTCCAATGCCTTTTACTTATCAAGAAGGAAACTTTCTTAGATGTGCCTTGATCTTGGACATTTTAAAAAAACAAGCCAAGAAGCCTCAACTTCTATGAGTAGTTTTCCCAAACTGGGAATAGAGGCATGTTTGGTTCTGTTGTTACTCAAGTTTCCACGTGAAGGTTAGAAACACTTTTAACAGGCAACACCTCTCCCAAGAGAACACAGCTCTTCTTGGAAAGACCCCTCCCCATATGACATTAATTTAATAATCACCCAGTTCTTACCACACAGAATATTAAATGGTCAGTGAACAGAAAACCCACAGAGGATCCCTTTTTCAAAAAGCTTAGTTCTCACACGTCGGCCCAGGGCCAAGTCTGAGTCAGGGCTGGCGAGGGGCTCCATCAGGCCTGCCTGACATGACACCATGTCAGTGGGAGGGGCCCACTGCCGCGAGGGAGGCTACAGAGGGGAGCCCCCGTGCAACCTTGTGACTGGATGGAGTACTATAAATACCATGTTAGGATTTAACCTCTTTGTCTACAAGATGAGAGCTAACAAAAAGAAATACTACAAAAACAAGAGAGAAAAGTAACGAAGTACTTTTAAAATGAGCACATGAACACACTTACCTGATAAGGGAATAAACCTGTTGAAGGAAACATCCAGGGCCCCTGCAACTGAACCAAACACAGAGCCCGGTTACAGAGGCCTTGCCCAGAGCCTTCACACGGAACACGGCATTTCCAATGCAGTGGCATCCCAGCCATTCACTTCTCAGAGAAACAGCAAGCACGCTCTACCTGATCACTCTGGTCTTTTTACTACAGCAGCGTTCTCTCACCACGTACATTGGCTGGGCCCTCGTCTGACCCCTCTCCTGCACCCTCAAAGGGCCGCGCACACGGCAGTTTGTGTACTTCCTTACCGTGGGGTCAACAACATCTGAACAATAGGAATCCAGAGCAGGTGGAACTCTGGGAGGGAGCCGATCCGAGCGTTTATGGAGATGGGCACGGAGCCCAGCTCTAAAGCCATAGCAGAAAAGGACATTCCTGGTAAGCAGCAAGGCAAGTGGCTCATTTCAGAGAGGAAGGCTCAGGGACCAGGAATTCAGATGGAGACAATGAGGACAGGCCCAATTGTTAAGGCCTGAACAGGCCAGATAACTTAATTTTGTGAAACTTAAAGCCACTCAAAGTCTTGTTTAGGAGAAGAGTCTACATGTTTACAACATGAAGAGAAAAGGGGAATTTCTGAATATTTTAAGTATCATTTTAAAAGGCAGCAGTTTAGGTATTAAAAATAAGCAGTGAGAAATGGCCCAATAAATAAAAGGATGAGAGATTAATGTTTAGTAAAAATTAAGTTGTAATAAGGATTATAGAAACATATACATACAGGTTTTTAATGAACAAAATACATTAAAAAAATTAAAGTAAAACCAGATAATCTTTAAGATCCTTTCTACCCTAAGTGTCCATCACCCTCTATGTGTATTAAATATGAGTTACTTTCCTGCTGTTGGCATGGCAGAATTTTGTATCAAATTATTCACAGGCAACACCCGAAACCTGCAGCGGCCTCAGAGTTCAGGCTGCGCGGCGGACGAGCAGCTCCACCTACCTGGCTTCTTGGGCATGACCATCCTTGTGGTGGAGTCGGCTTGCCAGCCTTGCTCGAGGATACCTAAATCGTGTATTTAACACAGAAATGTATTTTAAAAACAGAAACTCTACTTACAAGATCCACAACATATCAATGATGTTACCTGTACGGAAGGTCCAACGTGGTAGATGAACCTGTAACGTGTATTTCACTACAGAGGTATCCTAGAGACAGCATTCTCATGGGAACTTATTTGGGAAATACCTTTCTGAAACATCCATGAAAGCCTCATTTTATTCTATCAGGCTGACATAATCACTAAAAAGTGATCAGTTTTCTATAATATATGTATTACGGTATTAACCAGATCAAACTATTAAAAAGAGACATAAGGAAGACGTCTACAGTACTCTCTCTAATCCTGACATCAGGAATAACAAAGATGACGGTGAGGATAAAAACAGCATACCGACACCACACGGAGGCTGGTCAGCGGGTACTGCGCTGGGCGCTCCTACAGGAATCATGTTATGCAGTCATCTGATAGCTCTGTAAAGCTCATCATAACTGCACAGATGCGGAAAATGAAGCTCAGAGAATCCTAGGAACTTGTCTTAGGTTGCACAGCTAGCATGGTGAAGTGGACCAGGATCACAGGCAGACAGTCGTCAAGTATGGACTTTGGGATATATTATTTATTATGGATTAATTTTAATATATTTTAATCTATAATTAATAAATTATGGATTAGTTTTAAAAGAAGAGTCAAAACACATGTCTGTGCGCCTAAGTGACAGTGTGATTTCCTCCAAGGACATCCATTAGCCTGCCATTTATGCACCTATGACTGTGGCAGGCCTTGGAGATTTATGACACGCGGTGCTTAATGGAGACCACGTTTCGATTGGAGAATCCAAAATGCCCAACCCCATAGAAGAGTGCCGCAAGACACCTGCAGTATTAACATTCTACAGCGACCTGGCCAGGGGAGGGCAGACTGGTCGGGACCTGAGAAATGGAAATGCAGACGCACATCTGGAAACCAGTGGGTGAGAGTGGGTGCTGACACCTCAAGGTTACTGGTAAGAAATGGTGACGAAGAACTGGGCTGAAAAGGCGTACGAGGAGCCTACCTTCACTAAGAAGGGTGAAACGTTTCTACAGGCCCAGATCCATTAAAACAAACCCCACCTCCATGCTGATTTTCAAAGGAAAATACATAAAGACGTTAACGAAGTTTAAGCTTAGAATTATGAATATAATGTTACCCACCCAGCACATTTAAAAGCATATGACGTGCACACCCTGAATTTTCCTCCATGTCACACACATGTTCTACCACCTGTAAAAGCTATGATGTAATCGGGGGCTCAGTGGTGGGAATGTCATCAAACACTTGAGCCTACACCTTCATCCACTGCCTCTTTCCTCCAATGACCTGCAGTTCTCTCCACCTTCCTTCTCCCTCCCTCCGTTAGTCAACAGCAGCTCTAATTTTTCCTTCCTGGACATCAACTTGGAGGGCTCACCACTGTTTAGTAGAGAGTAGAAGTTGATCAAAGGTATTAGAGATAAAAGTAGAAAATATTCAGGGGTCAGACCACGGGTGCCATGATAAGAAGTAACTATACAAACAGTAAGGAGGTTCAGTAAGGAAAGAGTTATTAATAGAGTTATCACACGCAACAAGGGTTCATCTCAAAGATAAAGTCACTTTTTAATCTCATAGAAATGGCAATGCATTCCTTCACAAAGCTCCTGTTTTAAGACATCTTTAAATGGTGCCTATCTTTGGTGAAAAGCACTTTACAGGTAAACACAAACCCAATATTTCTTATTCACACTCAGACGTCCAAAAAATTCTATGAATCAAAAAACTTTAACTCATGTGGTGGCAAAACTCACGTAGACCCCAAAGTCTATGCACAGTCTCCTCTCACGCCAACTGCGGGGACACGTGTGCTCTGCGGGAACTACGAGTGGGCTTGGTCACCAGGTGCTGGCTGCCTGGGAGCCGTGCGGTGTATGTCTCCTATCACCTTTTTAAACAACACACACGACCTAAATTCCAAAACGTGTCCTGTCCCAAAGGCTTCAGATAAGGGCTTGTGGACCTATGATTTACATTCCATTTTCTTTGAAAGCAGAAAGTAGGCCCCAAATACCTTTCACAGCCTCCTCCACAGGGAGTCCAACAAAGGCTGCGAAATCGTCGGCGATGATGGAGGTATAGGCTTGGGAGACCAGGGCGAAGGCTCGTCTCCGGGTTGCATCTGTCGTGGGAGTGAAGATTTGGCAGACAGTGAACCAAAAGAGCTGCCAGTTTTGAAACACACAATTAAACTACATCCCAGCCCTTCTCCAACTTTGATAAGAAAAACTAGATCAACCTGAAGATTTGTGCATTCACAGGCACAGCTACAGGCACCTAACATGTAAGAAGGGCTCAAATATTGTTGAACCAACACACTAAATCATTCAGTTGAGTCCAACTCTGTCCCCCGTCCATGGGAGTCTCCAGGCAAGAACACTGGAGCGGGTTGCCATGCCCTCCTCCAGGGGATTTTCCAGACCCAGGGATGGAACCTGTGTCCCCTGCAGCTCCTTCACTGGCAGGTGGGGTCTTCACCACTGAACCACCAAAGAAAGTGAAAGTGAAAGCCGCTCAGTCGTGTCCAACTCTTTGTGACCCCACTGACTATACAGTCCATGGAGTTCTCCAGGCCAGAGTACTGGAGAGTGTGGCCTTTCCCTTCTCCAGGGGATCTTCCCAACCCAGAGACTGAACCCAGGTCTCCCACATTGCAGGTGGATTCTTTACCAGTTGAGCTGTAAGGGAAGCTGAACCACCAGGGAACATGCATTTCTTACACTTCCTCTGAATGAAAAATATCTCAGGTTAAAAAAATAAAAAAAAACTCAGGTGATAACAAAAATTACAAAGATGGAAAAAAGTTACTATGGCTAGGACTCCAATTCTAAGAAAATTTCATTTGTATTTGGGATGTATATTTCAAAATTTCTCTTTATTCCACTTACAAACACTGGACTGAATGGAGCGGAAGTTACCTTCTCCCATGATCAGGGGTCCTTTCTCAGCAGAGTTTCTGACACAGGATCACAGCTGGGAGCCGCTGAACAAACCTGATAACCAGAGCCCCCTTCCTAACTTTCAAGTCTGCTCTGAACTCTTGACTTGACATCATTCAAGTGCAAATCCCAAGGTGGAGCCCTGAGCCCCACAGGAAGGGGCTGTAAACAATTCCAGCAACAAAACTTCCCTAGAGACCACACACGGGCTCCCCCAGGCTTAAATTTCCACATTAAGTAATTCAGGGATGAAGCAGAGACAATAAAGGAATGGTAGAAAAAGCCCAGCTGGCCTGTCTTCAGCCCATCCTTCAGTGACACAAAAGCTCCTCCACGTGACTTTGACATGCTTAGGAATCATGGAGTTTACCTTCCACATTTAATAGGCAAGTGTACACATACAAGACAGCCCTGAACATAAGAAAACCCGCCCCCCACTCCTGAGACACTTACAGCCACACCAACCCCGGCAGACACCCTCTGCTCCAAGCAGCCCGCTGGTTCTGCTTGCGCCTCCTCAGCACTGTGCTCAGCCTGAGGCGCTGCGCTTGCCTCACTATGCGGTCTGAACCGCCCTCTCTTCTCTTCCTGGGTCTATCTATAAACTCTGCGCTGGAGCTCACTGCCATCTCCGCCCTTCTCTGATCTCATAGCATCACTTACTTACTTAACAGGCAATCTTTTACCACCCACATTGGGCACTGCAGCCCTCCCCTCCACAACCCCCCCCCCCCCGCCCCCCCCCCCCCCCCGGACTTCTCTACAGGCGGGCTTTCACGTCCTTTTATCCCCCAAGGGGCCCAGCACCTCTAAGGAAGGGTGTGCTGCACACAGGCTTGTGGAAGGTCTCACGGGAACCCAGGTGGGCCCGACCCCAGCCTTTGGGCTCTCCTCTTCCTTCGACATCGCTGAGAGGCGATCCTGTGGCTTCCTTTCTCCCTGAGCCTAACTGCCTCCGCAGCTTTCACTGAGCCATTATTTGCTTCTCTTCCAATTCCTTCCTTCATTCCTACCTATTTTCAGCAAATGACCTTAAAGTAGACTTCTAACACAGCTGAGAGATAACGAAGCTTTTCTCTATTGAAAGCTACAGACATTCAACGGAAAAGAACCCAGAGCAACAATGAAAGAGGAAAACACAAGTGTGCAGCAAAAGCTACATTCACTTGATAAGCCTCCCATATTTTACAAACATTTACTTTCAGGTTCAAGTACTCTGGTCAGATTTTCAGAGTTGAAAAAGGGAACAGAACAAGAAAAGAATGTGAATGAAACGGAAACAGAGTGGAGAGAAGAGAAACACCCAGGGGAAGGCAGAGCAGAAGGGTAAGGCAGCAGGCGTAAAGGCTGCGTGAACCACGGCACCGGCCAGAGGCCGAGACCCTCAGGCTGCCTTCAACCCCTCAGCACAAACGAGCCTGACGTCTGCATCCTGGCCGGGCACCGGGAACCTCAGCAGTGAGATGTGCAGCCTCAGGAGGGCACGCATCAGAACAAGCAGGAAGGTGGACTAAGTTGAGCTGGCACCTAGTATCGCTGGCAGTTCTTCCCAGGACAAAGTCTTGGGGAGACCTTGAGAGACAGCTTATTCTGTTGCTCAACGAATACTTCAGTGTGCCTATGATCTACCAGGAACTGCCAACGCCAGTGCTAGAGACAGAGGGGAAGGTGAGCCAGCTGCCCTTCGCGATCCACCTCTGCCCTTAAACCCCAGGGAGGCTGGCCACCCAGGCCTTGGCACCTGGGCTCGCTGGGTGAACGTGGGTCCGCAGGGCAGGGCATGTACTTCCTCAACCCCCTCCCTGTCTTGCTCTGGATCTGAATTTCTCAGGACATACGCAATGACACCAAGGTTATTTCCTGTGGGAATATCCAAAGCCACCCCTCCTGCGCCAGGGCAGCCTATTCTCCTGCTTGTCATGCACACTGTGCTGCGTTACCACGCCGAGAATGCGGTACACTTCAGAGGCGATCTTTGCCTTCTCTCCCCTGAAAAGCTGACATCCCTTGCCAGAGTGATGAGCAGTATTCAAGAATTCCTGCTCACTGACCCTCCAGAGCAGGAGAGTGGATAATGAAGGCAGGGATTAACCAGAGACACAAGGCAACAATACGAAGTGACGGTATACCAGCACATAAAAGAGGAAGCAACACGGGGGTGGGAGAATGGAGAGAGAGGGGCAGGTCAGAGTTCTGCTGTGCTACACTGCATTAACTTGTGATTAAAAAAAAAGGGTTAAAGAAAAGTTTGAGTATCTATATACTAAATTGATTAGTCATAAATTCAGAAGTGGAAGAAAGTCCATGAAAGGCTGAGGTTCACAGAGTCCATAGCAGTCTCTACTTTCAAATATGTGGGGTTTAAATCTTACTCCCTTGAACTTACTGGAATATTATAAAATTTCATTTCAGTAGGAAAAATCATTTCTTACTGATAAGCAACTTCAGTCAAGAGTTAAATTAAGAGGCAGCAAGGCCCTCAACTGCTGATACAAACTCAAGTGACATGAAATCAAAGCACAATTTTAGCAAATTTAAAAAAGAATTCTGAAAACTTCCCCAATTCACCAAGCAAAATATCTATTTTTCAAACACACTGAGTTACTCCAACACTTAAGGTCTAGTCTCATTTCTTATTCACAGAGGACACTACCTCTGAGAGCTTCCATGATTGGCTGGACGGCCTCAGACCACTGATGGGCGTTGATGGTGCTGTAGACCCCGGGGAAGTCCCTCTGCCAGATCCGCTGGCCAACTGACCAGATCCCCCCAAGTTCCGAGTTTGCCTGCAAGAAAGGTTACTGCCTTTGAGGACACTCACTCTGCACATATACCAACAACTGAAGCTTAAAACAATGCAGCATTTAAGAGCTGTAACTGCTTCGGCCCAATCACTTTCAAAAAGGTGTTTAAATGCTCTGATTACTACTATAGAATTTATTGGCATATTTTATACAGATTTTTATTAAAAAATTAAGGCACACGAAAGTATTCCAAAAATATTTCATATAATTTAGGAATGATTATATAAAACACTTTTTTTTAGCAGATGTTTTTTATTTACATTTCATATATATAACATATAGAACACCTAACATCTATATATACATGTACATAAAATACATACCCCTAAGGGCAAAAGTAATAGCAAAATGGCTAATGATATAGACTCTCAATCTAAGATGTCATAAAATGTAGCAGAAGGATAGCATTTCTACTAATAACACTGAAACTATGCATATAATTTATACCTTTAAGTCAATGACACTGGAGAAACATTCCAAACTTACTTAATAGAATGTGGAGGAAAAAGAGTACAAATACTAATCTGGTCTGCTGCTGAATATCAATAATGAAGAAAGGGATTTAGGTAAATTCTTGTTAATGTTTTGTGAACATACAAGAAACTCACTTCACATTTATGTGAGACACAGTGGATCATCAGAAATGAAAAATTTACTTCTTTCCATCTTGGAAGAAACTATTAAGTGAGTTCATCTACTCTCTCATGAAAAACAAGAAATCTAAAATCCTAGTTACCGAAAAAAAAAAATCTTAATGCTCTGAATAACTATTATTGTTAAGAGTGTTCTTGTAAATAATATTACTTGCAAAATAAATAACATTTAGAAAACTGCACAAATCAGTTAAAAAGAAAATAATAAAACAAAACCCAAACTTCTATCTAAACTACGCCGGTTGTTTGTCAGGTAAAGTGACACCTATAAAGTATGTTAGGAAACCTGATCGGAAGGAGCTGAGCACAGATTTTTACTCCATCCAAGGGAAATTAAGATTAGAGGAATCTAGATCTATTCTTTAAATTTAAAGGCAGTTTAATACCTTTCGTGAATCACATGGAAAAGAAAACAGAAACTTTGCTTTTTAAGTGAATGGCATCACTATATTGAAGCAGTAAGATATTCTGAGGAATACTTACAGATTTTATAGCAGGTGGTATTCTTTTCCAAAGATATCTTGCATTGTTCCTAATTTACATCCCCCCAAGAAAGAACAAGCAATGTTAAAAAATCGCCTCAGTAAATAATTAAAATTTTAGATCCCACTGCAAACACACAGAAGTATACTTTAAAATTCTCTATACAATACAAAATGAAATTTAGTTTTACATGAATTTGTCCAGGGAAAGTAAGAGTGGTTTTCCAGATAAGACATGAAATATTTTTATCAAACTAATATTCTGCCGTTTTTAGTAAACTTTTTAAAAATTCATATCTTAAATTGAGGCAACAATGTAAAGACTTAGATAGAACTGTCTAAACCATTCATATATAAAATAAACCAATTCATACACTTTCAAAGGCCTAGCATTCCTAACAATATGCATAGTATACAACGCTTTTCTCCTTATCATGACCTCTCCCCCTACGAGTGAGCATATAGGCACCAAAACTTCTAGGCAGCTTTTTCTTTTTTCAAAGAGTTTGGAAGCTTGAATGACAAGAAGCATATGACGAAAGCATTATAAAACAGGAAACATAATTTGTATGCTACCTGAGTAATGAAAACCTCGGTTTAGTTTAAAAGGTACAAAATGAAAAGGTTTAGAAGAATTTAAAGCAAAATTTAACAGCAACCATCAGTGGGACGCAGCACTACAAGGGACTCTTTTTGCACAATTATACTTTCCCACTTTTCTTCTGTGAACATGAACTAAGAATAATTACAAACAAAACCTTTCAAGAAATGTTATACACTGATAACAAATTCCTTTTGGCTTTCTCAACTTCCCCTTTTAGTTTCTCTTAGTCTACTGATTACACGGGAAGTTAAATAAACAGAGGTCATAAAAAATACAGGTTTGATAACCAGAGGGAAAAAAAGATCAACAGATTTAAAGGAATTTATTGACACTGCAGTTTCTCATAATAAATTGGAATGTTTCTTAGAAGACATATATAAAACAGGTGTATTTTAAAACAACTCAGACTAATGATAATTTCTTTTTTTTTTTTTTTTTTCACATGTTTCAATGCCATTCTCCCAAATCTTCCCACCCTCTCCCTCTCCCACAGAGTCCATAAGACTGTTCTATACATCAGTGTCTCTTTTGCTGTCTCGTATACAGGGTTATCGTTACCATCTTTCTAAATTCCATATATATGTGTTAGTATACTGTATTGGTGTTTTTCCTTCTGGCTCACTTCACTCTGTATAATGATAATTTCTTAAGTCATGATTCAATACATGAAACAAGCTCCTTGGACCCATGTTTCAGTGATACTACTTCAATGTAAGAATAATTTCCTGAGGAAGACGCTTCTCTTGGCTTTAGGTAGAAGGTACTTACATGTCATTATGGAGTAGATACAAAGCTAGAAGCTGACCATACACTGGGGGTGTAGCAATTCCTCCTGGAGCCTATAAGGCCAAAAAAAAAACAAAGAGAAATAAACCTCATTTATTCTTTTATATTTTAAAAAGTGTTTTCTTAAGTCACCTAAAGAGTAAGCATACTTTGTAGCAGTTGTTATTATGGATGGAGAAACGGTGCAGGAAGCATCAGACACTAAACCCAGAGGATTACACTTAGCTCTTTCTTCAGCTGCGACTCCTCTGTCTGGGCCTCTATGTATTCATATACACAAGAATATTTAAACGCAATCCCTTTCCCAATTTTCAAATTCTTACTTTGTTGTACTACTGTAAGAAATGTCTCCAACAGATTCCTAAAGCAATATGATTAATTCTGCCCACGATACCAAATACATTGAATATCTAAGTAAACACATAATAAAGAGAAAAACATCAGCTGAGTTACAAAAGAGCTGAGTTACAAAAACATTCTTCTCCTCACTCAATTTCAGTTCATTCAGAAGACATCTATAAAGTGTCTACTGGAGAGCTGCTGCTTCTGGCAGCTGTCTCCTTTGGTTAATTAACTTTTTATATCAACACTATAAATGCCATTAAGTGCCTTTCCTCGAAAAAAACCTTACTACTTTAGTAGTTGCGTGATACAATGTTCACCTGTCCTTCTGAAGACAAGGGGCTTCCCTGGTGGCTCAGACTAGTAAAGAATCTGCCTGCAATGCGGACAACGACCAGGGTTCCATCCCTGGGTGGGGAAGATCCCCTGGAGGAGGGCATGACAACCCACGCCAGTATTCCTCCCCAGAGAATTCCAAGGACAGAGAAGCCTGTGGACTCCTGGGGTCAAAAGAGTCGGACACAACTGAGCGACACACACACCACACACACAGGTGCAAAAGAGTCAGACACGACTGAGGGACACACACACGAACAAAAGACTCGGACACGACTGAATGACACACACCACACACACGAGTCGGACACACTAAGCCACACACACACACACACACAAGACTCGGATATGACTGAGTGAAACACACAACACACACACACGCAAAAGAGTCGGACACACTGAGCCACACACACAAGAGTAGGACACACACACACACACACGAGTAGGACACACACGACACACACACGAGTAGGACACGATTGAGCAACACACACAGATACCACACACATACGCGGACACACGAGTCGGACACGACTGAACGACACACACACACCCCCCCCACACACACGAGTCGGACTCGACTGAGAGACACACACACACCACACACACACACACAAATGAGTCGGACACGACTGAGCGACACACACAGACACCACACACACACGCGCACACACGAGTCGGACACGACTGAGCGACACACACACACACCCCACACACACGAGTCGGACGCAACTGAGAGACACACACACGACAAACGGCAAGCTTCCGAGCTAACGTGAGACTAAGAACGGCTTTCTGAATCAAGCAAAGGCTACAGCGGTCACACCTCCGTCTGTGCCTGTGCCTGCACTACAGTCTTAATAAACCCACATTTCTGCACCTCTCCGCACAGCGCAGAGGAAGGGCCTTTAGTCCAGCACAGAAGCGTATGGAGGGTGTGAGGGGCAAAGACGCACAGTGGTTCCGGACTCACTAGCTGAACACAAACAGCGAAAGGCTCCCGGTGAGTCTGGGGGGACCAGGCCCGGGCGCTCAGCCCAGCCCCCCGGGATTCTCACGCCAGCTCCCGCGCCCTCCAGGCGCTGGCCCCGAGCCCCACGGGCCCCAGGCCCCGTTACCCTGGAGACCGAGGCCGCCCGAGGCCTCGCGACCCAACCAGGCGGACTGCTACCTCGAGCTCCTGGTTCTCGCACTGATCCAGCAACTTTTTGAAACTAAAGGAACTTTCCGCCATCACCGCCACTGGCATTTTCCAAGCCGGTCCCCCGCCGCGCCTCCTCAGCAGAACCAGGCCCCGCTCTGTCCCTCGGGGCGTCGCGCCCGCGATGACGTAAAAGCCGACGGCGCCGCCGAGCGCCCCTGCGCAAGCGCCTCGCTGGTTCCGCTGCGTCATCAGACGTCGCTGCGACGGGGACGGGGTCGCCGCCGCTCTGACCCGCCCTCTCGGTGCCCTGGAGGACTGACCCGGCTTCTGGGAGCCGCGGTCCCAGCACATGGCAAAGGCTGGGCGGGAGGAGTTCTGTGCATAGTTGAGGTTTTTCCAGTGGTCGTGTATGGATGTGAGAGTTGGACTGTAAAGAAAGCTGAGCGCCGAAGGATTGATGCTTTTGAACTGTGGTGTTGGAGAATACTCTTGAGAATCCCTTGGGCTGTAAGGAGATCCAACCAGTCCATCCTAAAAGGAAATCAGTTCTGAATATTCATTGGAAGGACTGATGCTGAAGCTGAAACTCCAGTACTTTGGCCACCTGATGCGAAGAACTGAGTCACTGGAAAAGACCCTGGTGCTGGGAAAGATCAAAGGCAGGAGGAAAAGGGGACGACAGAGGATTAGTTGGTTGGGTGGCATCACTGACTCCACGGACATGAGTTTGGGTAAACTCTGGGAGTTGGTGATGGACAGGGAGGCCTGGCATGCTGCAGTCCATGGGGTCGCAGAGTCGGACACGACTGAGCGACTGAGCTGAACTGAACTGAAGACTTTTTAAAGTCTACTTTGAGACCTTGCAAACTTAAACGTTTAAAGTAGCTTTTGTTTCCGCCTACACCTGCTCCTTCAGCAGCCCTCCCACAGCAGTGAAGGCGCTGTAGTTCTGCCTGCCGGGCTCCCCTCCTGCAGGCCCCCACGTTTTTGCCTCCAGGTGGAGCTTCTCTGGCTTGGACCTTCGAACCCTAAGGTGCAGTATTCTGTAGACTTCCAGTCGCGCTGCCCTCCCCACGCGGCCACTGCAGCCGAAATGAGATTTTCAGAAACATGATCAGATCTCGTTATTCTTCTGAAAATGATAAAAATAACAGCAAATCCCTAAACTCCAGTGTTTGACATTGCTTGTGTTGGCTTAAAAAAAATAGCCACAACTTTAAAAGTTTAGAGTTGTGTTTTCAAGTAGTCCTAAGAGAACTGCTCTAAAGAGCAGGGAAGGGAGGAGTCAGGTTATACAGAAGTCTTACAACAAAGGGTAGGTGGTCTGAACATCAAAAGATTCAGTTCAATTCAGATCAGTCGTGTTCGACTCTTTGTGACCCCATGGACTGCAGCGCACCAGGCTTCCTTGTCCATCATCAACTCCTAGAGCTTGCTCAAACTCATGTCCATTGAGTCAGTGATGGCATCCAACCATTGCATCCTCTATCATCCCCTTCTCCTCCTGCCTTTGATCTTTCCCAGCATCAGGGTCTTTTCAAATGAGTCAGTTATTCGTATCAGGTGGCCAAAGTATTGGAGCTTCAGTTTCAGCATCAGTCCTTCCAATGAATATTCAGGACTTACTTTCTTTAGGATTGACTGGTTTTGTCTCCCTGCAGTCCAAGGGACTCTCAAGAGTCTTCTCCAACACCACAGTTCAAAAATATCAATTCTTTGGCGCTCAGCTTTCTTTATGGTCCAAGTCTTCTATCCATACATGACCACTGGAAAAACCATAGCTTTAACTAGTGGTCATTTGTCAGTAAAGTGATGTCTCTGCTGTTTAATATGCTGTCTAGGTTGGTCGTAGCTTTGCTTCCAAGGAGCAAGCATCTTTTAATTTCATGGCTACAGTCACCACCTGCAGTGATTTTGGAGCCCAAGAAAATAAAATCTCTCACTATTTCCACTGTTTCCCCATCTATTTCCATGAAGTGATGAGGCTGCATGTCATGATCTTAGTTTTTTGAGTGCTGGGTTTCAAGCCAACTTTTTCACTCTCCTCTTTCACTTTCATCAAGAGGCTCTTCAGTTCCTCTTTGCTTTCTGCCAAAAGGGTGCTGTCATCTGCATATCTGAGGTTATTGATATTTCTCCCAGGAATCATTATTCCAGCTTGTACTTCATCCAGCCTGGCATTTCGAATGATGTACTCTGAAAATAAGTTAAATAAGCAAGGTGACAATATACAGCCTTGACATACTCCTTTCCCAATTTGGAACCAATCCATCGTTCCATATCCAGTTCTAATTGTTCCTTCTTGACCTTCATACATATTTCCCAGGAGGCAGGTAAGGTGGTCTTGTATTCCCATCTCTTGAAGAATTTTCCACAGTTTGTTGTGATCCACACAGTCAAAAGCTTTGGTGTAGTCAATAAAGCAGAAGTAGATGTTTTTCTGGAGTTCTCTTGTTTTTTTTTCTATGATCCAACAGATGTTGGCAATTTGATCTCTGGTTCCTCTGCCTTTTCTAAATCCAACTTGAACATCTGGAAGTTCATGGTTCATGTACTGTTGAAGCCTCACTTGGAGAATTTTGAGCATGACTTTGCTGGTGTGTGAGATAAGTGTAATTGTGCACTAGTTTGAACATTCTTTGGCATTGCCCATCTTTGGGATTGGAATGAAAACTGACCTTTTCCAGTCCTATGGCCACTGCTGAGTTTCCCAAATTTGCTGGCCTACGGAGTGCAGCACTTTAACAGCATCATCTTTTAGGACTTGAAATAGCTCAGCTGGAATTGCATCACCTCCACTAGTTTTGTTCATAGTGATGCTTTCTAAGGCCCACCTGACTTCAAATTCCAAGATATCTGGCTCTAGGTGAGTGATCACACCATCGTGGTTATCTGGGTCGTGAAGATCTTTTTTGTACAGTTCTTCTGTGTATTCTTGCCACCTCTTCTTAACATCTGCTTCTGTTAGGCCCATACTGTTTCTGTCCTTTATTGTGCCCACCTTTGCATGAAATATTCCCTTGGTGTCTCTAATTTTCTTGATGAGATCTCTAGACTTTTCCATTCTATTGTTTTCCTCTATTTCTTTGCATCGATCACTGAGGAAGGCTTTCTTATCATTGTTTAGAGAAAGCCAGATATCTTGAGTTAAGGAACTTAGTGCTCTTCTGTGTACAGGAAGATGCAAGAGTCTGGGCTCGCTGAAGTCATTCCTTCACATGCATCTGAGCTCTCTGGGCCCATATTCCTGTGTGTTTCACTTTCTGAGTTCCTCCAGTGCTCACTGTAGGGAGTGGCTGCAATCTGATGGCTGCTAGATGAGCAGGTATTGTTCTCCTTCCTGGGTGCCCTCAGGGCTCAGAAATTCACATTTGGAGGGCTGGAATCCCTGAAGACTGACCTTGTTGACAGATACGGCAGGAAGTACTCCATTTCTCACCTGGCAGGGTTTCAAAATCTAATTCCTGGATGCCTTCTGACTTGCTTTGGCCATCCTTGTCCTCCTTAGTTATTTGCACAGTACTTACCGCTGTGTGTGCTCAGGCCTATATGACTCTGTGCGACCCCATGGACTGCAGCCCACCAGGCTCCACCATCCAAGGGATTCTCCAGGCAAGAATACTGGAGTGGGTTCCTCCTCCAGGGGATCTTCCTGGACCAGGGAGTGAACCCATGTCTTTTGCATCTCCTGCATTGGCAGGTGGATTCTTTACAGCTGAGCCAAGGAAGCCCTGCTTGTCGCTAGTGAAGTTACACTGTGCCTTATTCAGTTACATCTCTGTTTTGCTGCCCTTGGCTAAACCACCGGGCAAGTGGCTTCCGTTTGTCCTTTGCTGCAGCATTGGCTACACTGTGGTCCCAGAGCAAATTGAGAACACTTGTCCCTTGTTAAAGAAACAGGGGAAAGTACCATTGAAATTAATAGAATCTTTATGAAACTTTTCGCTTTATTCAACGTGTCTTAAATTTTCAGAGCATTTTAAAACCTGCTAAGTAAAGAAAAAGTAACATTTTAAGTTATTAGAATGAATTTTACCATCCAGTTTTATAGTATGTGAAGCCAACTGTGTTTTGCTTAATTGTTTATTGAAGTATAGTTGATTTACAATGTTGTGTGAGTTTCTGGTGTATGGCAAAGTGATTCAGTTGTATATATGTGTCTATGTGTTCTTTGTCATTATCGTTTTCCATTTTTCCATATTCTTTTCCACTATGGTTTTTTACTGAGCATTGTTGTTGTTCAGGCCCTAAGCTGTGTCCAGCTCTTTGTGACTCCGTGAACCACAGCACACCAGGCTTCCCTGTCCATCACCAGCTCCTGGAGCTTGCTCAAACTCATGTCCATTGACTTGGTGCTGCCACCCAACCATCTCATCCTGTCACCCACTTCTGCTCTTGCCTTCAGTCTTTCCCAGCATCAGGGTCTTTTCCAATGAGTCTGCTCTTCACGTCAGGTGGCCAAAGAATTGGAGCTTCAACTTCAGCATCAGTCCTCCCAGTGAATATTCAGAGTTGATTTCCTTTAAGATTGTCTGGTTTGATCTCCTTGCTGTCCAATCACTCTCAAGAGTTTTATCCAGCAGCACAATATAAAACCACCAATTTTTCAGTGCTCAGTCTTCTTTATGGTCCAACTTTCACATCCGTACATGACTACTGGAAAAACCATAGCTTTGACTAGATTGACTTTTGTTGGCAAAGTGATGTCTCTACTTTTTATTACAGGATATTGACAATAATCCCTGTGCTATACAGTAGGATCTTGTTGTTTATATGATGTATATATAATAGCTTGCATCTGCTAATCCAAATTCCCAATCCAGCCACTGCAAAGTCAGTTTTAAATGCAAATAAAACTGCATTAGACTCATTTGTGGAATCACAAAAATAAAAAATCACATTTTGTATTTGAGAGCTCGTGTATGTATATGTATTTTGCCCTTATCAGAACCGTGGACATGCTTCACAAAACGAACTCCACAGTTTTTACTGCACTTTGTTTTCTGCAGAAGCCCTACTAGTACTCCCTACCTTTAGGCTGACTGATGTGTAAGGAAGGACTGAAAGCAGAAGGAACCACGGGTTGCCCCATCTCTCTGTTCACTGTTACGTTACTGTTTTCAGTGGCATCGTACGAGGAAGTAACACGAGTAAGAAAGAATATGATCCAGGCCCTTGGTTGTCCATGTTTCTTAGGATGCCACTCTCTACATCATACACGTGAAGCCAGTTCAGGTTCTAAGGGAAAATGTGGCCTTTCAGGGCTGTCAGCACCCAGAGTACTCAACTGCAGACACAACACACTTGCTTTGTGCTTACACTGGGTCTTGCTGAATTCCCACCACTGAGGGTCCACTGGAAATTCCATATCTGCGGAATATTTTCAGCACTCTTTGGAGTGGCAGAGAACAAACACATTGAAATATATCTCTGTGCTCTTGTTTCCATTGTCCCTGTGAATCTCATTTACCAAACACAAGCTGGAAGATAGAATTCTAAGGATTCCAAGACAGTGATGGCTTCACTGATTACTTTTGCAGAATCAACACTGTTTCCATGTGGAAATGGTTGTGTTTAGTAAGGCTTTAGATGGAATAGAAAGATAAAAAATGACCACAAAAGCCCCTCACAGAATTGCCAACCTTGAATAGGAAGAAAGTATCAAATAGCTGGTGTAACTAGAGTTTCTTGAAGGAATAAAGCAACAAAATTTCATTAATCATGCAAAAAGAGAAGGGAGGAGAGATGATTCTGAGGTCATTCATTTAAGTTTGAGGAGCAGGATTTTCGATTTTCAACGTGTGATAATGGCTCCCAACCTATTTCTGGCTAAAAAAAAAGAAGAGTCAGTGGGAAAATAGCTAGTTCAAAACATCTCAGCCCGTTCCAGAAATTCGATCACTTAAAGGAAAAACTATGATTTTAAAGCTTTGGCAGGTACTTTGTGTTGGTAAAAGGCGAAGACAACATATGATTTTTTGATGAACAGAAAATCGCAATGAAGCTTTGGCAATACGATTACCAGTTAGAGGTAGAGTTTGGGGTGTTTTTCAGAGGACCAAACTATTCCTTAGCAGACAAGCACAGGGATTTGGGAACTGGAGGCTGGGAACTACAGAGGGGAGGAAGAGAGTCTTGGGAGAGGAAGAGAGAGCCGTGGCTATGGGGTGAATGGAATAACTGGGGCCTAAGATGAGACTTGATCTTCACCCAGGGAACTCTAAATGGCAGCGAAGGCCTGACGGATTTCCAGGGCGGTGCTGGCTCTACTCCGTTTTAAGTTGTTCCTGATGGTTCTGCACCATCATCTTTTTCCCCTTAAACTTTGAGTGATAGGAGAAATGAAAAGGGTATGGTAAAGGGCAGTGTGGTAATGAAGGCAGTAATTCCAGGAGGAAGGACTCAGAAGAGATACAGACGGTGCAAAAGCAAGGCACTAGGGAAGGGTCCAGCAGAAGGAAGCTCCTCTCCCCGGGGATGCTGCCTCTAGGGATGCGGGAGGGTGTCCGGGAAGGATAGGTCACTGTGCTGAAGGGAAGTGTGGGCCCCCAAGGCTGGAGGATGCAGGTCGCACACCTGTTCCCCCTGGCTTAGCCCCCTTGTGCAAGCTGCCCTTTCTCTACCAACTCTCCTCAGAAGAGATGCTCCATCACTGACAGGTGGTTGGAAAGGTTAGGGTGGCTAATTCAGAATCTCAACATTTCATCTGGTTCCTAAGGAATCCCCTAGAAAAAACTAGAATTGATAACTGGGTTCAGCAAGATTGCAGGATAGAAGATCAATATACAAAATTAGGTGTATTTCTATACAGTGCCCATGAACAAACTGAAATGAAGAAAACAACTTCGGGGCTTCCCTAGTGGCTCAGTGGCAAAGAATCTACCTACCAACGCAGGAGACATAGGTTAGGTCCCTGGTCTGGGAAGATCCCACAGATCCCACATGCTGTGGGATAACTAAGCCCGTGTGCCACAACTATTGAAACTCGTGCTCTCCAACGAGAAGCCGCCGCAGTGAGAAGCCTGTGTACTGCAACTAGAGAATACCCCCACTCACCACAGGTAGAGAAAGCCTGAGCACAGCAACCAAGACCCAACACAGCCATAAACAAACAAACAAATAGCATCAAAAGAAACAATGGAAACAGTGACAGACTTTATTTTCCTGGGCTCTGAAATCACCGCAGATGTTGACTGCAGCCATGAAATTAAAAGACGCTTGCTCCTTGGAAGAAAAGCTATGACCAACCTAGAGAGTATCTTAAAAAGCAGAGACATTACTTTGCCAACAAAGGTCTGTCTAGTCAAAGTATAGTTTTTCCAGTGGTCATGTATGGATGTGACAGTTGGAGTATAAAGAAGGCTGAGTGCCAAAGAATTGATGCTTTTGAACTGTGGTGTTGGAGAAGACTCTTGGGAGTCCCTTGGACTGCAAGGAGATCAAACCAGTCCATTCTAAAGGAAATTAGTCCTAAATATTCATTGGAAGGACTGATGCTGAAGCTGAAGCTGAAGCTCCAATACTTTGGCCACCTGATGGGAAGTGTTGACTCATTTGAAAAGACCCTGATGCTGGGAAAGATTGAAGGCAAGAGGAGAAGGGGTGGCAGAGGATGAGATGGTTAGATCGCATCACTGACTCAGTGGATATGAACGTGAACAAATTCTGGGAGCTGGTGATGGACAGGGAAGCCCGGCGTGCTGCAGTCCATGGGGCCACAAAGAGTGGAACACGGCTGAGCAACTGAATGACAGCGACCACAACCAAAAATGTCTAATAAGTGAACGGCTTAACATGTCATGCTTAGTCAACTCGAGGGGGTGTTTTGTAGCTGTCAAACTCATAAACATCAAGTTTTTGTAAAAGCAGTCTTTCTGAGATAATGTTAAGAAAAATACGGAAAATAATATGGTTTATACTTCTTGGCTATTAGTATGTTCCAGACTAGATTTATGGATAAATATTGCAAAGTGAAAGTGAAGTTGCTCAGTCATGTCCAACTCTTTGTGACCCCATGGACTGTAAGCTACCGTGCTCCTCCATCCATGGGATTTTCCAGGCAAGAGTACTCGAGTGGGTTGCCATTTCCTTCTCCAGAGGATCTTCCCAACCCAGGGATCGAACCCAGGTCTCCCGCATGGTAGGCAGACGCTTTACCATCTGAGCCACCGGGGAAGTCCAAATATTGCAAGGGAACATAGAATTGAAAACTCTTGTAGAGTTAGAGAGATAAATGATGACTGAAAAAATACTGTCTTTTAAAATTTTTTAAAATATTGTAAAATTATTTTAACGGTGATTTCCTTTTGCTCCAAGTCTTAGCTTTAACAATCCAAACTTTAAAAAATAGGACATGTCTCTCTTTTTTTGTCTCTTTTTTCCCCCCTTTTGACTAACACTTGTGCTCACAGGTGAATAATAAAAGAGAACATTTTTGCAAAACTTCTGAAAGATCCTGGAGCTAAGGGCAGATGAATGTTAGGGAAAGTTTGCAGGAATAAAGAAGAGTGGTAAAAAATGGTGGCGGTGGAAGCAAAGGCATTAAAAATAAAGCACGGAAGAACAGCAGAGGGACGAGGGTAAGCCAGAGCCGTGATAGATGGGGAACTGGGTGGTCTCATAGGAAAACGTCATCACTGAAAGCCCCTTGTCACATTCACTGTTCATTTCCTGGGTGAAGACGTGTCTCTTGGCTGCAACATGAGACGGAATGTAGAGCAGCTCACTTTGCTTTGTTTTGATTCCATTGACTCTGTGGGGCGGTTGTTGGGCGTATCTGATGCAGAAGGTTCTCTGTAAATTTCTGTTGAATGAGTGCTGATGTGTGCTCACGTTCCTTTCGTTTATTCGCTGAGACCAGAACCTTGCCTGGCTTGCCCTTCCTCTCTGTCCGTCAATTCTCTCTTTATTTCCTTCCACATCTCCATCTCCTCGCAGCAAGGGCTTTCAGCTCTGGGAGCAATTTGGTGAAGAGGACCTTTCTCAAGACCAAGAGTGTAAGGATGTTGCTCTCGCCTCCCCACCTGTGGGGATCTGCTCCCTGTTGCACCCAGACATCAGGACAGGGGCACAGCCAGAACTGCCCTTGTCTTCAGAGAGCCCAGGACAGAACACCCATGGAGACACCTCCCAAGTGCCCTCTGAAGTAGGGACCAGCGCTCCTGCCTGGACACCAGCCTTCTGTCCTGTGACACTTCCTGCTTGTTTGTGCTGATGACTTCTATCATCTTCACACTCCCTGGGCTGCGGTGTTACCGTGACTCCAAGCTCTCTCTGTTTGTAGCAGGCCAATAAATCTGAGAGACGAGGTGTTGAGGCAATGAATGCAACTTTATTTGGAAAGCCAGCTGACGGAGAAGATGGCAGACTGACGTCTCAAAATAACCATCTTACGGGGTCTGGATGTCAGGTTATTTTGCAGATCAGAGACGGGGGAGGTGAGAAGCCAAGTACAAAGGCCTTTCATCTTGCAAACATCTCCTAGAATGGCAAGCCTCAGGCAGGGGACGTGTTAATTTATTCCTGCCTGCCATCTACAGGTGGACAGGGTCCTGAAAAAGCTTCTTCAGCTTCACGGTCAGGCAGAGGGGCAGGGTTCTCTGAGGCAGGCCGTCATGTGTGAACATAATAACAAAAACAATGGAAACCGAGTCAGAGAAGCATGTCTTCCTACGTGGAGACTGGATTGGCTATTCCCTGCAACAGTAGGACCACCTGGGACCCCATCCATTCCCACCTTGCTGGGACTCCACTGTCCATCTCAGACAGCTCTGGGTCCTGCCACTGCTGCAGCCTTTGCTAATCAAGCATAATCTTCTTTCCAGTGGAGCCTGGATGTGGTCTTAGCGTCTCCCCTCAACAAAGACTACAGCCAGTCCCCACCAGTGGTCAGAGTTGGTGAGCAGCTCTGCATAACCAGGCTGAATAGCTGGGCAGTGGCCTTCATTCCAGCAAAGAGGTGCCAAGCTCCATAGGCTGGATCAGGTTCCATCTTGAGCATCTCCACAGGCTGGATCAAGACAGTACTTCCCTTGGGCACTTCTGCCTCTGTTCCTTCTCTTCTCCTGCTTCCTGCTTGCTCGTGTGCGGCTGTGTACTCAGTCACTTCAGTCACACCCAACCCTTTGTGACCTCATGGACTGTGGCCCGCCAAGTTCTTCTGTCCATGGGATTCTCCAGGCATGGATACTGGAGTGCGTTGCCATTTCCTCCTCCACCAGCTTGCTCAGAGCTCGCCAAGTCCCAGCACACCCCCAAGCCTAACCCAGGACTCACAGCTACAACACATAAGTGGTAATAAACCAAGTTCTGCTTGATCTCCCAGCTGAGAGGCTCAGTGTGGCCTTGCATGGGAGTCACCAGAGTGACCCAGGTGACCCTGTGCCCTGGGGTCTGTGCTAACCACCGGCCCAGAGTGTGAGGCTCCTGCTGCTGACTCCCCCAGCACCCAACCCAGCTCCCATGTAATCAACACACTGTCTCGGAGAGGTAATTTATACTTTCCTATACTTTCCTAGAATTTATGCTTTCCTAGAAAGCAGTATCTGGAGTTGATTAATAGAAAGTCAGTCTTCAGTTGGGGAAAGAAATGTAGGAATTTTGGAAACCAAGGAGAACCCGTCGGGTATTTGGGGAACTCAAAGCTGAAACCGTCATTTGTTTCCCACGCAACTTAGAGCAGAAGGAGCCTTAGGATCCTGGCACTGACCTTGGGCGAGTCCCTCAGCCCCTCTCCAGCTCTATGTCTGCTCCTGTCAAAACTAGGTAACACCCGGGCGACTCTGCAAGGCCATTTTTGAGCACTGAATTAGGTGAGTCCCAGTCCCCTGCCTGGGAAAATACGAAGTGACTATTACTAACCAGATGGAAGCAGCCATTTGGAAGGATGCTGAAGCTGAAGTTCCAGTACTTAGGCCACCTGATGCAAAGAGCTGGCTCACTGGAAAAGACCTTGGTGCTGGGAAAGAGGGAGGGCAGGAGGAGAAGGGGGCGGCGGAAGATGGGATGGTTAGATGGCATCACTGACTCAATGAAAATGAATCTTGGCAAACTCTGGGAGATAGTGGAGGACAGGGGAGGCTGACGTGCTGCAGTCCATGGGATCGCAAAGAGTCGGGCTTGACTTGAGACTGAACCACAAGCCATGTGGATGCTGAGTTGGAATATCCCATAACCTTATTCACACAAGGTTTTAAGACACAGCTTCTTTAGCCTTTGAGAGTGGAAAGCAGACGTTATACTCGTTTTTTGGAGGGATCACGGTCCTGGGGAGGCCATTTTCTGTGTCTCTCCTCCAAAGCGAAGGCAGGGGCACCCTGGAAACCTTCTACGTGCCATCTCAGGTTTTCCCACCAGGTGACGCTGTCGTACCGCGAGAATCTTCAATTTCCCTCCTGCAGAAAGAATGTGGACAGGACTCGGGTTGAAGAGCGTGATTCTCGTCCTTACCTCATCCTCGGTTTTTCAGTTCAGGGCAGTTAATTCCTCCTCCTCCAAACGGCCAAGTGGAAACCCGAGGATCCGTGCTCCCCAGGAGTCCTCTCCTGTGTGCTTGTCTCTAAACTGTCCGGCTTCCTCCGGCTGGCGGTCCCCTGTAGGGCGCACTGATGGTCCAAGTGAGTGGAGGAGGGTCAGAGCCTGTGTGCGGGGCTTGGGCTAAAGGTCATGATCAGCCTCCCCTCCCTCCCAGCAAGGAGGCCTAGGGCCCCCAGAGGAATCTGCCTAGCGCCCTCACCCTGCTTTCTCAGAGCCTCCGCCCGGTTTGCACCAGGCAGGCTCCTCCTAGGTTCTGGGGAGGCTGATGGGCCCAAAGCAGGGTCAGTGGGAACGAGGGTGAGGCTGTGCAAACATCATCGTCGTATATCTTGGAGGCTGGGGACGATAGAGTCTGATAGAGCTAAGGTGAGAGTCACTTAGTCGCGTCCGACTCTTTGCGACCCCATGGATCATACAGTCCATGGAACTCTCCAGGCCAGAATACTGGAATGGGTAGCCATTCCTTTCTCCAGGGTATCTTCCCAACCCAGGGATCAAACCCAGGTCTCCCGCATTGCAGGTGGATTCTTTACCAGCTGAGCCACCCGGGAAGCTAAGATAGAGCTAAGTATGATTTTTAAACTGGATTAATCTGGATTTGAATGACCGTGTATTAAGCTACCCTTTTTTGGCATCATCTCCTGCAATCTTTACAACAACCAAATGAAGAACCAAGGCTCAGAGAGGTTAGGTAACTACCCCAAGGTCACACAGCTAGTAAGTATGAGAGGTTTGAACTCGGGGCTGCCCCACTCCAAAGTTCACCTTCTCAGCAGCGTTGCACAGAGACTGGGGGACCCCACGACACCAGCAGGCACTCTCTCCTGCTATGTGACTCCTGGGGGTCAGTGCCAGTGGCAGTCTGGGAACAAGTTTGTTATGGCCGGGAGATCACAGCTGAGTTTCTGAGGCCACGTTGTGGACCCACGTCCGTCCTGATCCTCTCAGTTCCATTCTGCCTCCATACTTGGCTGTGTTCCACCCACTTCCCCGCCAAGACGCCGTCACTCCGCTGTGTCCAGTCACATCACTCCATTGTGTCCAGTCCTTCGCTCACTGCCTGCTCTTTGCCTGGCACCAGCCCAAAGGTGATCGCAGGAGCAAGTACCCCAGCCTCTGTCCCAGGCTGCCCATGTTCCCGAGAGACATTTCTCCTGGGTCTGTGCTTTCTAGCATTTCTAGAATTTACTGCTCCGCTCTGTATTAATTGCTTATAAAAGATAGAATCCCAGAACACAGTAGATGACACCATAGACGGTTATCATCTCACACTTCCTGTAGTTAGGGACCCGTGTGGTCCACCTGGGTTCCTGCTCAGGGTCTCTCACAGGCTGTCGTTAAGGGCCTGACTCCTCTCGAGGTCCGTGGGGATGGAGCCCTTCCGCGCCCTCATGTGGTCCTTGGTGGGTTCGGCCCCTCTGGGCTGCTGGTTGGAGGATGGCTCAGCTTCCTGCCAGGTGGGCCAGCGGAAGACCAGCTGCCAGCCTCAGCCGGCCTCAGAGTGGGAGGCAGTGCAGATGACCCCCAGCGCCTTTTTGTGACCGGATGCTGCCTCGACATCCCATCACTTCGATGTCTTGTATTCTTTAGAATCAAGTCTTTAGGTGCAGCCCACACTTTGTGGAAAAGCTGTGAGCAACGGACAAGGGTGTGGCTGCTGGAAATGGGGGAGCGTTGGGGTCATCTTAGAGGCTGCCCACCGCAGTTTGCCTTCTGGCCCTCAAAGATTCACATCCCTTTTGGGTGCAAAGTACACTCACCTTCCCCTCAAGACCCCCAGAGTTCCATTCCATTTTTGTATCAGCCCCAAGCCCATAATCTCACCCTCTGAATTGGATCTGGGTGTGAACAGGCCTCCAGGTGTGTTCAAATGCAGTTCGTCTTCATCTGTAGATGAAACTAGGAAGACACATCTCCTGTCCCCGGAGCACTGCAGGTGGGATGAGCACAGGACCATTGCTGCAGATGCTCCTGCTCAAAAAAGAAGGAAATTGGGGGCACACAGGAGGCGCTGGTCCACAGCAGCTCTGAAATGCGGTCGGGTAGATGGTGATCATTTCTGGAATAGTTCTCCATGTCTCTCTTGGGTTCCTGAATCTGAGTCATCCTTCTTTTATTCACGAAAGGTAAGACGTGTTTGCAGCCAAGTGGTTTTCTCCTTCTCTTGCCTGCTGGCCTCACTCCTTCTCTCTTTAAGGCTGTTGCTGTGCCTTCAGTCCCAGCCAGCAGTGCTTCTGCTGCTGTGACTGGGGGAAGGACACACACAGGGCAGGGGGTGGAGCATGCTCCGTTGTTATGGTGATTTTTTTTCTTTCTTAAGCTGGATAACAGGTACCTGGGTCATCACTGTATCACTCTTTAAACCTTTTGGTATGTCTTCAATATTTCATAATATTGTATAAAATATGGTATAAAAATGGTATATAAAATATGATATAAAAATTTATACCACAATATGATATAAAAAAGAATATTTTTTGAAAGGAAAACTCAGGGCGTTGGTGTATGACTAGAAAGACGGATCAACAGAAGTCCAAAAATAACCCAAGTACATAGGGAAGTTAAGTCTATGATAAAGAGATTTCAAATGCTGGAAAAGTGACTGGCCTTTTAATAAACCATGCTGAAAAAAATCAAATAATCATTCTTCATCCTATATTCGATAATAAACTCCAAACGAATTGGAAATATAAACGTGAAAAATAAAATCATACACATTCTAAATTCTAGAAGGCAACATGAGTGAATTCCTCTATGGGGAAAAGTTTTTTCATTATGAATCAAAATCCAGATGTCTGAAAGAAAAGGTGAGTAAAATTGAACACATAAGCATTACAAAAGAAACTCTGCATACCAAAATGCATCTTATGCATTGTTAAACACACACACACACACTCTCTCTCTGCTAGAAAATACTTGTAATAAAGATCAGAAGCACAGAGCCATTTTCAGGAACATATAAAGAATCCTTAAAGATGGAGCGGAGACAGGTGAAGATGGCCACGTTGACAGGAGTCTCATGTTTCATTCTCTCTGAATTCCTCCATAAGAACAGCCAGCACAGCTAGAGAAGCAGACAGCTGCAGGTAACACTTATAATAAAACTGGTGATGGTACTTTAGTCACTCAGTCGTGTCCGACTCTGCGACCCCATGGACTGTAGCCCACCAGGCTCCTCTGTCCATGGGACTTTCCAGGCAAGAACACTGGAGAGGATTGCCATTTCCTTCTCCATGGATCTTCCCGACGCAGGAAACAAACCCAGGTCTCTTGCACTGCAGGCAGATTCTTAACTGACTGAGCTATGAGGGAAGCACTAATAAAACTGGCTCACAAGATATTCTTCAGAACTCAAAATACAAGCAAATGGGAATAAGCCATTACCAGCGTGAAGACTTGTGTGTTTCTGTGTCCATGCAAGAAAAAGCAGAGTAAGTAAAGGAGCATCTGATGGATACAGGAAGAGGAAAATCCCAGGATAGCCGTGGGTTTTCACAGTAGAGCAGAGAAGCATGATTTGAGCGTGGGGGTGGGCATCGCTGACCACAGCAGCTCATGACTGCAGTGGTCCCTGCTGAAGGCGGGTGGGCGCCCTGGTGTCTATTGACTCTCGAAACGGACTTACCAGCGCTTCCTTCCAGAAGAGCCTGTACCCAGGAGAAATGTCTGGGAGTGGAATAAACATTTTTCATAAGAGGGGCAATTGAGAAATCATGAAGGAGAGGATCTGCCTGTAACTGAAGAAGAGAAACATAGTCAGGAAATTTCAGAAACCAAGCTTCCATATTAAAACAAAAACAAAAACATTTTACATGAATAACAGAGAGAGAGAGAGAGAGCGAGCTCTGCAGATTAGAGAGGCTAGTGTGAGCCGTGATTCCGTCTCGCTGGCCATGAAAACTTCACCGCACACCAAAAGAGAAAAACAGAAAAGAACTGAAGAAAAACCCTGGACAACTTTGATCAGAAAAATCGAGGGGAAAAAACCCTAGCACTCCTTAGAAAAAATGGGCAAAGATATGCAGTATCCAAAAATATGTGCGACCAACACAGAAGAAAAATGCTCAACTTTAAACACAATGAAAACTAGAACACGGAGTACTGTTTTCCATGCATGAGGCTGGCAGAATCTCAAAAGCTTGACAACACAGCCTATTGCTGGCTGTGGAGGCTGCAAGGATCCAGCAAGGGGCAACTTCAAGGCGGGGAATTCAACACAATAAAGCCAAACCACATACACACACTCACAGCACACACTCTCGGTACACACACAGCACACACACAATACACACAGTTCACACTCGCAGCACTGGGTGAAGAGCTCCTCCCCACCTTTCTGTCCATCCGGAAAATAGGGTCTTTGCGGATGTAATCAAGCTAAGCTAAGGTCCTGGAGTAGGTGGGCCTTAAACCCACCTTAAACTAGGGGTTCTAGTGTTCTGAGGAGAAGAGAAGAGGCGCAGGCGCAGGAAGAAGACCACGTGACGAGGAGGCAGAGCCGGGGCACAGGCGCAGGAAGAAGACCACGTGACGAGGAGGCAGAGCCGGGTCTGGGAACCGGGGATGGCCAGGGGCTGGCGGCTGTGCTGTGGCTAGAAGAGGTGAGGAAGGATTCTCCCCAGAGTCTTCCTGGAGAGCAGGGCCTTCCCAGCACCTGGACTTTGGAACTCTGGCCTCCAGAACTGTAAGGGAATAGATTATTGTGGTTTTAAATCCCATCTTTTCTCTTGTTTTGGCCGTGTTGGGTGGCTTTTTGGGGTCTCAGTTCCCCTACCAGGGACTGAACCGGTGTGCTGGGCAGTGAGCGTGCAGAGTCCTAACCGCTGAGCCGCCAGAAGGTTCCCCAGAACCAGACGTTCTGTGGCACGAAGCAAGATTAGTTCTAGTGTGTATGAGGCAGCCTGAGGCAATGGACGCAGGTACCCTTTGGCCAAATAATGCCTGTTCTAGGAATTTAACCTGGAGACACACCTCCAATGATGCAGCAAATAATATTCGCACCGTCTTATTTGTTAAGGCCTTGTTTGTAACTGAATGCTCTTTGAATGCAGAAATGCAGACAATTGGTTGGCTAAACCAAGGCATATTCTCAACAGAAGGGTTTCTAGAGGAATACAACTATCAAAAGGAACGAAGGATATCTTTGTGAGCTGCAGTCATTGACTCCAAAGATGTCCCCATCCACCCATTATTCCCAGTATGAGCCTGCAGCTAAGGGCCCCCAGAATCTGGGCTGACCTTGAATCTTCCTTTGCCCATTCTCTAAGAGGACCAGTCTTCAAGAGGACTGGCAACTTCCACCGCCTCTCTCTTGCCTATCATACCAAAGATTGGGGGCAGACATGGAATACACGAGGTGCACCAAAAGGTCATGATCAAAGACACTGAAATCACGGTTTCTTTGCCAAGTCTCATTTCCAGGGAAGGCGATGGGGCTTTCACCTCTTTCGGCCGGGGTGAGGGGGTTTTAAAAACATCCAAGTCCTGCATTCCCACTCTCTAGCACCCAAAGTGACCTTCCTCTCAGAAAGGCATCCACAGGTAGAGAGAGGCCTGGTCTCTGTAAGAACTGATGTCTTCATTGTGGGTTTTAATGCGTTTTTTAAAAGTCATTTATTTGTTTATTTTGGCTGTGCCGCACCCTCGTTGCTGTGTGGGCCGACTCTGGTTAGGATGGGTAAGGGCTGCTCTCCAGTTGCACTGCCTGTCTTCTTACCGCGGTGACTTCTCTTATTGCAGAGCATGGGCTCCAGACCTCTGAGACCACCAGGCTCAGTAGCTGTGGTCCCCGGACTCAGTTGCTCCCAGGCATGTGGGATCTTCCCGGACCAGGAATCGAACCCACGTCCCCTGTGTTGGTAGGCGGGTCCTTAGCTACCGGACCACCAGGGAAGCCCTTTCGTTATGGGGCTTTAAAGGCAGTATTTTAGAGGACACTTCAGCCTTTGAGCGCTTTGGCTAGAATGCATTCCTTTTAGAGGCTGGTCACTCCTAATGAGATGGTTCCTCTGACCTGCTCATCGGGGGCCTGGGTCTTCTGTTGCCACCATCTGTCGTCGTTGTCCTGGAAACTCTGATGGGCCCCACCCCGTGCAGCCCTCCAACCTGTGCAGCTCAGATGCTGACGTTTCCTTCTCCTTCCCAGAAGTCTCTGGCAACTTTCCATGTGGTTTGACCTCTTTGAAGGGTTCAGCCCTTGTTGACATCACGGGGCAGCTAGCAAACCGTTGCCCCATTTGCCCAAAGGAAGAGTGAAATGTATTTTTATTTTTTTACAAACAGACTAGTTTCCTTTTAGAGCTACTGGATCTGAATTAGCTGGTGAGTTGAAATCCTCAGAAGAATTCAGTGGGAAATGGCTCCTGATATTCAATAGCACATCCTGTGTTCCCCAGGCACGTGCCAACTTACAGGAACTTTTAATGTACTCCCTAACTGGAGTGATGAAGCAGGGTGAATTCTCTGAATTTCAGGGTGATGGATAACCTAACTCTGGCAAAACAGATAGCCTTCAATGGCATATGATGCTGCTATTAAATATGAGACTCGAGAAAAACAAAGTTATTCACAAAAAGTGGGAGGGCCAAAGAGATGTTATGCAAATGATTATGGGGCTACAATGTTGCTGTTTGAACAAGTATCTGGTTACAGGATTTACATGTGAAGCGTTCCTGCCCTAGAGCCTGCAAACACCCAAAGGGATGTCAGTAGCTGGTTGTGTAATAAAGAATCTCCTTGGCCTTGATCTTTGTTTCCCAGGAGGTAATCTCTAAACCTTTGGAATTTCCTGAGCGGAGGGACGGTCTTTGTTATTCATGGTGGGCCTCTTAGACCACACCTGCTAGTTTATGCCAATGAGTGACTCAGGGGGACCCCAGATATTTTATGTTTATGAGATGACTCAGGATGCAGGCTGGCCAGGCCAGAAAGACCAGCGATGTGATTAGAGGGTTGGAGCTTTGATCCGCATGCTGTCAGCCCAAATCTTGTGGGGACAGGGAGGGGCAGGATGTGGGGGTCAGTCATGCAGGTGGTGATTCCATCAGTCACGCCTCTGTAATGAAACCCTGATGATAAACTCGGGATTCGGAGGCTTGTGGGAGCTGGCTGGGCTGGGAGCCCTGTGTGGACTGTCACACATCAGCGACAGGAGGGTGCCGTGTCCCTGAGGATATGGAAGCTTCGTGTTTGAAATGTTCCCATGCCTAGCTCGGTCCTATGGGTCTCTTCCTTGGGCTGGTTCTGAGTTATTTTCTTTTGCTATAATAAAGCCGTCCCTGTAAGTGCAGTGTTTTCCTGAGTTCTGTGTCACTTTAGCAAATTATCAATCCTGTGGGTGTCCATAGGGACCCCCACATTTGTGGCCAATTGGTCTGAGTTGGGAGGTAATCTTGGGGACCCCTAAACTTGCAGGTGGAGTCTGAGTCTTGACTGACTTGATGGTGGAAGACTGTGCCCTTTAGTTGGTTTGGCAAGGCCTGGGAGGTGGGGATGAGGAACTGTTGTTGCTGAACCTCTAAGTCATGTTCAACTCTTGTGACCCCATGGGCTGTAGCCCCCCAGGCTCCTCTGATCATGGGATTTCCAGGCAAGAATACCGGAGTGCGTGAAGAATGGCCAGCTGAAAAATGCGCAGTACAGAGGCTGGGGAGGTCTGGCCGGCAAGGGCTGGGAGTGAGACCCCAAAGGCAGGAGGCTTGGATTGTGTAGGGCATCGAGGCCACCCCGACGCTTCACACTGGTCAGGCTGTAGCCACTGGCTGGGCCCTGGGCCTCGTCCGTCATCAGATTCGGTACCCAGCACGTCCTGTTTCCCCCGTTTGAAGATGAGGATTCAGAGGCCCTGATAAGACTCTTCAGTCACACGCTTGTCCTCAGTACAGCTGGTGCTTTACTATATTTCTTTATTAGGATTAAATACATCAAAGACAATTTCACATAAATAATAGACAGTTTGCTGTTTTAAAGTGTGTAACTCCATGGCATTCAATACACCGAGCTTCCCTGGTGGCTCAGCAGTAAAGAACCCCCTGCCATGCAGGAGGCATGGGTTCGATCCCAGGGTGGGCAAGATCCCCTGAAGAGGGAAGTGGCAACGTACTCCAGTATTCTCGTCCGTGGGAAATCCCGTGGGCAGAGGAGCCTGGCGAGCTACAGTCCGTGGGGTAGTGAAAAAGTAGGACAACACTTAGCAGCTGAACAACAGGAAGTACATGCCTCATGCTGTGTGGTGGCGATCACTATTTCCACAATCTTTTCATCACCCCGTATAGAAATACAAAGTCTGTACCTGTTCAGCTATGACTCCCCACCGCCTACTCCCTAGACTCCCGTTACCTCCGATCTACTTTCTGTAGAAAAAGAGGCTCTGCGAGGCAATGCCTTGCATCGAACAAATCAATTCCGCTTGCACCCCACCCCCATCCTGGGCGGAGGGGAGGGGACAGATGTCAAAGCTTTGACTAGAAGCTCCCACGATAAGAGGCAAGATAGAGGGAAAGGGATTCATTTTCTCACACCGTTTATAATCGTATTTGTACTTTTCTGTGTCAGGTTGGACTTTTTGTGTGGGAAATCCCAACTGAACTGTCAACCTAAAAGGAGTTGGGCACGAGGCATGGAGAAGCCGAGTCTGGGTGTTTCAGGCAGGTTTTCTGAGTGGGGGCTTATGCAGCCAATGAACCCGGCTTCCCCCCTCCCATGGGGACTCTGTTTCCTCTGAGCTGGGCCCCTCGCAGGACAGCCCTACCCTCAGGATAGCAGTAGCCCCAGCCTCAGGTTCAAGGGTGGCTGGAGCCCATACCACTGGGTCTGGGGCCAGATAGGCTGGTCACCACAGAGATGCTGTGAGGCTCTGATTGGCTTAGACCCAGGTCACGTGAGGGACTCTACCCAGAGCCCATTAGGGCTCAAAGGCTGGCTGTGTGTGGGTTTCTGGCTGAAATCTGAAAGGAGCCACTGGTTGGAGACAGTGAATGTCAGGGGTCAGAACCGACAGAAACTGACCAGTGATCACTGAGCCCAGACTCAGGGTTGGTGAGTGGCTCAGTGAGTCAGCCTGTGTCAAGGGCTTAGAACTACCTGCTTACTTCTCAGCAGACATCAGCTAGTGCTGCTATTTGCCAGGCAGCATTCTCAGCTCGTAAGTCACACGGTTATCATTTTATCCTTACCACTGCCTCATGAAGCGGATCTTACTTTCCTCATTTGACAAACGAGGACACCAAGACTCAGAAAGTTTAGGCAGCATGACTGAGGTCACACAGCCAGTGAGAGATGGAACCAAGATTTGAACCCTGGAAGTTCCGTTCCAGAGCTTACTTGCTTGTAGAGGGGATTCAAGAGGGAAGCCCATTCGTTGCATGTGGACCATCTCTTGCCTGGAAAAATCCCATGGACAGAGGAGCCTGGTAGGCTGCAGTCCATGGGGTCACTAAGAGTCGGACACGACTGAGCAACTTCACTTTCACTTTTCACTTTCATGCACTGGAGAAGGAAACGGCAACCCACTCCAGAGTTCTTGCCTGGAGAATCCCAGGGATGGGGGAGCCTGGTGGGCTGCCGTCTATGGGGTCGCACAGAGTCGGACACGACTGAAGCAACTTAGCAGCAGCAGTATCTATGGTAGTATAAATTGGGTTCTCTCAGAAGCCAGTTTTCAACCCGCTTTTAATTTGGAAACCCTTTAAAACTACATTAATGCTTTTAAGATACTTTTCTAAAATGCCTGAGATTTAGCAATACCTCCCTATTACTATGGGCTTCCCTGATGGCTCAGTGGTTAAAAAAAAATCCACCTGCCGATGCAGGAGATGTGGGTTCAGTCCCTAGGTTGGGAAGATCCCCTGGAGAAGGGAATGGTGACCCACTCCAGGATTCTTGCCTGGGAAATCCCGTGGACAGAGGAGCCTGGTGGGCTACAGTCCATGGGGTCACTAAGAGTCGGATGAGACTTAGTGACTAAACCACAGCAACCCTATTACTACTGTGGCCAGAAAGAGTTAACGTGGCTGTCAAACCTTTGTAACTTAACAACGAGGAGTTACACTCCCAGAAAGTATAAATCAATGAGGAATGGGAATCTGGATTAATTCCCAAAATAAAGCTGTTATCCTAAGGATTTATGAAGAGAGGAATAAAAGACATTTAGCAGAATCTCCAGAGACAGATATGAGACACGAAAATCAAACTCTGCAGCGCTTTAAATGTTATTTATCACATCTCTCTCCCCTTTGTGGTCCAGCGCCTGGCACTCAAGCCTGTGATTGTGTTGTTCTAAGTGGGAAGGATCACAAGTGGCTGCCTTCACGTGGAGGTGGGAGGACAGGGAAGATCAGCGAGGAAGAGATGATTCACAGACGTGGACGGCAGCGCAGGGGGTGACGGCCAGTCTGGCTCAGGTTCTGTGCTTAAGACTTTGTATGGGAGCTCTGCATCGTTTCCATGAAAACAACCCAGAGGAAGCAGGGACATTAAACCACGTGTTTCTCTCTGCTCTCTAGGGATGGGAGTGCCTCTGTGGCCAGAGGGCTCCGGACGGAGCAGCTGTCAGCTGAGTGGCTGGCCACCATACGCGGTGCCTGGGAGGACACGAGGCTTTGCCCCCTTCTATAAGGAGTGTGGCCTGGCTGTGGGCAGACGGAGGCCCACACACCGGGGTCTTCCCAGGTATGTCCTGATCTCTCTCCCAGAGACCACCTGCAGCCATGGAGAAGGGGGTGCTGACCCCCATGGCCCTGTGGGCAGAGGTGCGAGCAAGGAGAGCCCATGTGAGTTTACCAGAGATGCCTGCATACCAGTGAAGGAGGGGTCCTTGCTGGGTTGCTAGGGCTGCCTCCATTGGAGAGGAGCTACAAGCTGGTAGAAATGGCAAGGACTTACTCAACAGGGTGATGATGTCTGGGGAAATTCACGAGAAGTGCATTTTTAACCTCCCGAGCCTCAGTCTCCTCATCTGTAAAATGGGGGATAGAATCACTACGCCACAGAGTTGTTGGGGCGGGGGAAGAATCCTGAGGAGCCAAGTGTCAGATACGGAGCTAGGCCAGCGTCCCTGGCCCACATCTGAAGTCATCTCAGGTGCCCCCCGCCTACAGGATGGTCTGAATGTGGAGGGAAGGATGGGGTTCTCTGGTGGGTGGTGGTTTTGAGTCAAAGCAGGCCTGAGTGGCTGCAGGGGGGGTGGGCGCCATGCAGGGTGATGGTCTCAGGTGTGGGGCAACCTGAGGAAGCAGGGACACAGAGAAGGTGATGGGACTCCTGTGCCCTGATCCAGGGTTGTAACCCTGCCATTGGTCTTAATCCCAGAAAGCGGGGTGAGCCTGTGGGGCGGGTCTGGGGTGGGCCTGAGCCCGCAGGTGGGGAGGTTGGGTGTGTTTGTCTAGGCGCAGCCCCTGTCCTGAAGCCTGGGCGTCGCGGCTGTGCTCTTGGGAAAATTCACGAGTCTGACCACAGGGTGGCGCTCGGCACCAAAGAATTCTGATCCAGTCTCCGCTTCGTCCCCAGACGGAATCTGCTTTTTAAATTAATCCTCTATACAAACACAGCAATAGGAACAAAAGAAAGTTGAGCTTTCCTGGGCGTTCTTTCCTTCTCCTCCTTTCTCTGTATTTGCAGCTTGATTTGGACAACCTAACCCTATGTTGTCCCAAGGTCTAGTTCCAAACGGGGGGAAGCCAGTCCTGAACTTGGCCGGGAGAGAGACGCTCCACCTTCAAAGTGACCTGAATACGCTGATGAAGCCACAGAACACCCCACCATGTGTGGTTTCCTGAGTGGATAAATGTTTCTCACCCCCCCACCCAGAGCACTGTCAGAGTCAGACAGGCCAGCCTTGGGAATGTGAATTTAGCATTTTGTCCTGAACTGGAAATTCCAGGAGTAGGGATAAATTTGGTTTTATGCAAAAACTATTCTGTTTCTGCACGTTTGCATATTTCAGCTTTTCCGTGTCACCCTGTCCTCCTTGGCATTTCACGCTCCGCATGCGTGATCACACGCCCCGTTTGCTCTCAGGATCCCATGGCACAAGCAGTCTCCTTCAGCCTCCAGAGCTGGGTGCTGTGCAGGGCCCAGTGTGCTGCCTGGGGATGTGGCATGGGGTCTGGGGGTGACAGGACTCTGCAGGGACAAACTGCTCCGTAGAGGGAACCCAGACCTTTGCAAACAAAGGTGTTTAGCATCCTTCTGGAAAGTCCCATGAAAAGCAAATCGTTGCAACATTTTTTCCTCTTGTTAGTTTCGTGGTGTGTTGGATGTGGATGTAAATAAAATATTAATTTCAAGAGTTGTCTCAGTGATCCTCACTGCATTCTCCCTGCTTTTTGTGGACAAGGGGAATGCCCTTGGTGGGCGTTTGTAAAGTCCGGCCTGCTGTCGGTGAGCTTTGGTCCCAGGCCTGTCCAATCTGGGCACCACGATCACAGATAGAATGTGTGGTCATTCAGAAGACTCAGCCCTTCCTCTCCCCAGGACACACCGGACCCACCTGGCCATTGGCTGGGCGCTGATGCAAGGGATGTAGATGATAGATCAGGGGTAAAGAAGCACATGCTTACATTATACAGCTGTCTGAAGGTCACCTGAGATGAAGCTCCAATACTTTGGCCACCTGATGCGAAGAGCTGATTCATTGGAAAAGACCCTGATGCTGGGAAAGATTCAAGGTGGGAGGAGAAGGGGGCAACAGAGGATGAGGTGGTTGGATGGCATTACCAACTCATGGACATGAGTTTGAGTAAACTCTGGGAATTGGTGATGGACAGGGAGGCCTGGTGTGCTGCAGTCCATGGGGTCACAGAGTCAGACACGACTGAACGACTGAACTGAACTGAAATGATAAGTGGAAGAAACATGGCAGCTTTTGAAAAAAGATTTCTTCTAGCAGTGAACTCAAGATATATGTATCTTGATGGGAATATATACCTTTAATACTATAAGTTCTGCTTCAACTCCCAACAATGAAGAGATGAATTTGTACATATCAGAAAATGAGCAATGGGCACCTATTAAATAGACAACACTGAAAAATACCCAGTGACCTGGAATGATGTTCTGAAATGAAAACAGCAGGCTAAAACCAGTGAATTCCCCCAAACCGGGGCACCAAGGGAATGTCAAGTGGAGGCTTCAGGCTCACAGCACAGTTCTGTGCTTAAGTCACAATAAATGCTTTGTATTAAAAAGTGAATTCAGAATATAATAACAAGCTTTATAAAAATATTACTAGTGGTTGTCTGTGTTTGGACTTGAATTATGGATGATTTTAAATTTTTATTCTTTTTTAAAAATAAAGATGCTGTCAGTTCAGTTGAGTTGCTCAGTCATGTCTGACTCTTTTCGACCCCATGGACTGCAGCACGCCAGGCCTCCCTGTCCATCACCAACTCCCGGAGCTTACTCAAACTCATGTCCATTGAGTTGGTGATGCCATCCAACCATCTCATCTTCTGTTGTCCCCTTCTCCTCCTGCCCTCAATCTTTCCCAGCATCAGGGTCTTTTCAAATGAGTCAGCTCTTCACATTGGGTGGCCAAAGTATTGGAGTTTCAGCTTCAGCATCAGTCCTTCCAATGAACACTCAGGACTGATCTCCTTTAGGATGGACTGGTTGGATCTCCTTGCAGTCCAAGGGACTCTCAAGAGTCTTCAACACCACAGTTCAAAAGCATCAATTCTTCGGAGGTATTTGGTACTTTAAAATATTATCAAAACCCCCAGCTAAGGGCTAGGGCTCTCATAACTGTCAAGATACCCGCTGCTCATCAGCGATGAGGCAGAGTGCCCCCTCCTGGACATGAGTGGTTTTGTGCCTTCTTCTTGCTGCTGCGTTTCCCCGGATCCCATGACAAGGGAGTCCTGTCTCCCCCACCCTCACCTGGGGCCCCGGGTCCACCCCTCCCTTACGCCGTTCATTCTGGCAGAGGCGTGAGGGTTCGCAGATCTGACATCTTTCAGGGGTGGAACTGAGATGGATGAGGACCCAGGGGTGTGCTGGCCGACCTGAGCTGACAGCCCTCACCAGGCCCCTCTTGGCAGGGGCTGGCCTGGGTTCGCCTCCAGTCTGGGCTTGCCCAGGGTCCCCTCCCTCGGCTGTTTCCCAGGCGGCAGGCAGGTTCTCCCTGGTTCCAGCCCCTGGCTCAGCACTGATGCCTGCAGACTTGCCATCGGTGAGATTAATTAAACGGTGTCTGTGGACCCATAACACCAGGCATGAAGCAGACCCATTGGCAGGCAGCTCCACTGGCTAAATTCTTCTCCCATCACGTGACTCAGTGAGGTTCTACAAACAAAGACCCTAATCTGTTAACTACTCTTTTGGGTCATAATATGATCTCCTTGCCAGTTATCTGGGGTTTTAGCAAATAAATTATTTCACCTCTAAGGTTTTGGGCTCCTTTCTTATCTGACCATAGAGAGAAAAACTTGGCAAGAATCCAGCCATGACTGGCCACTTTCATTTCAACCCATGAGCCCAGGATCATGTAATAAAACTCTGTTTCTCTGCTTATGGTTTCTGTTGCTTAATGAAATGGGCATAATATGGCTCAGAGGTTTGGCCTTATCTGATGGGCATTTGAACTCTACGTAGTCCCTGGATTTCATATATTCCAGCGGCTATCATTACTTCTGAAAAACTGAAAGTCAGGCTTGGTGATCAGGACATCACCTTAACAAGCAGTTTTGTTTATTTATTTTTTTAAATTGGCAGCACTGCATGGCATGTGGGTTCTTAGTTCCCTGACAAAGGATCAAGCCTGCACCCCCTGCGCGGAAGGTATTGGAAGTGCGGAGTCTTAACCACTGGACCGCCTGGGAAGTCTCCAGATGTACTCCTAAACATGCCTTAGAATCGTTGGGCAGCTGTCTTCCAGTTAAGACTGAGGTAACCTTCAATTAAATTCCTATTTTAGGGCCAGGGTTAGAGATTATTAAGACAATCTCTCGTCCGTATTTACTATATCCATTACCTGTATATCTTTTCTACCATGTCTTTGAAATCTCATATGAATTTTATCCTTACATCTCAAGGCTAAATTTTCATGTGAAAGACTTGCTCTGCATTTAGGCTTCATGAAACTGAAGAGGTAGATTCACAGAGTGTTAGTCGCTCAGTCGTGTCCAGCTCTTTGCGACCCCATGGACAGGAGCTCCCCAGGCTCCTCTGTCCATGGGATTCTCCAGGCAAGAATACTGGAGTGGGTGGCCATTCCCTTCTCCAGGGCATCTTTTGCAACCCAGGGATCAAACCCAGGTCTCCCGCATCACAGGTGGATTCTTTACCAACTGAGCCACAAGGGAAGCCCAAGAATACTGGATTGGGTAGCCTATCCCTTCTCCAGCGAATCTTCCTGACTCAGGAATGCAGGCTCTCCTGCATTGCAGGCAGATTCTTTACCAACTGAGTTATAATTAAAGTAAAATATAATTTATAAACCAACCACATGTTCAGTATGCAATAGGATTGTTATAGATGGCTGGTACTTACCATACTGGACTTGTGGATTCAGAGTCTAAATCTAAAGACCCCGTGTTTTGCTTCTGAAGACCGCGTGGTAACAGTGGTGGGACTTGCGTATGATAACTACCAATAGGGACCCTGAGGAGGAAGCTTTATTGAAATATTTGCCCAATGGATCATTTTGCCAAGAGAGGTTGGACTTAGGAAAAGTATCAAAACCCGGGAGGCCCCATTCCTTGTGTGTTTTTGTCCCAGAATTGCTGTCTTGAATTGCAGAGACCCTCTCCCACTCTCAACATCTGTCTCTTCTACCTATAACTCCCTCTAACCCATAACTTACGTTATTGAAGACTGATTCCACTTCAGGTAGAGTGAGACTTGCTGCCGGCAGAAATCATTTTTTAGCTTTTGATTCTGAGGCCAGGACTCTACTCTGGGCAAGCTGCATAAACTTGACATTACTTTCTGATCTTTAAAATTCTTGCAAAATCTTCATGTGTGTGCAAAACTTGGGCTTAGAAGAGAAAGCTTTCTGCCTAAGCCCCTCAAAAGCTTTCTCTTGAATAGTTGCCCACATCTGAGCCTTTGACCAAGGCCTTTTTCATTTGTGTTTGTTATTGGAACGCCGTGGATGAAATATTTAGAAGCACGCCTCTCACGAGATAGTAGTTCACCCCCGAATACTCATGGCATGGTTTGCTCATCACGGACCAGTCCCAGCTGCTGCCCCAGAGAATCCACCCTCGGTAATTGTAAGTGTGTTTGAAGCCCTCGTGACTTCAAGACTTGGATATTGATGGTGGGGTGAGGCCTGGGAATTACGGTGTTTCAACTGCTCTGTAATAAGGGAGGTTCATCACATGTTTAGGTGGGGTGGGCAGTGTGAATCGTTTCTGAATCATCCTCCTTGCCTTCTGTGTGTGTGTATGTGTGTGTATGTGTGTCTGTGTATATGTGTTTATATGTGTGTGTCTGTGTATGTGTGTGTTTGTATGTGTTTGTATACATGTGTGTAAATGTGTTTATGTGTGCATGTGTGTACATGCTTAAAAAGGGATGACAAAAGAGGACCCTATGGGAGAGGTTGGGTTCGATCAGCCCTGCTGACTAGTTGACCCACTGGTAATCCAATACCCCAAATTAGCCCCTTTTGCTAAGTTTGCTAAGTTGCTTCAGTCGTGTCTGACTCTGTGCGACCCCATAGACAGCAGCCCACCAGGCTCCCCCATCCCTGGGATTCTCCAGGCAAGAACTCTGGAGTGGGTTGCCATTTCCTTCTCCAATGCATGAAAGTGAAAAGTGAAAGTGCAGTCGCTCAGTTGTGTCTGACTCCTAGCGATCCCATGGACTGCAGCCCACCAGGCCCCTCCGTCCATGGCATTTTCCAGGCAAGAGTACTGGAGTGGGGTGCCACTGCCTTCTCCAAATTAGCCCCTATATCTATGCAATTTTATAATTTCCTCTGTAAGAACAGAAGGTAGCACTTGGCCCTGCTCCAAACTCCTAATCATCTCTGGGATGCAAAGAGGGTTAGTGTTTTTCTCTACTTCTTTTCTGGTTTGTCTATTTCACCACAGCACAGGAAGGTGAAGAACACAAAGCTTGTTCCCCTTCACCCTTCAAAATGATGCCTCATCATGTTCTTTCTGCTTGGATTTTGCCACTGAGCATCTTTTGGCCTCTAATGAGTTGCAGACTTCAGTCAGGGGCCCTCTCCATTATCAACAATCCTAGGTACAACACCCCACTCCCAGATCCCAGTCTCAGGCTTTCTTTCCCAACATCCACAGGAATCCCCTTGCCCTTGATCTTTCTTATGAAATATTTTGAAGACTCTGATGTATTAACTCCTTAATCTCTCCCTAAGTCTCATTTTTTTGGCAATGGACATTTCAGTCAGTTCAGTTCAGTCACTCAGTCCTGTCTGACTCTTTGCAACCCCATGGACTGCAGCACGCCAGGCTTCACTGTCCATCACCAACTCCCGGAGCTTACTCAAACTCATGTCCATCGAGTCGGTGATGCTATCCAACTATCTCATCCTCTGTCGTCCCCTTCTCCTCCCTCCTTCAATCTTTCCCAGCATCAGGAAATGGACCTGATCCATACAATGGACCTTTAGTCTTTTGCAAAAGCCCTCTTCCTTCACAGGTATTACCCTCTGGACCAAGGGGTGTTCTGGACCCCATGTTAGCACTCACTGTCGTATGTGCCAACATTTTGCTGTTTGCTGTCAGATGGAGCTGCCAGATTGGCACATAAGCCCACAAATGCCCAGTTAAATTTGAATTTCAGATAAGCAAAAGAGTAAATTTTTGAATAACTATGTACCAAATTTTGCATAAAGCAGTTACACTAAAAATTACTTATTGCTTATCTGAAATTCTAACTTAATGGGGCATCTGTATTTAATTTGGCAACTGCACTCAGAGCCACTCCCTGCCTTTTCCCTGAACTGCTGTACCTCACTGGGATTCCATCTCCCGGCTCTCTTGCCCTCAGGGTCCTGGACAAGTAGGTTTGGTGGGCAGGCGGCCAGAAAGAACCAGGCTCTGTGGCCCCTCCCTTCTTCCGGTGACATCTCCAGCCGCAACCAAGCTTTCTCAGGGCTCCAGCTCTGGCTGGATCCACCTGCCACCACTGCCGTTTCTACCGAGTGGCCGGATCCTGGGCGGCTCTTGGTTTCCCCTCATGATCTCCTTGCCCTGGGAGGAGCTGCCCTCTGTTTTCCATCTCTACCTTGCCTGCTGTCCCTGTTTAAATGCTCTGCTTTCCCGGGACCTGTTTAAGCCATTTCCTGTATTGCATTTCCTCTGTTGGAAGTACCTAGAGTGGGCTCCGTTTTCCTGATAAGTCTTTGATTGGAGAGGCATACTGACAATTTATTCTTTCCTTTATTTCCTCCCCCCTCCTCTTCTGTGCTTGGTCGCCTTCACCTGAGAGACTGATCGGGCCTGGGCACAGGTCGTTATTGCCAATACCGATACTGAAGTACCAAAGTTGCTTCTCTATGAGGGTAAGTGGGTTCAGGGCATCTGTAAAGTAACACGGCTGTTGCTCACTTGCACTTAAACCCTGTTGACAGTCAGGAGTGAGTGTCTGTTGAGTTGGTCAAGAAAGAGAAAAGAGAGGGAGAGCTCCTGCTGCAGAGCAGTAAGAGAACGTCGTGAGCGCCAAACTCAGATTTCTGTTTCTTTCCTGACAGTTGTGTCCAGATGGCTTGTCCTCACCAATGCACAACTACAAACTAAACCACGTTTCAACAAGTCAGACATGGATCTCTTGAGAGACCCCTGATAGCTTAATCGTTGGAAGTGGTCCTCCTCCAATTATTTCCAAGTTACATTGACAACAACCAAGGTAGCTGCCCCAAGGCATCACAGAAATAGGACAGTAACTTTTAATAAGGACTTATGGAATTAGGGGCTCCCTGGTGGCTCAGCAGCAAAGAATCTCCCTGCCAATGCAGGAGACACACGTCTGACCCTTGGGTTGGGAAGATCCCCAGGAGAAGGAAATGGCAACCCACTCCCGTATTCTTGCCTGGAAAATCTCATGAACAGACGAGCTTGACGAGCTACAGTCCATGAGATCACAGAGTCAGACATGACTGAGCAAGTAAACAACAGCAATAAATGGAACTTTGGGGGATAATGGAAGGACAACGACCGCAAGAAATGCTCAGAGCTGCTACCAATGTTCCCACCTTCAGAGCACAGGCTCTGCATCAGAGTCCAAGCCAGATCAGCAGAAATGCCGACAAAGAAAGGACGCAATTGCTCGTTTGCTATTCTCAGAACTGTCTCTTCTTGTTACATCGAACAGTGTGGCTCCCCATGGTCTTCCAGGGTAACAGCACGTGTACTCACAGGAGTATAGTCTAGCCCCGCCTCACCCAACAAGGTAATGTGTGATAATAGTCTTAACATCCACTCACGTATCAGGGTGTTAGTGAGCTTTAAGTAATGCTATACAGTAGATGTCAAGTGAATTATATTCCTTGTGATAGTCCTGGGATTTGCACACAGATCTTCCCAAGTCTTTGAGATTTTCTATTCCTGTTAAAGTTGAATGAGAAAGATGTACACACGTGCACACGCGTGCACACACACACACACACACAGTCATCTCCCTAGAGCAAGACAATGATCAGAATTTGCATGCATAGTTTGTTCTAAATGAACATTTACAAAAGAATTTTTCCATAGGGAAATATTTTGCAGCAATGTACTTTTAGAACTCTGCTTATGCTTCTAAAAACATCTCATCACTCAGAACAATATACCTCTTCGGAGCTGTATTATCTTGGATATTTCTTTCTTAGACGAAGGCCTTCTTTTCCCCCAGGAAGTCACCTCTGTGAGCTTTTTAATTATGTAAATGGGAGCAGAGAATCTGAGACCCAAGGGCAAATGCAAATATTCTTGATAGCAGTAGTTACCAATAATCTAAATGATAGTTGTTTTAAATTATGAAATAATTTGAAGGTACAGAAAGAATATAGTTCATTAATAAACCAGTCATCAGATTTAAGTAATGCTAATTTCTTAATATTTTTACATGCTTGTTTCATATTTTTATTTTTTAAAAATAAGACATTACAGATAAAGTTTTTTTCTAAGAATTTTTTTTCAATGTGGGTCGTTTTTAAAAAGTTTTTGAAAATTGAATTTGTTACAGCACTGTGTCTGTTTTATGTTTTGGTTTTTTGGCTATGAGTCATGTGGGATCTGAGCTCCCTGACCAGGGATCGAACTCACACTCTGCTGTGTTGAAAGGCAAAATCTTAACCACTGGACCACCAGGGAAGTCCCACAGATAAATTTTAAGCCCTCTTTTTATTACTTCCTGGTCTTGTCCCCCAATTATCTCCTCCCTGAGGCATCATAATCCTGACATTAGCTTGGGTTTTCATTATCCACACTTTTATGCATTTAGTATACAAAATCCATACACAGGGTAAATTTGTATATTTTCAAACTATGTAAATGGTTTCAGGCAGAATATCTTACTTTTAAAATCTGATGTTTTTCATTCAATATTTAGTTTCAAGATAGACATTAATGGGCATAAACTTAATTTTTACTCTAGTTCATTTCTTAAAACTGCAATATTCTATTCCGTCAAAAGAGCTTTTTCTTCTTGCCAAGGTGGAAACACAGGGACTGGATTTACCCTCTTGCCTGAAACAACCAAAAAGCAGACAAAATATAAGAAATGATGGCTTTCAAGATGCTGGACTTTGGATGATGAAAGCCAGTGCTCCTGTGAGACAAGAAACTGATAACTGTCCAATTTCGCTGCCTTGAGAGTTACAGTCACGTGCAGGGCAGGGGTGACCCAGCAGAGCTCCATTACTCCTGAGTTGAGAAGTCAGAGCTGGCAGTCCAGGAAAATCATGGTGCTCACATGTCAGAATACAGAGGAGCAAGGGCTTCATAGAGAGAAAACTCCAGAGATGAAGAGAGTCACTCTTGACAATTCAGCTGAATGTTCCCTGATGCATGCATTTAAGGAAACCTGTCTTGGGAAAGAACCATTCAAAAGGATTAGTGGTAAGACTGCCTGCTGCTACCACAGTCAGAGAAGAGTGCCTCCTTTCACTAGCCAGACTGGAGAACTTCATGACCCACAAGATGTTTGGCTGGAGCACAGAGGAGGGGCTCACCTTAACTGGTAGGCAATAAATTAGAACTAGCCTGAGCATTGCTCTCTTCCCACCTAGAAGATCTTAAAAGCAAGATCCAAAAGGATCAAGCTGTTTCCAAGTAACTTAGCTGTATCTCAGGATAAAGCACAATAATTTTGATAGAGATACAAAGTTTCAAGAGCAGGCATGCTGAGAAGCTGAGAATCATGGCCAAAAATGGAGTTAAATCAATCAACACTTGTATATGTATGGCCAATATATGTTGATGTATGGCAAAAACCATCACAATATTGTAATTATGCTCCAATTAAAATAAACAATTAAAAAGTAAATGAATAAGAAAGGTTGAAAAAATAAAAATTGACACAGAACTGACACAGGTGTTAGATGTTAGACAATAGCATTTAAGTACAATTATAACAGTATTTCCTATGTTTAAAACTTAAGCAGAGACATGAAAAGTAAAAGACAACATAAATCAAACTCCTTGAGGTGAAAACTATATTGGATTCAATTAACACCATAGTAGATACTACAGAAGAGGTTGGTCAATTTAAAGGCATAGCCATAGAAATAATACAGAATGAAACACACAGAGAGAAAAATAATGAAGAAAATGAACAGAATATTGAGTAGTGAGCAACTACATGGAAACTAATACACTTGTAATGGGAATCCCTAAAGAGGTGGGGACACAGAGACGGTAGGATGAATAATAACCTCCGATTTTCTCAAATTGGCTGAGAATTATAAACCCACAGATCCAAGAACCTCAGGCAATCCCAAGCACAGGCAACATGAAGAAAAGTATACGAAGATGTATGAATCAAATTGTTCAAAACCAATCACACAGAGACATTTAAAAAGCAGTCAGGCAAAGTAACAAGAGAAAAAGCCAAATAAGATAAAAGGAGGAAAGGTGTGGATGATAGCACATTTCTCATAAGAAACAACGCAAGTGAGAATGCCCCAGTGTCTTATTGGAGCAACATTTTTAATGTTTGGAAAGAAAAAAAATTGCCAACCCTGAATTCTTTACCCAGTGAAAATATGTCTCAAAAATGACGGTGAAATAAGGACTTTTTCAGAGCAAGAAAGTGATTTCATGAAGTAAATCTCTTGTAAGGGGCTTGTCCATTTCTCTACCGAAGGCAGTCACGTGCTTTCCTTCTCTTTGCATGTTGTACAAGGCTGAAATGAGTACAGATATATTCATCTTTTGTCCACGTGATATTTTTCTACAGTGTGTGCCTAACAGGAGAATTGTTGGGTCATCGGCAAGTGGATCTTTGGTTTTGTTTGTTTTGTCAAGATGTCTGCCCAGGTACCTGCCGAGCCCGCATGTCAGCACCGGGATTGTGAGATTTAATTTTTTCTTTTCTAATGCATCTGGATGTTCTGTTTGTTGTGTTGGTCTCTTTGCCTGTCTTTGCTCCTGTATAATAATGTGCAGTTACATAGATTTATAATAAATTTCATTATCTATTTAATAGCAACTGTGTACCAGTTGTTTTGGGCTGCCATTATACAATACCACAAGCAGGTTTAAGCAACAGGAAGTTCTGAGGCCAGAAGTCCGGGATCAGGGTGTTGCCTCTGTTGGTATCTTCCGAGGCTGCAGGGGGAAGATGTGTTCCAGGCATCTCTCCTCCACCCGTCGATGGACACCTTTTTCCTGTGTCTCCTATCATCTACTCTCTGTTCACATCTGTGTCCAGATTTCCTCTTTTTATAAAGATGACAGTCATATTGGATTCAGGTCCAGTCTAACAGCTTCATTTTAACTTGGCTGCCTCTCTATAAAGACTCTTTCCCCAAATATGGTCACATTCTAAGGTATCAAGGGTTAGGGCTCCAACAAATGAATTTCAAGGAGAATAATATCTCTTCTTCTAGTTATTCACCAAAACAGAATTCTAGAATAAGTTTTTTCCATCCCACCAGGAAAAGTCCTCTCATTAGAATTGGATCAGATTGGCTTTGGGAAAAATGATGAATTTGTGATACTAAGCCATCCTTTTCATAAACAAGTATATATAAACCTTTATTTGAGGGTTCTTTTTATGTCTCCCAATAAAGTTGCAAATTTGCTCCTGCTGGCCGGGCATTAATCTCTTTCCCATAGCTCACTACTATGGACCCTATCCCACCCTGAAGTCCACTCAACCTTTGTCGAGAAACACTTGCCTGCAAGCTTCTGGCTCCTGTGTAATTAACCTCATTTGTCATCATTCCTTACTTCAAACTATATGCCAAAATTCTTAAGGTTTTTTCAAACGTACCATGCTATAACACACCTTCTTGCTTTTTCTTCTCTTCTCCTCTACCTTCTTTTAGCTTTTACCCATTAAAGGATGGGGTGGGTTAAAGGTTTAGCCCAGACAAATCTTGTACAGGAATTTAACCTTAGCTCAGACCACTGAGCAGCTCACAGACTAATTAGGTGGTGCTTCTCTTTGTGCATCTGACCGTACAACTGTAGTGTCAGAGGATTTTATCGAAGTCTCTAGAGTCATAACGTCTCTTGACTTTATGGAGTCAAGCTAATGGAGCCTCTTTGAGGGTTAGAACTGTATCTGATTCAAATTTGGATGCCATCAAACTGTAGCACAGTATTTAGCATATAGGAAGTTGCAGTGAATATTGATGGTATGAGTGAATGAAATAAGTCAGAAAGGTGATTTATTAGTTTTTCATAGGTGATATTTCTTTTTCAAAGTCTGCTAGCTAGGACCCCCTGCTTAGGATTAGTGGACCCGGGAGGTCAAGTGAGATAGGAAGTAGGCAGGTGAACATTGGTTCAGGGAAAATCAGGGCAGAGGTGGAGACTGCTGACAACCTCTCCCCACTAGCAGAAAGCATCACTTTAGTGGCCAGAATATTTGTGTCCACTCTATTTAATGGCCCTTGTTCTTGGAAATTGCTGGATAAACATGATCAGGGTCTGTCTGTCTCTCCACTGCCGAGACTTCCTGCTGGCTTTGTCATCAAAAAGTTTCTTGGAGAGTTCACCGCAGTCCTCATAACTGTGGACGCGTCCCATTGCTGCACCGCTGAGCCCACCACCAGCCACGTGGGACGGAGCCTCCCGACGAGGGCCCGCTCCTCACTGATAGACCGTCTCTTTCCTGGAGCCTCATAGCATTTCCTTTCTTTCCAAATTCTTGGTAAGAAAGCGCCTGGCTCTTGTTTTCAGGTAGTGGCTCCACTTGGTAAGGAAAACTTAGTGTCTGTTCCTGGGCCTTTTCTCTGAAATCAGTGAGCCGACTGAGGGTTTCAAAACACCCCCAAGGCCACATGGTAAAGGTGACTCTTCAGATATGTTTCAAGTCCCTGGCTTTTGATGCCTTTTATCTTCTTCTCCAAAGTAAGTCAGACTTTAGACAGAGCTTTGAGGGCTTGCAGTAAGAGTGAGGATGGGAGTGAGCCGGGACACTCTGACAAGCAGCTCGCAGAGTGCTTTTCTGTCCCCCACCACCCGTGCTGGGGCCCCTCTTCTCTCCATGGGAGGATGGATTCGCATGTTGAGCTGTCCACGTCTACAAGACCTTCTCCTGCAAACCGAGTGCTTTGTGTGCACCCTTCCCCCTCCCCCTGCATTCCCTCCGAAGGACCCCAGGACCAGGGAACAGGATGACACGGATTCACTCTCCCTTTTGGCCTGTGCTTTACACAACAGAGGTGCCCCCCTTTCCTCTTGTGAGCGAGGTCTCTGGGCTCAAGGGTGACACTCATCAGAGGGGGCAGAATATTCTAGAAAATCTAGTCGCCTTTTATCATGTTGGCGGTGGACTATTGCCCATTGCTTGCATCCTCTCCCTGTTTTCCTTTGGGGAACCATCCCTTGCATATTTCCTGATAATTCTGCACGACTCGTAAGCAAACCCTCTCACCAAATAGCTCCTTCAAGGTCATGCTCCCCTTGAAGCTTCCTTCTGGGGACTCAGAATGGTCATCCCACTTGCTGTTAGGAACTTCCTCTCCTCCTCCACATGGCTGGTGCTCAGACACTACGTGTGGCTTTTTTTTTTTTTTTTTTTTGGCTGCACTGCGTGGCTTGCAGGATCTAGTTCCCTGACCGGGAATTGAACCTGTGCCCCTTGTGTTAGGAGTGCAGAGTCTCAGCCACTGGACTGCCGGGGAAGTCCCTATTCCTGGCTTTCATTAGTCCACACACACGTTTTGGGGATGGCAGCACTTCTGCCGTTTACTTTTTGTGGGCAAACTGTGCTGCTGTGAGGATGTGTTGTTTCATCCAAGAAAAATGACCAGATGGATTGAACCTAATTTTTATGAACAAAAATTTAAACACTTTACACATTCATAGAACTTTGAATATAACAAATTAAACAGAACATAGAAGAAACACATTCATTTAACCTGGTTTTTACAAATCAGGTTAGTTGTTTTGCAAATCAGTCACTGGTCAGAGTTGCAAAGTTATGCACCTAACAAGTGGGTTGGTTCAGAGAGCTTCAGCTGGAATTTCCTTTGTACTTTCCAAACTTCTTTCTTTTACCAGCAGCAGTCGACCTTTCTTGCCTTTGAAAATATTTACCCTCTCGTAGGCTCCTGCGTCGGAGAAGGCAATGGCACCCTACTCCAGTACTCTTGCCTGGAAAATCCCATGGATGGAGGAGCCTGGTGGGCTGCAGTCCATGGGGTCGCGAAGAGGCGGACACTACTGAAGCGACTTAGCAGCAGCAGCAGGCTCCTGCATGGTGCCAGATCATCAGGTGCGTCTGAGTCTTTTTGATGGGAAGGGTGGTGATGGTGAGTGAGACAGAGGCAGCTTTGCAAAGTTTTCAGGGAGGCGCAGGTGACCCACAAACTCTTGTCTCTGTCTGACATGCTTCCTCCAATGTTGGCTCAATGATTGAATGAGTGAATGAAGGAGAACAAGGCCAAGGTGACAAAGTAGGGACAGATCTTCCTGGAGTTCTCAAGTTTACCACAAGTTTCCTTTGTACAAATTCTACAGATGGTAACGGCTTTCATCTGTCACCCTGATGACCTCATTCAAATGATAAACCTTGGGAAGAATGCTAGGAAAACTATCCAAGTACCATGTTGTCAGATTTCTTTGGGGAAATGTATTGAGCCAAACTTTTTACTTTATTTCATTGAAAAACCAGGTAGTTAAGTGCTGGGTTTTTACATTTTTCCTGTAAAAGTTGGTTTGCTTCTACCTTTTCTAAAGGAACTAAGCACACCCTAGGAAAAAGGGGTGTGTGACTGCGTGGTGTCTAATATTAGGAACGCTTACTCGATATTATTATAGAGTAAACATCAAATCCCGGCGTGCAGTGTTTCGGGCTCCCTTGCTGCCCTCTGCATTCTAGTTTATGTTACTCCTGTCTTTTCTAAGGAAATCATTCCCATTATCCTCGTCCCTGCCATTCAAGTTGCTTTTCTTTGACATCAAAGACTCCTCTGTGATTTCCTTTCTTGGCTCAGCTGCTCACAGGGAAGAATGCGGACTCAGCAGCAGTGAAATCTCAAGTCATTAAGTATTATAAATTCCCCTTTGGACATATACAGTGACTTTCAACAAGTACTCCATTTCCTGTACCTTTGTAAGAGAAAGGGAAATTAAAAAAAAAAAAAAGGCATTACAACTTTCCAAATAATTAGGTCATCCAACCATAATCTAAATGTTTACCTTTGCATGATTCCAGCAGCAACACGCACAGATCCAGGTGATGTTTTGGAGTAAAACTGAATAAACGATATGTCAGGGTAAAAATAAATATTTTAAATCGCTATTGTGCTATCGGATTAAACGCCCTACATCCTTAGTTAGATAAGACAGAGGTGGGAGCCCGTGATGTGCAGTCATTTGGACTATCTCCAACTACCTCCACGGGGTTCTGTTGGGTGTTTAATGATGTTCTCTAGGTTTTTAGAAAATATGCAATCTGTTGCAATGTGACCCAGCTCCTGAGTCAGCCCCTACTGATCATTAGCATAGCGACTTAATCCTCTGCAGGGTCTACACTGTCCAGACATTCTCTTAGAAACAATATCACAGAATGTTTCTTTGACAGGAAAAGTGAAAATAGAGAGTCGTGAAAAGAAACTTAATTGTACTGTAGGTGACCATGTTCATGGAGTGATTTAATGAACAATTAACTTCTAAACAGAAAGGCTGGATGGGGTCTTTTCCTTGGTCCAGTGTCTCTGGCCTGGACCAAAGACTGGGAATTCCTCCTGTATTTTAGTTTAATCATCAACACCAGCTTAACGTGGACAAGGGGTTATTCCAATGGGCTTTATATACATTAACATATTTACCTTGTAGCCCAGTTAAGGCCTTTGTCTTACATGCTCGGATGCCCTTTCTGCTCTGTGAACTTTTCCTGGATTGTAATTATATATATATATATATATATATATATATATGTGCACTTGTGAAATTAGTTGATTGCTGTCTCTTTCCCCTACAGGTTGATAGGGAGATCCAGACAGGCAGAAATTAGTCTGCATTAAAATTAACAATTGGGGAGGGAGACAGATAAATTAGGAATATGATATTAACAGATATATACTACTATGCATAAACTCTATAAACAAAAGAACGCACTTATACCACACTGAGCTGTATTCAATATCTTGTAAAACTGAAAGTGAAGTCACTCAGTCGTGTCCGATTCTTTGTGACCCCAAGGACTGTAGCCCACCAGTCTCCTCTGAAATGGGATTCTCCAGGCAAGAGTACTGGAGTAGATGGCCATTTCCTTCTCCAGGGGATCTTCCCAACCCAGGGATCAAACCCAGATCTCCCACATTGCAGGCAGATGCTTTACCATCTGAGCCCCCAGAGAAGCCCTCCAATATCTTGTAATAACTTATAATGGAAAAGAATCTGAAGCTGTCTACCTGAAACTAACACAATATTGTAAATCAACTATAGTTCGATAACAACAAAAAATTAGCATTTGATTGTGTGTAGGGTCCACACACATCCAGGTATTCAGTAGTTGTTTAAATGGAAAGTTAGAAATAAGGATGTTGATTCCAAGTGACTAAACTGTGCTTCTGAATAAACAGATATACAGAGAGATCTCCTGAACAGACCTGTAGATGACTGATGACGGATGGGTATTGCATGGATGGGTACTTGCTTGAAACTAGGAGTCAAGTGCAGTTCTCAGTATCCATGAGAGGTGCTCAGTGAACGTCTATGAATGAATGGATGTCAGTACTCACAATAGCGCGGTGCCTTAAGAGACATTCCAACTGTGTAGATGAGGACACTGAGGCCTACAGAGGCAAACTGGTTCTGCGCTCAGCAGTGGGCCTGGCGCCAAAGCCAAGACTGCAGGGAGGGCTGTATGGGCTTGGCCACCATACAAACTGCCTTCAGCCCTCCTGAGTTTTGACCTGTGCCATCTTTTCAGGTCCAGAGCCAACGATGCTGACTGAAGAAGCCCAAGACTATTATGGGTGCATTAATTTGGTATTTCCTTGAACTTATTTACAGAGCAGAAACAGACTCACAGACTTAAAGCCCAAACTTCTGGTTGCCAGGGATGGTGGGGGTGTCGGTGGGAGGATGAGGGGAAGGTCTACTTAGTTGGGGATGGACAGGTACACACACTATATTTAAAATGGATAATCAAGAAGGACCTAGTGTGTGACACCGGGGACTCTACTCAGTGTTACACGGCAGCCTGCACGGGAGGGCGGTCTGGGGGAGAACGGATGCACGTATATGCACGGCTGAATCGCTTTGCTGTGCGCTTGAATCACAGCACTGTTAACCGGCTCTACTCCAGTACAGAATAAAAAGTTGAAAAAGTTGGCATTTGTTTAGTGTGGCAAGATTCCCCAGATGATGCTTGAGAGGGCTTTGCATGACAGATGCATGAATATTTTTTTTTACTGATATAATTATTTTAATTTGAACTAGAGAAAATATAATTGGAAAATATAACTCAACCATATTGCTGGAACATGAAACCAGTTTTTTACTGGTTATTATTGTGCAGGAAGGAAATAAATTATTTAAATTTTCAAACGAATCAGAGAAAAGACTTAGGTAACTGACGATAGAGCTTGCATAGACGAGGTAAATGTCGCAAAGCGTTGGAAACACTCCCTAACATTGTGCAAGTTTGACCCTAAGTGGATCTGTTCCTCTCCTCAAAATTTCATCTAACCTACTTCAGGCGATGTTGAAAGTCTTCTCATGGCAAAAAAAGGACACACCTTCTCGAGTGGGAAAAACCACTGCTTTATCTGTCTGCCAATAAGAAGGCTCATTCTTCTGTCCCATGGGGAAGCCCTAGGCTTTCCCAGGGAAGAGTTTGCTTTGACAGGTTCTATTTGCAAACCATCCCCCCAAACAAAGCAACCCTTTGCTATCTTTCTTGCTTCCTTTTCAAAAGTTCCTGCTGCCCCAAAATGGGAAGATCAAGGGGAATTCCTCTTCGTGACCCCAGGGACTGTAGCCCACAAGGCTCCTCTGTCCATGGAATTCTCCAGGCAAGAATGCAGGAGCGGGTTGCCATTTCCTTCTCCAGGGGATCTTCCTGCTCTGGGAATCGAGCCCGTGTCTCCTGTGTCGCCCGCATTGGCAGGGGGATTCTTCACCACTGAGCCACCAAGGAAGCCTCTTTGCAGAGCTGAGGGCCAGGCCTGGGAAGAGGTCCCTTACAATCTTATTAAAAATTAATAAGCGTTTCAGGAGCAGGGACTTCTTTTATGAATATTGAAACATTTCCCAGCCAAGATGGATGCAAATTATGTATCTTTGTACTCAAAAAAATGCTAATTGGTTGAGGAATGAGAGAATCCTTCTCCCATTATTTTCCTCCAGTGTAGCAAAACACCAATAAAAGTCATGCTTTTCCAATGACAATGTATTCTTTACAGACTTGAATACAGAGTGGACATCTGGGCTTAGTGCAGGCTGCTGCTTTGAATTTTTAAATTGGAATGTGAAATTTGGAAAGTCAAGAGATTAAGCAGGTGCTCAAGAATATCTGTTGATATTTTTACTGGGTTTAATAGTGACCTTTCAAAATTCATGTGTACCCTGAACCTGTGCATGTGACATCATTTGGAGATAGGGCTGTTGCTGATGTCATCAAGTTATGATGGGGTCACAGTCAAGCAGGATGAGTCCTAAATTCAGGATGACCGATATCCTTGTGAAGAAGAGAGAAGTTTGGACAGAAGACCACAGACATAGGGGGCTTTATGTCATGACAGTGGTACTAGCGATGGCAGATAAGAGCGATGTGTCTACCAGATAAAGAACTCCAAGTGTTTCCATAACATTAGGCTGTGCTGTGCCGTGTTCAGTCACGTCAGACTCTTTGTGACCCCACGGTCCGCAGCCCTCCAGGCTCCTCTGTCGATGGGCTTCTCCAGGCAAGAATACTGGATAGGGTAGCCATTCCCTTTTCCAGGGGATCTTTCCGACTCAGGGATCAAACCTATGTCTCGTGCATCTCCAGTATTACAAGTGGATTCTTTACCATCTGAGCTACCAGGGAAGCCCTGCTGCTGCTAAGTCACTTCAGTCATGTCCAACTCTGTGTGACACCATAGACGGCAGCCCATCAGGCTTCCCCGTCCCTGGGATTCTCCAGGTAAGAACACTGGAGTGGGGTGCCACTTCCTTCTCCAATGCATGAAAGTGAAAAGTGAAAGTGAAGTCGCTCAGTCGTGTCCGACTCTTAGCGACCCCATGGACTGCAGCCCGCCAGGCTCCTCTGTCCATGGGATTTGCCAGGCAAGAGTACTGGAGTGGGGTGCCATTGCCTTCTCCGAGGGAAGCCCTAGGTAGCTTAAAAAATAAATTTTATGGAAACTTCACAGCACTCTGCAAGTTCTCCATGAGTATTTTACATTTTTGTTTTCTGTTTCGATGATACTTTAAAAAAAAATTAGTATAGACCTACTTGGGTTTATTATGATCATAGAATGTTTAGAATTTTTTAATACTTTTAATAGAAAAACTTAATTTAAAACTTTTAATGGAAAGTTTTTTTTTGTCTTTATATATTTTGTTTATTTTTAAATTCTTATATAATTTTTTATTGGAATACAGCTGCTTTGCAATATTGTGTTGGTTTCATTTCTGGTGTACACTGAAGTGAATCAACTATATGTGTGTGTGTATATATATATATATATATATATATACATGTATATATATACATAAAATATATCCCGTCTTTTTTGGACTTCCAGTATAGACCTACTGGGGTCCTCTGGAGACCCTCTTTGCTGTGTCAGTCAAAGGCCCACATTTACATCTGTCACAGAGCGGCATCTTTCTCTGCTCACCATGGTGTTTAGTTGAGTTCTTCAACCACATATAAAGACCCCGGAATACTGGAGTGGCTTCCCATGCCCTTCTCCAGGGGATCTTTCCTACCCAGGGGTCGAACCCACGTTTCCCACAGTGCAAGTGGATTCTTTACTGTCTGAGCCAGGAGGGAAGCCCAAGAATACTGGAGTGGGTAGCCTGTCCCTTCTCCAGTGGATCTTCCTGACCCAGAAATCGAACCGGGGTCTTCTGCTTTGCAGGTGGATGCTTTACCAGTTGAGCTACCAGGGAAGCCCATAAAGACAAAACTCCTTCTTAACCATGACCGTTTTCACAGATGAAGACTTTGCTTTCTGAAGTTATTTGAGAAGCAGAGATTTTGATTTGATGCCTCCTAAAAATCAAGGATTTCAGGGTGATACTCTTCTTAGCTGAAGCATGAAGCAGAAGCACACTTTATGCTAAAGCAATACCGTGGCACCGGCCAGATACGCATCGTATGTTACTTAACAACGGACTTTCAGAGGAGAGACAGGAAGCACAGTAGATGGACCGAGACCTCACCCCCACTGCTGGAGGAGACCGGAGGGCGGGTGACACGGCCTCCCAGTGCTCTGCCCCCCAGGCTGCGACTCCCAGGTCTCATCTTCGTGTGTGTCATGGAGCGCCAGAGTGACAGTCAGTTAGCAGTAAATGTAGCGGGAGACGGGCCGAGGGAAGTTTTTATTAACTGGCATATTTTGATTGTCCATCATTGCATTTGAAACACACTTGTAAAATGATTGGCCTGTCAACATAATGGATTGGCAGTTAAAAATAACCAGGAGAATATGTGAAAAAATAAAAAAGGGTAAATTATGGCAATGATAATATTGGTGATTCGAATGATGGTCCATCAAGACAAATAATAAACTGTAGTCCAGGCAATGAGAAGTCAACATAAAGCCACTGATATATTTTTCTACATACAATTCAACACAGAACTAGCCATTTTCACAAAACAGCGCAATCTGTCATATCTAATGAGTATCATTGATCTGAATGTTATTTGTTTTTAAGGTCTTTCTTTTTGTATGTTCTCTGTAAATGCCAGTTGCTAGGGAATAAGAGGTTATAACTAGCTTTATGTTCGTACATACTGAAGAAGTACATTATATTGAAAGAAATCATCAACCATAGGAATACGTGAGAATTATTTTCCTTCTAAAGGAAATGACCCACGTTTGAGCAGTACAGCCTAATGGCATTGTAGTCTTTTCTGTGTCATATTTTCAAATTTTGAAAAACCACATTTTCAGTATTTTCCTGTAATTATAAAAGAAACACATGTCTCCTGTAAAAAGGAACTGGTTTATACAGAGAAGCAAAAAGAGAATGAATCACTGATAACTTCTACTTCCTATACCATTTTAATACCTATTCTTTTATTTTTTTTAAATAAATATTTACTTTCATAAAGCAAAAATGATATAGAGCCATTTTTTAAAATCTGCTTTGGTCACTTAGATGCTGATGACTCCCCAGGATATTAAAGGCAGAATTTCCTGCTTCAGAGTTTTAGCAAAGAACAAGCCAGCCCTCAGTCTCCCAAAGTGATGGAGTGGGTCATGGAGGGATAATGAGGCTTCTTTTCCAGCATCATCCCTGCTCCAAATCCATGGGAACAGAGGTGAGAGGAGGGGTTCTGCCGGGGACCAGCCCCGGCTGATCCAGGGTATTCGAAGGAGAGACGGCATAGGCGAGGATCAGGATACAATAGCTTCAATTAGATATTAATTAAAGATATAAAGAGTAATAGAATAAGGATAGCTCAGTAGGAAAATTCAGTGGAGAAAAGAGGCTGAGTGGCTTGGTTTACGCAGGAGACCAATAAAACTTCAAGACAAGAAGTTTGCACCACTTACGTAGGCCGCAGGCGTCCTTCCGTTCTCCCGAAGGAGAGGAGACACTGAGGCCTCCCCGGTCGGATCTTAGAAGCCCAGGCATAATTAGTAAGCATGGTGGGTTCCGCGCTCCAGATGGAGACTCAGCCAGAGTGAGAGAGAGAGCGACATGGGGAGACCAGTATTTCGAGAAACTGATCCCAATTCTTTATTTTCCAGAGTCTGTTTTTATACACTGAGATGTTATACAAAAGTCACGTGGGGACAGCAGTCCTGACTTTTATTAAAGTCAGGTGCTTCACACAAATGTATACAGAGGTCTTAGGGGTGTTACATCATCTTCTGGCCAGGGGGGCCTGCTGACAATTTACGACCCTCTCCTTGTGACAGCGGTCAGTCAATCAGGACACTTATTTCTCCAGGGCTGATTATTCTCAAAACAGACGCCACCCAAATAAAGTTACATTCCTACAGGGTGAGGGTGTAGTGGGTTTTAGTTAAGGAAAGAATTTACTTAGCCTAAGGTCTAACGTGATTAATATCAAAGGTTAATACTTATTCCTTCTATATATTCATTAATGTGTGTAAGGGCAGGGGATATGGAGACTTAGCAACAAACGTTGGCTCAACAAGTGAAAAACCCTTCACCAACACAATTTCTAATTAGCCCACTATACTTATAGTTTTCTAACTTTCTAAAGAACCTGTTTTTAGAGGGTTTAAAGCATCTTGTGCCTCTCACGGTTGGGAGGCTGTGAGCAATCACATGTGGCCGGAGGAGCCTGTCAGGCAGGCTAGAGAACCTTCAGAGGAGTTTGTAGGTTAAAACACTCTTGTCACACCCAAGAGTTTTTATTGACTGGAGCTCTAGGTTAACTCCTTCTCCGAAAGAGGTGGTGGGGGACAGCCCCCTGTAAAGTCAGACATGTAGGAAAGAGCACAAAGTAGTAAAGTAGGCAGGCTCTGGTTATGGGGGTAGACGCTCGAGGATTTCCAGGGGGACTCCTGAGGCTCGATCCCGCCTTTGCGTATGTCGAGCCTCCTTCCTCATGACCTTTGCCATGGGCGGAGTACCTCACACTGGCCCCCAACAGGGTTCCTTTGGGGAGGGTTGCTGATGTGCTGAGCACCGCCCCCCCCAATGCTTTGTGCACACCTGCAGCCAGGTGAGGAGGCTTTGGTGGATCCCTTTGGGAAGCTCCCCCCATCCTCTGGAATTCAGGGAGAATGAGGTCAGATAAACTCACACAGAGAAATCGCAAAGCGTGAGACAGTTTTAGGAGGCTGAATTGTCTCCCCAGATTTGTATGATGAAGCTCTAGCCTACCATGTGAGTGTGTGGGAGACATGGCCAGTAAGGAGGCAATTAAAGGTAAGTTAGGTGGTAAGAGAAGACTCTTGAGAGTCCTTTGGACTGCAAGGAGATCCAACCAGTCCATCCTAAAGGAAATCAGTCCTGAATACTCATTGGAAGGGCTGATGCTGAAGCTGAAGCTCCAATACTTTGGCTACCTGATGCGAAAAACTGACTCATGGGAAAAGACCTTGATGCTGGGAAGGATTCTGAAGGCAGAAGGAGAAGAGGCCAACAGAAGATGGGATGGTTGGATGGCATCACCTATTCAATGGACATGAACTTGGGCAAACTCCAGCAGACGGTGAGGGACAGCAGCCTGGTGTGTAGCAGTCCAGGGGGTCACAAAGAGTCAGATACAACTTGCTGACTGAACAACAGTAGCAGGTGGTGAGTGCAGAGGCCTGATTCCAGAGAACTGATGCTTTTTTTTTTTTTTTTTTTTAAGATTTTTTGATGTGAACCATTTTTAAAATCTTTATTGAATCTGTTACCATCGTGCTTCTGTTTTATGTGTTGGGATTTTTGGCCACAAGGCATATGAGATCTTAGCTCCCTGACCAGGGATCAAGCCCACACCCCCTACTTTGGAAGGCGAAGTCTGAATGACTGGACCATGAGTGGCGTTTCTGATGCTTTTATAAGAGGCAGCCCCTTGTTTCCTCCACAAGTGGACACAGTGAGAAGGTGGCCATCTGCAGGCGGGAAGGGGGCTCTCCCAGAACCTGAGTGTTGGCACCTTGATCTTGACCTTACAGCTTTCAGAACTGTAGAGTAAACGTCTGCTGTGTAAGCCCCCGGTCGGGGATATTTTGTTGTGTCAGCCTGAGCAGACGAGGACAGTGGGCGTGAGGAGGCGGGAGTGCGTGCTGGACCTTTCCAGCGAAGGTGAGGAGGCAGACCAGTCTGTAAAAGATGCCTCTTTCTACCTGTGTAGGTGTGCTAACCAAAGACGGGCACACGCACACACACACACACACACACACACAGGCCATGGGACTGATAAAGAGGGAAGAAGGGAAGGAAGCTGGGGAGTAAAAGAGGAGACAATGGCGAGGTTTCTAGGAAGGATGTTCAAGCTTGCTCTCTCCCTCAGAGGTCACAGTTATAACCTCCATTGATCCAGGGAAATACCTGCCACGTGCTATTCGCCAAAAGTGCTGGGTTGAGCACGACCTTAGGTCTGACCCCTAGGGCTGGCTTCAGAGGTAAGAAACCCCCGAACGCAGCAGTCTTCTCTGTTAAAATGTAATACTGAGAAAGCAGCCACCTGAGAAACCCTTTCCTCACATTGTTCTTTAGTTTCAGGAAGAAATTCTCTTGGTCTCTGGCTACATGGCTGTTTCTTGTCAATTAATACAAGCACCTAGACAATTTCTCTAAACTTCAAAATCTAACTGTAACCACTATCAGACCATGTAAATAAAATGTCAGTTTGCGGAAGCTTCTAAACATCCCTTGTCTTATCTTTCTTTTCCTATGAACATCTGTATATTCCAAGATCTGTTCTTTTTCTTTTCCCAAAATACAGGGAGACAAGCATATAACTACGAAAACAAGAGTGCAGCTGGCAGCTTTCTTAACGCTTTGTGTTCTCGGGATGGGTCATAAGGGAGCTGCTTTGGAAGCGGGCGTGCAGTCTGTCACCTATTCAAACACCACGGTTTGGGAAGGCTGGTGCTGCTGTCAACCCCCAACTAAAAAGCCTTCGCCGCGAGCCTGCTGAGTCAGCCAGCATCCTAGACGTGGGCAGATGCAGTGTCTACTGCGTGTGAGAGCTCCTGGCACCACAGCTGGTGTTATGAGCGCAGTGAGTGATTTTAAAGATGTGATTAAAAGCGGGATGTAAGGAAAAACAGGGTGTCAAGAGCATCCAGGTGTTCCGAGGCTATGAAGACTCCCACAATTCTAACTTCCTGAAGGTCTGCTTTTTTGTTTTGTTGTTTTCAATTAATGAGGAATTGAGGGAGTTACCAGAACTCAGAGTCGCATCAAAGGTTAGAGTGTAGAGTCTGATAGCCCTCAGGTGTCCTGGTGGCTAATCTGCCCTTTCTGGGTTTGGGAGATGACTCTCTGATTTCTTGCTCAGGGTTGCGCTCTCAGATTTCTCAAGAATCCACAGAGAAGGACGTCCATGGGGTCTGCAGTCATGAGGAGCTGGTACCCTGGAGGTGGCACAAATCCGATTTGTAACTTCAAGGGTCCTTTGATGGCACTGATGGAAAAAGTGAGGTGGTCATGTCATGCCTGCTTCCTGGAAGGCTGGAAGAGCAATCTAGATACACAGATTATAGTGATTATCTAGGTTTAACTCAGATCTACGGGCGTCTGGATCTTGGCTCCCTGGCTTTTACTAGCCAGTGACTCTGGGTAAATTATGTAAATATTCTGATCCTCAGCTTCCCCATACTTAGAGTGGGAATAACTACCAATCTCATAAGGTTGTCATGTGAGTCAAGCACAGGGCTGACGAGGTTCATAGCCATGTGTCGTATCTCAAACACAGAACATGGAACATTCCAGCAGAGGGAGGCCATGCCATGGTTTTATCACTCTAGGGCCTGGTGCAGGATGCAGGCACTTGATAAGTGTTACGCTGAGAAATCATTTAACAAATTGGATTTGGAAGAGAAATGATATATGCAGTAAAATGGTTGCTGGGGATCTTTTATGAGAAAATAAGGCAAAGGAATACAAACTATGCTTCGCTTTTTCCTAGACTGGATTCATATTCAGAATTTTATGGTAAATTACTTAGTCTGTTCAGATCAGTGTCATCACCCGATACCACATTCCCTTCTTTATCAAGATCCTTTGGTGACAGATCCTGTTAGTCTTTAGTGTAAAATGTACCTTAATCTTGTGAGAAAAATATGCATGGATGATGAATAAAACTGAAAAACTGAAAATAAGGAAGTAGATTCTAAGGAAGCAAAATAAAGGGATGAAAAAGCTCACATGGACAATGAAACAGTTATAAGAGCCTCAAAGGTGTATCTAACCTGCAGGAATCTCAGAATCTCATTACTCAAGAAATTACTGAAAAATTAGTAACAGGAATATTTTAGCAAACCAGTGCAGTTAGAGGAGGGCTTCCTGGTTGGCACACTGGTAAAGAATCCACCTGCCAACGCAGGAGACACCAGTTCGATACCTGGGTCAGGAAGATCTCCTGCAGGAGGAAATGGCAATCCATTCTAGTATTCTTGCCTGGGAAATTCCATAGACAGAGGAGCCTAGTGGGCTACAGTCCATGGGTTTGCAGAGTTGGACGTGACTGAGCGCACACGTAGGCACAGTTCAAGGGAAAATGTATTCTAAGCGCATCAAAACTATGAATGAGCAATTGCACAGAGTCTGACTTGAACTCAAGTTTATTTGATTTAAAATGACCTTGGCAGGGTCTCCTCTGGTGGTCCAGTGACTAAGACTCCACATTCCCAGCGCAGGGGGCCCAGGTTTGATCCCTGATCAGGGAACTAAATCCCACATGCTGCATTGTAGAGTCCATATGCCGCAACAAAGATCGAAGATCCTACGTGCTGTGACTAAGACCTGCAGCAAGCAGATAAATAAATATTTAAAAAAATACAATAAACTAAAAAGTAAAATGATCTTGCCAAACTTATGACATCACCATCAACTTTGAATAATTGTTAAATCCTTAACCACACGGGATTCTTGATTTAGATACATCTAATCAACAAACAAAGAGGAGTTGCCCATGTGGAAGGGTTAGACTCTCCAGTGGGGGGCTCCTGGAGGAAGACCCCTGAGCAGCCCAGTAGGGTGAGGCATCAGGAAAACATGGGAAAAGCTTTTGGGAGACCCCTGAAGCCGAGTTGTGACTCTCTCTGGAGTCTGTCTGGGCTTCCAGGTGACAGTAGTGGAAAAGAACCTGCCTGCCAGTCAGGAGATGCAAGAGGCGTGGGTTCCATTCCTGGGTCAGGAAGATCCCCTGGAAGAGGAATGGCAAATCAGTATTCTTGTCTGGAAAATCACATGGACAGGAACCTGGTGGGCTACAGTCCTTGGGTTGCAAATAGTTAGACACAACTAAAGCGACTTAGCCTGAAGCATGCACTAGAGTGCCTACCTTCGCTCGGTCTAAATTATTTTGCAATTTCAAGCTTTCCTCTCTCTTCATATTTTGTAATTTAAAAGAACAAAGGGAAAAACAGGGCTAGAGATTCTTAGTTCAGTCTCTCTCTATATGATAAATAGCGTTAGTTCTCCCTTCTAAGCATGTAACTCTCTAAGGACATTGTCTTTAGCTAATAGAATTTAATTCTGTTTTAGACTCACTATTAAGTCCTCTAGAGACAACCGTTACATCACCATTATTTTCCATCTCATTGAAATGGATAGCATATAAAATGGAGATAGTTTGAGAAATTGACACATTTTCCTAAAGGTGTGCCTCACTTGTAAACATGTCTGCGTAAGTCTTTTCCAAAGTGGGTCTGAGGACTGTCCAAGGCTTCCTTCACATCTTCAGCAGAAGGAGTTTTCTACTGTAACCACCTATGGATATTTGTGTTCATTTACTTTCCAGTCATTTATCCCACAAGTGTTCACTGCACACCGACTACCTCTCAGCATCGTGCTGGGTGTGGGGAAGAGAGAATATATATGATATATACTGACATCCTGATATATGCAGAGCGAAGAATTCAACAGTTATCCTGAGGGCCTCTTTCCTCGAGAAGGCTTCCTTGAGTATTTGAAATCTGGATTGGACTTGGAAAAGCAAACGAGGTCCCCTTCAGGGGGCCACAGTAGGGGTGGGGGATTTTGTGTGGGGAGAACAACGACCCCCAATGGGCACAGTGGCTTGACCTGCATACAGGGTGCCCTGTGGTTGGATGTTGGGTGAAAATGGGGGGCTTTGGGATGGACCTGGAGGAGTAGACAGGTCATGCCCCCTACGGAGCTGTAAGTGGAATCTGTGGGTGGTGAGGAGTAGGGAACTATTCCCAATAGAGAGACATTAGCCGCCTGGTGTTCCAGCAGAATCCTTGAGAAGGAAGGGAGTATTTGGAAAAAATGGGTTTCAGATAGATCGAGACCAATTAGGCTGCTACTGCAATGGGTCAATTCAGGCCGTGGTGGGAGTGGCTGAGAAATCAGGCTTAAAAGCTGGGGGAGTTCTCACTCCTCTTGGGACCTTGATAGAGCAACTCTGGAGGTGTTGGTGCTGCCAATCCAGCTAGGGGATGGTGAAGACGGCATGGGGACTAATTCAACTTGTCTGTCTGAGATCTAGAAAGCTACAGGCTGTGGAGGGGGCTGGATGTGAGCAGGGCTCTGGGACAGAGGAATATTTGAGTCATCAGACTGTAGGCTGCAACTGCAGCCCTGGGGGCTTTGAAGAGGGAATTCCAAGGAGAGGCGGGCACAGACCAGAGGGGGTTAATGCTTGCTCAAGGCCACGTGGATGATGCTGGAGGGCAGGGACCGGCCCCACAGGGCCGGGGGTCCAGGCCCCCGGACTCTCACCTGTCTGCCCTTTCTCTGTCCCGTGTCATCTTCAGGACACCGGAGAACTTACGTCCTTGTCTGGATTACTCAAAAAAGCAACCACATTTGTACAATTCAGTGTGTCTCTTCTCTGAAGTGACATCCTGGAACCCACCACAGTATACATGGCCTTTGAATCACTCATGAGATGAATGCCTTTTTGACTCAGGGAAAAGAGTTTGTTACTGAAAATGCAGACCAGAGCTTGGATCTCAAACGTCTTCCTTAACAGCAGATAAGACTTTCATAAAAAATTTAAATTAGTGACTAAACAAAATTTCTAAATTTGATAAACGAAAGTGGCTTGACCTGCTTGGAGGAGGAGATGGTCTCTCTGTTTCCCAGGATCTGGTCCTCCCTCTCGCCTGTGGTGGTGAAGGCACTGGACCCAGTGGTCATCCTCCAGCTGGGTTTCCCAGAGGTCACGTGGGCTGAGATAAGCTTGGAATGGCAGGCGAGCGATGCACAGAGAATGAGATGGGGAAGTCTGGGAGAGACCCACATGGGTGACGCACACAACCTTGATATTCACGGGTCTCAGACAGCAGGGGTTACTACGAATCTAGCAATGAGCTTTAGTGAGCTTACACAAAATCCCAGCGATGGGGCCCTTCTTTCAGACCTACCCCATCCTGTCACACTCACACAGCCACGGCCGAAGTGCAGCCCTAAAACCACGCCCACGTGTTCACCTCCCTGTGTGTGAACTTCCTACCTCTGCTCATCCTGGAATCAAGGGCCCAGCGTGGAGTACAAGACTCCACTCCGGTCTGCAGGGAGCCTGATTCCAAGGTCAACGCAAGGAGTCAGAGACAGGTGAGCAAGTTCCTGAGAGAGATCGCCAGGCACGTGGAAGGCAGTCTTCCGCAGACATCTGCTCTATGGCCAGCTAAAAAGTGTCACCAGCAGCAAAGTGTCTGGTGCCCTTTACTTTAGTATTAAGGGTGTATTACAGTTGGAATGCAGATGTCAGTTTTATTGCTGATTTGTTGCTGGTTACCAGGAGAGGTGAAGTGAGGCATGAAGTGAGGGAAATGCCAGACAAGAAATGAGAAGAGGAAATACCCACGAGTGCTGGCTTCAATGCTGAGTCCCGCGGTGCGTGTGATTGAACTTGTCCTTCACTGTCTTGTGAATGCAGAATGCTACCTGCCATATCAGTAAACAGAGGACGCTGCAGGCCTCAGCCACTGCACCTGCCCTAAGCAGGGCACCCCGAGGGGACTCAGGATGAGAAAGGACAAGATGCTGGCCCCATGGGCTGAGGTGCGTATGATCTCTGATTTCAGTGAGCCCAAACTCTTGTACCTTCTTGTACACAGTGTGTGCACGCTAAGTCATGTCCAACTCTTTCCGACCCCATGGACTGTAGCCCACCAAGCTCCTCTGTCCATGGGATTCTCCAGGCAAGAGTACTGGTGTGGGCTGCCTCCTCCACGGGATCTTCCCGACCCAGAAATTGAACCTGCGAGTCTTCTGCATTGGCAGGCAGATTCTTGGCCACTAGCACCACCTAGAAAAGTGCTCAATTCATTAACTGGAGATGTCTGGTTTTCATTATTTAATGGTAACCTTTTTGATATCCTGACTACATGGTCTTTGTTGCAAAAACCTCTATATATCCTGGCCCCCTCCCTTGTCTCTTTGGAGCAATCTGACAGCCTGCCTCCCCAGCTTAAGTACTCAGTAAGTTTGCCAAATAAAACATAACTTTCAGGTTTTAGATTGTACTTTTTTTTCCTTCTTCAGTTGATAGCCTCTATTATCTACTGCGGAGAAGGCAATGGCACCCCACTCCGGTACTCTTGCCTGGAAAATCCCATGGACGGAGGAGGCTGGTGGGCTGCAGTCCATGGGGTCGCTAAGAGTCGGACATGACTGAGCGACTTCACTTTCACTTTTCACTTTCCTGCATTGGAGAAGGAAATGGCAACCCACTCCAGTGTTCTTGCCTGGAGAATCCCAGGGACGGGGGAGCCCGGTGGGCTGCCGTCTATGGGGTCGCACAGAGTCAGACACGACTGCGGCATCCTTTATGATCTTCTGATGATGAATATCTCATTTTGAACATATTGCATTGCCGCAAAGATTCCACATTCCAAAGATTTTGAATCTCCCTGAAGACAAAGATCCCGGGAGGTTAGCATGACCATGGGTGCAGTTTGGTACAGACGGATTGACAAATACATAACAATAGCTATGTGAAGTCATAACTCATTGGTCCCAAAATCCATGAAAGTGAAAGCCACTCAGTTGTGTCTGACTCTTTAAGACCCCACAGACTGTAGCCTGCCAGGCTCCTCTGTCCATGGAATTCTCCAGGCAAGTGTACTGGAGAGGGTAGCTGTTCCCTTTTCCAGAGAATCTTCCCAATCCAGGGACTGAACCCAGGTCTCCCACATTGCAGGCGGATTCTTTACTGTCTGAGCTATGTTTAAATGACATGAGACTTCTGTTTAGTCTACAAGTGGCACCTGGTGACCACAGTTGCTGCAAGGCTTCCTGGTGTAGGACAGAGCTCTGCTACCCTCCAGGGGTCTGCCACCCATGTCAGGAGCCATGGCCCCAGGAAGCAGAAATCCTAGGATGTTTGGTTTCAGAGTTAATTTTCCATAAAGAGGTAGAATCTAATCTTCTGACATTATCACACCCCCTTATCCACCATAATAACAATATGCCCAAAGAAGCCAAGTCTGCTCCAAAAGACTTCTATTATATCAATACGATACAGTTAAAATATGTTACCATCACAAATGGCAATTACACAGTGGGTAAGGCAGATAGGAAGTTTTGGGAATGCGGAGGCACTGGATGCCTATGGGAGTTTATGAAGAACAAAAGTGCAGTGAGGACCAAAACATTCTTTCTTGCTCCGGGCTTTGGTGAAAGAGCCATAGCCAGGATGTTGAGTCATGGTAGCGTGGAGGTGTTTCAGAGAGCTGTGAACCCAGTGAGGTCCAGGTGCTTGCTTCTAAGGACCTGAATCAATCTGGACATGAAGCTTCAAACCCAGGAGGACTGGTCAGCAAATGCCTGCAGTGGGCTTTGCCAGGAGCCTCATGCAGGCTTCGATTGTTGGCACCAGTGGGAAAGTCCTTAACACCCAAGTCACAGACACCCTGGGGAAGCTGTTGAGAGAGGGTCCAGCTGCTTTGATGTAGCAAGGGAATATTTTGTTCATTTGTTCTTCTGCTCATTCGGCGACTATCTGGGGTACCGCAGGTGGGCACCTGGAGTCCCTGCTCTGGTGAAAAGTTTGTTCAGGTGAAGTGTGGGTGGAGGGAGACAGACAAGAAGCAAACAAACAGGTGAGTAAAGAGAAAAGCTCCTAGTGTTCAGTGCGATGGGAGAATGTGGTAGAGAGAGGAAAGGGTGACTTGGCACAGAGTGGTCCAAGGAGGCCTCCTGAGAAGGTTATGCCCGAGTAGAACCTGGGAAGGCGTGCAGGAGTGAGCCAGGCAGCGCTGGGAGGGGGGAGGGGCGTTTCCACAAGACAGAGCATCAGGTGCAAAGGCCCTGAGGCAGCCAGGAGGCTGGCAGGGAGCAGCAGGGCAAGGGGAGGGAGGAAGATACAAGATGGGGTCAGAGGGCTCATGAGGATGTGTTCCCAGTGGGGACTCACCGTGGTGGGCAGTGTCCTGAGTAAGATGCAGCTGGGACATCCTCTTCTTCCGGATTCTGAGATGTTTGATGAAACCCCCAGTGACACTGGTTATTGAATGTCTGCATCTACCGCTTAAATCTCATCACATTTCTGACCACCTGGGAAGCACTTTTACCTGCTAAAGACCTGTTTCAGTTCTGCACACTGAACAGCTGGGATCGGGGCACACCCCTGGCTCCACCAACCCCTAACCCACCCTCAGTCTTTTTCAGGGCCTTTTCGGGCTTCATCCCTTAGCCCCATTCATATTCCTTCTTCCCTCCCAGGGAGGAGACGCTACTTCATACATGGAAGCTCATGCCTATGGCTGGGGTCCAGTTAAGATAATCGAATTGCTTTTTGCCAAAGGCCACTGTAAAACATTTCCCGTGGGAAGCAGATACGGTTGGTTTTCAGAGTAAGTAAGAATTCCAGGGCTGTTTTGGAGCATTGGGGTACCTCGAATTCCAGAGGTAATTTCACAAAAGGACTCTTCAGACCGTGCAACGCTGTGTCATCTTAACAGGCCTTTGTAAAATTGTGTGTGCTCTGAGATCTGATGAGTAAATGCCTTTTCATCACATGGGAGAATGCAAAGTGGTGGAAACCCAGTGCCCAAGCCCTCTCAGCATCCTTTCCCACAATCGGTTTTACCAGCGTCTCACTGCCTGCCCTGGGCTACTGCAGAGGAGCCCGGGTGAGCGGGGCACATCCCTCCCCTATCCAGGGACTCACGGTTCCTTAGGGAAGAGGCCCAGGTAAACAGAGCCCGGGGTCTCACGGGAGTGACAACAGGGTACGTGACTAATAATACCCTTGAAGGGAGGGAGGGCTTCCAGGGAGAGCATGGACCACCCGACTCTGCAGAAGGAGGAGGAGAATTCCCCCCAGGGATAAAGAGGATCCGGGTGAGCAAGGCGGGGACGGCTCTGACGTCACTTCCTAAAAAACAGCTTCCAGGAGCAAGGAGCTCCGGCGTGAGCAGAGCCTGGAGCAGAATCACTGCTTGCTCACTTGTTCCTGAGTTTGTTCAGAAAAGCCACATCTTCAGGGCTTAGCAGTTTGAGGTCCAGGGAGTACTTGAGGGCATCGGAAGACTCCAGAAATTTACAGGCGTGTGCATGTTCCCCAAGGGAGACGCCACACGCTCAGCTGATTGTCCGTGAGGCGTCTGTTCAGGGCCTCTTCCCGCCTGTTTTCTGTTTTTGACCCATTTCCGGTTCCGGGTCCCTCCATCCCCGAATCCCACTCAGTTCTCCCGTGTCTCTGGGCTGCAGCTTCAGAATCCTGCCCGAGGTCCCTCGCACCCAACGGGGTGGGTTTGTGGTCTGGGGCTGGGCGGGTGGGATGAGAGACCAGATAAATTTGTCCGAGGGCTGTCTTCACTGTCCGTGTCCATCTGATTTCCAGGGCGGGTGGGGAGGGCTGTCTGTGCCCAGGTTTACAGCAAACGGCCTGGACTGGAGGACCAAGGGCACCGTGGTCATGGAGGAAGACAGAGCTGAGAGCCAGTGGTCATTGCAGGGGCCCGAGCCTCAGGTCTATCCCGTGAGGGCCCGGAGCAAGCGTGGGCCTGGGGCCTGCCTGCAGGGCACCTTGGGCTGGGGACCCAGGAGAGGGGCTGGCTCCAGTTCTGCCCTCACTGCGCGCTTTAGGAAAACGGTTTGTGAATGTGGATGCCTGCTCTCTTTACTCAACATGGGAAGGTTAAGTTCACCATGATCTCCGGTGCAGACAGTTCTAGGTTTATTTATGTTCCTGGACTGGTACCTACTAGGCACTCAGAAAATGTCAGTGGAATTGGAATGAGTGCCTGTCCTAGACTGCAAGGCCACCTCTTCATCATACCCCGTTTAGCCAGTACGGGAATCTGAAGTCAACTCAGGAAGTGCCTGTTGTCACAAAGGCTGGAGGCCCTCCACCAGCAGGAATATGTGTGCAGCTTGGTGAGGGCGTGCACATCCCAGCTCAACTAGAAACTAACCTTTATGTAGAAAATGTCCTTGCTTGCAGTCTTTGGGGAGTAGATTTCCCCTCAATAATAGGAGAGCTGAAACAGACTCCTTTGGTGGAACTTGTTCAGTCACTCAGTCATGTCCGACTCTTTGGAACCCATGGACTGCAGCACGCCAGGCTTCCCTGTCCATCAGCTCCTGAAGCTTACTCAAACTCATGTCCATCAAGTCAGTGATGCCATCCAACCATCTCATCCTCTGTCGCCTCCTTCTCCTCCTGCCTTCAATCTTTCCCAGTCTCAGGGTCTTTCCCAGTGAGTCGGCTCTTGGCATCAGGTGGCCAAAGTACCAGAGTGTTGAGCTAGAGATCCATAAAAGACGTAATCAACGACACCTTCTCAAATGACAGTAAACGGGAAAGCAGTGGGGCCACTGGTACTGCTGATGGTCTGGACGTGATCCTTGAACTGTTTCCATAGAAAAGAGGAGCTGTGTGTGGTGAAGTAGGTGATCTCACTGCTCCTGTGGCCAAGAGCCATTTTCAAATAACTTGCTCCTTCCAGCCTCAGTGTCCCCATGTGTGAAGAGCAGAGGCTCCCAAGGTCACGCTGAGGATGGAGCGGGTGGAGGGTGCTGAAAGGACTGAGGAAAGGTCAGGTGTATCCAAGCTGAGTGCTGCATCATTAGTCCCGGCCGCTGACGGCAGCTTTGCTTGAGCCTGTTTTCACATCTCAGGAGCCGGTGGTGATTTCCTCCATGTCACCCACCAGCCACCAGGTAGACTCAGCTGCCCTGGCTGATGACTGTGGGTCCCTTTTGCTTCTCATGGCTTCCTGAGTGTCCTTCCCTCAGAAAGCGGGTGCTGGGACGCACAGCCACCTGGTAAATGAGGACTGTTTCTCAATCAAGAGGCGACCACGCTCACCTCCCTTCCTCTCTCCTCCCCTATGCATCACAGCTCACTGGTGGAGGGTAGGGGGGTGGGGTGCAGCGGGGGGCGGTGGGGCAGAAGCTGGGAGTGCGAGGGAGGGGCTCCCTTCCTTCCCAAGAGCTCAGTCCAATCCCTTTGTTCCTTCTTTCCCTGAAAGAGGCATTTCCCCAAACGCCCCATCCTGGGGTCTCACGGTCCCCCAGACATCTCATCCACTCTGCGACTCCAGCTTGTGTCCTTTGGATGCTCCAGATACCCCTCCCGGGGGGGGCTGGCTGCTCCCACGGACTGCCTGGTGCAGAGCAGCTTCTCCATGACCAGATGGGAATGGACACACTTCCCGGGGGTCCAAGACCTTCCGCTCTAGCTGCACATGTTCCCCGGAGCTCACTCGGGGTCTTTCATGGCTCCCTGTTTCCCTGTTCAAGTCCCATCTCTCCCAGCAGCGTTAGACCCTGACCCTGCGGCCCCTTCTCTCTCTGCTTCTGCACTCAGCCCCTCTGTCCTCCACACAGCTCTCAGCCCCTGCTGCTCCCTTCTCCCAGCCCCAGAGCCTCCAGGATCACCCTTACCTCTTCCTGAATGAGTCAGATGGATAGACCTCTCTGTCTACTTACCTTCTCCCAGGACGACGCACTGGCTTCTTCCTTCAGCCCACGGGGAGTCTCTCTGGGCTCTGGGGTTCCATCGAAAAGATCTAGGGTCCCCTGTGAGCCCTCCTCCTTCTATCTCCAGCTCCTCCCATCACTGTTTCCTCCTAGAAATATGCTCTGAGGTTTCGGGTCACCACACACTGCCCATGACCAGAGTGGCCATGAGCCTTTCTGGGGCCCCGAGGAGCCCCGGGATGCTGCTGTCTCCTTTGGAGCCGGTTCTTTGATCCACGTGAAGTATTAGATCAGAAGACAGGCATCAGTTATCCCCATCGTCGCTGTCACTGTTAGGGCGGGGATTCTCAAGGCTTTCTTTGCATTCACAGCCTCCCGTCCCACCAGCCCCATGTCACAGAAGCCATCACCTGGCTTTGATTCTGTCACACGCTGAGAGTAGTCTGAGCAGTGTCACCGTGACACCCTCACCACCAAATCCGAAGGAGGCTTAGGTCCTCTTAGCCTCTTGATGAAAGTGAAAGAAGAGAGTGAAAAAGTTGGCTTAAAGCTCAATATTCAGAAAACTAAGATCATGGCCTCCAGTCCCATCACTTCATGGTAAATAGGTGGGGAAACAGAGGACACAGTGTCAGACTTTATTTTGGGGGCTCCAAAATCACTGCAGATGATGACTGCAGCCATGAAATTAAAAGACGCTTACTCCTTGGAAGAAAATTATGACCAATCTAGACAGCATATTAAAAAGCAGAGACATTACTTTGCCAACTAAGGTCCATCTAGTCAAGGCTATGGTTTTACCAGTAGTCCTGTATGGATGTGAGAATTGGACTATAAAGAAAGCTGTGCAGGGAAGAATTGATGCTTTTGAACTGTGGTGTTGGGGAAGACTCTTGAGAGTCCCTGGACTGTGAGGAGATCCAGCCAGTCCATCCTAAAGGAGATCAGTCCTGGGTGTTCATCGGAAGGACTGATGTTGAAGCTGAAATTCCAATACTTTGGCCACCTGATGCAAAGAGTTGACTTATTTGAAAAGACCCTGGTGCTGGGAAAGATTGAGGGCAGGAGGAGAAGGGGGTGACAGAGGATGAGATGGTTGGATGGCATCACCGACTCAATGGATATGAGTTTGAGTAAACTCTGGGAGTTGGTGATGGACAGGGAGGCCTGGCGTGCTGTGATTCATGGGGTCACAAAGAGTCAGACCGGACTGAGTGACTGAACTGAACTGAACTAGGTCCTCTTGGACTCAATCAGCATTTGACCCCCACGAGCCCCTCCCCTTCCCTGAAGTGCTCTTGGTTTCTTTCTGTTTGGAAGGTCCTCCTTCTGCAGCCACCCTCCCTGGGAAGCTTTGAGGCTGACTTTGAACTTCTGCAGTCCTCTGGGGCTCAGTCCTCTGTCTCCTTCCCTTTCTGGTCCTTGTTTTTCTGGCGGGACCTCACCTGGTCTCCTGGCCCTGAATGCCGTCTCTATGCTGAGACTGGCAAAGGCATTGCTCTGGCCCTGGGCTGTCCCTGAAATTCCAGACCTGTCATCCACGTGCCTCCTTGGTGTCCCCTCTGGGATGCCCACTGATCATCTGCATCCCACCTGCTCCTCGCATGAACTCCTGACCTGTCCACCAAATCTGTTCTTCTTCTGGTCTTTCTTCCATCAGTGGATTCTTCCAATGGCCCAGGAAACAGAACTGGAGAGAAGCGCTGTGAATTCCTCTCTTTTCCTCCGTCTCTCCAGCCCCCACGTACCAGCTGCCCTCAGCCCCCTGAAGCCCCCTCCCTCCCGGATTCCTGCCCTGACCGGTCTCTCAGCCTCTGGCCCTGCACCCCAGTGCCCTCCCTTAGCACTGCAGGAGCCTCTTGTCAACATGGTCAGGAAAGAAGCCAAAGGGTTCTCCTTACAAGTCAGATCCTGTTTCTGATCCTTCCTCTGAGCAAAACTCCCCACTGGCCCCCTCAGTCCGCTCAGCCACTGCCCGAGGGTCCTTGTTATGACTCCCAAGGGTCCCGTGACCCTTCCTACTCTCCCGCAAGCTCATCTGCTCAGGCCCTGCTGGCTCGGGCCCTGCATGCTGGACGCACTACCACACTGCTGCCTCATGCCTGCGCCTATTCTGTTCCCTTTGCCCCGAATGCTGTTCCCCCCCGAGGCTCCTCCCTGACATCTGTTAGGTCTTCACTCACGAGACACCTTCTCATGCCTCCTCCAGCCATCAGAACTAGCATTTCAACCCCCTCCTAATGCTACAGACTGACTTCTCTGCCCTATACTGCTTCTCACAACATTAATAGTGAATATTGTGCGTATTTCATGATTTATCTTGCGTACTCCTGGTTTCCCCAGATCCTCTCTGGAACAGGAGCTTCTCAGGGCAGGGGGTTTGTCAGGTTGCTCTTTTTCCTCTTGAAACAGGAGACAGAAGCCAAGCACAGACATGTCTGCTCACGTAAACAAGTCCTGGGAGGTTAGAGTCCTACCCTGGGTGAGATGGGTTCATCCTGGGGGTGGGGTGGGGTGGGGGGCTGGGAACCAGATCACAGAGGGGCAGGGGGGGTCTGAGGAGACCTCCACACTTGAGGGCGAAGGCATGGGGGAGGTGGAAGTGAAGGCAGGGCAGCGTGTTCAGCTCTAGCACAGGGGACACCGGAACCTTCTCTGACCTCGTTTCCTCCATCCTTGAGGAAACAGCTCCACGTCCTGAAAGGGCAAAACCCAAAGAAGAGTTGGTAGGAGGAGCCCTGATTCCCAGCCTCTTCTCCTGGAGGAGGTCCTCTTGGGAAACCCCAAGTCAAACAAGAACACGCAGTTTCTTATTAAATGGAGAGAAAGATGAGACCAGAGGTCTCCAGCAGTATGGAAATGAGTCAACCAGGGACTCGGATGGTAAAGAATCCACGTGCAATGTGGGAGACCTGGGTTCGATCCCTAGGTTGGGAAGATCCCCTGGAGAAGGGAACAGTATGGAGCTTCCCTCATAGCTCAGTCAGTAAAGAATCTACCCACAATGCAGGAGATCCAGGTTCAATTCCTGGGTCGGAAAGATCCCCTGGAGAATGAAATGGCAACCTACTCCAGGATTCTCACCTGGAGAATTCCATGGACAGAGGAGCCTGGTGGGCTACAGTCCACGGGGTCACAAGAGTCAGACACGACTTAGCGACTAACCACCACCTAGGTCAGGTGGTGTTTTTTTTTTCCTTTGGTTAATTTTTTTTATTGGGATTAAAGTCATAATATAAAACATATTATCATAACCAGATTTAACTCGGTGACACTAAGTACTTTCTCAAGGCTGTGCAGCTCTCACCATCATCCATTTCCTGAGTTTTTCACCTTCCTAAATGGAAACTCTCCATTTCCCCTCTCCACCTCCCACCCCGACCCCCGGCAGCTACCAATGTGCTTTCTGATTCTATGAATTTGACTAGTCTAGGTGCCTCGTGTAAGTGGAATCACAGTGTTTGTCTGCTCCTCGTGTGTTAATCCCTGGAGAAGGGAATGGCTACCCACTCCAGTATTATTGCCTGGAGTATCCCATGAGCAGAGGGGCCTGGCAGACTATATAGTCCATGAGGTCACAAAGAGTCAGACATGACTGAACAACTGATGTATTAATATATTGGCATGCAAGAAGAGACAAGAAAGCCTTCTTCAGCAATCAATGCAAAGAAATAGAGGAAAACAACAGAATGGGAAAGACTAGGGATCTCTTCAAGAAAATCAGAGATACCAAAGGAACATTTCATGCAAAGATGAGCTCGATAAAGGACAGAGATGGTATGGACCTAACAGAAGCAGAAGATATTAAGAAGAGATGGCAAGAATAGACAGAAGAACTGTACAAAAAAGATCTTCACGACTCAGATAATCACAATGGTGTGATTACTGACCTAGAGCCAGACATCCTGGAATGCGAAGTCAAGTGGGCCTTAGAAAGCATCACTACGAACAAAGCTAGTGGAGGTGATGGAATTCCAGTTGAGCTATTCCAAATCCTGAAAGATGATGCTGTGAAAGTGCTGCACTCAATATGCCAGCAAATCTGGAAAACTCAGCAGTGGCCACAGGACTGGAAAAGGTCAGTTTTCATTCCAATCCCAAAGAAAGGCAATGCCAAAGAATGCTCAAACTACCACACAATTGCACTCATCTCACATGCTAGTAAAGTAATGCTCAAAATTCTCCAAGCCAGGCTTCAGCAATATGTGAACTGTGAACTTCCTGATGTTCAAGCTGGTTTTAGAAAAGGCAGAGGAACCAGAGATCAAATTGCCAACATCCGCTGGATCATGGAAAAAGCAAAAGAGTTCCAGAAAAACATCTATTTCTGCTTTATTGACTATGCCAAAGCCTTTGACTGTGTGGATCACAATAAACTGTGGAAAATTCTGAAAGAGGTGGGAATACCAGAACAGCTGATCTGCCTCTTGAGAAATTTGTATGCAGGTCAGGAAGCAACAGTTAGAACTGGACATGGAACAACAGACTGGTTCCAAATAGGAAAAGGAGTACGTCAAGGCTGTATATTGTCACCCTGTTTATTTAACTTATATGCAGAGTACATCATGAGAAATGCTGGACTGGAAGAAACACAAGCTGGAATCAAGATTGCTGGGAGAAATTTCAATAACCTCAGATATGCAGATGACACCACTCTTATGGCAGAAAGTGAAGAGGAACTAAAAACCCTCTTGATGAAAGTGAAAGTGGAGAGTAAAAAAGTTGGCTTAAAGTTCAACATTCAGAAAACTAAGATCATGGCATCCGGTCCCACCATTTCATGGGAAATAGATGGGGAAACAGTGGAAACAGGGTCAGACTTTATTTTTGGGGGCTCCAAAGTCACTACAGATGGTGATTGCAGCCATGAAATTAAAAGACACTTACTTCTTGGAAGGAAAGTTATGACCAACCTAGATAGCATATTCAAAAGCAGAGACATTACTTTGCCAACAAAGGTTCGTTTAGTCAAGGCTATGGTTTTTCCTGTGGTCATGTATGGATGTGAGAGTTGGACTGTGAGGAAGGCTGAGCGCCAAAGAATTGATGATTTTGAACTGTGGTGTTGGAGAAGACTCTTGAGAGTCCCTTGGACTGCAAGGAGATCCAACCAGTCCATTCTGAAGGAGATCAGCCCTGGGATTTCTTTGGAAGGAATGATGCTAAAGCTGAAACTCCAGTACTTTGGCCACCTCATGTGAAGAGTCGACTCATTGGAAAAGACCCTGATGCTGGGAGGGATTGGGGGCAGGAGGAGAAGGGGACGACAGAGGATGAGATGGCTGGATGGCATCACTGACTGGATGGACGTGAGTCTGAATGAACTCTGGGAGTTGGTGATGGACAGGGAGCCCTGGTGTGCTGCGATTCATGGGGTCGCAAAGAGTCAGACACGACTGAGCGACTGATCTGATGCACTTTTAAGGCTAACTTAATACAAATCCTACAGATTGTACCTCCTCTCCCCCGCCCGTGCTGTATAGTAGGTGCTCATTAGCTATCTGTTTGTACATGTGTGTGTGTGTGTGTGTGTGTGTGCGCGCACGCTCATGCTCAGTCATGTCTGACTCTCTGTGACCCCATGAACTGTTACCCACCAGGCTCCTCTGTCCATGGGATTTTCCACGCATGAATATTGGAGCAAGTTGCTGTTTCCTACTCCAGGGGATCCTCCCAATCCAGGGTTGGAACCCGCATCTCCTGATTCTTTACCACTGTGCCACCTGGGAAGCCCCGTTGTATCCGCAGTGGTGTGTACGTGTCGGTCCTCATCTCCCGGTTCATCCCACCCCCTCTTCCCCGCTGGTATCCATATATTAGTCCTCTACATCTGTGGCTCTGTTTCTAGGGCAGGTGAGGGATTAACAGAGAGGGAATCACAGGGACGATAGCTTCTCCAGTCAGGGTCACAGGTGGGTGGCCCTCACCCTGTCGTCCTCTCAAGTGGACGGACAGTCTAACAAATGCAGCGATGGACAGCTAACATGACCATTTTATAACAAAAAGGGAATACAGAGAGATGCCCTCCTCAAAAAAAGAAAAAATCGTGTGTAATGTTATGAACCTTTTCCATTTAAACTAAGTCGGGACTATTTTCCAGTCAATAAACAAACATATACAATTCCATTTGAATTGAACAGAGATGGTGATGACCGTGAGGTCTGTGTGATTCTGTATTTCCTGGGTCCTCCCCTGCTCTAAGTTTTCCTGACCTTTATGGCAGTGACATGGTGGCAACAGAAAGAACTCAGTGAAATGATCACCTTATTGAGCCATCAAATCTGTCAAAAGGAAATTTAGGACGAGTAGCAGAAGAATCTTCCAGCATAGCAGGAAAATCTATGGGAACATAAAGTTATTTCCCAGGGAAGTTGTTAAAAATCCATTATGTGAGTCGTTTATAAACATGGTATTTAGCAACATCTTACAAAAAAAAATGTTAAGACAGCAGATCATCAACAAAATTCATGTGTTAGCAAGATGGACCAGATGCCTTAATCAGATTTTTTTCATATCCACTGATGATTTAAATTGCAGCTTTCTAGTTTTTTTTTTTTTTTTTTTGCAACATGAAATGTAACACCAAAATGAAACAATTGCTTTTAGGAATGAACATGGGAAGATATTTTTAGTTATCTGTTACAGCTTTCAATAGGTGAATTAGGACAAAATAAAAAATCTGTGTAACTTCAAATGAAGGCAATTTTTAAAAAGTCAGATTAGTTATGTGAATATGTCCATAGAAGACACAAAATTGATTTATTACTGATTAACATGATATATTAATATTAACATGGCTATTAGGACATATTAATTAAAATAACCCTAGGGCAGGGGGGCTGGAGAGGAAGGGCTTTAGAAGGAGGGGCTCTGGTGGAAGGGATGGTGATCAGGGTTAGGTCCAGCCAGAGGTTGAGAGGGAGAGGGTCCACAGGCATCTCACCTTGCAAGATCAAGGATAAGTCAGGTACACCCAGTGCTGGATCAAGATGTACCCCTCAAGATAGCTTCAGAGATCATCTCAAAATCAGGCAGAATGATCCCAACATGGAGGAAAAGTTAACTGGAATATATTTGTTCGTAAGAGCTAGCCCTCTATATGTAAAGTAGGGAAACAATAAGGTCCTACCTTATAGTCCAGGGAACTATTTAATACCTTGTAATAACCTATTACTGAAAGGAATCTGAAAAGGAACACATATGTATGTGTGTGTGTGTGTGTGTGTGTACATATACATATATATATGATGTATAACTGAGTCACTTTGCTGTACATCAGAAATTAGCACAACATAGCTAATCAACTATATTTCAATTCCAAAAAAAGGGCTACCCTTGTATATGCTTAGCAGATATTTCTCTGTGTGCTTAAGGCCTTAATAGTATTCATCACTTCCAGACATCAAAGTAGGAGAAAGAACGGTGCACGGAGTCAGCGAGGGATCAGCTCCCAAGTTCTTAATTTACACAACCACCTTAAAGGAGCAGAGAAAATTCTGGAATGGTGTTTGGAGTGACCACTGTAACACTCTCCAAGCTATGGAAAAGATTGAAGTCAAATATTTACAGTACTGAAGGGCTCACGTGCTGTGTAAAATAACCTCCAAATTGAGAACATCTGGGAGAGAAGTCTCAGAGCCAAGTAACGAAAGCGTAATAAAAAGGCAGGGGGTATTTGTGAGGAAGCTTAATGAAGGAGGGAGGCTTTTTTTCTTCTTGAAGGTAACAAGGCTCCCTTCCTGCAGCGAGCTCCAGGGAAATGATTTGATTCTGTCTGACTGAGTTTACAACCTGCCAAATGAAAATATCGCTACCTCTCATTTCATGGAATGCAATAATTACTGATGTATAGAACTTGTAGATGGCCTTAGGTTTTAAAACACCAGAGGCAGAATGGATACACATGTATAACTGAATCACTTTGCAGAAATAAGCACAACATTGTAAATCAACTATAATAAAATAAATTTTAAGAAGGAAAGGGAAAACCCAAGTTTGAAAACAAAACACTAAAGAAATAAAACATAAATATGTATATGTGTGGACATATAATGTAGTGTAATGAATATCATGTCCAACTCTTTGAAACCCTATGAACTGTAACCCGCCAGACTCCTCTATCCATGGGATTCTCCAAGCAAGAATACTGGAGCGGGTTGCCATTTCCTTCTCCAGGGGATCTTCCCCACCAAGGAATGGAACCTGGGTCTCCTGCATTGCAGGCAGATTCTTTACTGTCTGAGCCACCAGGAAAGTCCGTATATATGGGTATATCTTTGGGGTCAATGCACTGATGAATATTTTTCTGAATTGTAGGGAAACACAAGGGAGATTGAATTTAAAGAGAAGACAAAAAATACTGGCTTTGGCTACAGTCAAATTCTGGCTCCATGTATTAATTGTTGTTGATCTTAGGCAAGCTGTCTCAACCTCTCCAAGCCTCGGTTTTAAGTGGGGCTCTTGGAAAAGTTAAACAAGATAATGCCAACAAAGCTTGTGGCCTTACACCTGCCACAGAGCCTAATTTTATCACCACTGTCATCATTCCGCCTTTATTTAGAAAAGCAAGGTGTCAAGAGGAGGTTAGAATTCCAACCAATGATAGGGTCCCAGCGAAATATATTTGTAAACTCTCAAGGGTTTAAACTCTCCTGAGAGCATTTTGGATGATGAACTCCATGATGTAATGGGGTACGGTGTTTGCTTCCTTGAGTGATTGCAGGAGAGGGCTGCAGGGCACACTCAGGCGGTCTCATGTTGAATGTATTATGAAGGGAAAGTTAATAAAAACAGTTAATGAGCCAGGCCACTTCCCAACTTCCTTGCCCTGTGATATTTATAATGGGACATGGCACAAGGGCGGAATCAGCTGCTGTCTATACTAACAGGAATGGTTATAAAGTCCTGGATGACCATTGTTGTTCAGTCTAGTCTGAGTCTTTGCAGCCCTGTGGACTGCAGCACACCAGGCTTCCCTGTCCTTCACCATCTCCCAGAACTCATATTATTTATATTGAGCATAGTATAACCGGTCAGTATGTCCACCTCCAGAACCTTCTGTTACTTAGGCACTGAAAAGCTTTGAAGTTTAGCAAGTTATTGATGTCAAAAGAATGCTCTTGGCTGAGGATACAAGAGTATTGTAGGGAACTGGAAGAGGACAAAAGAATCTCAGAGTATTCAGATCATAATTATGGTCCATCTGAGGTCTGCTTAGAACTGTTTAGAACTGAATAAGAAACTGCAAAATTCCTAGTTTTACGCAGCATCTGACTACTGTTTAAGGTACCTTGAGCAGTTAGTAACAGCAGGGAAAGCCTATAAGAAAAGTGTGCAATAGCTCAGTCGTGTCTGACTCTTTGTGACCCTATGAACTGTAGCCCGCCAGGCTCCTCTGGCCATGGGAAGAATACTGGAGTGGGTTGTCCTGCCGTCCTCCAGGGGATCTTCCAGACTCAGGGACTGAACTCACGTTTCTTACATCTCCTGCATTGGCAGGCGGGTTCTCTACCACTAATGCCACCTGGGAAGCCTGATGTCTGCCACAGAGCGATCAATTAGTGATGTCTGCCACAGAGTGATCAATTAGTGATGTCTGCCACTGGCTCAGGAAAGAGGAGAGCACACACAAGCTTATGAGAATTCCCATCCATAGTACAAAACCCAGCTCTGATACCATCTTCACAAACACCTCCTGAGAGTTAGAATTTAAATGTCACATGAGCTCAAAGATAACGGGATTACCCTGTCATTCTTCATATATTTCTAGGCAGTTAACTCAGGATTCTGCCTTATATAAATGTTTCTTTCCTTTCCTCCCCTCCACCTTTTTTCTTTCCTTTTCATCTTTTCTGCCAGATTGTAAGCTCCTGGAATGCAAGCACTTCTTCTAAATCATTTTTATGCAACTGTGATCTTCCCCTCCCTCTCCTCCACTTCCAAGTGCTAATGCACGCGTTCAGGCGTTCTGATGACCTGTTCAGAGTGTTTGCCGAGCATCCAGCTTGCACAGATCCTGTGCTGGAGACTAGAAGTAATAACAAGACACAGGGGAGCACAAGGCTCAGCTGCATGGAGCTCACGGCTCTGCATCAGCTGGTTGGGTGCTCAGAAGCTGTGGTGATGAGTCTGCCTGCTGGACCCCTTGCATCCTGCTCCTTAGGCTTGGCAGGGGACCGAGTGTGGCTGAGGCCGAGTTAAGAGTAGGGACCAGCAACAGGAGGCCGGAGCTGTGCACGCACTCGTCCACAGTGGCAGCTCCATCAGTATTTAGAGCTCCATCAGCTCTAAATTCAGAACAAGAGGACAGCAGGAGGTGAGCACCAGAGCCCAGGGATCCCAGGGTCCTGTTTGCCGGCAGACAGGGTGACACTTCCTCAATTCTGCAGTGATTTCTGGGCTACAAGCTTGAAAAGCTGGGCAGTAATAGGTAAGTGGATGCTGCAGGCAGCCAAAGACTCAAACGTCAATCACAGAATGAAAAATCTACCTGCCCTGGGCTGGAGGGACTGCCTGATGGCTCCTTGCACTGAATTCTTTTCCCGCTGCTCCCTCTAATTCTCATGAGAATTAGTTACACATTTTACCTTAACTTCCTTTCTGAGAAAAATTGAAAAGAGTAGACTGGGAAGACTGGTTGATTTGTACCCACTGAGGTCATATTTCAATTTCTAACCTCCTAAAAGGGTTTCCCTCATAGCTCAGTTGGTAATGAATCTGCCTGCAAGGCAGGAGACCCCGGTTTGACTCCTGCGTCAGGACAATCCACTGGAGAAGGGATAGGCTACCCACTTCACGATTCTTGGGCTTCCCTGGTGGCTCAGCTGGTAAAGAATTGGCCTGCAATACGGGAGACCTGGGTTCGATCCCTGGATTGGGAAGATCCGCTGGAGAAGGGAAAGGCTCCCCACTCCAGTATTCTGGCCTGGAGAATCCCATGGACTGTATAGTCTGTGGGGTCGCAAAGAGCCGGACATGACTGAGCGGCTTTCAGTTTCCTGTGCTATGCTCCGCCTCCTAAATGATTTCAGCCAAGCCATTTGAAAAAGCATGTGTGGACCTGGAATCATGCTAAGCCTCCTGTCTCTGTCTTTTGAGGCGACAGTGGTTTACAGCTTTGTATAAGCTTCACATATGCCGCATTGTATTTCCTGCAGTGCGCTCATCGTAAGAAGTTTAGTTTCTATCCATCTCTGTAGGGCTGACTCCTTTTCCCCTATTTTCCCCTCCTTCCACACCCCTTCCCCTCTGGTAACTCCTCCTTTGTTCTCTACGTGTTTGCTTTTGCTTTGTTCTTTTATTTTAAAAATATTCTGCATAGGGAAAGACATATCATATAAAACCTGGTAGCTCAGCTGGTAAAGAATTCACCTGCGGTGCAGGAGACATCGGTTTGATTCCTGGGTCAGGAATTTCCCCTGGAGAAGGGATAAGCTACCCACTCCAGTATTCTTGGATTTCCCTGGTGGCTCAGACAATAAAGAATTCACAATGTGGGAGACCTGGGTTCAATCCCTGGGTTGGGAAGATCCCCTGGAGGAAGGCATGGAAACCCACTCCAGTATTCTTGCCTGGAGAACCCCCAAATACAGAGGAGTCTGGCAGGCGATAGTTGATGGGGTCGAAAAGAGTCAGACACGACTGACTGACTAAGCACAGCACACACAAAAAAGACAAATCATGTGACATTTGCCTTTTTCTGTCTGACTTACTTCACTTGACATAATATCCTCAAGTCCCATCCATGTTGTTGCAAATGGCACGATTTCCTCTTTTTTATGACTGTTCTTTCATATGATCCAGCTCTTCCAATTGTAGGTATTTACCCGAAGAACATAAAAACACTGATTGAGAAAGATATCTTAGCCCAGTGTTCATCACAGCAGCCGAGGCAGGGAAACAGCCTGAGTGCCATTGATGGGTGGCTGGGCAGCTTTTAGAGGCTGCCGTTCTCTGTCGTGAACATCAGTCAGTGCTTAAGATTTAGATCATTTTCTTTGCAATGTCGTCACCGATTCATCTTGTCTTTATAGTGAAAACTGTAAATGCTTCAAAAGCGGAGAAAGAAATGGTACCCTCCAGTTTGGCACCGAGACCCCTCCCCTGAAAACAGCGCTTGAGTTTAAAGATGTCTTTCTCTTTTTCTTTAGCTTTCCCTTTAGTGTGAGGACAACTTCAGCTCTAGCCGTGAGTGATTGAGTCTGGCTACACAAACCTCCCTGTTCTTATCCTCTGGGTTGGGTAAAAAGGAGGTGCTCTCTGCTTTGCAATGGTTGGTTGTTTTTCATTTGTGTTGCTGCTTGATTTTTTTTTTTTTGAGGGAGGGCTTCTCAAGGAAGCTGGCTCTATTTTCTAGGGGGATGCCCCAGTTGGTTACATCATGTTTAGCATCAAGAACAGCTCAAAATCTTACTGCACCTGAAGATGGCAGATTAGGCAAACCCCACTTGGTGGGCGTCTCAGCAGGCTCCCCGCCTTGTGCTCAGCCTTCTTTACCTGTTGGGTGCTTTTAACACAGATGAACTCTGCAGACACTGCAGTGATGAGGGTACCAGAGGGCTCTCAGGGGAGGGCAGGGAGAAGCCCCGAGGCTGTGCACCATCAGGGACAGTCAGACCACCCCCACTTTTACCCTAACATTCCTCCCCTTGGGATCTCACAGGCTCCCTCCTGTCAACAGGACAAAGCAGACAGGTTGCATTCCTCACTGGCAAAGGGTGTGACCTCACCTATTCAGCCCAGCGCTCTCTCCCACCCTCTGGCCACTGTGGCCCGCACACCTAGCCCTGGACACCTTGGGAATCTGGGTTTCCTGTGTCACCCCTCCAGTGGCCTCGAGTGGCCTTCCTGGTCGTACTCTGTGAGCATTTCCAGCTATGACCCACACAGCGTGTCCAGCCTCTGTCACGTACGTGTGGCTTAAACTCCCCTGCGCACATTTTTCCTTCCACTTCCCCAAATTACAAAAGCGTGATATTGTTGTCTGTTACTTGTGTTCCAGGGAGGTACCCTGGGGATCACATTGTCCAGCTCTCCCATTCATCAGACAAGAAGACTGAGGCCTAAGATGTGAAAGGAGAATACTAGTTAACAGAGAACCGAGGGTCCTGATTCTGCCGTTTCTGTCACACTGCATTGCCTTATATTTTGTTCTCTTACCAGCTGGTTTTGCCCAGCTGTTTTCTGTGTCTGATTTCCCCAAAGAACTTGGAGACTTTCTGATTTTGGTTACTAAATATGAGCCCCTTAAGAATAACTATGTCTTCTAATTCCCTTTACAGCAGTCAACAGAGCCTGTAGACAAAGATGCCCATAAGCAATGCCTGAAATGGGTGCATGGAAGCTACCCACCTGCTTAAGAGAAGAGTAAACAACCTTGCCGCCCACTGTGCAGATTCTCTTGTGACACCCAGAGGGTGGCTTTTGAGTGCCTGCCACCAGAAAGTGAATCGGGCTGTGTCACGGGGCAGTAAGCTGTGCGTGGATAAAGTGGTCATCTGGTCCAATGTTCCTGCTTCAGTGGGGCCCTCGGGGTCCAGCAGGCTGAGGTCACCCGTATCTAGAAGCAGAGCTGGAATCAGAACGTACTTGCACGCTGCATTTAGCCCACCAGTATCCCCCAGTTTTCCTGCACCAGGGCTGAATGGGTAGAAGCTGCGGGAGGAAAACAGGAAGAAAGTGAAGACCCAATCCAGACATTAAAAAGGGTGAGGATGTCAGGCTCTGTGTGTTTCCTTACAGCAGGGCAGTCACTCCCTGGGTAAAGGGGCCAAAGAGGCCCCAAATTGTTCTGGTATCTTTCACAAGCTTCCCTCTCTCTCCTTTTTTTTTTTTTCCCCCACAGAGAACTTTCTGGCTATCTTTTTTTTTCCCTTAATTCTCTTACTAAGATGGAACTTTTTCCTTCTTTACTCAGATCATCCCATCAGATCTCTCCTGTCTCCAGAATTCCCTTTCTCCCTTTTTAGTGACAGAAAATGCCTGGCTGACCTTGGAAAGGGCTGTGAGCAGGGCGCGCCCTCCACGGCCGGTCACTCTTTGGGTCTCATTTTTTTTTTTTTTCCCAAGCGCTCACCTTCTGCTCTGTTTTCTGTTAAAGAGCCATCAACAGTTCTGTAAGCCCAGACTGTGGCTCAGGAATCAGCTTGTATGTGGGGAGAAGAGCGACATCAGTCGTGGCACCCGTAGGGGCTGTTGGGTCAGGCCATTTAGCTGTCGGTTCGTTTAACCACATTCATTCAGGCAACTCAGGGTGAATTGTATCTCACCTTCTGGTTTGTGTGGCCTCTTGTCGCATTTTCAAAATGACCATTTGAAGAAGTTCTTTAAATTGAAACAGCTCATACTTAAGAGAGCAAAGCCAGTCTTTGCGACAGTCAGGGAATTTAAAATCTAGTGGACTAGTTGCAATGCTGAGCTTCTTATCATGGGAAATCACTCTCGGGTCCTTGGAGGAAGTAAACTAAACATAGTCAGGACATTATTAGTAAACTCGGGGAATTGCATCATTATATAGCCGTCCTGGAGCTGATTTACAAACCTGTGCAGAGGAAGTCCTTAGACGTCATTCTAAATAACTGGCCTTCCAGTAAAACCCTCCACATTCACATGTGGGTTAGTTTCGGAGCCCAGGGATCCATGGCGTGGCTGCTGGGAATACACTTCTCTATGCGGATCAGTGACGTGTGCACGTGCTCCTTCATGTCTGACTCTTTGTGACCCCATGGACTGTAGCCTGCCCAGCTTCTCTGTCCATGGGATGCTCCAGGCAAAAATACCAGAGTGGGTTGCCATTTTCTCCCCCAGGGGAATCTTCCCAACCTAGGGATCGAATCCACATCTCCTGCATTGCAGACGGATCCTTTATGGCTTGAGCCATTGGGGAAGGCCCACAAAACAGTGATGCTTTTTAATAAATACAGGCTGCTAACAGCCTGAGATCACAGATTCAAAGGATTTTTATATAGGATCTCAAATAATATTTTCCTTCAATGAGAGATAAAACAAGCCACGGTGAGAAGTGGGAATTTAATAAAAGGTCGCTGCAGGCTGGGTCTCTCTCAGGACTACTTTGAATTTTCCGAAGATGTAGATGATTAATCAGGGCCCCGGATACCACAATGACCCATTGTCCCTGAAGGCATTTCATCATCTGACCTCTTGGGGTGAGTGTGCATTTTCCCAAACTCTTAATGGACAAAAACTTAAGAACAATGACCCTGCATGTAGCTTATGTTTGCAGGATGGAACAGAGAGGGGTTTTGTTGCTGGAAGGAGGGGGAAAGGGCATCAATTAACTTAATCTCTATATTCTCATGCAAAACATACATGTATTTTGAGAAAGGCAGCATTCCACTTGGTGTTTTCTTTGTAAAAGAATTTGTGGCACAAAACCCCATCGTGATACTATTAAAGGAAGTGAAAGTAAAGGCTCAAGCCCAGGCCTGCCCCTCTGACAAATTTAATTTTCATTTTCTGTTCCCCCCTAACCCTGTCCACATGCGTCCACACGTGCGCAGAGTTTTTACACTGTTGTCATCAGACCTCCCTTTGCTTTTAAAAGCGCTGCTCTGTGATGGAGATATCTCTTTTAGATAGTCACGTATCATTATTAAAGATTCAAAATATCATTAATTTCCTTCAAGCTCTATTATGTTTATCATCTATCATGATGTCAGCACATTAATCACGTCCTCAGTCGCCTCAGGACTGTTGCCTGACTTTTAATAGAAATCTGACCACCACGGCCTCTCTCTGCACCAGCAAGACAAACCATTTCATGAGCTGCTGACTCCTGCATGGTTGAGATTGTTCTTTCAGCTGATGAAAAGTAAAGGCCAGGGAAGTTTGAGGAAATACAGAGAAACGTCTCTGTTCTCTCAGTCCTTGGATGTAGAGCATTGTGGACACAGCAGTGATGAACATTCTGACCAAGGGAAGCTTGTCTGCAGGCCTGTGCCCCTATGCTTGGCTGCCTGCCTGCCAGGCAATCGAGATGAGGCGATCAGCTCAGGTTTTCTTCACCCGAGTGAAGGCTCGGGTGCCAGATATTTCTAGGTGCACGGTCCCAGTGGTGTAAGGAAGCCTGAGAATGTGGACTCTGGATTCAAATTCAGACTTCTACATCAATACATGATGTTGGGCAAGTTATGTCACCTTCCTGATTCTTGTTTCTTTACCTGTGAAACAGCAATTATGGCAGACGTTCATTCAATAAAGATTTACCGAGCAAGGTACTAGTCGCTGGAAATGTAACACAGTCCATAGAGTACAAGTTGTGGGAGGGGGAGGCACAGATATTGATTTAATCATTGTCCTGTAAAGCTGCAGGTGCATTCAGTAGGACGGAGCAGTAGAGCATACATTAAGAGCTTGTAAGAGGGAACTTGAACTTGTTAAGCTTGTTAAAGAAGGAGTTAACCAGCTAGTGACTGGAGGGAACAGTATTCTCAGCAGAGGGCATAGAAAGTGCAAAGTCTTTGTACTAAGAGGAAGCATGGTGACCAGGAAGTACAAGGTTGATGGGAGCAAGGTGGCAGATGCTGCTGAAGGGCAGGAGCCTTGACCTATGTTAAAGAGACCCTGTAACAGCTTGAGGTGTCTCAGGAGGGTTCAGTAGGGCAGGATATAGTGAGAAATAGGCATTGAATGCCAACTTGGTACTAGATGAGCTTGAGTATCTGCAGATAGACTGATGAATCTCTAGGCAGCTCACCTGGCTTGCTCGCTGTTGGGGTCTGACAGCTGGCTTGAAGCTTAGAATAGAATGGTGAATAAATAGTTATTTCAGTGATTGGATGGTCCTGATGATAACTAGAGAGGTGGGGGTCACTGGTAGATTTCAGGAATATTTAGGAGATAAGATGGGAAGTTATTGCTGTCTGTTCATTATAGTGGTCACCATTTAGGCAGCTGTGTGTACTGTGGCTGGGAACCCATGTCTTGGGTTCACTGGCCATTGGCTGGTCCAGGGTGACCGCAACTGAGCTGGTTTCTTATGCTACAGAACCTTAGCCTGGGCCCATGCTTATGTGACCACAGAGGGTCATGAGGAGCTCGGTCACACGAAAATATCTCAAGCTTCTGCTTGCATCCCGTGTTTTGCTCACACCCCCTCAGCCAAGCCGCATCCAAAGTCATTATAAAGTCACATGTGGCCATGAGGGAGGGTGAAGAATGGGAGCCACCAACATAATCTTGCCAGCTCTGCGCTAACTGTTTCCTTCCTCATCCTCATCTTCTCTTAAAAACCAGGGGTTACACAATTTCTTTTCCTTGCAGCCTTCCATTTCTAGCCTCCCCACCCCCATGGGTTTCCCCAGCTGTACCCTGGCCAACTTGGGATTAAGACCCATCATGAAAACACCTCCAGAAGTGGCATGCTGTTTATAATCCAAATCCCGCCTACGATATATTTACCCTTGGATGTTATGAGTTCGTTATCTCAGGCCACGAACCGTGTCTCTTTCATGAAGTATAACCGTGTATGTTCCGTTGGCTGCAAAGCACTTTCTGAGTATAACTAAATCCTACCTTTGATGTTCATCCTTCATCAGTGTCTTTGGAACCACTACGTAAAGATTACCATTTTCCAGAGTATTCAGTCTGAGCCCATTGATCCACCTCTAGAACTTCCTCATTGTTGGCTAAGTCTCAGAAAACACGTGTGCCCCACATCATCATAATAAAAATAATAGCAATAGCAAAAGTAATAGTAACAGCAGCTGGAAACTATCTAATGCTTACCATATGTCAGGCCTGTCCTGAGGACTGATTTCATGTGAAAATTCCAGAAACCTGCACTGATTCCCTCGAGGTGGATGTGATGGACCACAGTGCAGTCATTTCAAGAGAGTCCTGAAAAGCACATCAACACCACAAACAAACAATTTACACTTGATTAAAAAAAAAAAACTTTAGTAGAAAATGAAGCTAAATGCTCTTAAATATGTGCTCAGAGCCCTCTGTTTCATTTGTAGTATTGAAGGGCTCGTTCTATAAATAGTACACTCTGTAAAAATTACCCTAAAGGGCTCCATCTTGTAATTCCAGGAGCATGAACTCAGGTGGAGACATACAGGCAGTGAATACAGCCTTTAGGGCGGCTGGGGACTGGAGACAGTCCCGTCTGACTGGTGAGATGAAGGGGTGTGTGATGGAGCAGAAGATTGTTAAGGATTTCACAGTGTTCCCACTCTTTACTTTTAATTGTGCTATAAAATTCATTTCCTGACTGGAACTTGGCTCCAAAGGTTGAAGTTAGAAAGTCTAAAATCACACAGAGCCGTATTTCTCCCCAAGTGGAAAGTAACATTGTATTTGATGTAGAGTGGGTCTTTAAACCGAGAGAGAGAGGGGGGGAAGAAAGAAAACTCTTTTAAGCAAATGAAAGTTAAGATTTCAGTTTTTATTTGGAATTCTGAGAGCACTCTTTTTGATGTTTAAATATTGCCTGCCAAGACCTCGTGGTTTATATGCAGGTAATGGACATCTTCATTCTGGCTTTGACATTTAAGAACATCTAGTCCTGACAGGCGGAGAAGGCAATGGCACCCCACTCCAGTACTCTTGCCTGGAAAATCCCATGGATGGAGGAGCCTGGTAGGCTGCAGTCCATGAGATCGCTAAGAGTTGGACACGACTGAGCGGCTTCACTTTCACTTTTCACTTTCATCCATAGGAGAAGGCAATGGCACCCCACTCCAGTACTCTTGCCTGGAAAATCCCATGGATGGAGGAGCCTGGTGGGCTGCAGTCCATGGGGTCGCTAGAGTCGGACACGACTGAGCAACTTCACTTTCACTTTCATGCATTGGAGAAGGAGATGGCAGCCCACTCCAGTGTTCTTGCCTGGAGAATCCCAGGGGCGGGAGAGCCTGGTGGGCTGCCGTCTCTGGGATCGCACAGAGTCGGACACGACTGAAGCGACTTAGCAGCAGCAGCAGCAGCAGTCCTGACAGGCGGAGAAGGCAATGGCACCCCACTCCAGTACTCTTGCCTGGAAAACCCCATGGACGGAAGAGCCTGGTGGGCTGCAGTCCATGGGGTCGCACAGAGTCGGACACGACTGAAGTGACTTAGCAGCAGCAGCAGCAGCAGCAGTCCTGACAGGCAGAATCTTAATAGAACCATGGAATGGAATATGGATTATTTTTTTAAATATGGGGAAACCATTGTTTTCTTACTTAAAACATTTATGAGAGCTGGCAATTTCCCATTGGTTCTGCCCACACTTCTCTCCTCAATGTCACACACTGCCCCCCAAGGACGCCTCTCTGCTCTGATGGGTCGTAGGTGGGGGTGGGCATTTGTTCACCTTGTCTCTGTGTTCATGCCATTTGTTCATTTCATATTATATTATACGCTTACCTGGATCTTCTACATGGTCTTTAGCAGTCATGCTTCATGGCCATGCAATATTCCTCCAAGTTAAAGTGCCAGAAATGACTTCTCAATTTGTCTGTTACTCAACATTTAAATTGCTCTTGTTTACTAACCGGCACTATGTCAATAATTACCTTTTTATACTTAGCTTATAAGCTCTATTTAATCATTTCCTTTAACATCCCTTCTAGGTAAATTTCTACAAGTGGGAAAATTAGGTAAAAATGTTTTTGCCATAATATGGTCATCTATAAGAGGTTTGCATTAATTTACAAGTGAATGTTATCAGTTGCGCATTTCATCACATCACATAACACATGCATGTATGCATGTGTGTTTTTGTTTCATCCACTTTCACCATCAACAGGTGTTATTCTTTAAACTATGTTTTATAATCTAAGTTTAAAGTTGTACTTCACGTTTGCTTTCATTTTCATTGCTTCTTCAAGTGTTGGCTTATTATTTTTACCTTTTTCTGTGTGCATATTTTTTGTATTTGACCTTGATTTATTTCTTATGATATTCTATAAATCCTTTCAGGTATGTGTATTTTCAAAGGGCATTATTAATATTATAACAACTGTTGACCTAATTCATGGAAACATTTAATCCTGCATGTTTCCGTATACATTCTGGTCTAGCCCTTTTATTTTAATTAATATAGTAAGAATTTTTTAAAAAAATGAATTGCTCATCAGTTCGCTTCCCATCTCCTTTAAGGTTGGAAAGATGATAATTATTTGTCATTTCTTCAAAGACAGGATATTTACCGCTGATTTTTCTCTGTGAATATGCTTGTAATGGCCACCTTCTTTATTTGGAGATTATGGTGTAAAGTATGGATGTAAATTCATTTTTCTCCAGATTGCTATCACACTACCCCAGCATTGTTTACATTACCGTTCATCTGCCCCCTTTTGTTTTCAGGAGGCTGTATAATCACCATTACACTGTGTCTACTCTGCTACGCATATTTACCCATACATTTTTACTTCCATTTCTTAATTCCTCTGGACTTTTATTATCATTGCAGGGGTTAATACTCTGTCTCCTTAAAAGGCTAAGCTTCAGTTCATTTCCTCTCCTTAATAAATAGATCTACCCGGAGAAGATTCCAGATTCTATGGAAGAGAAAGCTTACACAATTTGGAGACCCTTTTTTAGAAAAAGAAGGCAAAATCATAAACACAAAATGTCTGGGCGCCCCCTGTGAAGGACCAGAGAGGAGGAAGCTGAGCTTTTGGCTTTCTGAGGTTTGTGGGAAACCCCCATCTCCAGCTGTTGTATTGCGCTGAATGAATTTATCATCACTTGGCTTAGTTATAAAAAATGGACTCTGTATTTTAATTGGAATCACATTATATCTGTAAAATACAACACAGTGTTTCTCCATTTCATTTGTCTTCTTTTTTCTTACTCCCTAATAAAGCCTTCTAATTTTGCTCATTCATCTGGCAACGATTTATTGAGTACCTCTTCAGTAATTTTGCAAAGTATTTTATGATGGTATCACATGTACACAATTCGATTTCCTATTTCAAATACTTGAGTCTTCCGTGAATGGAATGTTGAATTTCAAAGTGCTTTTCTATGTTTTTCATGACTAAAGACTTTGCCACTTTTCCCCTACTGTGTATTTCTCTTATAGCTGCTCCCTCACAGAGGTCTTTGTATTAGACTTTAGATTTTCAAGAAGTTGTAGGAGTCGAGCCAGGTATTCTTCAACTAATTGTGTTTCAAGATCTAAGCGTAGCTGTTTCCCTGCTCAGAATGCACCACAGTTCCCTATTATCTTTGAATTCTTAAAAATATATTTTTAATTGTGGTAAGCCAAGCATGGTGTGCGTGCTCAGTCATGTCCGACTCTTTGTGACCCCATGGACTGTAGCCCACCAGGGTCCTCTATCCATGGAATTTTCCAGGCAAGAATCCTGGAATGGGTTGCCATTTCCTCCTCCAGGGGATCTTCCCAGAGATTGAACCTGCAGCTCTTGCATCTCCTGCATTGGCAGGCAGGTTCTTTACCACCATGCCACCTGGGAAAAAATGTAGCATAAAGCTTACTACCCCAGCGATTTTTAGGCGCACAGTCCAGTAGTATTAAGTCTATTCACTTTGTGGTACAACAGGTCTCCAGAATGTTTTCGTCTTACAAAACCGAAACTCTGTCCCCGTCGGACACTCACTCCCCATTTCCCCTCCCCCAGCCCCCGGCAACCACCGTCTACTGTCTATGACGCTGACTGCCCTTGGCATCTCACAGAGGTGGAGTCATGGAGCGTGTGTCTTTCTGTGACTGGCTTGTTGCACGGAATGCAACGTCCTCAAGCGCCATCCGTGCTGCAGCAGGTGGCAGGATTTCCTTCCTTGTTGAGGCTGAATGCTATTCCCTCAGTTGGATGGAGCCCACGTTTATCCATTCATCTGTTGATGGACTCCCATTGCCCTTTGATGGGATCCTGGTTTCCCTCCAAATCCCTGTACATCTGGTCTTGTCTCCTCCAAGGTCTCGTCCCGTTTTGTCCTCATCTCCTGACTCCCAGTCAGATGCTCCTTCTTCCCTGCTTTCTCTGTGTCCCTCAGGGGATGCTGAATTTGTTCCTGTCTCAGGGCTTTTGCACATGCTTCCCCTCCTCCCTCCACTGCCTCTACTGTTCTTCCCCGAATCTTTGAAGGGCTAGCTCTTCTCAGTACTCAAGTTTCATTTTCTGTGTCACCTCTGCACAGAGGCCTGATTTCTCATGAAATAGATGCTCCATCCTTGCCACGTTCTCCCAGGCCGCTGTTTCAGGCTTTGGTCATTCCGGGTGTCGTGACCTTCCACTCGCCTGTTCATTTTTTCTCTGTTGCCCACTAGAAGGTAAACTCCACATGGCTAGAAGATCACCTAACTGACTCACCACTGAGTCCTCTTGCCAGATAGCCCCTGACAGTCACTTATTAAATATCTCTCTGATTAATTTACTCATTATTTATTTTTTCCTACATTATTGCATTGTGGAGAACTTGAAAAAATATAAAACTAATGGGGGAGACAGCTTTTTTGTTTCATTCTTAAACTTGAAACTGTCTTTCAAAGTCACCTCTATTGTATAGACTGTGGCAGTTGAAATGTATTCAATATTTTAAGAGGTCTCTTAAAATGGATTTGTTAGGAATTTAGGATTTGTTGTTGCTCAGTTGCTCAGTGGTGTCTGACTCTTTGCAACCTCGTGTCTGACTCTTTGCAACCCCATGGACTGCAGCACACAAGACTTCCCTGTCCTTCGCTGTCTCCTGGAGCTTGCTCAAACTCATGTCCATTGAGTCGGTGATGCCATCCAACCATCTCATCCTCTGTCATCCCCTTCTCCTCCTGCCCTCAGTTTTTCCCAGCATCAGGGTCTTTTCCAACAATGAGGTTCTTCGCTTCATGTGGCCAAAACACTGGAACTTCAGCTTCAGCATCAGTCCTTCCGGTGGATATTCAGCATTGATTTCCTTTGGGATGGACTGGTTTGATCGCTCTGTCTCAGCATCTATTGGAAATATTATGCTTTGTTCATCTTCCAAGTGCAACACAAACCAACCCCCACAGGAAGACCTGGGTCAGAGGTCCTGGCTGTAAGGAAGGACTGGGATGGCACGTGCCCAGCACAACCAGCTCCTGTCTCTGGATCAAACCAGCTAAACTTCTTTGTATAAAATGAGTTCCCCATGGCTTAGATGACTCTCAAATTGTTTTGATATTTATCAGAACAATTAAAACCAAAGATAACTCTTTGGCTGAAAAATGGGGTACCTAAAGCCTAGGCTTTCTAGAGAAGCTGAACACTGACATTTCGTGTGTCTGGCCTCTTTGTTTCTAGCCCTGTGTCAGAGCTGTTGCCCACTGACAGCAGAGTTAAACCATTTCAGCAACATCTTTCCCGCATGGGGGCAGACACCCCATGTGTCAGGAATCTGCCTCTATCAGAACGCCAGGGCTGGCGTCGGAAACCTCACTTGAAGTGCCAGGTGTTGGGGTGTTGCTCAGCACCCTGGGTGCCTGGACACTGAGAAGTGTCCTTTCTGGCATGTTTGGAAAGCAGCTCACCACTGCGGGAGCACTGACACCCTCTGAAGCCGGTCCAGCCCTGAGCAGGTGCTGCCAGCTCTAGGGCTTGGGCAGCTCATTTCCCAAGTTGCACCTCTGTCTTGCTTGATGTGTCACGAGAACATCACAGAAGTAGAAGCTCAGCATGAATCTTTCACGCATCAGTCAGTCAGTTCAGTCGCTCAGTCGTGTCCGACTCTTTGTGACCCCATGAACCGCAGCAGGCCAGGCCTCCCTGTCCATCACCAACTCCCAGAGTTTGCCCAAACCCATGTCCATCGAGTCGGTGATGCTATCCAACCATCTCATCCTCTGTCATCTCCATCTCCTCCTGCCCTCAATCTTTCCCAGCATCAGGGTCTTTTCCAATGAGTCAGCTCTTCTCATCAGGTGGCCAAAGTATTGGAGTTTCAGCTTCAACATCAGTCCTTCCAATGAATATTCAGGACTGATTTCCATTAGGATGGACTGGTTGGATCTCCTTGCAGTCCAAGGGACTCTCAAGAGTCTTCTCCAACACCACAGTTCAAAAGCATCAGTTCTTCGGTGCTCAGCCTTCCTTATAGTCCAACTCTCACATCCATACATGACCACTGGAAAAACCATAGCCTTGACTAGATGGACCTTTTTTTGGCAAAGTAATGTCTCTGCTTTTTAATATGCTATTCTAGGTTGGTCATAACTTTCTTTCCAAGGAGCAAGTGTCTTTTAATTTTGTGGCTGCAGTCATCATCTGCAGTGATTTTGGAGCCCAGAAAAATAAAGTCAGTCACTGTTTCCACTGTTTCCCCATCTATTTGCCATGAAGTGATGGGACGAGATGCCATGATCTTAGTTTTCTGAATGTTGAGCTTTAAGCCAACTTTTTCACATATGATCTCATTTAATCTTCATCCTCTCCTACAAAACTTGCAACCCATGTTTTACAAATCATGAAACAGAAACTAACAGAGACTAAATAAATTTACCAAATGAAGTGGTAAGTAACAGGAACTGAATCTGAATCCCTATAGCTCCAAGCAGAGGCCCCATCCTACACACACACACACCCACACCCACCCACCCACCCACCCACCCACACACACACACACAGTAGTCACACTCCGGGCTCTTCTGAGCAGCCATGGGAGATTCCCAGCTCACTTGGATTCCTAGTTCACAGGAATGAAGACGGATGCAGTGGACTTTCAGGATTTGACAACATTTTTTTTTAAGGTCACCCAGTCATTCCTAAACCTCTGGTTCATGCTCACCAGTGAGTCAAGGGTAGAAATTTTTATTTGCAATTAAGTTGATCAGCTTTTCACCAGAGGAGTCTGCTTTGCTGTCCCGTGGCTGTGAGTGCGTCATTCCTCCCAACCATCAGGGCAGGTTCCCAGGAGCAGCACTGCTGGGTTTGGGCTGGTGTGTGTGAGTGGGGAGGGTGGGCGTCTGTGCACTGCAGGGTGGTCAACACCATCCATGCCCCCACTTCCTAGATGCCACCAGCATCCTGCCCCCCCACCCCCAGTTGTATCAATCAGAAATGTCTCCAGACATTGCCAGATGTGCCCGGGGGCAGAGTGCCCTTTGTTGTTCATCCACAGCAAACACCTATTTGCATGTCTGCTGAGCATGAACCAAACAGTCAATCTCTCCAATCCTGGATGAAAAGATAAAATGCAAATTCCAAAATTACATGTGAGGCCAAAGCTTAGTGACTGCACCGCAGGGCACAGGAGGAAACAGATGGCCCGTTAGAACTGGGTCACTGACGGGAGCTTAAGGATCATCAGAACAGCATTAGCAGGGCTGAGGGAAACCAATGAGAGCCTGGTGGTGGCTGGGAGCTAGGATCATTCCTACCCTAAAGGGGCAATGACAAGCAGTTTCCTGAACCTACGTGTGTGTGTGTGTGTGTGTGTGCTTGTGTGCTCAGTCATTCAGTCGTGTCTGACTCTTTGCAACCCCATGAACTGCCTGCCAGGCTCCTCTTTCCATGGAATTCTCCAGGCAAGATAGTTGTCTGGAAAGCCTTCCTTGGCCAAGCCGTGGGCATCAGGACAGGGAAGCTGCTTCTGGTCCAGCAGTCACCCAGTCTGGAGGACCAGGGGACACTTCCCTACGTGCACTCTTTCTCTCTTTCCTGTTACCTACTATCTCCCTCCACTGGCCAAGTCAACAGAGAGCCAAAAGGCAGGAAGGGGTCGGTAAATTCAGTCCATGTTGGATTTTGTTCTAATTCATTGTCTCAAAGTAACTTACAAGCCATCCCAACATCATTCGTTAGATAACCCTTCTCTCCCTTAAATGGGATGCTTATTATATACTGAATTCTTCCGTATAACAATAATAATGTTTCTTTGGTTTATTTCTCTGTGTAGCTTGATATGCCTTTTAAAAAATTAGTTCCTTGTTCCTTCAGTTATTTGTTTTATGATGTGGTTTAATATCTAATGGAGCCCTCATTTGACCAGGACTAATTTTGCAGTACATTTTAATGCTTGTCAAGGTTTGCTTGGCCTTGCTTTCTTTTCATTAAAAACAAAAGCTTTCTTAAAAACTGTCCCACTGTATATTTGCTGGCATGATTTATTTCATCATGGATGTATACATTGTTGGTCTGTTTTCCAAATAGAACACTCTATAAAATCAAAATGTATACACAAAATATACCCTTTTTCTCCCAGGCAAGAATTGCCAACAGTAGCCAAAGCTTTGTGTTGGTCTTCGAGTATGTCATAAGTCTTAAGTATGTCATAAGTCTTAATCGAGCAATGTTATTTTATTGAGAGCTGATGTTTTGCCCAAGCATACAACCTTTGTTCAGTGTGTTTCAATTTTAACGAGAAAAATTTAGATTCAATATCTACAAGGCAAAGTGAGAGTTTGGTATCTGACGTTACTACTAACCCATTGGGATGATTGCGCTGTACAACATCTGCATACCATAAACAATAATAAAGTCTAATCATGTTTTCATTGCTCAGCATCCTCTTAATAACCTGTCTACAGTTTTTTTAATGCCCTACACAAATAATAACAATAAAGTTTCGAAACCACAAAGCGTCATTAGCTTGTCTATCCTAAGAATTATTCTGCTGAGTAAAACAGGGACATGCACACATGATCTAAAGTTCCTGGCGGGCAGAAGCATTTGTCATAGCACATGGGGAAATGCTTAATGAGTTACAGGAAAACAAGACATCCAGACTCTGGAAATTCTGATTTGTGCTGCCTCATGAAGCAGGCACCATGGGCTGAAAGGTCACGATGATTAAGCTCCAACTGGAGCCAGTGGAACAATGAAAAAAATCCAGCATTCAATTTTGCCAACATTTTTTTTTTTTAACATTGTAGATTTGTTTGGGTTTTGCCCAGCTTTAAAATGTACTAAATAAGACTCACAAGAATTCCACATGCAGCCATAAGACAAGACCATAATTTATTTGGGAAATTGACCAAAACAAAAATACATTTCTGGAAAAGGTGAAGAATGGCTTTCCCTTTCTCTGTTTGCTCAGCGATTCTGTGTACTTGGCCCAGGCAGGGAAAACGAGCATTGATAAATCAGGTGTTGCCAGCTCCCTCCCACCACCTTAGGATGGAGGACCTGTGGCAAGCTTCCTCCTAATCCCTTGTCAGTTTTTTTCTCTCCCTGGGAATGTCAGGAAGCTGTCCAGAAAAATAAATGGTGGGTGGGTCAAGACCCTTCTCCAGGTCTCTGGAAGAAAGAATTAAATATTACACTCAAATGTCTGTCTTGCAAAATCTCTTATATTGTGTACTTTCTTTTTAATACATTTAGACAAATTATCTATTTAAGAATAGCTCATTTACAATGCTGGGTTTATATTTTGTTCTTTTCATCATTTCACTGTGGAAACAAGTGACAACCTTAGGTTTGTCCCTGTATTATTTTCTAACAACATAGAGAGTGCCAAGGGGACAAAACTTAGAAATATACGGTCTCTTTGCTGACAAGATTCTACCTAGTCAAAGCTATATTTTTTCCAGTAGCCTTGTACAGATATGAGAGTTGGGCCATAAAGAAGGCTGAGTGCCAAAGAATAGACACTTTCAAATTGTGATGCAGGAGAAGACTCTTCAGAGTCCTTTGGACTGCAAGGAGATCAAACCAGTCAATCCTAAAGAAAATCACTCCTGAATATTCACTGGAAGGACTGATGCTGAAGCTGAAACTCCAATACTTTGGCCACCTGATGCAAAGAGCCAACTCACTGGAAAAGACCCTGATGCTGGGAAAGATTGAAGGCAAAAAGAGAAGAGGGCGGCAGAGGATGAGATGGTTAAGTAGCATGGCCACTCAGTGGGCGTGAACCTGAGCGAACTCCGGGAGGTAGTGAAGGACAGGGAAGCCTGGCGTGCTGCAGCCCGTGGGGTCACAAAGAGTGAGGCGTGACTTGGCAGCTGAAGAACAGCAAGAGGTCTGTTTCTGGAAGACGAGTAAAATAACAAAATATTCCTAATTGAAATTTGCCAAGAACATGAGATAGAATCTGCAGTTATAAGTGAATTAAAAACTGCAAAGAAAGTAAGCCCTTGTTTCAGACAAGAGGCATACCCAGCTGACATGCTTAGCTGGGTTTTCCCAGGGGCCAGCTGTGTCTCCAGACCAAAGGCTCTGGTCCATTTTGGGTGCAGCATTGGTGTTTTCCAACATTCGGATGCAGGCCGTCCCTGAAACAGATCAGAGGACAGGCACCTCAAGGAGATGGGGAGCTGCTTTGGAGGCCATGAGAGAAGGGGGTCTGGGTGGGAGCAGGGTCTCGACTTCAGGAAGCCACAGAAGCCAAAAGGGAGGCTTGAGGCACAGTTCTGCAGTCTCCTACCCCACGCTGCTCCTCACAGAGGTGCCTCCCAAGAAACTACGTGGGTTCCAGGATCCCAGCTCTGGAAGAGCCACTTCACATGCCCTAAGACATCTGAGGACATTCTTTAGAGTGCTGTGATTCATGGGGTCACAAAGAGTCGGACACGACTGATCTGATCTTATCTGATATATTATATGAGTAAACAGTAGATCGGCTCCTGAGGAAACTGCACATTTATTATTTTTGTGGACTTTCCAAGCGGCGTTACTGGTAAAGAATCTGCCTCCCAGGGCAACAGATGCAAGAGACCCGGGTTTGATCCCTGGGTCAGGAAGATCTCCTGGAGGAGGAAATAGAAACCCATTCAGGTATTCTTGCCTGGAAAATCCCATGGACAGAGGAGCCTGGTGGGCTACAGTCCGTGGGGTTGCAAAGAGTCGGACACGACTGAGCACTTGTCGTCAGCAGCATTACTTCTGTAATTGGGAAAAAGAAAGTAAAGCCACTTGCATTTTGGATTTTAGGAAGCATATAACTAGACATATCAATGTTTTTGTGAAAAGTTCAAAATTCCAGGAACACAGGTACATTCCAGGAACATGCTCCAGTGACTGGCATTTCATGCTGCAAAGAAGTCTAAATGCTGCCAAAACTAGACAGAAGGAAATGGGCCAGCATTTAGACTTCTTTGTAGCATGAAATGCCAGTCATTGGAGCATCAGCCTCTGAGTTTAGGTGGGAAATGCATGATCCCTATATCTAAAACTGCCACGTCCCAACACTCACTGTGGCCCATCAGAGCATTCCCATAACTGGAAGGCCCATGACGCCCTACAGCAAAATTCACCAGCGAGGAGAGATGAGCAGCAATTAAATATGGAAAGCAATAAGGGGCAAGATAAACTATAAACTCAATCCCATGAAATGTACAGCTAATGATGGCACAGGCATAGAGTTCAATGTAAAGAATAATCAGACTAAAATATAGAAATAATTTAAAGATACATGCATGCATTTCAAATTCTTAATGACTTCAACAAGTCTTGGAATGGAGGTGGGCAAAGGTATTCAGTAACTAACGGTATGTGTACTCAGTCGCTCAGTTGTGTCCAACTCTTTGTGGCCCCATGGACTGAAGCCCGTCAGGCTCCTCTGTCCATGGAATTTCCCAGGCAAGAATACTGGAGTGGGTTTCCATTTCCTCTTCCAGAAGATCTTCCTGATACAAGGATCGAACCCGTGTCTCCTGCATTGGCAAGCACGTCCCCCTGCATTGACAGGAGGATTCTTTACCACTAGAGCCACCTGGGAAGCTCCATTTAGTAATGTACTACATGCCAGCTCTTTGATCCTATGTGTAGGAGTTAGGAGATGCAGTTTATAAATGTTGATGGAAAAATATATCATTACACATTTTTAGGCATTACAGTTATAAACTTAGGCGTTACTGTTGCTATAAAGGCACGGAAAATACACAAATTGTAAAGGAAAAAGAGAGCAACCATTGCTTAAGCAATATGGCAAAAAGGAGAAAGGAAATAAATTGGAAACATGAGAGAAACATAAAAAATAAAATCATAAACTAAGATGACAGAATCAAGACCGCGCAAGCCAGTTAATGTGGCAAAATAAATGTGCTAAACTATTTTATTAGAAGACAGACTCTCAGACTGTATGAAAACAAGTATAAACTTAAATCTCTCTCCAAACTGTTTCTTTAAAATATGACCATCCTAACGGAGGAGGCAGATTCTTGGGGGGAAAGGGTTCCTAACACTAGTGAGACAGAGAGAAAACCAGCTGGAAATCATCCATCCATCCATCCATCCATCCTTCTTTCACTCAACCAGCGTCTCATGAAGGTCCCCGGGGTGTGAGGTTGGTGGGTGAGAACTGCATCAGCTCTCAGGAAGATGACGTTCTGGAGAGGAACACAGATGCAATTAGAGGTGGTTTTTCACAGAGCACATGCTATGAAGGAAAAACAAGGAACCCAGTGCAACCCCTGCCCTCTAGGGATGAGATCAGCACTTGAAGAAGGCTGGGTCATTATATAATGAGTCGTTTGTGTACATTAATCTTACTCAGAAAAAAAAAAATCAGATTGGATTATACACAATAGGTTTCTTATGCAGCTCATCCCGTGTGCATTTCAGTTCTTAACTTTAGCTTTCATCTTGTCTTCAGGGTCCACTTCCCAGGGTGGACACCCGCCGTCCCGGCCATCCTACATGTCACGTGCCTAGAGCTTGACTCTCTTCCATGGGTGATGCCGGGGAGCTGGATGAACACAGAAGGATTCTGAGCTACATGTGTGAGCTTATCCTACAGTGGCAGAGTCTAAAAAGATCAAGGCACATAAGAATTCAGGAAGTCAGTCTTTGCAGAACAGGGAAGGAAAGCATTGCATTTTCAGGGGCAAGGCTGGAAGCCTGCAAATAACTTTAAACTGTTTTTACAACTGGTGCACCATTGTGCCAGGTCTGAGCTGTTTTCCCAGTCAGTGGAGAGATTTTTAAGAACTCTTCGTGTTTTCCGGACCATCTGGGGCTCGTATCTGTTCTTTTTATGTATCTCACGCCTGTGTAGTCACTTAAACCTGCGTCGATGGGCCCGTCTTAGACTAGGCTCCCCCGGAAGTGGACCGCATGATCAATTGGGAGTGTAGGTCATGGGCTTTGGGGGTGGTTCTAAAAAAGCAATGGTGAGTGAGTTGGGAGAGCCTCCAGCGAGGGTAGAAAGCCAACGCTAGGCGCTCCAAAGCAGGTCGCCCCTCTGGGCATTCAGAGGATGGAGAGGTGGAGGCCTGTGATTTGACTTGGGTGTTGATGGAGCCCCTGGCTGCCGTGTTTGGGATAAACGGAAAGGGGGTCGAGATGGATTCAGGCAGCCTGGACAGGAGGCAACCGCAATAATCCAAGTGAAAGATGTGGGTGTGTGCACAGCCCCAGGAGGTGCCATTGCAGGAACGTCGTCGGGACAGAGCAGTCGCCCAGATGGGGTCAGGGACTCAGCTGCAAATGTGGAGAAAGGGGCTAGGATTCTGGATCTATTTGGATGGTTAGGCCAGCAGGACTCGCCAGCAAGGTCACCTTGGAAAGCAAATCACCTCTCATTGTTTTCCCCAGAGGGCTCCTCTCTGCAGAGCAGGTGATGGGGAGAACTTTCATTTCGATTCTCAGGAACCAGTGGAGTCATCCATCTCCCAAGAGCCTGGGGAAGACAGAGTGGAAAGTGAGCTCAGATACACCGTGAAAGACAAGGTACCCATGGATAGAATGTTCTGTGTCGCCAATGACACTGCCAGAATTTGTAAGAATTTTCTGAAGGGAAAAATAGCTTGTCTCTGATGGATGTTCTGTTTTATAGACACAATTAATCACAACATCTTAATAAATCAATTTCTTTAATAGCAAAATAATCTATATTTTGCCAACTGGAAACACCAGTTTTATTTAAGAAAAGCTCTCCCTCTGTGGATCGTACTTCTTGGTGCCAGGAGGGAGAATGCTGTCCGTGAGCGTAGTTTACAATTCACTGAGGAAATAATGATGTTCTCAGACAGGCAGAGAGCCTTAAAAGGCTTTTCCCGTATCAAACGGATTTTTGTTCAGAAATAGATTTGACAAACAAACAGTACAAAGTGCAACAGTTGTTTTCCAAATTTCTGAGCAAATAAACATTTCTAGGGCACTTCGTGCAGTAATCCAGAATAGAGGAATTTTTTGATGTTGATTTAGTCCCGATTCCCTTGTCCCTAGTGTAAGACCCCCTCCTCAGGCTTTGGAAACGGGTCTCTGGTCTCTCTCTCCACACATCCAGAACTGGGTCTGCCTAACCACCCACCACGTCCTGTATGAGACATGGAAAGTCCTGTTTATCAGAAATCTGCCCTCTTGTGCTTTCCCCATTGGCCCTAGGTCTGCCTTCTGGAATTGCAAAGTATTTGTACAGTTCTTTTTGGACAAAAGAGCCTGGGGGGCTACAGTTCACAGGGTCGCAAAGAGTCAGACACGACTGAGTGAACAACACTTTCACTTACACTTTTTTCCAAAGAGATGAAGATGGCCATCAAGTCCTTACTAAAATTTTACTTTTCTCTATCCCCATTTTCCCAGTTCCTTCATGGGCCGCAGTGATCCAGGCTGAGGAGTGACTGCTGAGAGAGGCTGTTTTTACTAAGTCATATCAAAGGTCCATCGTTCCCACAAAATCTCCCCTGTGCTTTCCCCTTCCATCCCCGTGTTTCTGGATGGACCTGGGTCTAGGCCAGAACCTGGAGTGCCCTATCCCTGGCAGTGGGCTTAAGAGGTGGGGTCACTTTGGGGAAAAGGATCCGCTTGCTTGAAGATGGGGAAGGAACTTGGCTCACCCCGACTCAGAGGTTCAGCACTTTTGGAAGAGAAACAGCAGCATCCCGAATCCACCAGCATTGGAAGGAATCTCTTCAGAGCGAAGGGCTTGGTTTTAAAATGTCAGCTGCGTTTGTCATTTTCCTGACAGGCCCAGCCTTTTATAAATCTGCTTTTAATTAAGCAAGGGTTTTCTTATCGTGTTCCCACCCTCTTCTATTTCCAGCAATTGTGCCAAATGGGCTCCGTCGACTTCTTAAATTAACGGGGGCTGCAGTGCCTGGGGTTGGGGTGGGGGCTTCTGTTCAGTCGCTCAGTCGTGTCTGCCTCTCTGTGAACCCTGTCCGTGGAATTTTCTGGGCAAGAATGCTGGAGTGGGTTGCCTTGCCCTCCTCTAGGGGATCTTCCCAACCCAGGGACTGAACCCTCTTCTTGTGAGTCTCCTGCTTCCCCGGTGGTGCACTGGTAAAAAAAAAATCTGCCTGCCAATGCAGGAGACGGAGAAGGAAATGGTAACCCACTCCAGTGCTCTTGCCTGGAGAATCCCATGGACAGAGGAGCCTGGCGGGCTACAGCCCATGAGGTCGAAAGAGTCGGACACGACTTGGTGACTAAACCACCACCACCACCAATGAAGAAGCTGTAAGAGACTCGGGTTCAACCCCTGAGTCAGGAAGATCCCCTGTAGGAGGAAATGACAACCCACTCTAGTATTCCTTCCTTGGAAACCTCACAGAGGAGCCTGGCGGGCTACAGTCCACGGGCTCACAAAGAGGTGGACACGGCTGAGCGACTGAGCACCCGACTGCGGTTCTTGGAAGCGCTTAGTTAGGGGCAGCGGTACCTGCTTCTTTGCTTGTCGTGGCTTCGGTCCTCCTGGCTCCCTCCTGGTCCCTCCTGGCTCCCTCCTGGTCCCTCCTGGCTCCCTGGCCTGTGGCTGCTGACTCCAACCTGGACCAACACAGAGGACATGTCTCTGGGGTGACAGGTGGTCAGCAAAGAAGCTCTTCTTCTCTGCTCCAAGGCCACAACTGCAGAGTGTTTTGCTCGGGGAGAATCACAACCGTTCCAGACTCTGGACTTGGAATAGGGTGTTTCTTCTCTTTTCCGAAACGAAAGAGAAGGAAAAAGAAGAAAGATCAACAGACACAGAAAGTATGCTTATGCAACAGGCCTGCTGTTCCACGCAGGAGAATACGCTGACATCACCCAAAGCTAATTGATGAAGTCATTGTGGGCAACTGTTTTCTGCTCACCTGAGGCTAGGTGACATGGCTACAGAAAAGGAAAAATTCCAGCACTTTCTAGGGCGTATCAGTTAAAGGATGGTCTAAGGAAGTACCCAAGCTCACTGGCTGAGCACCCCCTTGGCCAAGTCTGACCGCTGGTTTTCTTCAAAGGTGAATACTGACTCTGATAATGGGTAAAAATCCATCACTGCAAACACTCCCTGACAAACATTCTGCGAGTGAGATTTGTGAGACGTGGTTTTAAACCCAGACATCGAAAAGTCTGAATCTGTCACCGCATTCATCTCTAATGCAGGTACTTGCAGATACTGGTCGGTCACATGGGTTTCCTTTGAACTGGGGAGGCTGACACTCCCAGTAAGTTTTCAATCGCTTACTGGGTCTAAGAGCTCAGCTGCTTGCTTTCTTGCACACCCCTCTCTTGTGTCTGGAATTTGGGGAGAAATCTTGGCCTCCCAGTGCCCGTTGATAAGTCTGTCGGTCTGGGAGGATTTTGACAAATGGAAACGGCAGACAAGTTTGCTTCTGAGGCTGAAGGAATGAACTCCCTTTGTGGCTTACCTGAAGCAGAAATTTACGGGCTCCTAAGAGCAGGATTTCTCCCATATTTATCTTACGGGGTGAAGGCTTTTGGCACAACATTGACACAAGGGGCACAGAACGTCAGATCAGGAGGCTCTTCGGAATTCACTCCTCTCCAGTGACAAACCCGTGGCTCAGGTGCTCCAGGCCCCGTAGCAAGTGGACGTGAAAGCTGTGCCCACGTTCCTGGGGCTGGCGGGCCCTGCGCCTCCTGTGTCCCCTCCCAGATGCATGCTCAGTCACTCAGTTGTGTCCGCCTCTCTGGTGACCGTATGGACTGTAGCCCTCCAGGCTCCTCTGTCCATGGGATTTCCCAGGCAAGAATATTGGAGTGTGTTATCATTTCTTTCCCCACCCAAGAATCAAACCCATGTCTCCTATATTACAGGTGGATTCTTTACCACTGAGCCATCAGGTAAGCCCCGGGAGCCTTTGGGTCTTTTTTTAAAATCTGTTTCTTTTTAAATTTTTTATTATTTTTATTTTTAATTGACATATAGTTGATTTACAATGTTGTGTTAGTTTCAAGTGTACAACAAAGTTATTCAGATATATTTTCAGAGTCTTCGTCAGATTCTCTTCCCTTATAGGTTATTATAAAATATCGAGTATAGTCCCTGTGTCATGCACGAGGACCTTGCTGTTTACCTATTTTGTATATAGTGATGTGTATCTGTTAATCCCAGACTCCTAATTTATCCCTTCCCATCCTTCCCCTTTGGTAACCATAATTTTGTCTTCTGGGACTGCGGGTCTATTTACGTTTTGTAAATAAGTTCATTTGTATCTTTTCTTTTCAGATTCCAGGCATAAGCAATATTATTTGACATTTGTCTTTTTTTCTGTCTGGTTTAACTTCACTTCGTATGACAGCCTCTAGGTCCATCTTTCTTGCTGCAAATGGCCTTATTTCATTCTTTTCTAGGATGGAGTAACATCCCATTGTAGGTATGTACCACATCTTCTTCATCCGTTTCTCTGTCAGTGGACACCTGTTGCTTCCACATCCTGGTTATAGTGCTGCTGCACACATGGGAGGACCTGTATCTTTTCAGATTAGAGTCTTGTCCAGATATACGCTCCAGGGCTTTTAAGAGGAGGAACCACTGAGCCCGGTGAGGAGAGCCATGCCCTTGCTGGACTGGGGTGAGGTGGGACGGGGACGTGTTTGGGCACAGCAAGTGGGCCTGTCTGGGGTTCCCCCCCTTCCCTGTTGTGTAGTCACCACCAGATGCATGAGAAAAGCCACCCCAGCCTGGCCCCTGCGCTGCCTGACTCGCCTACCCTGGGGGCAGTGCGTGAGCTTCTTCCTCCCCTGCTGAAGTGCTCATGTGTCCACGGACCCTCTGTCTGCAGCACTTTAAAGAGCTCCCCGTCAGGGCCTAGCAGTGGAGGCCAATGCAGGCCACTGGAAAGGACACTGCTTCCAGACTGAAACCCCATCAGGACGCCATGCCTGGTGGGTGACGCTGGATCTCAGTGGAGGGGAGGGGGCAGTGGGAACTGCCATTCCAGACCCTTACCTCCCAGGAGAATTCCTCAGACTACCCGGAAAGTCATCTTTCCCACAGGGCAGGTCACCATCACTCATTCTCTTGAATGGCCCTGTGTCAGTTCCAGATGCAAATTAATCAAAGGAAGTGAAGTTGCTCAGTTGTGTCCGACTCTTTGCGACCCCATGGACTGTAGCCCACCAGGCTCCTCTGTCCATGGGATTTTTCCAGGCAGAAATACTGGAGTGGGTTGCCATTTCCTTCTCCAGGAGATTTTCCCTACCCAGGGATTGAACCCGGGTCTCCCTCACTGTAGGCAGACACTTTGCCCTCTGAGCCACCAGGGAAGTCCAGTCGAAGTAAGGGTATTGCCTAATTTTGGTCTCTTGACCTGTAAATGTGGGACTCCTCTCTGCGCTGCCCCGTGGCAGGGTGGGTGCTTGGCAAGCGTTCAGAGAGGGTGGTTGTGTCAGTGACTGGTTATCCACTCATCTCTGCCAACTGGGGGCCTCTCCACTGAGTCATGGTTACAGTGTGCTGGGATGGTCACAAAGCCTTCCCAAATATGTCACTAATGAAGAGTTCAAACACCTAGGGATCCGCTAATCTCCCTGTGACGTTAATAGGCTTTATTTATCTGGAATCTGGACAAAGCTATTACTGAATAGATGTTTGAAAATGGATGAGCAATGAACGGATAACTGTTTAACATTTTCTACACGAGGAGAGCGGAATGGAGTAGTAACCCAAAGGTTAAATGATTGCCAGAAAGCTAAGAATTGAAGAAGTGCAATCACCATGTCTCAGTTATTGGTTTTCTTCAAATAAATCCTACCTCTTGTGATTATGGAAATAATCCAGATGAAATATATAGGACAAAGACCCAGATGCATATAAAATGGCATAACTTCATATTTTGGAAGCACTTTCCCTCAGGAAAGACAGGAAAACTCTCATGGAAACAGTATGGAGCAGAGAAAGGTTTATTGGAGGGCCACACATGCCTCCCAAAGCTCTGAAAAAACTCCGTGAGGCTCCAGCAAAGCATTTTGAAAGGCAAGGTGGGGGAGGGGTGTGATTGGTTGTTGCAAATGTCATGGTTTGGAATCCTTTGTTCTTGCAGCTGTCCACCTTGGTCAGGTCAAGATACTCCTATAAACCTCCAACAAGGAAAATGTTATTCTCTTTGCTGAAACTTTTTATCTCCATATGAATGGAAAAGAGTTATACCTTTAAAGATCAGAGCCTTGAGCATAGGCTCTTCTGTATATTTCAGGCTGTAGGCAACATTCTTTTACAAACGGTGCAGAGTCAGCATGACTCAGCACAGGCAATGGAGCAAAGGGGTTTAAATGAAAGAACTAGACTTCACGTGGAGTCAGGTTTGTTCTTGCCTATTACAAAAGGACGTTCCGAGCCTCCAGGGGAGAAAAGAACAAGTCAGGCCCAGAGGGACGGCTCACAGCAAGCGACAGCCTTCCTGGGAGCCTTGGTGTACACAGGGCTCAGGCCCCGGCCCAGACTGGGAGACAAAGGCTGAGCAAATGGGGAGTGCTCTCAGTTATTCTAAGACACGATGCTGGTGATCATACAAAACACGGACTGAAAAGAGAAGCAAACAGGCCAGGCTGCCTTCCTGGAGTTGTCCCAGATGTCTGAATGATTTTGTAATTAAATCATCCACCTGGCCATAGGATTATAAGCTACAGTGAATACTTATCACAACCTCACCTTCTTCAAAACAAAGATAGAGGTTGTTAAAACAGGCCAGAGTGTGCAGTATTTGCTTGGAACTGTTTGTGTTTAGCCGAAACCAAAGAGCCTTCAAGAAGGGATGATAGCCTGTGTAGCCTTCAGAAGTTTTAGTCAGAAACAAACAAAAACTTGACTGGCCTAAGCAAGTGTTGGGATTTTTTAAAAAACTGTATCAATTCCCTAGAAAAACTAAGTCCCCCCACAGCATTTGTTTTCCATTTTTCAGCTGTTGCAGGAAGAAAATGAATGAGACCCGACTGCCTCCCGGTGTGTGTGACGATCCCCACCTGCATCCTTCATCCGAGCCCCCGTGACTCTGTCTGTCACGCTCCCTCGTCCCCTTTCTTCCCTCTGGTCACCGTCTTGGGCTCAGGGCCGGCACTATCATCAGTCACTTTCAGACAGACCCCGTAGATTTCAAACGTCAAAATCAGGGAATTCCCCACATGATTATTCTATTGGGGGAAAAAGAAATGGGGAGAGAGAATGAAAAGTAAATTAAGAGCAGCTCACAGTTTCCACACCCTCTGCTTACGAGAGGTTTTGGCCGCGTCTCCCTACCGTGTGTGCTGCGTGTTGAATAATAACTGAATGGTTCGTTTCCAGGGTTATGTTACTGTTGGCCGATAGCATATCATTTCAAGGGGGTCCCCTTTTCTCAGCTCTGCTCAAATCACTTTGGCAAGTTTAATCTCGCCTAACAGTTCTGCTATTTACTGCTGGAATTTCTCTATCTTAAGAGCACCCTGGGAATTTAGCTTAGTGGCTATGAGATTGACTTATAGCTCTAGACCAGGTGGAAGTGGAGATGCATGGAAAATATGCATAAGAATATATTGCACAGTTATCTCTGCTCTCAGAGCATTCCCATAGGCGTGAGGATTAATTCCTGGTTTTCAAACAGCAGAAGTGACTGAATCTAGAGATTTAGAGCACCCCCCATTGCCAAAAGTGAAGAGCTATGCGGGAGAAGGGGAGAGTACTGGGCTCTGTGATTTACCGGTTCTGTGATCTTGGGAGTATTCCTTGATCTCTTTGAGCTTCTTTTCCTCATTTGCAAAATGGGGTTAATAAATTCTACCTTGGAGAGTTGTCCTGGGGGTAGAGTGATGTGGTACTCCTAGGGAACAATATATCTGTAAGACTTCATCTCTATCTCTGTTCAGAAGGAGCCCTGGCTCCTTCTCTAGCCAAACCACTGTCTCTTGTGTTTCCTTTAAAATGTGTTTTGAATAACGCAAGCTTGGAAATGATGAGGGAAATCAGAGTAATTGTGATCCCCAGATCTGAATACTTTGGCCTCCTGATGTGAAGAGCCGACTCATTGGAAAAGACCCTGATGCTGGGAAAGATTGAAGGCAAAAGGAGAAGGGGATGGCAGAGGATGAGATAGATAGCATCACTAACTCAATGGATATGAGTTTGAGCAAACTCTGGGAGATAGCGAAGGACAGGGAAGTCTGGCGTGCTGCAGTCCATGGGGTTGCAAAGAGTCAGACACGCCTTAGCAACTGAACAAAAACAGATCTTACTAAGTGGCACCATAGTTGATAAAGCCTTTTCACAAATTAAATGTATTCTATTTTTCCAAAGGTCTTAGGAAGAAATTGTTATTTCTTTTTAAAATAATAAATTTATTTAAATAAATACCATTATATAGATAAGAAATTATTATTTCCAGATAATGAAACCACATCACGCAATTGAAAGAAACAAAGTAGGGACCTAATAATCATGAGATCACTGTGATGACAAAGATGATATGACACTGGCAATGACAGTGAGGCTGGGTTGATGCTGCCGCTGACGACAAAGATGCTGATGGTGATGTTGATGTTGAGCACAACATTCACTGAAGGCTTCCTTGGAGCGACACTGTCAAGCATTCCAGCGTATTTGTCAACTCACTGGACCCTCACAACATCTTATGTGACAGGACCATTATTATTCCCATTTTACAATTGAGATCATCATGTTTCAGAGAGATCCAAGGTCAGAAAGCAAGTGCAGAACAGAGCGGATTCAAATCCAATTGGTAAGACTCTAAGCTCCTTATCAAACTATAGTCTAAGACTCTCTCTATTGTCTCAAATAACAGGTGACTTTGGAGAAGAAATATACCCTTTGGAGGAAAAGATGTTATAGGGAAGGTTTATATGTATATGCAGACGTGCTAACTTGCTTCAGTCATGTCCAACTCTTTGTGACCCTATGAATGATAGCCTTCTAGGATTCTCTGTCCATGGGATTCTTCAGTCAAGAATACCAGAGTGGGTTGTTATGCCCTCCTCCAGGGGATCTTCCCAACCCAGGGATCAAACCCACATCTCCTGTAACTTCTGCACTGTAGGAGGATTCTTTACCACTGAGCCACCAGAGAAGCCCCTTATGTATATGTATATGTGTATGTATATGTGTATGTGTATGTGTATGTATATGTGTATGTATATGTATATGTGTATGTATATGTGTATGTATGTGTGTATGTATATGTGTATGTGTATGTGTATGTATATGTATATGTGTATGTGTATGTGTATGTGTATGTATATGTGTATGTATATGTGTATGTATATGTGTATGTGTATGTATATGTGTATGTATATGTGTATGTATATGTGTATGTATATGTGTATGTATATGTATATGTGTATGTGTATGTATATGTGTATGTGTATGTATATGTGTATGTATATGTGTATGTGTATGTATATGTGTGTATATGTGTATGTATATGTATATGTGTATGTATATGTGTATGTATATGTATATGTGTATGTATATGTGTATGTATATGTATATGTGTATGTATATGTGTATGTGTATGTATATGTGTATGTATATGTGTATGTGTATGTATATGTGTATGTGTATGTATATGTGTATGTGTATGTATATGTGTATGTGTATGTATATGTATGTATATGTGTATGTATATGTATATGTGTATGTATATGTATTGGGTATGTGTATGTGTATGTATATGTGTATGTATATGTATATGTGTGTGTATGTATATGTGTGTGTATGTGTATGTATGTGTGTATGTATATGTATGTGTGTGTGTATATGTACCACATTTTCTTTATCCATTCATCTGTTGATGGAAATTTAGATTGCTTCCATATCTTGGCAGTTGTAAATAATGCTGCTATGAATGTTGGGACGCATGTGGCACCACACACAAATCAGTGTTTTCATGGGTTTTTAAAAATATACACCCAGGAGTGGTGTTGTAGATCTATTTTCCGTTTTTTGAGAAACATCCGTACTATTTTCCACAGTGACTGTACCAGTTTACCTTTTCATCAGTTGTACACAAGTGTTCCTTTCTTCAACATCCTTGCCAACATTTGTTATTTGTGTTCATTTTGATGATAGCCATTCTGACAGGTGTGAAGTGATATCTCATGGTTTTAATTAGCATTTTCTGATAATGATTACATGTGATTATAATCAACCCATACAAGAAGTCCATTTTGGAGAAAAGAAGTCGTGGCTTGGACAAAAAAGTAAGTTTTCCAAGGTCACTCAGTTAGCGAGAGGGAGAGGCTGCAAGGGATCGTGGTCTCTGTGATGCTATGATCAGTTTTCAGTTATGGAAAGCAGAATCACTCCAGCCAACTTAGAAAGGAATTTACTTGTTATTAGATAGACAGCAGAATCACGAGGGCTGCTGGGGAATACGTTCTTAGTGAGCTTCGGGAAAATTCTCCTACAAAGCTATAGAAGTGGCCGCCCTGGAAGCCACCTGTCAATGGGAGAGCCGTGGTTTCCATGCTGCCTCCATGGCTGACTGCTGCCTCTTCCCCCTCAGCTCAATTTTGAACGCACAACTTGAAAGAGTGTGTCTGATTGGCACGAACTAAGCTCCAAAATCACTGCAGATGGTGACTGCAGCCATGAAATTAAAAGACGCTTACTCCTTGGAAGGAAAGTTATGACCAACCTAGATAGCATATTCAAAAGTAGACACATTACTTTGCCAACAAAGGTCCGTCTAGTCAAGGCTATGGATTTTCCTGTGGTCATGTATGGATGTGAGAATTGGACTGTGAAGAAAGCTGAGTGCTGAAGAATTGATGCTTTTGAACTGTGGTGTGGGAGAAGACTCTTGAGAGTCCCTTGGACTGCAAGGAGATCCAACCAGTCCATTCTGAAGGAGATCAGCCCTGGGATTTCTTTGGAAGGAATGATGCTAAAGCTGAAACTCCAGTACTTTGGCCACCTCACGCAAAGAGTTGACTCATTGGAAAAGACTCTGATGCTGGGAGGGATTTGGGGCAGGAGGAGAAGGGGACGACAGAGGATGAGATGGCTGGATGGCATCACTGACTTGATGGACGTGAGTCTCAGTGAACTCCAGGAGTTGGTGATGGACAGGGAGGCCTGGTGTGCTGCGATTCATGGGGTTGCAAAGAGTCAGACACGACTGAGTGACTGAACTGAACTGAACTGAAGCTACCACCCAGGCTCTGGCAGCAAGGGAGCCTGGGAAATAGAGGTCTTGGAGTTTAGCCTCTGAAGAGCAAAATGGTATGTGAAGTAGAATTAGGGAAATATACATTGAGCAAAGAGAGTTAGAGAATTAGCTCCAAATAGCAAAGTCTAAACATTACCTGAAGTTGAGTCTGCGGGTACTCTTTTCTCCTACACAAAACACCCAGGAAAGAGGGAAGCCCCCATCAACTCTTTCTGCCATATGCCCATTGCATTTCACCTTGTCCAAACACCTGTTTCTCCTACTGACTTTCTGACCATGGTGGACTCTAGTTGACTCCAGTGTAGGTTCTCCCCTTCCTTCCTATTAATTCCCAGGGCAAGCTAGTCCATTTTCCTTATCAACAAAAGTCAGCGTCTGTCGTGCCCAAGAGTTTAAGGACAGGCCTGCCACTTAGTTCTGGCCAGGAAGAGTTAAGGAGCAGGCTCATGGGTGAGGCTTCTAGGAAAGTCATTGATGAAAAGGGACACATGGAGCTGACATTTCCTTTGGAGTGTTCTCCTTTCTTATTCTTTCTTCCTGCCTGGAAATGTGAGCAAATTCTCTGTAGGTGGTGCATCCATCCAGGGAGCATGTGGACAAAAGCTGCCTATTGAGAATCAGAGGCGGAAATGGGAGTTTCCTGCGTCCTGAAGGCACAGGAGAGGTGTCTGACCTTGGCTGCCTGCCTATGGACTTTATGTGATGCCAGAAAAATAAAGCCCCATTTAATAAGCTTGTCTGTTCAGTTTTCAGGTTTGGATGCTCACAGACCCGAACGGGTCTTCCCTAGGGTCAGTCCTTGTATACCAGCCCCATGGCTCATGGAATTTTAAAGCCAGAAGAGAAATTAGACACGTCTTAGCTATACTCATATATTGTTGCTGTTCAGTTGATCAGTCGATCAGTCATGTCCCACTATTTATGACCCCATGGACAGCAGCTCACCAGGCTTCTGTGTCCTCCACTAACCCCTGGAGCTTGCTCAAACTCACGTCCATGGAGTCAGTGATGCCATCCAAGCATCTCATCCTCTGTCACCCCACTTCTCCTTCTGCCCTCAGTCTTTCCCAGCATCAGGGTCTTTTCCAATAAGTTGGCTCTTTGCATCAGGTGGCCAAAGTGTTGGAGCTTCAGCTTCAGCATCAGCCCTTCCAATGAATATTCAGGGTTGATTTCCTTTAGGACGGACTGGCTTGATCTCCTTGCTGTCCAAGGGACTCTAAAGACAAGAGTCTTCTCCAGAAGCCCAGCTCAAAAGCATCAGTTCTTCAGCACTCAGCCTTCTTTATAGTCCAACTCCCACATCTATACATGACTATTGGAAAAACCATAGGTTTGACTGTAATTTATTAACATTCCATGTGTATATGCCTAGCCTATACTGTCAGATTTTAAGCTCCCTGTAGATGGGGATGATATATGAGATATATGTAATAATACATATGATATATATCAATATAAGACATCCCTGGTGGTTCAGTGGGTGAAGAATCTGCCTATAATGCGGGAGATGCAGAAGACCCAGGTTTGACCTCTGGGTTTGGGAAGATCCCGTGGAGGAGAGCATGGCAACCCACTCTAGTATTCTTGCCTGGAGAATTCCATAGACAGAGAAGCCTGGTGGGCTACAGTCCGTAGTGTCACACAGAGTCAGACACGACTGAGGTGACTGAGCACACACGCATATATCAATATATATAAAAATGCTTAATATGAAAAATGTTTATCAAATCCTTGCGAAGTAAATGAATCCCCAGATCCTTTGACAATATCTGTGGACTACTTCTAAAAAATTTTAGTTTTCTTTTGCAAAAGAACTCAGATTTATTACAAATATATTTAAGGCATTTCCAACTTTTGATAGCAAATACTCTATTATGAATACATCATTTTTTAAAAAACTGATGAATAGTTGATTTTCAATGCTTTATTAGTTTCAGGTGTATGCAAAAGTGATTCAGTTATATATATATATTTATATACATATTCTTTTTCAGATTCTTTCCTATTGTTGGTTTTTATAAAATATTGAAATAATTCCCTGTGCTATATAGTAGGTTACTTACTTTTGAATGTAAACTCATTGTTTTAAGAACTTGGGGATGCTAGAAGAAAAGATCCTATGGAGAAGTGAAATTATTTTACTCTTTCTTAGATTTACTCTGCAAAACTTGATTTATCTACTCCTGCATTAAAAAAAAAAATCAGCCTTAAATTTGTGGCTTCATGCTGCCATCCTCTTGTTTGTTCTGGATTACATGGGTCAGGAGACTCAGGCAGGTGACCTTTCTGACTCAGGTGACACTGGTTGGGATCACACAGCAGGCTGGATTTGGCTGCCTGGATTGGCCTGACAGGTCCTGCTGCTGCTGCTGCTAAGTCACTTCAGTCGTGTCCGACTCTGTGCGACCCCATAGATGGCAGCACACCAGGCTCCCCCATCCCTGGGTTTCTCCAGGCAAGAATACTGAAGTGGGTTGCCATTTCCTTCTCCAAGGCATGAAAGTGAAAAGTGAAAGTGAAGTTGCTCAGTGATGTCTGACTCTTCGAGACCCCATGGACTGCAGCCTACCAGGCTCCTCCATCCATGGGATTTTCCAGGCAAGAGTACTGGAGTGGGGTGCCATTGCCTTCTCTGAAGAGTGCTGGAGTGGGGTACCATTGCCTTCTCCCTGGCAGGTCCTAGGATATTTCATTTGCAGGTCTGGCACTTGGACATCCCCCTCCTCAAGCCACCAGTTCTCATCGGCTGCTCTGGGCTTGCTCACAGCACGATAGCATCTGGAGTGCGGGGCTTCTCTGCTGGTGCCTGACTTCTAAGAAGGAGAGTTGAAAGTAACAAACACTACAGATTTTAGGCTCAGCCTGGGAAGGTACACAGCATCATTTCGGCCGCATTCTATTGATCAAGAAAGATCATGGGCCCTACTCAGATTCAACAAGGACCCAGGGACTCGGCTTCTCAGTGGGGGAGAAGCAAGGTCATACTACAGAAGGATAGTAGGCTGGACTGCCTCTTCTTAGGAAATAAGTCTACCACCTCCCTGCTGGTCCAGGCTACCCTACGTATCGCCTCATTTGACAATTTGTGTGTGTGTGTGTCTACGTATCTATCTCTTTAAGGAAATCAACTCTGAATGTTCATTGGAAGGGCTGGGGCTGATGCTGAAGCTCCAATACTTTGGCCACCTGATGAGAAGAGCCAACTCACTGGAAAAGACCTTGATGCTGGGAAAGATTGAGGGCAAAAGGAGAAGAGGGTGGCGGAGGATGAGATGGTTAGATAGCATCATTGACTCATGGACATGAATTTGAGCAAACTCCAGGAGACAGTGAAGGACAGGGAAGCCTGGTCTGCTGAATCCATAGGGTCACAAAGAGTTGCACAGGACTTAGCGACTGAACAATTTAGGAGGAAGAATTAGTATTTGTAGGATTCCGACCATGTGCGGAGTGCTAACTCCCTTCACGGAATTTCTTGTTTACTGGGGCTTAGGTTGTCAAAATAATTTTCTCTAGGCCTAATCTCTGGGTTCATTTGAGCCATCTGCTCACGGGAAATAAGTAGCTAGTCAGTCCATAAAGCAGGATACATGACAATTTGTTGACAGGTGGGACTTACCTAGTTGTCTTCTGTAGACCGAGATGACCCTAAACTTTTCAACTCTGGGGATCACAAGTTACCGGCTTGCATTCCTACCAGAGTTCACTTCACACTCTTGTTCCTTCAGCTCCCCTGGGGGATGGAGGCTTATCTCTTTAGAGATTCTTTTACTACTGAAAAGAAATCATTTCTATGCCTCTGGGTGCCCAATTAAAACTTGTAGAGACAGAAGATATTGAAGGGGCAGCTCCCTGGCAACTCCCTCCTGTTCAGTTGTAAAACATGCTTCCAGAGCAGTTCAGAACTGCAGCCTCGGGTGGTTGCCTCCTGAGGTCTGCTGGGAACTGATGGCTGACACACCCCGAGGCTCCTGGGTGTCTGTGCTGAACAGCAGCCCTGCAGGGACCGTTCTGTTTTATCCCTTTTGAAAGTCTTGACTTTGGTTCAAGAGGAAAGAATAAAACAATGAGCTGTGTGTGCACAGAGCAACTGCGCTGCAGTAAAACAGCAGATGTGGGGATATTTCATCCACCAAAGGATCTCCAGGAGTCAGGGGAAAGTTGTGACATCGGTGGAGTCAGAGGCAAGGGGGACATTCTGGAACCTTCCAGAATCTCAGTGAGAGTTCAGGGAGGTCGGGGGTAAGCTTGGAGAGGTCCCTCATTTCCAAGAGGTGCAGCTTGCTAAGAAACACATTTGAAAATTTGAAACTACTAACTCCTAAAAGGAGTAATTCAGTTATTTCTTTTTTTTTAATCTCCAAACTTTATTGTAAAATATTTTTGGAGATTCAGGGGAGCCTGGTGAGCTGCCATCTATGGGGTTGCACAGAGTCGGACACGAGTGAAGCAACTTAGCAGCAGCAGCAGCAGCATATTTGTGGAATACGATCCTTTTAACAATATTTTAAAATACTTTTCATATTTTATTTGCTATCCTAACTTTTTGATTGTGTGGATTGCATTTGCATTTTATTTTACTTATAAATGGCTATTTCTTTTTTTTTTAATTTTATATTATTTTTAAACTTTACAATATTATGTTAGTTTTGCCAAATATCGAAATGAATCCGCCACAGGTATACATGTGTTCCCCATCCTGAACCCTCCTCCCTCCTCCCTCCCCATACCCTCCCTCTGGGTCGTCCCAGTGCACCAGCCCCAAGCATCCAGTATCGTGCATCGAACCTGGACTGGCGACTCGTTTCATACATGATGTTATACATGTTTCAATGCCATTCTCCCAAATCTCCCCACCCTCTCCCTCTCCCACAGAGTCCATAAGACTGATCTATACATCAGTGTCTCTTTTGCTGTCTCATACACAGGGTTATTGTTACCATCTTTCTAAATTCCATATATATGTGTTAGTATACTGTATTGGTGTTTTTCTTTCTGGCTTACTTCACTCTGTATAATAGGCTCCAGTTTCATCTACCTCATTAGAACTGATTCAAATGTATTCTTTTTAATGGCTGAGTAATACTCCATTGTGTATATGTACCACAGCTTTCTTATCCATTCATCTGCTGATGGGCATCTAGGTTGCTTCCATGTCCTGGCTATTATAAACAGTGCTTTCTGATACAATTTCCAGGGCTACATTTTGTCACAAAGAAAAGAGTTACCTTTATTATGGGATTCTAAGATGCTCTATCACATATCCTTTTATCAAGTTAATAAAATGCTAATTTTTCCATGAAAAAATGTTATATCTATATTTTTCTAAACTTTTTATTTTTTACTGGAGCTTCTTTAGTAGCTTGGTAAAGAATCCGCCTGCAATGCGGGAGACCTGGGTTCCATCCCTGGGTTGGGAAGATCCCCTGGAGAAGGGAAAGGCTACCCACCCCAGGATTCTGGTCTGGAGAATTCCTGGCAAACAGCCGGACACAACTGAGCGACTTTCACTTTCACATGCTGATTAACATCGTTGTGACGGTTTCAGGTGAACAGCGAAGGGACTTTGAATCCTTTCGAACCATTGTTCTTTAGATGAGAGCACGGATGCCCAACAGGTGAGGTGACTGGATGGGGTCAAGGCCCTGGCCTGTGGCAGAGCCGTGTCTGCAGCCAGTTTTCCTCATCTCCAGCTCTGATCTCTTTCTAAACACCATCCTGCCCCCAACCCTGACTCTTCTGCCTGATTAGCTTTCCATGTGACCCTGAAATGGGCAAATAGAAACTCCCTCTGGCTCTGGGCTTGGGTAGCAGAGAAAGGGGGGATGACAGGTACCAAAGGGGGTTGCACAGGGTCAGGGGCTTCCAGAGGGGTTTGGGGAAGCCTCAGGCCGGAAGGTGTGTGTGTGCGGTGCAGGGAGGGGCGGGGGATGGTCTCTAACCTCCTTTCCTCTCAATGAGGGGAGAAGGAAGCTGTCTTCCTGAAGGAGCACCTGGGCTGAGCTTGCATCCATGCTCCATGCCTGGAAGGAAGGGGTGGCCACAGTCAGACCCTCGGAGACGCTGGTGTCCCTCATCCTCAGAATCTGATCTCCCAGCAAATGTGGACAGAAAGCTGAGAGTCTTGTGCATGACATCCCAGTCAAGGCCACCTGTGCACAACGTGGCCGAACAGGAAGAGGAAATGGGAGGTGAGCTGTGGGCACAGTTGTGCAGGAAAGAGTTGTCATTAATCTGAGATCAGATCACCGAGCATCTCGTTTGTGTTGCCCCACGTCTGTGAGTGGATAGGGAAGTGAGAGTTTTGAAAAATGTATACTGAGAGCAGAATCGCCCTAGCCTGGCTCTGTCTGGGACTGTGGCTTAGTGGGAGATGGAGAGATGAAGGAGGGTCAAGCGGATGTTGTCTCTTCCCTAAGGGCTCAGGGCCCCCAGTGACATCCTCTTATGTTCAGAAGCCTGGGATGGTGTATTGGTGACGAAGGCTCTGGAACTTTCTACCAGTCATGACAGAGTCGTAAGGTCCATGGCTGTCCTTACAGAGTGCGATCTTAGCCGGGACAAGCCCTGATTGGATAGACACTCATTTTACTAAAAAGCAGGAATTCTGTACCAACTCTTTCTCAACAGAACCTCATAGCTGGAGTATCTCCTCCATTCTTCTCTCTTTTCTTCCTATCCCCTCTCCCATTACATAATTTGTGTTACAAATAGTTTCTCAAATCCAACCTTCTCTTCAAAGCCTCCATATCTGCTTTGAGTTTATATGCAAGTAACAGAAGATGCAGCTTAACAGTGGCCTAAACAAACAGGGCTGGGTTTCTCAGAGAATAGGACATCTGGAATCAGCAAGCCAGGATCAACACAGCTGCTCACCAATGGCACCAAGGCTCTTTGCATTCCATAGTCCTTAGCGTGTTGCTCTGCTGGGTCACAGTCCCATGAAGGCTGCCACAGCACCAGCCATCAAGGCCATGCATAACTTAGAGGGAAACGATTGTGTTTGGCCCTTTTATCAGGAAAGGAAATGTTTGTCCAGAAGTAACCCCAGACCCCAGCATTATAGTTACATCTTTGTGGTGATTAGTGCTTACCCAGGACATGGCAAAATCTGTTCCCTACATTCTTAACTGTCCTGGTAATTAGATTGAAATGCAAGCTCTGTCCCATTGACAGTGAGCAAATGTGACATATGATAGCCATGGCAGTCAAAAGCCTGAAATTCCTCCATCTTTCTCTTCCTTTCAGTGGTGGCCTCAGAAATCGAATGTTCTAGATGGGGCATATGCAAAATGGTAAAGCCGCATCAGCCTGCATCCCCAGGGGACCCTGTGCAGCAGAGACCACAATAGATCACAAGGGGAGGCAGTGTGAGTGAAAAATGAGCCCTGTTGGGCTAAGCAACTAATATGCCAGGTTTATGTGACCACAGCGTAGCCTGGACCTTACACGGTCTCACCTTCCAGAACTTCATCACATGGGCACCTCTTGCCAGCGGAGACTGGAACATGAGCCTTTGGGTCTTTCAGTCTCCACCTGGAGTCAGGCAGCAGGGAAGTGAGCTGGGGATGAAGGTTAAGTTTGCCTGATCACAGCACCCACTATTGCTTCCCAGGTTGGTCCCGAAGGTCTGTGCCCATGTGGCTAAGATCAGAAAGCAACAGACACAGATTAAAATGCACACACACACACACACACACACACACACTCCCACACGTATCCTCAGTCTCTCACACAGACACACATGTACTCACACACAGAGAGTCACATAAACATACACTCAGACACTTGTGACAACACAATCTCTCAACCATGAAGCAAAGTTTGAAAGAAAAGGGGAGTATTTTCTGGTCAACTTCTTGTACTTGCTTTCTGATTTTGGAAAAAGCCACAGCATCTCAACATTGAGGTTTTCCAGCTCCTGATCCAAATAAAGAATCGTCCTCTTTAATTAATGGCAGGCAGATGTGGCCAGGTGGGCACAGGAAGCCAAACCTATCATTAGTTTGCAAACAGCCCTCCGAGTCTGGAAAGAGGAGTAAAGGTGGAGTTGAAATCATTCCTGTGTTGTGAGAACACAGTGCTGGATGCTAATCTTGGCTGTGATCTTGAAGGCGAGGAGGGGAAAGTTCATGACATCTGCGAGGTCGGTGACTAAGACCCATTGGTAGGGAAAGACCTGGGGGATTTCAGCGAAGGTCTCAATTCAAAGAATGAGGGAAGGCAGATGATTCACGGCCATGACGGGTGGAGCAGCCAGAAACGCTGCAAGCAGATGCGGCTCAGAGGAGCTGACCGCCGGCCGGGAGGAGGGAGGTCTGGCTCGGGGAGCCTTGTGGGCAGAGTCCAGGGAACCGCCGGTGGTGGACACGCCATGGACAGGCTCACCAGAAGGGCTCCAACTGGGCCCAGTGCAGAGGCCCCGGTCTTCTCTGGAAGCTTCCTGTGAAGCTGAACCAGGAGAGAATTGGGCTGGGGAGCTGGAAAGCCAGGTCCGTCTCCTAGAAGACAATACTCCCACATGCAGAGATTTTGCCTCCAGAGTCCCTTGTCCTGGAGTGAAATGTTTGTGCCCTTCCAGGCCACTGTGGGTCATCAGGGTCCTGGGGGTAAGGGGACAGGATGATGTAGATGCTAAGGAAGCCCCCCGCCCCCCGCCCCTCCTTTGAGAAATGAAAAGATCACCTTTTGGAAGCAGCTGCAGACCCAGCTCAACCTCCCCTGGCTTGGGGCCCCGGGTCGAAGGCAAGGTCAGTTCCTGCCTCCATCTGTCGTCCTCCAACCTCAGGGGACGAAGCTGACCCAGTAGGTATGTAGCCTCAGGTGTACCCCGTGTGATGTCTCAAAGACCAAGGCCAAAACGCAGGTGTTGTCAGACTCAGAGTGAGCTTGCCCAGGGCTGTGGGCTGGGAGGAAGGAAAGGCTTTTGGAAGCAAGAGCTGAAGGAGGCCCTCAGTGCTGGAACACAACAATCGCATTCCTACCTGGTGTGTGTGTGTGGTGTGTGCTAAGCCGCTTCAGTCACGCCCAGCTCTTTGGCAGCCCCACGCACTGGGAGCCCACCAGGCTCCTTTGTCCTGGGAACCTTCCAGGCGAGAATACTGAAGTGGGATGCCAGGCCCTCCTATCTGGTAACCCCTCCCAACTGTATTCTTCAAAACTCGTATTTCAGGAAAAAGTGTTTGAGATAATTCTGGGGAAGGAAGGAGATCAGCTGACATATGAGTGTAAGGTGACATTACCTTTGTGAGATGTGTGTGCAGGATAGCAGACAGGGAAGGGCGTATTTCTCCCCTTCACCCTGAGTCAGCACCTGACTCAGTTCTGCGGTCACTTCAGGCTCCACCCGTGACCCAACGCATCATAACATGGCTCTTTTAAATTGCCTGATTTGTATGCTTATTTTACAAGATATTTCCTGGGCAAATCTTAGCCGTACCACATATTTTTAAATTTTATTTTATTGAAGTATGGTTGAGTCACACTATTGTGTTAATTTCTGCTGTAAAACAAAGTGACTTAGTCACACACACACACACACATCTTCTTTTTCACATTCTTTTCCACTATGGTTTATCACAGGATACTGAGTGTAGTTTCCTGGACTCTACAGTAGGACCTTGTTAATTTTCCATTTTATGTGTAATGATCTTTCTTCCAGTAACTCCAAACTCTCAGTCCATCCCTCCCTCTCCTGACTGCCCCTGGGCAACCACAAGTCTGCTCTGCGTCTGTGTCTGTTGTTGTTTCATACATGTGTTCATTCGTGTTGTATTTTAGATTCACTTACAAGTGGAATCACGTGCATTTGTCTTTCTCTGACTTACTTCACTCAGCGTGATAATCTCTAGGTCCATCCACGCTGCCGCAAATGGCATCACTCCGTTTTTTTTAGGCTGAGCAATAGCCTGTTATATATATGTATCACATCTTCTTTATCCACTCACCTGTCGAAGGACATTTAGGCTGCTTCCATCCCAAGAAGAGGTCCTTCCTCGTGGACTATTCTACCTGGGGAGTGCAGGGGATTTTGTTACATCCGCCCAGATGAAAACATTCAGCATCGCCCAGTTCTGGTCTCACCTGCAGACGTGCCTACCTGTCCCGTGTGCTGTGTGTCTGCAGAATTGTGGCGAGCAGAGCTCCAGGTAGCAAACCATCAGCAGTGGGCGTGGAGCCAAGCCTCAGAGGCCCACAGTGCACCACTGCACTCCCAGTCCTGTGAATATCTGTTTAAAAACTTTGAATAACAACAAATTGATGGCAAAATCATTAACAGAAAGCTGAGGTCTGGGCTGGACCCAGACAGCCAAGACTACAGGCCATTCCTTTGGGGCCTGCAACAGAGGCACCATGGTATGGGAGTCAATCCCTGTACCTCCCTCTTTCCAGAAGGCAATGTGAAAACACACCTGTGAAACTCTCCTTTTGCTCATCCAGGTTTGAATTTTCCTTAAGTCGCCTGGGCAGAAAAGTGATGGTATGTTCAACATGAGATTCCAGAACCTCATAGGGAGGGCATAAGAGATGCTGGGTGATTTTCCTCTTGGTGCCAAATAACCCACTATGGGAAAGTCTGATCCATGCTGTGGTAGGCACCCATGTCCAGGACAGGGTTTCCTCTCAAACTAGAATACCTGCCCCCAAGACCCCTCCCCTGGCCTCCTTTCCTTTACCAGATGCTGGGAACATGCAGAAAAATAAGACAGAGCTCTTGTTGTCCAAATGCAGCTGGTCCCAAACTTATGTGAATCCCCTGGGAATGTTGTTAAAATGCAGACTCTGAATCAGCAGTTCTGGGTCTGGCCCATGATGGTGGATTTCTAACCCGTTTCTGGGTGATGCTGCCGGTCTGTGGACCACACTTTCAGGAGCAAGGGTTAGCACAGTGATTCTGAAAGGTGGTCCTCAACAATCAACTGTATATTAGAAATGCGTCCTCTCAGGCCCTACCCAGACTACTGACTCAGAAGCTGTGGGAGTGAGGCCCAGGTATCTGTTTTTCATCTAGTCTCCCACCCATGCCCCGGGATTCAGATGCAAGTCTGACTGCTGAGGGTTGGGAACCACTGGGCTAAGGTAGGTTAGGGTCTAACCATCTGGCTGCAATAGGGTTTAACTCAGCCTGGCTCGGGAGGAGAGGTGGCCCATTTACTGGATAAGCTGGCCCCGAGAAGGACCCTTAGGGACTCCCAGAGAGAGCTAAGGACTGTGCAAAGGCCCCAAGAGGAAATCCGAGGCTGGGGATGGGGCTGAGAAATAATCTAGGACATTGTTGCAGGCCAACCCAGTCATATGTAGTTTTCCTTGGCTGTTGGCCTTTTGTGCTTAAGCATCATCACCCCACCCTGCTCGCAACTCTTCATCAACAGAAGGGTAAGAACTTGTCAGCCAGAGTCTCTCTTCCTGTCCCTAGCTATGTTTAAGCCCCTCTAACTTCTTCAAGAGAAAAGCTTACGATACAGAAAAAAGTTCCCCTGTCTGGTAAGTTCAAGATGGCACCAAGAACTGGAGTTTTCACTCTGGGACCATTGTTGTTCAGTCACTAAGTTGGGTCCGACCCTTTGCGACCCCAGGGACTGCAGCATGCCACGCTTCCCTGTCTTTCAGTATCTCCCAGAGTTTGTTCAAACTCATGTCCATGGAGTTGATAATGCCCTCCAACCATCTCATCCTCTGTCACCCGCTTCTCTTCCTGCCCAGCATCAGGGTCTTTCCCAATGAGTCGGCTGTTCACATTCAGGTGACCAAAGGATTGGAGCTTCAGCATCAGTCCTTCCAGTGAATGTCCAGGGTTGATTGCCTTTAGGATTGACCTTGTGACACTGGGACTCAGCAGTCCCCCTTCCCTCAGCCTGCGGAGGCACGGGGGTGAGGCTTGAGGGAAGAGAGCCCCAGGAGGTGTGGGTGTGTTTTACCTGGTGATGCGTGTCACCGGGTGGAGACACGATGGTTCCCGTCTGTCTTAGGTCCCCACAGGGTGCATCTTTCAGACACTCTTCACCCAAGCATCCCCCCTGCAGAGAATGTGTGTGTGTGATTCCAGGACCTGGGCAACAGCCAGGGGGCAGCTGGGGGAGGCCGACACTGTCTTTCTATTACCTTTGAAATGTGTGCATTTTTTCTCCTATTAAGTAATAAATGCATGTTTTCATATAATAAATGGCCCAATGCTGAGGAAAATAAATAATCCTGTGATTCCACTGATGCACCCTAGAGAGCGTGCACTCCGCCCTTTCACGGGAACAGGTCCAGGCAGAGAAAACATTTTCTGAACAGGTGGTGTTTTCATGGAGGGGACGTTTTAGAAGCAGAATGAAATCCACCCTCTCTGCAGTGAACACACAGAGGCTGGGGTGAATGCAGGATGCTTGGGGGCGTCCTGTGATGGGAGACTGGACCACTTCTTTTCAGCCCAACAAGCCTAGCTCTGGGGGTCCTGCCCACCCAGGGAAGCAGGCCCGGCAGCCTCAGGGAGGCCACCAGAGAGTCCTGGGGTTCACATTCAATCCTGAGGGGCTGCCATGTTAGAAAGATGCTGTTTCTGGAGAACTGAGCCACAAGAGGAGCTCTGACAATCTGGGGGATTCCTGTCCTGAGGATGTCTCCTCTGCCGCAGAGGGTGCTGGGTTGCTCGCGGGGGTGGGGGGCGGCGGCGGCGGTGACCGGGTTGACTCATTAGCCAAACACTCGCTAAAGGGCGCACTTGCTCAGAAGCATCAGCGAGGAAGTGGGTGATCAGCTTTAATCTGTAAGAAAAGGACAATTTGTAGGGTGGTTTGGATTTGCAAAGCCATCCCAGATCTTCTGGTGTCAGGCTCTCCGTCTCCCAATCCCCCTACTGCCTCCAGCACACACACGTATAGCTTGACTTCTGGGGTAATGTGCGCGGCCAGACGCACTGCATTTCTAGGCAGATAATCCATCTCCTAAACTCTTATTAATTCTAAAAGTTAAAATCTAAAGGCTGACTTTCAAAACCTCTGGCCAGCAGAATTGTGCCTAAAGCACCTACAAATGAATGAGTTAGGAGGACAGGGGGGTGCCCTGATGACACGGGGGTGCACAGCTCTCCAGCTCACAAGGTCCCCGGCAGCTGCAGCCGGCTGGCCTCCCGGGACCAGAGGCCGCAGAGAGGTGCTGGAGACACCCTTCCCTCTAGCCTCGGAGCGGTGGAGACCACAGGGGTGGGGGCCAGCGCTGGGCACCCCCTGGGGACCGGGGCCTTCACCCAGAGGGGGCCATAGCCTGGGTCGAGGACACGGGAGCCCCACCAAGCTGGCTCAGGAAACCCCAGCTCCAGGCCGGCCGTGGTTTGGGTGGACCCATGGCCTTCGGGAGCCTTCCAAAATGCTGACAGCCGTGCTCTGGAAAGACAGAAATTCCAACCGCCACCCTTCCTCCCAATGACCCGCTCACCCTCCTGGCTGCAGAAGAGGCTTTCTGTCAGGAGGAATGCATGCTCATTTATAACAGATGGATGTGTGGATTTTCTGGAAATGGGCTTATGGATTTGGGCCCAGCCCCACCTCCCTGAATGCTGCACCCCTGGGGCTACTGACCTTCCTTCCAGGAAGGGCCTGTTGTGTCATGACCTTGTGTTGGGGTCAAGGCAGGACGGGCATCCGTGCCTTACTCTCTCCTTGTGACGTTCAGCAAGACGAAGGGGTGGAAAATGTGTGATCAAACTCATCCTATTACTGGGTAGCCTCTGAAGTTGCTGGAACACAGATTCCAAATCATAAAAAACCAAAGAGCTTGAGCAATTGACCACAAGTCCTGTTTTCCCAGTTCTTGAGTACCCAGGAGGGTGACTTTCGCCAGGCTCTCACTTTCAAGAATGCCAGCTTCCCCTGCTGGGCTTGTTAAAACAAGGTCCCACCCTCGGGAGTCTTGACTCAGGAGGTCTGGGGTGGGCCCTGTTGTCCAGTCACTCAGTTGTGACCCTTTGTGACCCCCTGGACTGCAGCATTCCAGGCCTCCCTGTCCCTCACCATACCCTGGGGTTTGCTCAAACTCATGTCCATTGAGTCAGTGATGCCATCCAACCATCTCATCCTCTGTCGTCCCCTTCTCCTCCTGCCTTCAGTCTTTCCCAGCTTCAGGGTCTTTTCCAATCAGTCCGTTCTTCACATCAAGTAGCCAAAGTATTGGAACTTCAGCTTCAGCATCAGTCCTTCCAATGAATATTAAGAGTTGATTTCCTTTAGGAATGACTGGTTTGATCTCCTTGCTGTCCAAGGGACTCTCGGGAATCTTCTCCAATGCCACGTTTCAGAAGCATCAACTCTTTGGCTCTCGGCCTTCTTCATGGCCATCTCTCACACCTGACACTCTGCCTTTGCAGCAAGTTTCCAGGTGGTGCTGATGCCACGGCCCTGGGACCACAATTGAGAACTGCCCTCTAAAGCCAGCATCGCACTGCCCCCATTCCTGCTGGTCACCTCTTATTTCTGTCCCACAAAGTGACTCAGGCAGCCTGGGAATGGGGTCTGTTGCTACAGGGCCAAGTCCTAAAACCAGAATCAGGGTCACAGAGGGGCTCTGGCACCTGCTGAGGTCCCCGAGGAGGTCACCAAGAGCGTGGCCCCTCCCTGGCCAACCAGATGGCCTTTCACCCCTGTGATGTGAGTAGGAAATGCCAACAAGGCCAGCAGCAGCTTGGGGACAGAGGTCCTCGTCCAGCCACCAGAAAATTCTGCACTCAAACCTCAATTCTTCCCCTGCAAGTGCAAGTTCCTACAGTCACACCACTCCTTTTAGTGGTGGACAAACGGATAGGAAAGACACTTTAAGGAGAGGTGCAGACTGAGGGGGAATTTTATCTGAAAAACAGAATTTTTTCCCCCCCAGGAAAGATAAAAGCAATTTTTGAGTTTATTGGATGGAGTTAAAGTTTAAGTAGAATAAATATTTTCCCTGGTGGCTCAGTGGTAAGGAATCCACCTGCTAAAGCAGGAGATGCAGTTTCAATCCCTGGGTTGGGAAGTTCCCCTGGAGAAGGAAATGGCAACCCACTCCAGTATTCTCACCTGGAAAGTCCTGTGGACAGAGTAGCCTGCTGTGCTGCAGTCCATGGGGTCCCAAAGAGTCAGACACGAGACTTACAACTAAACAATGACAGAATAAACATTAGGCATTTTCTTCCCAAACCGGTGAATGGTGGCTTAAAGTGTCAATTAGTAATAAATGGAATAAAGAAAAGTTGTTTCTTCTACATACAAGTCTTGTACTGTGTTGGCTTTTTTTTATGTCACTATCCTTTGCTTTAGTACATGGCCATTTGTCCAGAAGCCCGATCCACCACCAAGCAATACTCCTGATATTGATGGCAAATGTCCGTGGAAATTCAGAGCAAGGCTGTCTTGTTTTCAGCAGTTTGGAAGAGTGTTTATTCCAGAAAATGAGGAGCAAGTGTCAAACGTGACCAGTCATAACTCTAGAGAAACCCCATAGAGAAAACCCTCTGCTTCTCTGCTCCTGAAGCCCCAGCCTCTCTGGGTCTGCAAGGATGGGTGAGTCATGGGGTGTAGCCTAGAAACTGAACAACTTGCTCTCTAAAAGAATTCTTTAGAGTTGAGTACCTTATATTTTGGAAGATGTCTTCCAAATACATCAAAACATGGAGAGAGAAGAGATTGCTTTCCGAAGTGCCCCACACCCGCAATCATAGAGGACAGGCAGGAGGGGGCGCATGCCTCCCCCATGCCTGGAATTTTCCTGAAAGCACTGTTGGCTGGCCTTCTGTCAAGCTCAGGTCTTGAATTCTTTTCTATTATTCTATTTTCTTCCAATATTGGTCCATATAATGCTTAGTGACAAAAAAAAAAAAAGGTCAGTGAGCTAGAAAATTCTAGATTGCCCTATACTTCCAAATGTGAAACATATTCCTGAGATTTCACTGCCTTTGCATGTGATACTCTCTTGCTTTAAGTAATGAAGAGTTTTATGGATCATTTCTGAGCCCGTATTATAAGAAATATAAAGCAAAATAGTTTAGGTTGTTCTTTCTTAAGATTTTATTGAAGTACACTTGATTAACAATGCTGTGTTAACACAAGCTTTTATTTATTTATTTTTAAATCAGTGGTACAGTGGCAGGCAGGGCTTCCCTGGTGGCTCAGACAGTAAAGAATCTGCTTGCAATGCAGGAGACCCAGGTTTGACCCCTGGGTCAGGAAGATCCCCTAGAGAAGGACATGGCAACCCACTCCAATACTCTTGCCTGGAAAATGCCCATGAACAGAGAAGCCTGGCAGGCTATGGTCCATAGGGTTGCAAAGAGTTGGACCTGACTGACCGGCTAACACTTTCCCTTTCACTTCACAGTGGCAGGCAAGTCAAGAGTTAACTGCTGGTGCCATGTTTGAGAGACTGGGGTTGCCCAGGGAAAAGACACGTAACCCTGCACTGAGCTATCCACTCAGTTTGACTCCTGGAGAGTTTTCTCCAGCCTTGCTGGGACTGCGGTAACAACTGACAAGGCTGACATATATTTTATATCATGGGCAGGCTCTCCAGAGGCCTGGACACCTTGTCCTGGGCCATGAAGCTAACAGGCAGCTGAACGGTGCTGTTTCCCACTTGGTTTGAAATTTCTTCCCCGGTGCAAATGTTGCATCTCATCTATGGACCTCTTGGCAGAATAAAACCAGTCTGTCTTCTGAGTAAGGCAGCCACCCTAGTTGTGGTTGTTCAGTCACTAAGTCATGTCTGACCCATGGACCGTAGCACGCCAGGCTCCCCTGTCCTTCACTGTATCCCAGAGTTTGCTCAAATTCATGTCCATGGAGTTGATGATGCTATCCAACCATCTCATCCTCTGTCACCCCCTTGTCTTTTTGCGCTCCATCTTTCCCAGCTTCAGCGTCTTTTCCTCTTTTCCAATGAGTCAGCTCTTTGGATCAGGTGGCCAAAGTATTAGAGCTTCTGCTTCAGCATCAGTCTTTCCAATGAATATTCAGGACTGATTTCCCTCAGGATTGATTTGTTTAATCTGCTTGCAGTCCAAGGGACTCTCAAGAGTCTTCTCCAACACCACAGTTCAAAAGCATCAATTCTTCAGCACTCAGCCTTCTTTATGGTCCAACTCTCTCACATCTATCCATGACTACTGGAAAAACCATAGCTTTGACTATAGGGACCTTTTTTGGCAAAGTGACGTCTCTGCTTTTTAATATGCTGTCTAGGTTTGTCATAGCTTTCCTTCCAAGGAGCAAGTGTCCTAATTTCATGGTTGTAGTCACCACCTGCAGTGATTTTGGAGTCCAGGAAAATAAAATTCCAACAATGGTCTGTCCAGTCAAAACTATGGTTTTTCTAGTAGTCATGTATGGATGTGAGAGTTGAACTGTAAAGAAAGTTGAATGCAGAATAATTGATGCTTTTGAACTGTGGTGTTGGAGAAGACTCTTGAGAATCCTTTGGACTGCAAGGAAATCAAACCAGTCAATCCTAAAGAAATCAACTCTGAATATTCATTGAAAGGAATGATACTGAAGCTAAATGATACTGATACTGAATGATACTGAAGCTGAAGCTCCAATACTTTGGCCACCTGATATGAAGAGCTGACTCATTGGAAAAGACCCTGATGCTGGGAAAGATTGAGGGCAGGAGGAGAAGGGGATGACAGAGGATGAGATGGTTGGATGGCATCACCGACTCGATGGACATGAGTTTGAGCAAGCTCTGGGAGTTGGTGATGGACAGGGTGCTGCAGTCCATGGGATTGCAGAGAGTCAGAAACAACTGAGCTACTGAACTGAACTGAAAATAAAATCTGTCACAATTTCCATTTTCCCCCCATCTATTAGCCATGAAGTGATGGAACCAGAAGCCATGATCTCAGGTGTTTAAATGTTTAGTTTCAAGCTAGCTGTTTCATTCTCTTCTCTCACCCTCATCAAGAGGCTCTTTAGTTCCTCTTTAGGTACTCCTGGTGGAGTCCTGCTAAAGCCAGGCCATCTACCCTCTGGGGCTATGTTGAGCCCAACAGTGCAGATGCACTGGTCTGCTTGAATGAGTGTGGGCCTGCCTCACCCCCAAACAGGGATGAGAGGAGCTAGGTGTCAAAACAACATGCACCAGGGCTCTCAGAACACACGCTTCCCTCTGTGTGCTCCAGAGAGAGCCAGATGGTTTCTCCTGCCGTACCCTGATTTCATACCCAACCCTTGGGTTGGCTAAAAGATAAAGCACATGAATCTGGACCCCTTGTCTGCTGTAACAAATGGTCTAAGGGTGAAAGAGGGACTCTTGAAGGTGGGGAGTTCAGGAAGGTGCGTGAAGCCCTTGCATAATCATCAGTCCATCCCATACATCCCGGAGGCAGGGTGGCCACAGTCTGAGCAGGAGGCCAATCGGGGTGAGGCTGTGTGCATGGGAGGCTGGGTCTAGCTGGCAATAGTGATGGGAATGAAGATGCATGGTGGAACTGCAGGAAAATGGGAACAAGGCCCCTGACCCAGGCATGCAGAGGCTTCACAGCCTCTTGCAATCTAGCCACAGGGCCGGGCTGAAGGACAGGATATGGAGGAGGGGCCAGAACCCAGGGGGCCCAGGCAAGGAGACCTCATCCAGCCCTGGGGGGACCCAAGGACCCCAGATGGAGACTCGCTTCACAGCGGTACCAGCTGGGGGCTGGCATACGGGCTTGTGTGTGCGAGGCTTCTGTCCTCAGAGAGAACCGCAGGTTGGAGACAGACCTCTCAGGAATGTGCTGATACTGCTGTTTACCCCGGGGCAGGTCAGCCAGGCTCCTCTGGCACATTCCTCTGGGCCTTCAGCTCAGGACTGATGACTCGCTGGCATACGGAGCACGCTGGGATTATGTGAGGAAACACTTGGAATTCTTGTGCAGCGCTGGGGCCAAGCCCAGAGAAGGTCCCTCCTGACCTTCTGGGTTGTTTTGAGCTGAGCTGTGGCTTCCCACATTCATGATCGACCTCCTCACCCCAGTATCTCAGAACCGGACAGCACCTAGGGATAGGTAATTAAGCTAAAACAAGGCCATTAAGGTGGGCCCCGGTCCGAGATGTCTGGGGTCCTTATAAGAGGAGGACATTGCACACGGACAAACAGAGGTGACCACGGGGAGACACTCGGAGGACGCAATTGCACACAGACAAACAGAGGTGACCATGGGAGGACACTCGCAGGACGCACCATCTGCCAGCCCAGGAGAGGAGTTCAGGAGGAACCCACCGTGATGACACCCCGACCTCGGCACTCAGTTCTCCAGAGTGGTCAGGAAATAACGTCTCCTGTTTGAGTCCCCCCGCCCCTGCCTCCCCTCGTCTGGGGAACTTGGGGAACTTGTTAGGGCAGCTAACACACAGTGGTGCTGTTAACACAGTAACACAGGAGCCGTCTCTTATTCCTGAATCTGCATTGAGGAAAGATCTGGGATGCTCAGGAGAGCCCCACACTTTTTGATATTAACTTGAAATCTGGCATGCACTCAATGAAGACTCGTCCTCCCACTCACTCCACTGACCAGCGTCATCTCTTCCGGAAGCAGAGCACGGACACTTCTGGGATGACCCAGAGGACCACTGCCCCCTCCTCCTAGCTGCTGGAAAATGGTGTACTGACAACAAAAAATGATTACTCCAGACCAGGCAAAGACTATCAACACGGTAACTTACTTAGAGCTTGGCTTTGGCTTGAGAGAAGACAGTGTGAAGACTGAATGAACGGCGTTAATACTCCAGTTTAAAAACACATGGTGTAAAAATGGCGACCTTAGAAATACATGGCATAAAAATGAGATCTTTCTTCGTTAAGAATAGCCGACAGTATATTGAACCTGCGGCCAGAGAAGAATCTTTTAGAGCTTTTGAGTAGCTGTTTGAAAGGCCTGGATAGCCAAAATTAGATCTGCCAATTCGGACAACGGGGAGAAGTGAAGTCTGGCTGGAACTGTGCCATGAGCCAGGTCCAGGGGCCCCAAGGGCTAACACCCCCAACTCTGCATGTCAGGAGTCAGGGGGGATTCCTACAGGGCACATCTTCATCAACAACCTTGTGGGTAAAAATGGAACCACTTCTGACTTTAAAATGTGTTCATATAAAGGAAGAATATACTAAAGAGCCAAGAGGGAACTTTAAAGAGAAAAATATACTCACATCAAAGGCTTTTATTTTTCCATGTTCCCTTGCAGTCATTATTCAAGTATAGTTTTAATTTTATAGTTATGATAATGGAATAAGGCACCACTTCCTATCAGTTTTTCCTTCTTCATTTTAAATGATTACCCTTAGGATAAAATCAGGAATGATTTTATTGGGCCAACAAGTATGAATATACTGCTAAATTGTTTCTACTGCCAGAAAGGGCCTTATCAGCTGAACCACATTTTCACTCTTGCTAAGTATTTTAGCTTTTTTTTTTTAAAAAATGTTTTATTAAAAAAGGTGAAGGTTGATCTTTAATTTTTAAGAAATTGCATTTAAAAATTATTAAAAGACAGCATGCTTTTCTAGATTTGCTAGAAAATTGTAGATTCTTTTGTACAAATTGCTCCATCACATGCTTAGTACCTATTTGCCTAATGAGATTTTGAGAATTTTCTTCCAAACTGAAATGTGTATTTTGTATTCATACTGGCTTCATCATACTGTTGGAGTGATTCTCCTAGTCTATTACTTTTCCTTATGCCTTACTCTATTCTCTCCTTATTCTATTACTTTCCTTATTCATTTTAGTTATAAAATGTTGATGTGGAGAAATCCGTTAAACCGTTCTTTGCAATTCCAGCTTTGCTTGCGTCCTAGACAGTCCCCTCCCTGCCCTGATTGGTCTCCTGAGCTCTCCTTTCCTCCTCTGTTTCCTCTGTCCTCCTTGCCGGACCTGATGGCTCTTTGCTTGTTCATGTCTGACTCTTTGTGACCCCATGGACTGTGGCCCACCAGGCTCCTCTGTCCATGGGATGCTCCAGGCAAGAATACTGGAGTAGGTAGCCATTTCCTCCTCCAGGGGATCTTCCCAACCTAGGGGTGGAACCTGGGTCTCCTGCATTTCAGGCAGATTCTTTACTGTCTGAGCCACCAGAGAGGCCCTTATGTTTGAGCAGGGTTGTCCAGTTTAGAGGATAAAAATACAAGATGGTCAGGTGAATTTGGATTGCAGATAAACAGCAAATAATGTTTAAAAAAATAAGCAACTCCAGGCAATATTTGGAAGGTATTTAAACTAAAATAAAAACTACCTTGCTTATTCTAAAGCCCGATTTTACAGAATGTCCTATGTTTTATCTGGCAGCCCTAGCTTTTGGTCCCCACGTGTGCCCTGTGTCAAGTCTCCCCAAGCAGGTTAGTATTTATTCTCAGACCTCAGGACGTCCCACTTGCCCCAGGAACAGAGGTCAGGTTCCTGTGCGGACGCCGGGCGCTCCTGCCCCGCTCGGCAGGCCTGGGTCTGCCGCGGCGGCCTGGGGAGGGGCTCTCACCGGTGCGGCCTCCGGTCTCTGTATCTGTGTTGGTTTTCTCCAGCCGCCAAAACAGAAGAACATAGACTGGGGGAGCTTAAACAACAGGAACTTATTTTCTCACTCTTCTGAGGCCGGCAGTCCAAGATCACGATGCTTCCAGGGTCGGTTTCTTTGGGATCTCCCTCTTTGGCTTGTAAATGGTTGTCCTCTCCCTGAGTCCTCACGTGGTTGTCCCTCTGGGCTTGTCTGTGACCTAATCTCCTCTTCTTCTTAGGACACCAGTCTTGCTGGACCACGGCCCTCCCTAATAACCTTGTTTTAACTTTTTGTCTCTTTAAAGACCCCGTCTCCACACACAGTCACATTCTGAAGTGCTAGGAGTTAAGATTTCAACACATGAACTTGGGGATCACAATCCAGCCCCAAACCACATCCTCATCCTGTCTGTCTGAGACACTCATCCTGCACCCTATTGTCTCACCAGACACCTGCCGTCTGGAGGGGGTCCCATTGCCCCCTAGGACTGGAGCCATAGGAACCCCAGACGGCTCTCAAGCACCCTGACTTTCTTAAGACCTTCTCAGTACAAGACTCCAGCCTCCTCGTGGGGCAGCCAAGGGTGGGGCCCTGTCCACTGTGGACAGATTACCCAACTCTGGCCAACACCCTTTTGGACTTCAAATTGGACCCACGCCTGGAAACTTCTGCTACTCAGCCTCATCCCACGAGGATGTCCCGATCCAGAAGACTTTCTAAATCACTCTGGAAACTCTCTCTCTGAGTTTTGGTGGTTGAGTCTTAGGCCCCTGGCCGCCTCCTCCAGGACCTGCCTTAGTAGACAGGGCCTCCGTCTCCATCACCTCCACCGCCTTCTTCCCTCCCTTCTCAGGTCACTTGGTCACGGAACTGACAGCTCGCCTACCAGGTGCAGCCAAGACGTGAAGCTGTTCAACTTACTGCTGGCTGATCTATGGTTTAGCTTTCAAAACAGTTTGCAATCTACTGCACAGAGAATTTATTGCCAGATGGCCTGTGGTGTGGTTTCATTGGGATACAGCTCTGGATTTCACAAATCACTATCAGGATATTATTATTATTGCTGTTGTTCAGTGGCTAAGTCATGTCCGACTCTGTGCAACCGCAGGAGCTGCAGCACACCAGGCTCCTCTGTCCTTCTCTCTCCCAGAGTTTGTTCAAACTCATATCCATTGAGTCAGTGATGCCATCCAACCATCTCATCCTCCGCTGCCCTTTTCTCCTTGCCTTTGGTCTTTCCTAGTATCAGGGTCTTTTTCGACAGTATGAAAGAACAGGATATTATACCATTGATTAAGTATCTATTTCCCTTCTCCACCGTTTTCCTGATCCTTGCTCAGTGATGTAGAAAACCTTCTCCCCCACAGTCTGTGCTGTACATGAAAGCCTCTGGCCTCATGTAGCTTCTGATCACTTGAAACATAGCTAGCCCAAATTTCAAAGGCAGTACCAGAAAAACGCACTGGAAATATCTCAATATTTTTAGATCGGTTGAAATGATAACATTTTTCATATACTGGGCTAAGTAAAGCATTATTAAAATTAGCTTTACCTATTTCCCTTTCCCTTTTAAGAATGTAGCAACTAGAAAATGTAAAATTCTGTCTATATTTCTACCTATGGGTGCCTTTAACTCAAGATCTACCTATTTCCTTCATCTCTCTCTTGGTTTTTAGCCAATATTTTAATGTTCTAATTAATGTCCCTCTTAAAACACATTTTAAGATCTGCTAGAAGTACAAACATTTGTCTTATTACTCTTATTTTTTCAGACTGTCTTTTGGAAATCTAAGCCAATTGTTCTTTCAGATGGATTTCAACATTGTTTTTGCCAAACTCATAAAAATCCTGCTTGAATTACTTGTCTTTACAACAAGAAATTTTTTTTTTTTGTCCCTAAAATTGACTTCCAATAGAACTTTGAGGTTTTTATTTATATGTGGCATATTTTTTTCAAAGTCCTCTCTGTGTATATAATATTTCTGATACCATTGTGGATGGGGGTCTATACTGAGAGACTTTTGGTCTTTACATATTTGTCTTTTAAAGTCACTTAATTAACCTGTGCTTAAGACAGTGTAGTCTTCACTGATAGTATCTGTGATGAGTACTTTTCTCCTTTTACCATATGAATTCATTTTACTACATTTCCTATGTTATTATAATGTTACAATAACCAATACTTCCAAGGCTTAATAAATAATTATGGTGGTATTGGGCATTGTTCCTGAAGATAATTTGCTAAATATTACTTTTTAGAATGTTTGCTCTTTTAAACTTGGCAATGTTTTTCCTTGGCTTTGATTGCCTTCAAGGACACCCATTAGAGAGGCATTTTCCTTGTCCAAGTAAAATAAGCAGTCTAGAAAACAGAATTTCCTTCTGGCTTTCTGCAATCCACCCCCTAAAAAAATAACACAAAATCATCATTTTTTTGGTCTTGAGACATATTTTCATAGGGTAAATTGCCAGACTATAGACAGCCCCTGATGCCTTGCAAAAATGTCAAGGGATGAAGAGCAGTTATGTTCAAGATACATGAGTTAGGGTTAGGTTGGTGTTAGGGTTAGATTTTAGAGTTAGGGTTAAAGTTAGAGAAACCTGGTTTGAATGCATTATGGATTGAATTTCAATTTAAAAACTCTAAAACTTCACATAACATTAAAAAATGACTACTTTCTCCAAACATCATTTAGAGGTATCTTATGCTTTATACGGGCTTCCCTGGTGGCTCTGTGTAAGAATCTACCTTCAATGCAGGAGATGTGGATTGGATCTCTGAGTCAGGAAGATCTTCTGGAGAAGGAAATGGCAACCCACTCCAATATTCTTGCTGAGGGAAATCCCATGGACAGAGGAGCCTGACGGGCTACAGTCCATGGGGTTGCAAAGGAGTCGAACACGACTTAGGGCTAAACAAGAGCAACAAATGCTTTATATCAGCAGATCAGCAAAGAAGCCACTAGGGTGTATCCTGGAGAAAAGGGCAGGCTTCGAATTTTTATCAGGTGAGCCACAGGAGCAAGCTGTTATACAAGGATGAAGGTGGATGCTGTGGACTGTGCCATCAGCCAGGGCTGTCACGGCTGGTGGTTTCACCAGCCAGGCATGCCAGCTGTAGGGGCAGGAGGGTGCCTGGGTGTTTTCAGAATCTGGATGTCAGCTTGTTATGTTTGGAGCTAATCAGACAAAACTGGGTAATGAGGAACATCTTCGTTATCTTTCAAAGCGTTGATGAGGACCCAGTCCACAGTCTTTGGTTCAATCTGGATTGAGCCATTTCAATATGAGAATTCTGGATATGTCTCCACCCCAGTAACTGTGCTCAGCATGGCTTGCCACTTACACTGAATGCGGCTCTGGGTCTCACAGTATCTTCAGATGCTCCTTCCCTTAAGGGGATGTTGTTCTGGTCAACAAAGTAGTGTCCTTCCACCCCCTTGGCTAGTGATCTCTGGGAATTAATATAGTAGAAGGGAATCTGGGTAGGGCAAGATTCCAAGAAGACTCTTTTCCCAACTCTCCAAACTATTCTTGATATTCTTTATTTAGCCCCTGGGGCTCCATCTCCCTGTGGATCTCCTTCCTCAAGTAGTAGCTCCTGCAGGGAGGGGGCCACAGGACAGCCCCTCGTGGGCAGATGGATAGATGCAGGAGAGCTTTCCAGTGATGGGGGTTTGGGCATGCAATGTGCCAGATGGACTCTCTGGGAAGCAAATGCTGAGACTGAGCTAGGAGAGCAATGGTTTATTTGGGATCTCAATGAAAAATGTCACCAGCTATATCAGTAAACAAAGGATGTTGCAACCATCAAGCCATCACATTACAGCTGGCCAGTGGTGAGCCCCGAGGAGAGTCAGGATGAGAAACAACAGGATTCTGGACCCAGATGGCTGAGTTGCATATCAAAGAATGATTTCAATGAGCCAAGGCTCTTGCATCTTCCCATACCTAGAAAAGTGCTAAATTCCTTAACATGAGATGTCTGGCTTTCTTTCATTAATGGAAATCCATCTTTTGATGTTCTGACCACTTGGTCTTTGTCGCAAAAACGTCTGTATGTCCTGGCTCCTGTCTCACCTCTTTGTAACAGTCTCTTAGAGTTTACAGCAGTCGCTATAAGCTATCGGGCCTTCCCAGGTGGTGCTAGTGGTAAAGAACCAGGCTGCCAAGGTAGGTGACATAAGAGATGTGGGTTCTAGCTACTCATCCTAGGCTTGAAAGTGAAAGTCACTCAGTTGTGTCTGACTTTTTGCAACCCCATGGACTGTACAGCCCATGGAACTCTTCAGGCCAGAATACTGGGGTGGGTAGCTGTTCCCTTCTCCAGGGGATCTTCCCCACCCAGGGATTGAACCCAGGTCTCCCACACTGCTGGCAGATTCTTTACCAGCTGAGCTACCAGGGAAGCCTGTCCTGGGCTTAGGTCTTCAATTTTGTCCACCAAGTGAAACATAATTCAGAACTTTTAGGTTGTGCATTGTTGTTGTTTTTTTTTCAATTGACTTTGGAAGGAAAAGGAAGAAGTAGAATGGGGTGGGGGAACCACTGGGCTGTGATGCAGACCTGATGTCTTCCTTGCCTGCCCCACAGTGGGCTCTGGGGCAAGGCTTCCCCGTTAGAGGAGTCTTACGTCTGGTGGAAATGGCTGGGACTTTGCACCTCAGCCTTGCTTATTATGTCTGGGGCCACCCCAAGATCAGCGAGGTCTTGGTCCCAAAGTTGAGGGTGACCTGTGAGCTGTCTCCTCCTGTCAAGAGCTCACCATACTCCCCACAGCCTGGAGAGGAGTCTCAGCTCCCCCACGTCATGGGGATCGTCGATAACCCTCTTGTCAGATACACAGGGTGTCTGGTCTTCTGTAACTTTCAAGCTGAGCTAATCCTCAGCTCTAGCAAGAAGATACTGTCCTCCCAGTGCACTATCTACTCTGGGACCCCGCTCCCTTGGGAAACAGGAGCCCGCCACCCTTTGGCGCCCCACTTCTGGCGGCTGTGCTGGCCGAGACCCCTTCTTCTAACCTTCCTGGGACCTCCAGCTGTGTGGGGCCATGAACATGGCAAGAGCGGTTCCCTGGAAGTCTGGGTTTCCTCAGACTTAACTAGGGAGTTAAGATTTAATTATCAGAAGAGTAAAGGTCCGTCCACCTCTCCAGGGTGGGAAAGAGTGATAATGTGTTATCTCCTTTGCCGAGCCCTTTGTAAACACTTGCGTCATTCAGCTGATATGAGAGGAGATAAGAGGGGGATCTAGGGTCCCCTTTGAAAGCGGTCCTGAGTCCAAACAAGGATTCTTGGATGGGCCATCCTGCTCTGGTTTGTATTAGCTCTGCAATCCCAGGCTCTCACAAAGCACCTCTCCAAGGGGCTTCTTTACCACATGAAAGGAGAGCCTTGGCCCTGAAGGGTCCTGAGCTTTTCTTGGCGCTTTTTCCCAGAAAAGGCCGGTGCTTTTAAAAGCAGAGGTCGCTGGGTGGGAGGACCGTCGGAGGCGGGCTGCAGAGAACGGTCCTTCCAAACCAAACCGTTCCCTTCCTTTCCCAGTCCGCGATAGCTAACATCTGCCTTTCATGGACAGGAGGAAGGGAAAGCAGGGTGAAGGTTCTGAGAGGGGCTACAGCTGCCCGGTTCCTGCATGCTCCAGGGCCTGGGGAGTCAGTTAGTTCAGAGCCTGCTGGCAGGACGCACCGAAGAAGCTGAGTACCCCCTCCCCTCTGCAGCCCACCCTGCCCCTTCGACCTTGACGGTTTTCTCATGTGACTGGGAGCCTGAGGCTGGGGCTGGACCCAGGAGGGGAGGAGCCCCCAGAGAGCCCCAAGGTCAAGGAGTCTGTCCTTCCACATTCTCTTCCAGCGCCTCATTCAGGGCCTGGCACCAAGTAGGTAGGTGTCCAGCATGTTTTTCTTTCGAGGAGTCTTTGGAGAAGGAAAGGATCCTGTCGTGGTCTTTCTCCTCATCTTTTTAAAGTGATGAATTCCAAATGTGTCATGTGAAAAGTCCCACGTCAGACAACGGGTCAAATGGGTCCCTCCCCACTACTCGGCAGCTTGGGTGGTAGAGTCCACCCCAGTCCACGTACCCAAGACCCCTGGCACAGTGGAGGGTAGGTCGGGTGACCCAGACCCGAGAGCATGCCCTCCTCCTGGCCCCTCGGTTGGTTCAAGTGGGTCCCCACAGTCCGAAGTCAGGCGGTGATCAGAGAGCTGTGGGCCTGAATAAGGAAGCATGGAGATTTGGGGATGCCGCCATCTTGAAATCATGGGGGAGGGGCCTGGCAAACCCAGAGGGATGAGCAGGGCTGAGAAAATGACGGAGAAAGAGAGTCAGAGTTCAGATCAATGCCTGCTGAATCCTAAGCCCACCTCTGTGTTTTTCTGTTGGCTGTGGTGATAAACTGCCTTCACGTATCTAAGTCATGTTGAGTTGGGTGGTCTGATGTTTGAAACCCTAAAGATGCTGCTAACGGAATGCGTTAGGCATGCTGTGCTGTTGACTGGAGGATAAAGAAGATGAAGAATTTCAACACGCATGTGCATCGCCATCTCCTGTCGTTGGTTCTCTTTCCCTTTGAAGTAAGTCGAATTTGGTTCAGACGTACAACTTCTCTTTACTCAGTTCCCCTTGGCATTTTCTGGTCCATAAAGCACAGGTGAGAATCCACTCCTTGAGAGGAGAAGAGAAAAAAGAAGACGCCGTCCCGGCCTTTGTGGACACGCTGGGCCTTCGGACGCTTCCCATTCGGTCAGAGCCTGGCCTGAAAGAGATGGGGACTGCAGGATGCAACCGACCGCTTCCTCAGGAAGCAGCCCGTGCTGGAGGACGGGGTGGGCCCCGCGAGCTTCTGAAAGTGCACCCTGTGTGGAGCTCTGGTTCAGCGTGCTGAGGAGCTGTTACCAGGCGCACCTTCTCTGAGAACGAGAACCTCTTACGCGCTCCATCCGCCAAGGTCACACCTTACCAGGTGTGACACGTCACAGGGCTTGTTCTGAGGAAAGCAGCAGGCAGGATGTAAAACAAGCAAAGCAGGAAAAGAAATCATTCAACCTAAGTAATATATGACCGGGCTTCCCTCATACCTCAGTTGGTAAAGAATCAGCCTGCAATGCAGGAGACCCCAGTTCGATTCCTGGGTCTGGAAGATCCCCCTGGAGAGGGGATAGGCTACCCTCTCCAGTATTCTTGGGCTTCCCTTATGGCTCAGCTGGTGAAGAAACCACCTGCAATGCGGGAGACCTGGGTTCGATCCCTGGGTTGGGAAGATCCCCTATGAACTCGACAAAACTATAAGTCAAAAAGATATACGCACCCACTATGTTCACAGCAGCTCTATTCACAACATCCAAGACATTTAAACAACCTAAATGTCCATCGACAGATGAATGAATAAAGAAAATGTGGTATATGTAATATATGTTGCACACACACAAATATAATGGAATATTATGTATAATATATCTAATGGAATATAGCGACTGAACTACAATGGAATATGCTATATATTATACATTATTATTTATATTATACATAATATTATTTATAGTGAAATATTGGTCATAAAATAGAATGAAATAATGTCATCTGCAGCAACATGTATGGGCCTAGAGATGATCATACTAAGGAAAATAAGTCAGAAAGAGGAAGACGGAGGCCATATGATGTCACTTCTATGAGTAATCTAAGACAACAGGAACGGACCTGTCTATGAAACGGGAACAGACTCACACATAGAGATCAGACCACAGCCCCCTCTCAGAGAAGGGGAGGATGGAGGGGTGGGTTGGGAGTCTGGGGGTTAGCTGTAAATCATTATACACAGTGTGGATAAGCACCCAGGTCCTACTGTATAGCACAGGGAACTCTATCAGTATCCTGTGATAAACTACAGTGGAAAACAGTATAACAAAGAATGCATATATATGTATAACTGAATGACTGTGCTATACAGCAGAAATGAACACATTTAAATCAACGATACTGCAAGGAAATTAAAAAATAGAAGTAATACATGCTCACTTTTGAAAACATGGACATAAAGAAGAAAACAAGAATCACCCACAACCCAAACATTATAAGTGTATGCCAGCCTCCCATGGTTTATTTCTCATTTTTAAAAACAAATATTTAAGTATAATATACATATAAAAAGTATACAAATCCTCAGAGCACAGCCTGATACGTTTTCACAAATTGCACACACCCACGCAGCCTGCAGCAACATACAGAAAGAGCTTCCGCAGCAACCTCCACGTCCTTCCAGAGTTCTTTCTGGTCAACCCCCCACCCACCCCACCTCGTCACCGCCAGTGATGACAGCTTGCATCCCAGATCAGATTTGCCTGCTTTCAAACCTTATACAAATGGAATCATGAAGCACTGTCGTTTTTGGAAATGGAGCTCTGTGATCAACGCTCTGTTTCTGAGATTGACCCACTCCGTGGCACGTAGTTGTTCATTCTCGCTGCTGTTAGGCATTTTCTTGTGTGAAGATAGCACAGCTTGTTTACACCTGTACTCCACGTGAATAGACGCAGTTCTCTCACTCCGCCTCTCCCCCAGCAGTGCTTGTGCTCCCGCTCTTGCCTGTGTGTGCGTGCCCGGTCACTCAGTCGTGTCCGACTCTTTGAGACCCCATGGACTATAGCCCACCAGGTTCCTCTGTCCATGGGTTTTCCACAGCAAGAATACTGCAGTGGTTGCCATGCCCTCCTCCAGGGGATCTTCCTGACCCACGTCTCCTGTCTCTCTTGCATTGCAGGCAGATTCTTTACTGCTGAGCCACTGGGGGAGTCCAGCTCTTGCCCACTCTTTTTTTCTTCCCATTTTTGCATTTTAGCCATTCTTTTCATATTTATTGGCCATTTGGTTAGCCTAGCTCGTGAAATATGTGCTTATTTTTCCACTAGGCTATTTATTTTCTTCTTATTAATGGGTAGAAGTTCTTCACCCTTTCCAGTTATGATTCCTTGGTAGAAAGAGGGATTGCAAATCTCTTACCCTATGGCTTGCGTTCCTACTTTCTTCATTAATATTAAAGCTTTATGCCATTCTTTCTGTTTCCTTTATGACTTAGTGCTTTTCTGTTCTGCTAAGGAATTCTGCCTCCTTCATGTTCATGAAATCCCCCCCCCCACATTCTTCATTTCCTTTCCTTGAATGCTTGAATCTATTTAATTTAAATCTACCGTTTAAATCTGGAAGTGGTTTTTGTATGGTGTGCTTTTCCCAAGTGGATGCCTAGATTGACTCAGCAGAATTCCACTCTTTCACTAAAAATATTATGAATGCATATGCGTGCTTATTTATAAGTATCTTTAATCATGTAAACTATTTTTAACTTTGCTGTTAAAATTATTATTGACAATTGTCATTTAAATCCACCAAAACACAACTTTTAAGTGTCTGCATGATATATTCATTATATGGATATATCAATTTATTTGGCCATCCAAATCTATTAGACATCCAAATTATTGCCAGATTTTCATACTTATAAATAAAACTGATGAAAAGCTAGGAACATATTTCAGTGTTTCAGTGTGTGTACTCATGAGAGAATCCTGGAAGGATTGACCCAAATGAACATTTTAAGGCCGTTCATCATTATCACCAAATTGCTTTTCAGAAGATTTGCTGAAACATAAAATTCCATGAAAACTGAGACGATTATATTCTCCCCATGTCACTACAGCTTGCCTGCAATTGAGAATTGTCATTAAAATCTTTTGACAGTGGTATAGACCATAAATCTACCTTGATGTCAAACTAGGTGTTTTTTAAAAAGTGAATTGCAACACTTTGTGTTAACCATATTTCTTTCATCTGCAGAGAACAGTGTATCCAATCACTGCTTCCCTTTATATAAAGGCTTTACTGTTCTTCCCATTGGTTTGTCTGAGTTATTTATAGAAAAGGTAGAAACCAGTCACATATGAAGCAGCTTTGTCCCAAGGCCTTTAAACCTTGCCTATTTATTTAGGAGTTTTATATTTTCATGCCGTTAAGCCTGTCCATTTTTATTTCATTATTTCTGCCACTGCTTTTAATCTTAATAGCCTAGATCAAATATTGACCTCTACGGGTTACTTTCCCTTTTAACTCCTTTATCTATTGGCAACTTACGCTGCTGCTTTGATGTAAGATACAGATCTCAGCATATGTCTTCTCCCCTATCCCTAGATAACTCGCTAATTTTTCCCAGCACCCCAACCATGATGTGGATTGTTTTGTGTTATCTTAGCAGCCGTTCTTAGAATTCTGCGTAGGTGGAGAACCAAGGCTGTTTGGAAGATTCTCTGGGTACTGTGACCTTAAGATGAACCACCGGAGGCCTGGACCCTAGTGCTGAAGTCTCAGAGTGGGGAGGAAGCTGGTTTGTGTTTCCATTGGAGGCATTCACTCAGAGAGGTGCAGTGCTCACCTTTGTGCTGTGTACACAAGAAGCAAAAGCAGGATTCAAAGGCTGCAGGGGTGCCCTTGGGCACGTAGGGGCTGTGGACTGGGGTTGGGGCTGCCACGGACTGGCGCTTTGCTAGGAGTTTGAGTCAGCTACATCTGCTTCTTGAGGGCCAGGAAGACCCCTAGCTTATGTCTGTGGGTTAATCTGTATGCTTTGTTGCTTTGCCATTCACTTGAGTGTCTTGCTTTAGCACCAGAGCTGCCATAGTGATTTCATGTTGCTTCATGTAGAGATTTGAAATCCCTATGCTTCTGGCATCAGCGATGCAGTCAAGGCAAGCTCTCTTTCTCTCAACCAATCTAGCCATGTTTAAGCACACCATTTAGCATGTTAGGTACCTTCACATGGCTGTGCAACCAAACTGGGGAACTTTTTCACCTGGAAAAACTGAGACTCTGTGCCCAGTAAGCAAGAACCACTTCCCATTCCCCCTCCCCAAGCCCCTGGTAACCCCACTCTGTCTCTGTCTCTGTGAATCTGAGTCCTTCAGGAACCTCACAGAAGGGGAATCATGTAGCGTTTATATGCCCCTGTGACTGGCCTATTTCACTGAGTGTACTGCTCTTAAGGTTCATCCATGTGGGGCATGTGTCAGAGTCTCCTTCCTTTTTAAGGCTGAATGATATTCCACTGGAGTGTCTCAGGTGCCGCTGGTGGTAAAGAACCCTCCTGACAATGCAGGAGACGTAGGAGACGCAGGTTCGATCACTGGGTTGGGAAAATCCTCTGGAGGATGGCACAGCAACCCACTCCAGTATTCTTGCCTGGAGAATCCTGTGGACAGAGGAGTCTGGTGGGCTACAGTCCATGGGCTCGCAAAGAGTAGGACACCACTGAAATGACTTAGCATGCATGCACACACACCCAATGATCCACTTCATCCACTGGTAGACATTTACGTTGCTTCCACCTCTTGGCTAAAGTAAATGGAGATGCCATCAGAGCTTTTTTGAATTCCTAAAACTGAAATTGCAGCCCAAGCTTGGGGGCTCATGCAGAAGAAACTGCATGTACTCCAGAGCGTGTAGTCTACTTGACCCTCAAAGCCCTGATGACCTTTAAGAAGAAAGACCTTGACCTGCCTCAGGGTCATAACATGAGTACCACATCACCCGGAAGTGCCCTGACTCCACACTGTTCCTGACAGAGCTGCTCCTCCCACCCCACCCCTTCGCCCTGGCCCCCACCCCACGTGGTCTGGTCTCACCCTGCCACCAGGAGTCTTGTGTTAAGAGCCTCACCCAAACCTGTGCTGAGCTTCATTCCGATCTAATTCTCTCAGTTAGTTATCTAATTCTCTCAGTTAGTTACTTCCAGAAATGCGGGGGCCCCGGCTGGCCCAGTTCCTCCCATGTGGATCATGATTTTCTTTTTCAGTGGACTCCAAAGAGAGAGAAGTTTCTTCAAACGTATAGCAGTGGTGGCACTAGGGTGTCACCCAGCACACCCGAGCCAGGCGCCTCCTCTCTCAGAGATGCTCTAAGTGAAAGAGGGCCCACCTCAGGCACGATGGCCACGGCCGCCTCTAAGATAATGGAGTCTGGCCCTTGAGTCATCCTCATTCATACAACAAGTATTTAACAAGAGCACAGTACACACCTGTCGCTGGGCTGGCTGTACTGGTTGGAGATATGTGATAGGGATGCCTACCATGGAGGAAATGGGCAGGTGTTACAGGAAACACACACACACAGCTAAGCACAGTGACATAAGCCCTAGGATGGGGTTTGGACCGCATTGTGCGTTGTCCAGTCTTGGCCTTTCAACGCTAAATTCAGAGATGATTAGGGGGAAGATTGCTACCTTAGCAAATCAGCCTCACTTCAAGAAGAGAAAACCGATACACAGGGAGAGTAACTGCTTTCTAAGGACATCAGTTGGTGCATGGGAGCCACAGGACAGGCAGGCAGACCTCCCACACTTAGCCTGGTTCTTCCCCGGTCCGGGGTGTGCCCTTCTGTGGTCCAGCCTTGGGCATTGTCTCATCAGCATCTTTGAGGAGATGTTGATCTCTGAAGTTTCTGTTAGAAACCTCCCTCTTCCTCCATCCTTGCTGAAGTGACGCAGTGTTTTAGACGCGCCCTTCCTGATGCATGAATCTTATCTCACATCCTGTGGGACAGTATCTGGACTGTGCCTGCAAGATTACCAAATGGTCAGTTCGCATAAGCAAAATCCATCAGCCTTGTCCTGCCTGCCATGAGGGGCTAGCATGACCTGATTCCGGGGAAATCGTGTTATCCACCAGAGCATGTGACATCACACAGATGACTATGAGGAGATCAGTTCAGTTCAGTTCAGTCTTTCAGTCGTGTCTGACTCCCTGCGACCCCATGGACTGCAGCACGCCAGGCCTCCCTGTCCATCAGCAACTCCCGGAGCTTGCTCAAACTCATGTCCATTGAGTTGGTGATGCCATCCAACCATCTCATCCTCTGTCACCCCCTTCTCCTCCTGCCCTCAATCTTTCCCAGTACCAGGGTCTTTTCAAATGAGTCACCTCTTTGCATCAGGTGGCCAAAGGATTGGAGTTTCAGCTTCAACAACAGCCCTTCCGATGAGTATTCAGGACTGATTTCCTTTAGGATGGACTGGTTGGATCTCCTTGACGTCCATGGGACTCTCAAGAGTCTTCTCCAACACCACAGTTCAAAAGCATCAGTTCTTCAGTGTTCAGCTTTCTTCATAGTCCAACTCTCATATATGATGACATGACTGTGGCTGATTCAGGAGTGTCCCAACCCCTGGGAGGACACTGTCTTTTCACTATGTCCGTGTCCTGTCTGAGACACTCTGCTGGACACGTGGGTGTCTACCTGCCCAGTATCCATTCCTTTTTATCCCGGTAAGAGGGTCTTGAGCTTCCTTTGAAGACTCAGTCTTCTATTTCCATGTCTTCAAATGTATCCAACACCATCCGTGCAGGAACATGGTCTGAGCCAGACAGATGAGACACTCTCTGACATTTACACATCAAGCTGAGTGCCTCAAGGCCAGAAATTGGCTCAGACTTGTTACTCACAAGGGTTGAGCCCCTAGGAGGGTGCCCATTAGTTGTTGCTCCGGGACCTCCCCACCCCACCCCCAGGGGTATGTTTTTTAGCTGTCTTTCTATTTTCTGAAATATTATGTTTTTCTATGTGATGCTATTTCACTTTAGGTGGCCAGAGTCTACTCCTGTTATTTGCAATGACAGAGTCCCGACTGACAACTGTTGACACTGAGCAAGTGGAGAAGGGTCAAAAAACAGGCTAAGAGGGGAGGTGGGCTTCCCAGGTAGCTCAGCAGCAAAGAATCTGCCTGCCAATGCAGGAGAGTCAAGTTGATCCCTGAGTTGGGAGGATCCCCTGGAGATGGAAAGGGCAACCCACTCCAGTATTCTTGCCTGGAAAACCCCAAGGACAGAGGAGCCTCACGAGCTATAGTCCACGGGGTCACAAAGGGTCAGACGTGACTTAGTGACTAAACGATAGCAGCAAGAGGGGATTAAAGGGTGAGGGGTCGGGTGTGAGGATGAGTCAGTTGAGTGTCAGTGAAGAGTCACAGAGAGATGAGGGCTAGAGTGAACACGAGAGAAAATCTGGGATCCAGGGATTGAAGTTTCCAAGAAAGCGGAAGTATGCGAATTTGCCCAACTTACACGCTGTGTTGTGTGTGTGTTAGTCATTTAGTCGTGTCCGACTCTCTGTGACCCCATGGGCTGCAGCCCACCAGGCTCCTCTGTCCATGGAATTCTCCAGACAAGAACACTGGAGTGGGTTGCCATTTCCTTCTCCAATGCGAATTTTAGTAGTAGCAGTGGTTTAGTCGCTAAGTTGTGTCCGACTTTTGTGACCCCACAGACCGTAGCATGTCAGGATCCTCTGTCCATGGGATTCTCCAGGCAAGAATACTGGAGTGGGTCGCCATTTCTTTCTTCACTTAAACACTTGGAGTCCTCAAATGAACAGATGGACGGAATTCAGAAATCTTTGAATTCACCTTCTGCAGGACCTGGTTTCTTGGACTGCACTTGGGCCCATGTGAATTGAATGGTCCAGCTGTGAGCTTACACAACACCAAGTGTAATACCAAAGTCTAGCCATGGTCTGACCATGAGCGTGAGTTCTGGCTCAGAGCTCCGATGACCTCCGCTCCCCTCCCAGGAAGAACCAGATGGGGCAGGCACCTGCCAAGTCCTGACAGGCTAGCTGTCCTTCAGGGACACAGCAATAGCTGCTTACAAGGCAATGTGACTTATAACAGATGAAATTCATCGCCAAAGTAATCTGGCCTTTTCTGGCCCTGCCTTCAAGTAAAATGTCCAAGGTTCTGAGCTCAGACAGCCATCCTTCCTTTGCTCTGCTCCTGCCCATGTGCCCCTTTCCTTCAGCTTGGTCAGAAACCCTCTAGGCTCCTAGACCCCCCAGGGCAGACAGGAGCCTCTGCCCAGTTGCCCTGGCTCATCCCTGCCAGGGAATAAATGACCTTTGGCCCGGAGCTCTGTTTCTCCATGGACGACATCATTCTATCTTGGACAGCAGCCAACTGAAGAGAAGAAGATTTTCCTACAGTCATAGCAAGCCATCCGGGATTAATCAGAAGTTTGGTTAAACTCTCAAAGAAGTGGGCTTCTAACCATTTCTGGGTCACTGATCTCTTTGAAAATAATACAGAAGCTATGAACACTTAAAAAAACACATGCACACATCACACAAAATTCTGCCCGCAGTTTTGGGGTGTTTCTGGAGCCCCCAAGTGCCTTCCTTGGATGGTTATCAGGGGCACAGAGTTCACCAGGCCTGTGGAGTTCTTCCATTCCACTTGCAGAGTTACTCTGGCCGGTCATGACCCTCCTGCGGGAAGCAGTCACATGAGGATACACACGCTGGACTGTAGAGGTTGCTCCCGGGCCTATGGGTCTTCAGTGGGTCAGTGAAGGAACATGAAGATTTGGAAGGAAATCTCTAAATGTCATCTGGAGAATTAATTGAGAGGGTTGTCATCCCCAGGACTCTTGCCTCCTTGAGTTAGAACTTCAGACTCAGGGCATATCGGTCTCAGCCCAGGGCCCCTTAGGAAGAGCCCTCAGGCCTGCATGGACACACTGGCCCGGGCGGGACTGGGCGTACCTTAACCTCAGTTCGCAGAAATGCTCATGTACACACATGCCTGCACACACGAAGACAACGTGTGCACACAGACACACACGCACACATAAAGACAGCGCACATGCAGACACACGCACACATAAAGACAGTGCATGCGCAGACACACAGGCACACATAAAGACAGTGCACGCGCAGACACACACGCACACATAAAGACAGTGCACGCGCAGACACACACGCACATATTTTGGGTGCACTGAATGCACGTATTGGCCTAAGGCAAAATGCTCGAACGTAAAAATCAATAGTTGACTGAAATTTAATTCAAAGCATCTGGATGCTAATAATAGAAAAGAACAAAATAAAAGTATTTAAGCTTGTATTTTAAAGTTTACTCATTATTACACTTGTATTATAATTTCAGAGATTAAACTTTGAAAGTCTGGTGATACAGCCCAGGAACAGGTTTTCTCAGGGCTCGGGGCTCTCTCTCCTGGGCTCCTGCCCATCTGCAACATGAAACAGAGCAAAACGAGATCCCCTAAGACGCCGTGCTCCCGTTGACCTTAGTTGCAAGTGGTGTCCGAGGACTCTTTCCTTCATATTCATACGCTGTCTATTGTGTCTGAATTAGTCCTACGGGCTGAAGGTCCTGATTTGGGAGTTCTGCCTGCCTATGATAGCTTGAGGTGGCAGATCTCGACATTCTGCTTTCAGCTTGTCCGTATAAGATGTGAAGAATTATCAAATAGGATTTACATTTTTCGTGAAAGACCAATGACCTTAAAGAAATTAAATAACACGCATATAAATGCAGTTATTTATTTTGTTTACTGGTAGGAATGAATGAATGAGTGTTAAACACTCAGGCGTGTCCAACTCTTTACGACCCCATGGACTATAACCTGCCAGGCTCCTCTGTCCATGGAATTTTCCAGGCAAGGATACTGGAGTGGGCAGCCATTTCCTTCTCCAGGGGATCTTCCCGGCCCAGGAATCGACCTGGGTATCCCACTTGCAAGCAGATTCTTTACCTCTGAGTCACCAGGGAAACTCTGGTAGAAATACTAGTGCCCAAATAATTCTAAAAAGATTATAACCATGATATAGCTAATTTCTGTGTCCCTGTCTGCATCACTATATAAATGTTTATGAATATTTTTGGCTCAGAAGACTTTAAAACAATGCTATTCCTAACACATATTCTCTTTTTAGCCACTGTTTACAATCAATTTCCTTATTTAACTACAGAAAGAATTTTAATAATTTTTGTATCTACAATTAATAAATTTCAACTTATCATTTTTTACAGTTTTTTTACAATATTACATATTAAATTATTATCTATGGACTGGTGGAATTTTAAACATACACTATATAAGGAGATTTTTATTCTGGGTTAATCTAGAATGGTTATTTATGTTTGAAAGTGGGTATTTATATTTTAACAATAAATCTGGGTGCTATGCTTTGTTCATGTTGTTAAACAGATTAAACAGGATAATAACCTCCAGGATCACTTAATCCTTGATTCACACAAGATTGTAGAAGCCAAAAAGGATGATGAAAAGGCATATGCTTAACTGGGCCTCTGAAGGTCAAGGCTGAAACCAAAACTGAGCACTGGAATCTGTCCCAAAGATGAATTTCTGTGCATCCTGGTGTGTATGTGTGTGAAACAACACTCACCCTTGCCAGACATAGGGTTTCTCTTACTGTCGAGCCTTATCCTATGATCCATTGCCAATCCATTCAGTGACTGCTGTCTACCACCTTCTAAGTTAAGTTCACAACCCACAGCTTGAAAAGCCCTGGAGTGTGCTTCCTAAATTCTGGTTCCCTTTCTTTGTGCTTTAAAGTATCCTCAGGAAGGCCTCATCCCAGGATCACTGTCCCTTCTTCATTCCCAGCTTCCTTCCCTGGGCACTTGTGCGTGTGGAATTTGTAGGCAGCTCCAGCAATGTGAAGACCTCATCCCTGCCTTAGGAATCCCACACTCCAGGGAGTGAGGAAGTTACCACAAAGGCTACTCTGAACATGTCAATCCCATGTTTAGGGTAAGCATGGCATATCATCAGAGCTGAAAGAAGGATGTCTGTCCTAGGGAGGGGTTCTGTATATCTCGCTGGGAAAATGACATCTGAGCTGAGACTTGAAGAGGTGCCTAGGTGATGCCAGGTGGAAGGAAGGGAAGGGCCATGTGGACACGGGAGCCAAGGCTGGAGAACCCATGCCCTGAGCATGAGCATCTCCCACACACTCAGGTCTCTGGGACCTTGGACATAGTCCTCTCCCTTCAGCAGGGAGGGGACTGCTGTCTCCTAGTCCTGGGACCCTGCATTACAAGCAGGGTGGTCAGGTGGCCTTTGGACTTTGCAGAGCCTACAGTTAAGAGACCTGAGCCGTGAGGGGCCTCTCGTGGCTCACTGACCCCCTTGCCTGGGGAGTAAGCCCAGTGGGATTACCCGAGACTGTGAGCCCCACACGAGCAGACACCTGACTGTGGACTGACCTGATGGGGACTCTGAGAACACTCACAGTAAACACCGGAAGGGAAGCCCTCTGGACACTGTGTATCACTAAGGAGTCCACGGATAAGTGTGCTCAGGTTGCCGTGGGTCTTCTTGCCCCAAGTCCTAGGATAGAGTGCCCAGAGGACTGCATGTGGACCATCACAGCTCTGGTAAAGCCAGTGAGTGCGTCCAAGACACAAAATCACTATCCCAAGGCAGAGAAATACTGTGTGCTCAGTTGCTCAGTCACCTCCGACTCTTGGTGGCCCATGGACTGTAGCCCACCAGTCTCCTCTATCTGTGGAATTTTCCAGAATACTGGAGCTGGTTGCCAGTTCCTACTCCTGGGGAACTTCCCGACCCAAGGATCAAACCTGCGTCTCTTGCGTCTTCTGCATTGGCAGGCAGATTCTTTAGCACTAGCACTGCCTGGGAAGCCTCTCTTTAAAGAAAGTATTCATGCTTGCAGGAATCATCAGAAGAGATGTTATTGAAATAATGAGGGTCAGCTCTGAGTCCTGCAGCCTGAGTTCTCCAGCTGGCCCTGCTCTGTGAGCCCCCTGGGTCCCTGCCATGCCCACCTTTTCCTCTAGCCTGCAAAGCCAGTCATTTCCCCAGGGCTGTCCATATCCAGGCTTGACCCTATGCTGGATACGGTCAAGGTGGGACACTGCGAAGGCCACTCTGGAACCATTTGTTAATGGTGACACATGTGTGGTGTATCAGTAAGGAAATGGCCCATTAATCACTAGAACATGTTCCCCAAACAAATCTATCAAAGGAGCAGAAAGTGTATATACTGTCCCCTCTGCCAGACCCAGTTCAGCTGTTTCCAGTGCTGAGCAGATGGCTGAGGTGACATCTCCCTCGCCTCATGACAGTTTAAAACAGCCCAGCAGACTGTGTTTATTATCGGCACCCAGGATGAGCAGACGACATGATTCATCTGTATTGAAAGATGTCATCCACAGGAATAGCAAAGTTGCTTTTGCTATTACACATGATTTTCTGGGGTATGGTGATGTCCCACTTTAAAGATTCCTACCCAGCCTGACACAGGGGGCTGGGAGGGAGGAGGGTGAAACTTACAGTTTTAGGACAAACTTTAATGGAGAGATATGATCCCTCGGGGACGGCTTCACAGTTACTGCAAAAATATAAATCACATCCACACACCTAAGTCCAAATTATCTCATTTATATTTTTTCGTTACTATGGCAGCCAGCCTAGTGCACCCTTCTCACTCACCTGGGGGCTGCATGAGCCCCTATCTGTCCTCCGGCCTTGACTTCACTCCCTGAAGTCCTTTCCCCTGCCAGCAGCTGAGAGAACATGGAAAGGGTGATGGAGCCACGGATGACTTGAAGGAAGCCAGGGCCTCCCAGGACGGGAGGCAGACTGTGATAAAAGACCTTCATCACAAACGTGATAAATGACCTCACTGAAAGGCAGAGGGGAAAGGAGGTGCTGACCCAAGTGACTCTGGAAAAAAGTGGAGATTTTGAGGCTGAAGGCAAAAGGAATTGCATGTGAACTGCACGTAGAGAAGACGCACAGATGGCCAACAGGCACGTGAAAAGACGCTCAACACTGCTGATCATCAGAGGAATGCAAATGAAAACCATAGGGAGATATCACCTCTCACCTGTCAGAAGGGCTTTCATCAAAGAAAGCTCTACAAATAATAAATGCTGGTATGGATGTGGAGAAAAAGGACCCCTGCTACACTGTTGGTGGGAAGGAAAATTGGTATAGCCACTGTAGAGAACAGTACGGAAGTTCTTCAAACAACTAAAAATATAGTCAACATGTGATCTAGCAATCACACTCTTCAGTACGTATCCTAAGAAAACAAAAATGTTAATTTGAAAAGACATAAGTGCCCTACACCCTGCAATATTCATTGCAGCATTATTCACAGTAGCCAAGAAATGGAAGCATTACTTGTCCATTGACAGACGAACGCATAGAGAGGGTGTGGAATACTTGTCAGCCATAAAAAGAATGAACGTCTGCCATGTGCAACAATGTGGATAGACCTACAGTGCATTGCACTTAGCAAAATAAATCAGACAAATACTGTGTATTTTCACATATGTGTAGAATCTGAAAAATAAAATGAATGACGGTAACAAACAGAAACAGACTCATAGACACAGAGAACGAACTAGTGGTTCCCAGTGGGGAGAAGGGCGCGGGGATGGGCAACATAGTGGTGGGATTAAGAGGTACAGACGACTATTCTGTTTTCCATAGTGGCTGCACCGACTTACATTTTCACTAACAGTGTAGGAGGGTTCCCTTTCCTCCACTCCTTCTCTAGCTACTATGGAAGACAGTATGGTGGTTCCTCAGAAAGCTAAAAATAGAATTACCATGTGATTCAGTAGTTCCACTCCTGGGCATATACTTGGACAAAACTATAATTCAGAAGGACACATGTACCCCAGGGGTGCACTGCAGTGGTGGTGGTTTAGGCGCTCAGTTGCATCTGACTCTTTGTAACCCCCTGGACTGCAGTCCTCCAGGGTCCTTCGTCCATGGGATTCTCCAGGCCAGAATACTGGAGTGGGTTGCCGTTTCCTTCTCCAGGGGATCTTCCCGACCCAGGGATCGAACCCGGGTCTCATGCATTGCAGGCAGACTCTTTATCAACTGAACTACCAGGGAAGCCAAAACATGGAAACTACCTGGATGGCCATTGGCAGCTGAGCAGATAAAGAAGATGTGGCGCATGTACATGATGAGATGCTACTCAGCCGCAAAAGGAAGGGAACAATGCCATTTGCAGCAAATGGAAGCAACTAGAGATTATCACACCAAATCAAAGGGCAGAAAGGGAAGGCAAGTGCTGTGATGTCACTCATACGTGGGATCTAAAATATGACACAAGTTAGCTCAACTATGAAGCAGAAACAGAGCCACAGACAAAAGAATAGAACCGAGGTTGCCAAGGGGGAAGGGGGGGAACTGGGAGTCTAGGGTTGGTGGATGCAGACTGTTACACAAAGGGTGGAGAAGCAGCAGATTCATCCAGTATGGCACAAGCAACTGTCCAGTCTCCTGGTAAGCCGTAATGGAAAAGAATATTAAGAAACAATGCATATATATGTACAGCTGAATCGCGTTTTCCCATGTAGCAGAGATTGGCACAACATTGTGAATCAACCATAGTTCAATAAAAAAAGAGATACAAGCTATTATGTATAAGCTACATAAGTGGCAATGGAGAAGGAAATGGCAACCCACTCCAGTGTTCTTGCCTGGAGAATCCCATGGACAGAGAAGCCTGGTAGGCTGCAGTCCATGGGGTCGCACAGAGTCAGACACGACTGAAGCGACTTGGCAGCAGCAGCAAATAAGTGGCAAAGATATATTGAACAGCATGGGGAAATACAGCCGTATTTTGTAATAACTTTAAGTCGAGTGTAATCTATAAACAATACTGAATCACCATGTTGTGCATTTGAAATGAATATAATATTGTCAATAAGCGATCCTTCAGTAAAAAGCCTGTACTCTGGTTGGTAAAGGTGTTTGGCGCAGAGGTGTGGGTTAACTACTCTGAAACCACTCTCCATGTGTGCTAGGACTGAACAATTCAGTGAGAGATGGTAAAAGGGGGGGCAGGTTTCTCCCTCTTGGAGCTGGAGGTTAGAGAGAAGCTAGAATAGGGTATGGAAAGAGCAAGTGATGTTGGCTTAGAGCTGGAAACATCAGCGTGAACGCAGTTTCAGCCTAAACAGATACAGATGGATAAATGACAGAAGTGATGATAGATACATGTGAAATGTATACACGGGTTAGCAGACACATGTATGTTCCCAAGCTCTTTCTGCTGAGAGAGCCCAAAAGCAATGACACTCCAGTACCAATGAGCTCAACCAGATTTTCGTTTCTAATACCATTCTCCAACAAAAGGAAGATGGAATCCTTGAAAAATTGACTGATTCTAGGGCTAGGGTTTGGCAACCCACTCCAGTGTTCTTGCCTGGAGAATCCCAGGGACGGGGGAGCCTGGTGGGCTGCCGTCTATGGGGTCGCACAGAGTCGGACACGACTGAAGCGACTTAGCAGCAGCAGCAGCAGCAGCAGGGCTAGGGTAAGAAATATATAAGACGAGTCTGAAGCATCTCATAGTGATAGAAAGTAAGGAAGTGTTCAAGAGACAAACTGCAATAAATGAGCAATAATGTAGTTATCAGTGAATTAGTGGTAACAAAGGCATTATACTAACAGAAGAAGTTCAGAGGATATGAGACTCCTCTGCACTATTTTTGCAGCTTGTCTATAAATCTCAAACTATCTTACATTAAAAAGTATTGGAAAAACGTGTAATGGCACCCAATGTTCTTAACTCTTCCTTTTTCTATCCACTCCTCCATTGTCTCACCCTCTTGCTCATTTCTCTCCAGTCACATTGGCCTCCTTTCTGGTCCACCTGTCTTTATCATCCCTGATATCCTGAACTTCCAGGACTTTCCAGGGGCCTTCATCTCTGCCTGAAATGCTTTTTGTCATGAGTCTGGCTCTTTTTCTCACATCAGGTCCCAGCTGAAATCTCACCTCTTTAGGGAAATGTTCCTGGAAAACCCAAGCCCAAGTGGTGTCCTTTATCCCTAGACACCCCCACTGCACACAAACACACACACACACAGAGGTATCCCATCAGTCCATCACCTTGTTTATATTTTTCATTGCACCCACAACTGTGTTTAATAATCTGGCTTATTATCTGTCTCCCCAGTAAGATGTCAAGATTTCAAAAGAAGACATATTCTCACTAAGTACCGCACATTTAGCTTAGCACTTGGCGCTTGAACTTGTCCAACCCCTGTTCATTGCACCTGAACTGCCTTCAAGGTCTGTCTCACCTCCTGGACCATGAGATTCTCAAATTTAAGGACTGACTTGTTCATCTCTGTATGTCTTGTATATAACAGGGATCTGGCATGTAATAGGTGCAGAATCAAGGTTTGGGCACTGAACGACTGGGAAGAGGAACTGAAGTGAAGATTTTAATGTTAATAGTATGTGAAGCCATGCTCTGCACTCCCCGAGAACATTTGACTCTCAGAAGATTCCACTCTGTCTCTCTAGCCAAATTTTAAGTTACCGCAAGATAGGAACTCCTTTTCAAGCTCCATGGTGCCCTTTGTCATCACCAACCACCCACATAACTGTGTCCTCGTTGAGTAGAAAAGATGGCAAGCAGCTCAGAGCCCTGAGTGGTCTGAGCTTGGGAGAGGGAGTTGGTGAGAAGGGTGTCACTGCCCATGGATTCTCCCTGGATCTAGGGTGCAGGGGCCATGAAAATCCACTTTTCATGGGGAAGACCATGCCGTCAACCACCAACACCTGTAAAAGATTAATTGTCTCATACATTATTTTCCCCCTGTGCTGTGTGCTTAGTCGTTCAGTCATGTCTGACTCTTTGCAAACCCATGGACTGTAGCCCACCAGGCTCCTCTCTCCACAGGAATTGTCCAGGCAAGAATACTGGAGTGGGTTGCCATGCCCTCCTCCAGGAGATCTTCCCAATCCAGGGATTTATTCTAGATCTCCTGCACTGCAGGTGGATTCTTTAGCATCTGAGCCACCAGGGAACCCCTAAAATGTATTTAATAATTGCTTAGCTTCTTAATCACCAGGTAATAGCTAAGATGGGCCAAGTCAGGAGACTCATTAAGAATTTTCTCGGTCAACAAATGATTCTCTCAGTTTAGGAGTCAGTTCAGAGATCTCTGATCAGCCACTGTGAAGGAGTTATCAAGACTGGGGGATGAGGAAAGTGAGGAGCCAAAGGCTTGTTGAGGGTCTCACCGGGCAGTGTACTGGGAAGTGGTGCCCCAGAGGTCCCAGCCTTATTTCAGGAGTCTGTGCTTCAGCTGAGTTCTGTCCCCGCATCCCAAATGTCCAAAAACATATGATAGAAATAAAACACTATGGCTTTCAGGAGGAGTCGGCTGAGACCCCTGACTCAGGGGAGGGGCTGGGAGCCGGGCTGAAGTCTGAGCTCATTCTAAACAGACCGTTAATTTACCCAGCAAATATTTATTGACTAGAAAATGGCTACTTGGAGAACTTCTTGGTCTTTGAAACTATCCCATATATCTACTTTATCATTCTCTTTCTCTCTCTCTTTTTTTCATCTTGGCCCAGAATCCTGGTAAGAAGCCTTGAAAAGAAAAAGTCCTTTGCGTTAGCAGCTAGCTTGGGAGGTGGGGAAACTGCTATAAGGACGTGGGCCCGTCCCTGGCATCTGTGGGAGGGACCCAAGGGCACTAGAGGAAGCTGATAGCCGAGGGGAGAGGAGTGAGCTTGGCGTGTCCGGGGGTCATGCATTGGAGGCTCAATTCAGATGAAGTGGACTGTTTACTGTAACAGAGGTTTACAGAGTTACTGCAGAGCCATGGCCACAGAGCATATACGCTTCATTTCCTGGCTTTCCTGTGTCCTTCCTCAGCTGTCCCTGAAGGTCCTAGGAGGTGGCAGATTCCCGAGTCTTTCTGGCCTAGCCCCTGTGAGACTCAGTCCTTTTGATTTATCATCCCCTCTCTGCTCGCTAGTGTTGAGCAGCAGAACCTGCCCTACTTCTCTGGGTTAGGCCCCCAAACAACTGATCTTTGTCAAAATGTTGCCTCAAATCCAAGTGGACCGTGGCTGTGTACAGTGGGTAGGACCCCTGGGCTTTGGGACATCTGATTTGAACGCTCGGAAGTCCATTGTGTTCCCTTCATTTCTTTTCCGGTTTTCAATTAAGTGAGGTTAGGGGACAGCTGACTCTGGATAACAGGGGCCAAATCTGGTATTTCTCGACAATAAGGGAAGCAGAGACTATGGTGTTTTGAGGAAATATATGCACGTGAGGCAATGCACAGCTGCAACATCTGGCTTTATAAAACTAAAAATAGCACCTCATAAAATGTATTTTATTCTCTTACTTTGACAACTGAAACACACTTTCCGTTACTCATGACTCGGTAAGTCTTACTGCTGCAAGAATCCTGCGATTAGATGCAGGCTTGACAACGTTTTGGTCACATGGACTCACCACTGCCCCTTATTCCTCTCTGGTCATCTAGGAGCCCTGACTCCACCACTGATGGTACCGCCCGTCTTTGAGGGTCCTTCTCTCCTCTTATTTACTGCAATCCTATTCCCCACCTTGGATCCCCTCCCAAAGCCACTCTCATATGCCGCATGCTTTCCCCCCCAGCATCAAAAAAATCTACAAACAGCAAATGCTAGAGAGGGGACGGAGCAAAGGGAAGCCTCTCGCACTACTGGTGGGAATATACACTGGTACAGCCCCTCTGAAGAAAAGAATGGAGGTGCCTTAAAAAACTAAAAATAGAGGCACCTTATGACCCAGAAATCCCACTCTTTGACATATATCCAGAGAAAAACATAATTCAAAAAGACACATGTACCTCGATATTCACTGCAGCCTTACTTATTATAGCCAGAACATGGAACCAACCTACGTGTTCATTGATAAGTGAATAGATAATGAAGATATGGTACATACATACAATGGAATGCTAATCAGCCATTAAAAGGAATGAAATCGGATCATTTGTAGCGATGTGGATGGACCTAGAGTCTATCATACAGAGTGAATAAGTCAGAAAAAGAAATATCCGTGTGCTCCTGTGTTTGAAGAGTCTGCCATTTTGTCTACACTTCCTACCCTTCCTTTTCTTGGTTATTTATCCTGTTTGACGCGATGCTCCATATTCCAGAAAGCATTCATATACCAGATGCTTGATTCCCTTTCTACCCCAGGACTCTTCACTATTCTGGATGACTTGAATGACTTCTGGGCTTGAACAGATGGACGTTGTTCTTTCAGCTTCTCAAGCCAATGGCATCTTTTTCCATTCAACTTCAGGCATTTGGTCTCAGGGCCATATCTCAGACTTGTCCCTAGAGTTTCTCCACTTCTCGAATCTTAAATCCCTCTACCCAAGGAAGGTTCTGACCGCAATGTGCCATCACCCCACCTGCCTTGTTCTCCAGCTCCCCTTCCACTTGTTGGAGACTCAGCGAGGCTCATGAGCAGTTCATCCTTCAGTCTCTTCTCCGTCTTCCTGCTCGCCTCCCTCTCGCCTCTGCTGTTCTGATATGTGGCCCAGACCTTGGGCTGTCACATTGGCCCGGACCCTCAAAGCCTTCCCCTTTCCTGTCCTTGTCCTTTTATCTGCTCTTCCAGCAAAGTCCAGTCATGATTTCACTTCTGCTCTACATATCCTGAGGCCCCCAGGGTCAACCAGCACTTCCAGGCTGTGTGATCAGCTTTCTGTGTGGCCCTGGCCAGCCCTTAGTCATATCCTATAGCTACGGTTGTTTTCTCAAACCTTTACCATTTCCTGCAACTTTGATCCCTCTTCCTGTGATCTTCCACTTTGAAAAGACTGTCTTAGCGCTAAGTACCACGGGAGTCTCAGAAAACTTCCAGCCTTCCTCCCGATTCTTTGGATTGTATCTGCATCAGCACACAACCTGGCATCTTCAGTCCTTTCTCCCACTTACAAAAGACGCGTCGTCTCCTATGAGAACTACTTCCTACTTGAGTTCTGTATCTCATTCTTCTGGTCTCCCCAGAAGTTTGTATCCCTCCATCCTGCATCTGCAATCTCAGCTGTTGACTCTTTTTATTCCCCATATGAGTGTCCTCAAAACTCTTTCATTATAACATTGAAATAGTTAGAAAAGGTGCTCAACAAAGGGTATTAGGATAAAAAATGATAGTCATAAAATATCTTTATGCCTATGTCATCTATTGTTATTGGTAATATGACCTGAGAAAGTTGTTCAGTCATTCTGCTCTTCTGAAAATAATAATTATTCTTAGAGTTATTGTGAAATTGAATGAGCTCAGAGTTTGAATACACTTAAAACAGTACTTCACATCTAGTAAGTCTTTTGTGTTTTTATTATTTCAGGGATATGAATTTTAGCAGCAATCATAATTAGCAATCTTGTGGAAAGAGACATAAATTTGAAATACATCTGTGAAAATAAGTCAAGAGCTTTAAAATATTAGAAAATCTTTTGGTAAATTCCTTTAATAATCTTACTATTCTTTGAACTATCCTTAGTAAGGTTAATCTGACGAGAAACCATAGAACCCACATTTTAAACTGTGACAAAAGAATAGTGGCCTGAAAATATTCTGTCTTTAAGGATAAAGGAAGTAAGAAATGACTTAAGCATTGGAATGATACAAGCATTAGAAAACATTCTCTTGAAAACAGAAATAAAGATAAAAGGATTCACATAAAGTTTGGCTAAACAAAAATATATGAGGTCAATAAAGAAGTCCTACACACACATGAAAAGACAGAGAGAAAAGAAAGTGATTTTTTTTTTTAATTTTTTATTGAAGTATGGCCAGTGTACAATATTGTGTTAGTTTCAGGTGTACAAGAAGTGATATTCAGAGAGAAATGGTGCCTTGGCCTGTCACTCACTTTTCTATATTCTCATCCTAAAATCAGCTAAAAACAAAACAAGGAAAAAGCCCCTTTGAAACATTTGTGGCTGATCCAATTTTGGTCTCTATTTTCAGCAGGCTTAAATTAAAACTGAACCATTCAGTAGAGAATGATCTGGTGGTTGTATAAAGCCCTATAATTTGGAAACAGAAATGGAAACAAACAGACCAGTGAGGCAGCATCTCGTTTGGTATAAAACATTTCTTGCAGACTACCTCAAATACCTATCCACTGCTTCAGGGCAAAATCACACTTCTAGAGCTCGGGTGTTTCTCTGTAGGATAAATGGTGCTGTCTTTCTCAGGAAGTCAATGCTCCCCCATCCTTTGTAGACACCATGATGTCTACAGACAGGGCTGGATGGCCTTCCCTGCCGTCACCGGGGTTGTGATGGTGATGCCTCCTAATGCATAGAGTCCAGGTGAGGGCTTCATAAGTTCATGTACACAGCATGAACTTATGCATAAACTTAAGCAAGAAGAGTGCTTGATGTACCTGTCATATAAGAGCTAGATACATTTGTTATCAGAATGTATCCAAATATTTGTTGTTGTTGTTTAGTAGCTAAGTTGTGTTCAACTTTTGTGACCCCATAGACAGTAGCCCACCAGGCTCCTTTGTCCCTAAGGTTCTCCAGGCAAGAGTACTGGAGTGGGTTGCTATTTCCTCCTCCAGTGGATTTTCCCGACCCAGGGATCCAACCCTCATCTCCTGCATTGACAGTGGATTCTTTACCGCTGAGCCACCTGGGAAGCCCGTCCAATATTAACATGTTCTTAAAGCCTGCAGTTCTCATTGATGCTTACCTGTGAGGGCAGGATGGTCAAGAATGACTCCTTTCCTTAGGTTGTCTTCGGACGATTCTTCCTTTCTAATTTAAAAATCCCATTTCCACAAACACCGTTAAAAGGAAAATCTGTGACTGATCCAAATGCTCCTTCCATAAAACCATATATTTCACACCTCAAAACCAAATATAGCAACAGAATTTTGCTGCTCTTTTAACTAAAAATAATAAATACCAAATTTACTCCTAGAGTAAGTACAACATTGTGGTTCAAACTGTGCTTTTTAATTCCACATCTAAATTTATGATTCAAATCTGGTGAATGTTTTACAAGAGAAGTGGTTATTAGTCTTGGAATAATTGTTCTATCTTTCTACTGTGTGAGAGCTTAATACAAGTTGTAAAATTTTTTAGACGCTAAAGCAATCCCTGTATTTGCTAATCCTATTTATTAACTATCAAAATGCCTCCAGGCAATAGAGTCATAGACTACAAATTAACAACAGGTGATTGTTAAATATACTGCTTTTAAAATTTGAACATTTTCATGTAATTTTCTAACTTTACTTTGAATTAAAAATGCTTTTTCTTAAATAGTTTCTCGGCAAGTATTTAGCATTGTCATGGTAATTAGGCTATAAATCTATTTTACTTTTTAGAATATATTATGGTACCATTTGCATGTATAATAGTTTTTTTTCCCCCAAAATGTATGGGTTTTGTCTTTTAAAATGGTTCTCATTGGAGAGTTGTTGATTGTGAAGAGGTAGATTCTGTGTAGATAATTGGAAGAGCTATATTACAACTGAACCAATGGAAGTTCTATAAATATGTTAAACATTAAAGTTTTTAAATTTTAAAATAAAGCAGAAATACAGCACACTAAATACATAAAATAACAATAAGTTATACTAGATCAGTAACCATTGATACAATCATGTTGACCCCATCCAACTGTGAGCCTAAATTATCCATCCAACATCATGATAATTGTGATGATGACTATGATATGATGAAGATGAAAGAGGAAAAGAGGAAGAAGATGGATCCTATTGGAAAAGGAAAACCACCCTTGAGCTTTTTCTCAGCAATTCATAAACCTTTATTTGTGAATCTATTTATTTACTTGATTTTATCCCAAATGTTTTCTCTATAGTTAAATCTGTAATAACCTGATGACTGTTTAGTAAGTTTGAATAAATCAACCTTTCTGAAGGTACTTTCATCACACTTTTGAACAAAGTGCAAAATGACTGATCTTTTTTGAAGGAATTTTGCCCTCATTGCAGGGGTGTCCCCAGCCATTGTGTTTTTTTTTTTTTTTTTTTTTTTTTCCCCCTGAAGTTCTGGCTTTATTCATGAAAGGCACTGATTTTCTTTGCCTCCACAGAAAGTTTCAATCATGAAATTTCCTCCAAGTTCAGACCCATTTGATGAGGCCCTGAGCTCTCCAGGGTTTCAGAGAGCCCCAGTCCCAGGCAGTTCTCTGGATAGAGAAGAGCCAAGTTAATTTTGGTCAGGCTGAGAAAATAGCTTCAATGCCTGACACCATTCAAATGTTCTCTGACCAAATTTCTTTATCCAAGGACTCTCAGAGCACAGTTTTGCCCTGCTTATAATGCCAATCGAGGGAGACCATCTCTCCAACCTTCTTTCCCAGCCCCCTGGCAGAGAGGACCATGAATAGTTGCTTTGAAGGAAATGAGAAGTGGGGATCATGGATGGTGGCCACAAATGGGGCCAGGTTGAGAGCAGCACTGGTGAAAAAAGCTTGGAAACTTTGTTGCAGAGAAAGGGGTGAGAACTCTCAAAGCCAGCCAGGAAGAGAACATCCTGGTGACAATGTCTGTCGTGCAACCTAAAAGCTGAGAGTTCGTTTTATTTGGTGGGAAGGTTAGGACTTGAGCCCAGGAGACAGTATCTCAGGTGACCCCAATAGAGCTGACTTGGAGAAGGCAGGGGAGGAGCCAGGCTATATACAAGTTTGCAACAAGGGGCAGGTAATCTGAACATGAAAAGATTACTGATAATTAAGAGACAACTAAATCTCTCCCATTAAGAGATTTAGTGATCTTCTGTGTATGGGAAGATGCAAGTGTCCAGGCTTGCTGAAATTGTTTCTTTCATATGCATCTTTGTTTTTTTTTCAATAAAGTGCCAGGTTGCCAAGGTTTATTGAGACAGGCACATACAATCCTCACAAAGGGCTGGTGTCTCCACTTGACAGATGGGGAAACTGAGACGCAAGAATTTTGGTAAATTATCTGAAGTCCCACAGAGAAGAAGAGGCAAAGTGGGATTCAAATCTGGACTTTTTGACTTCAAAGTTCCTCTGATGATGACCCTTACGAAGCTCTGTGTGTGTGATTTAACCATTAGAAATTACAGAAATAAAAAAAATAGTATGTGAAACTGAGGAATCTTTGGGTAAAACTGGGAAATAGACTATTTTCCTTTAGTTGTCCTCCCAGCCTTTGCCCGGCACTGCACACATCCCCAAACTCAGCTCCAAAAGCAACACAGCGCAACACTGCCCGACATCCCTTCACCTTATGGAAGTTTCTTGAACTCTATTTCTATCTTAACTTCTTACTTTTGTGTCCTTTTTTCCTAATAAGAAATTCATGAACACTAATCAGAAGTGAAAGTCGCTCAGTCGTGTCCGACTCTTTGCGACCCCATGGACTATACAGTCCATGGAATTCTCCAGGCCAGAATACTGGAGTGGATAGCCCTTCCCTTCTCCAGGGGATCTTCGCAATCCAGGGATTGAACCCAGATCTCCTGCATTGCAGGCAGATTCTTTGCCAACTGAGCTATGAAGTAGCTCCAATTAACTAATAAATAGTAAACTATTGCTCCCAAATACTATTTTAACAAGGGTTTCTATTTTAACAAGAATTTCCTGCAATTGTTCCAGAGATGTAACTTGACTGAGAGAAATTTCCCAAAACGTGGCCCTTCATCTCGACACACCTTTTGGTCAGTCTGGCCATTCTGTCTCTGCAATTCACTGTAAAATTGCTTGTCTTGACCACCAGGTTGGTCTGAGCAATCGCATTTCTCTAGGGAGAGGGTAGATACCTAGTCTTCTCACTGTCTTCCTAAGAATTCAAAGGGGAAATAAACATTATTTATCACAAGACCCCGAAACCTATAAGTAGCTGAGACTTGGGATAGAAAACATCCTGGAGGTCTTCAAATGAAAGTTAACATTTAGGAGAGTCTGCTTGATCCATGAGCTCTGGCAAGACTTTGACATTCTCTGACCTGACCGTATAAATAATACAGCTGTGGCAGATAAGCGAAATAGCCCTGCGAAAGCTTCCCAGGTCTTTATCTGAAGCCTGGAAAGACAATGTGTGGCTGAATTTCCTTTCCTAAAGCAATCACGCTCCTGGACCTCTCCTGCGGATTTTGCCACTACAAACAAGCTGAGTTTTCCTGGAAAAATGTCAATTGTTCCATGTAGAAAAGATTTGCAAAAAGGTTCCTTATAATCTTCCTTTGTACTGCTTCCCTTTCTGTCTAGAATAACATAACTTTACGAGGAAAGGACAGAGGTGACCATGACTAAATAATTACTCCATGAACAGCTCAAAAAGACCAGCTATGGTTTCACTCCCGTTCAACAGTGGAAATAATATTTCTTTCAGCTGCTACCCATAAAATAGTTTTTGATGTGCAGTGTGATGTGTAACCCTTATGCCGCTATGGATATTCTTCCATGAGGAAATCTCTCCCATGTCAGCAGAGGCTTTTCAGAATTCCCGCTGCTGTTGTTTAGTCACTAAGTCGTGTCCGACTCTTTTGCGACCCTATGGACTGCAGCTCCCCAGACTCCTCTGTCTGTGGAATTTCCCAGGATATTGGAGTGGATTGCCATTTCCTGATCCAGGGATCTTCCTGATCAGGGTCTCCTGATCCACATATTTGCAGGCAGATTCTTTACCACTGAGCCACCTGGGAAGTGCCCAATTCTCTGTATAATTGCTTATATTTAGGGATACAGTGAAAACTCCTTTTCTAGTTAGGATCTCTTATAAATCAGCAAAGACAACCAAGATTTTCTAAAAGCTTTACCATGCAGCTTTCAGAGTGTGAATTTCTAAAGCTTACAAAACATAACTCATAGAAATGTACAGTGCGCGTATTTTAAACATTTATTTAACTCATGAATGGAGGAACCAGAAGGATGAATACTGGTTCAAAGACAGAGACTAGTGTCTATGATCAGTGAGGAAAAAATTTTTGAATAAATTTGCAAAGTTAGAAACAAAAACGGTAATTGTTTATGGGGGGGGTCCCCCAAAATCCAAAGCAATAAAAATTTGGTCTTATCTCTGATTATCTTCTCTGCCAGGCAGAAATCATTTGCACCCCATCCTCCATATACATTGTTTTCACATCCACATCGATAGTAAATATTCAATCAAATTGAAATAAAATCTTTCTAGAGTTTCAGATGCATCTTGGATGAATTTGGTAAATTGTTGTATGTTAGGCTAGTCTAACACTGAAAGATCACACAATAATTTTCCCCCTTATTTCTGAGCTTTGGATAGTTTTTAGCCCTTCTTTTCTGGGATAACTGCAAGAGAATCATTGATAAAATGGGATTTTCTGGCTGTTAAATCCCAGAACTTCTCTGAAGCCTCTTTCCGCAGTTTCTGCCTTTCCAATGGAATTGTTGTTAATAGTTGACTCAGGACAATTCAGTGCCTTTGGGGAGTGGTGTCATTGGCCCTCAACACGGAGACTGTAATAACAATACTGACATCCATGTGGAGCCTGTGTTTCGTTTATTTTATTTTTCATTTTGTTAATTTATTATTTCATACGTAGGCTTTGAAGCGATTTCTGTAATTTAAAAGACGCTTTCATGTGCCTTGGTTTCTTGGTCCTCTCATTGGATATCTACAGAACAGCCGTCTTTAGTCCAGTTATTTATTATAAATATTTCATAAATAGGCAGATTGTTTGGAATTCCATTTCCCTATTTGCACCAGTGATAAAATCAACAAAATTCTTTCAAAAAGCAGGAGACATTAACACGACCAAAAAAACCGAGAGAGGAATGTTGCAACGACCCGTGTCCCCCAGAAGCGCTTGCCGACAGTGGGCAGTGTGTCCAGCTGCCCAGGCCTTGTGTCCAGGCCATGCCCCGCTGGGCACAATGGCCTGGCCTGAAAACTGCATTAAAATGCAAATGGAGGCCAGACCCAGAGTGCATCAACCCCTCCCAGCCCTGAGGCTACAAAGCCCTCCTTTCAGAGGCTTCTGCTCCAACAGCAAATGCCCACCCTTTGTTCCTCCAGTTCTTAGGAATTCCTCCTCCTCACAGAAGCCCACATCGTTTTTAAAGTGCAAAGAACCGATTTCATCCACCGGTCTTAGCAGGGAGGGTTATGTTTAACCAGCATCACGGGGCCGTCCCGGGGAAAGCCCACCGACTGCTCTGGACCTTGTGAGAGGCCCGAGAGCCCATCGGTCTCCTGGTTCCCGTTCATTGTTGGTGGTGGTGACTGACATACAGTCGATTTTCAGTGTTATGTTAGTTTCAGGTGTACAGCAAAGGGCTTGAATTATACATACGTGCGTATCTATTTTCTTCAGACTCTTTCCCTTAGAGGTTACTACTTAGTACTGAGTCTAGTTCCTCGTGGTGCACAAGTCCTTGCTGGTTATGCTGTTTCAGTTTTACGAGATCTGTTACCCAGAATTTCCAAGAATTTGAATATTTCTGAGAAACTACACAGCAAGTCCCAGGGACGATGCCAAACGATACCTGTGTTAAAATCTAACCTTGGGTGGTATCTGCTTTCTTCTGAACAAGGAGCTTTCACTCTGAGAGGGTCCAAGAATTCCAATCCAGGCCCTTGTCATACGTTCCGGGAAACGAACTCACTCAGAAGGACAATGCAGATAGTGGAGTGCAGTTTATCACACTGGCGGGCCCAAGGCAGTCTCCTCTTAGCCAAGGACCCCGACCAGTTTTTGTGAAAATCTCATATGCCCTAAGTGTATGTAAGCTTATATGCCCTAAGCGTAAGCTTCCCTGGTGGCTCAGAGTTTAAAGCGTCTGCCTGCAATGTGGGAGACTCGGGTTCAATCCCTGGGTTGGGAAGATCCCCTGGAGAAGGAAATGGCACCCACTCCAGTATTCTTGCCTGGAGAATCCCATGGAGGGAGCAGCCTGCTAAACTACAGTCCATGGGGTCGCAAAGAGTTGGACAGGACTGAGCGACTTCACGTTCACATTCAAGTGTATGCGCTCAAACCCGCCTCCCCAAATTCCCTGAAACTGGTCTGCACAAAGGAAAGGAAAGATACAATCAAAGTTAAGCCGGGATTCATATGCCTCAAGCCTAGGTAGTTAACAGTGGACAATTACCAACAGGCCTGTGGTCATACCCCAATAAGCATAATAGAATGCACGATTCTATTCAGTTACACAGATAAGTATGGAATTCTTTTAGGCGATGGAGAGTCTAGGAATGAGCCCTGGGGCTCTTCCATCTGGGGGGCCTGGTTTTCCAGTTAGTAAGTCGGTTTCATAGGTGCTGGGCGTATAGCTCACAGTCCGGCCCAAGATGGACTCTTGCTTTCGAGATGGAGCCTGTTCTGCCTGTTTCCTCCTTCAGTCCCTGAACATCACAGCCCAAGGCCTGAGTGTCAAACTTCAACCCCTTCTGGTTCTCTGAGGTGGGGTGGTCCCGGGCTGGCCACCCTGGTATGTCAGGTCAGGTGGCATACACAGAGCAGAAGCTGGGACACCCAGTCCGTGTGCAGGCCCCTGCCACCCTCTGTGGGCACCAGGCCCTGAACATCATCCAGGCCGGGAGTTTCCCGCAGGGACTTTGGGGACCCTCTTTGGATCCTTGGTCACCTTCTGAGCACTCCCAAGCTTCACGGTCAAGAGCCTTGTAAGGAATTTAGTGCGAAATGGCCTTCAGTGGCACACTGGTCAGTGACCCGAAAGGCATTTATTCAACATGATGCAAGCTGACCACAGGATTCTCTTCTCTGGAAGCAGGAAGTAACTTCTCACGAGTCCTTGTTATTTTCTGATGATTGTTTCTTTGGAGACAGAACAGCTTGGGATTTTTAGCTAAGAAGCATAAAGAGTTTTCTTTTGCTGAACTTCAGGTAAAGCTCAATAAAAAAGAAATGACGTCAATATGGAGGCTTGCTTATGGCCTTAATTTGGTTGTGAAAAGAAACAGTTAGAAGAGAACTGCTTATCTGATTTTTAATAATCCAAGGTCCCATCACTTCATGGGAAATAGATGGGAAAACAGTGGAAACTGTCAGACTTTATTTTTCTGGGCTCCAAAATCACTGCATATGGTGATTGCAGCCATGAAATTAAAAGATGCTTGCTCCTTGGAAGGAAAGTTATGACCAACCTAGATAGCATATTGAAAAGCAGAAACATTACTTTGCCAACAAAGGTACATCTAGTCAAGGCTATGGTTTTTCCAGTGGTCATGTATGGATATGAGAGTTGGACTATAAAGAAAGCTGAGTGCTGAAGAATCGATGCTTTTGAACTGTGGTGTTGGAGAAGACTCTTGAGAGTCCCTTGGACTGCAAGGAGATCCACCCAGTCCATCCTAAAGGAGATCAGTCCTGGGTGTTCACTGGAAGGGCTGATGTTGAAGCTGAAGCTCCAATACTTTGGCCACCTGATGCAAAGAGCTGACTCATTAGAAAAGGCCCTGATGCTGGGAAGGATTGAGGGCAGGAGGAGAAGGGGATGACAGAGAATGAGATGATTGGATGGCATCACCGACTCGAGTTTGAACAAGCTTTGGGAGGTGGTGATGGACAGGGAAGCCTTGTGTGCTGCAGTCCATGGGGTCGCAAGGAGTCAGTACATGACTGAGTGACTGAACTGACTGAACTGACGCGTGGCCAAGGTCATAGTCTGCCTTTTGCCCCGTGTATCACAGAATGTTCCACGTACATACACATCTGTCGACCTCTGGCCACAGGGACTACGGTTGTGGGGGACTGACCTCATAACACCCCCTTCATTTTCCACATCAAGAGGCAGCTGAGAATTTTAGCCCATGTGCTCAGGCAGGCAAGAAATGGCTTGTCTTCATTTTCTTCAAATTGATCTGTCTGACTTCACAAGTTCAACCCTTTGGACTGGAGAGAATTGAGCCTCCTGTTACGACTGCCTCCCCCAACGTCCTGTATTTCCAGGTTTATGTGTCGCTGGCTCCCAAGGGGAGCAGGGCCTCTGATATTCAATCTGTCACGTGTGTGGTCTGGCAGTGACCTGCTCTGTGCTCCCTCCCGAAGCACTGGAAGCCCCAGCCAAGGCGGAGGGTGCAGGGCTGGGACCCAGACCCTTAAATGTGCCCCTTGGCCTCTCGGAGGCCCAGCCTCCTCCTAGGAATATGCTCAGGGGGCAGCATGCAGGTAACCCTTGCCCACAGGCCCTGTGGACATCAGATCTAGTCTCAATCCAAGAAAATTTCTGCCTCTCCTTTTCACCTTTCCCAGTCCCGGGCATGTTCAGTGAGCTGAAACGGAACTGGGAAAGCTTGTCTCCAGGCAGCGCCAGATCGCCTGGCACTTGTCCCTGTAGCTGGGAAGTATGGAGATGCTACTTCTTCTTGAAACGAGGAAGGACATTCACAGATTTAGGGTCTCATCCGAAATCCAACAGTCAACTGCAGCGTGGTGGTGTGCAGGTGAAGGGAGCACGGAGGCAGACCCTGGGGGTCTCATAGACATCCCCTTTCTGCCGCTGCCCTCTCTGTGTGCTGTGTCCCAAGGGCCTGGGTGCTGCAGGCAGGGAGCCCACGGTCCTCACACCTCTGCTTTCCAACTAGCTTTGGCCAGTGGAAACCCAGCAGGTGAAGGCAGGCAGGAGGGGGGTGAAGCCCGGCGTTGCTCCTCCTCCCTTTGTTTGGGCAGCACCTCGAGTTACTGAGTCTCCTTCTGCTGTGTGCCAGTTCCTGCCTCATAAGTCTGTGAAATCTCTGTATTAAATTGTCTCTGTTCAAATTCAGAATGGCTGCTGTCATCCCGACCTGATCCTGACGTGGCCACTTATTACTGTGTGATTTGGGGCAGCTGTTTTAACCTTCTGTGCCTCAGCTTTCCCATTTGGCAAAGGGGTAACTTTGGGGAGCTTTTGGTTGGCTTAGATGAGCTAATACTTGTGGTGGTGGTGGTGGTGGTGGTGGTGGTGGTTTAGTCTCTAAGTCGTGTCTGACTCTAGTGACCGCATTGACTGTAGCCTGTCAGGCTCCTCCGTCCATGAAATTCTCTAGGCAAGAATACTGGAGTAAGTTGCCCTTTCCTTCTCCAGGGGATTTTCCCGACCCTGGGCTCAAACCCGGGTCTCATACTTAGCCCCTGTTATTTGAACATCACATCTCTGGTGGCTCAGATGGTAAAGAATCTGCCCGCAATGCAAGAGACAGGGGTTTGATCCCTGGGTTGGGAAGACCCGCTGGAGAAGAGAATGGCAACCCACTCTAGTATTCTTGCCTGGAGAATCCCATGGACAGAGGAGCCTGGCAGGTTAAGTTCATGGGGTCGCAGAGAGTTAAACATGACTGAGTGACTAACATTTTCACTTTCATAATAAATAATAGTTATTATAATTTTTACCAGGAAAAACTGCGTGTGGGCTGAACAGCCTCCGTAGGTGGTTAACTGCACATTGGACTCACCAACTGTGAATCACAGACTGAAAAAGTTGCTCCCCTTTCTGTTCGTTCTGAATACATCAAGGGCTTCAGTTCATTTCTAGTCAGTCTTCATCACATCCCTAACTTCCAGTCTCCCCTTCCTTCCGAGAGAGAATAGGTCTCAGATATGTGGGAAGAATCTGATAGTATCATAGCATAGGTCTGTTTACACAGACTTCATTTTATAGCCAACTTCTAGGGATAGCAAGTGATACCAGTTTTTCATTTTGGGAGGTGATTTTTAAAGCACCCTTAACAGTGAATTCATTTAAGTTAAAACAAATATATATTGATTGGGAAAAACACAGAAGTGAAAATGTGTGCAGGTCCGGTGGTGCTCAGACGACCTCAGTGGGAAGCCCCCTTCTGCACAATGTGTTCTCTGGGTCTATACCACAAACCAGGACACCGAGCAACAAAGATAGCGTCTACCTTCAAGGGGAGCACAGTTCACAGCCAAGATCAACAGGAGTCAAATGACAGAACAGAATTAAATAGCAACTAATTTGTTACAGATGCAAATTCCGTAGAAGTTCAAAGATGTGGGGGCCAAAGGGTGTTAGGAGAGGATGAAGGGGGAGACTAATGGGATGCCTGAGCGAGGACACAGGTGCAGAGGAAAGGGGCGGGGCCCTGGGGAGGGCGCAGGGGCAGGGAGTGCGATGTGGGATGGCTTTTGAGTTCCTGGGGTAGAGCTCCAGCTCCCTGTCAGTGGGGCACTGCGGAACGTTAAGGAATGTGATGACAAACTAAGGGTAGGAAATGGAGAGTTCTGCACCATTAAGCGGCAGCTTTGCAGGATAAAGCAGTCCTTACAGAATCATTTTTGGCAGCGACCTGCGGGCCCTGATTGAAGCCAAGGCCCTGGAGAGCAGACGCCCTCACTGCAGTGGGAACCCCTCCCTCAGGGCAGAGCAGGGGAATGGACCAGGTGAGCCGGGAAGAAGGTCACGAAGGTCATCAGCTGAAGGCACTTAGCACCACAACTCAGGGGTTAATGCGTCTTCCGGTGCTTCCACCTCGGCTCTTGTGAATCATGCCACCAGCGACATGGCAGTGCTAATGTCTCTGGAGATCCCGACTGCCATCCTTTCAGATACACACTCAAGCGATGGGGTTGCTGGATCCCATGCTAATTCTACTGCTAATATTTTGAGGAAACTCCATGCTGATTTTCGTAGAGGCTGCACCATTTTGCACCCTCATAACTGTTCCAATTGGCATCCTTGCCAACCCACGTCTTGTGTTTTTTGATGATCGCCATTCTAGCAGTTGGGAATCATTGAGCATCTTTTCACATGCCTATTGGCCAACCACTGATGAATGAATGGATAAAAAAATCATGTGCTGTATATACATAATGGACATATGAAGGAAAACCTGCCATATGCACCACTTGGATGAACCCAGAGGAATGATGCTCAGTGAAATAAGCCAGATACAGAAGACAAGGACTGAGGGATCAGACTTACATGAAGCATTTGAAGTCGTCGAACTCATGAAAGCAAAGGATAGAGTCGTGGTTGCCAGGGACTTGGGGGAGGGGAAGAAGGGATTTGCTAAACATGGGGATACAATGTCAGCTACACGAGATGAATAATTCCTAGAGATTTGCTGTACAGCATCACTGGTGACAGGAAAACAATAGTGTATTGTACACTTGGTCTCTATTGAGAGTAAATCTCAAGTGTTCTTGCCACAGTGAAAGGAATAAAATAAAATGAAAAGAAAAGCAGTAAAATGAAATAAAAGAAAATACATGGAATAAAATGAAATATAAGAAATAAAATAGCATAAGTGAAATGAAATAAAATTTGTCATGAGAACACAGGAGTGAAAACCAGTCCTGGGAAGGAGGGGGTTAAATGATTTGTGTCAGACTGCAAACAGGAATCGGGTCCAACCCCTCCTGCAGCTTCCCACTAGGAAGGGGGTCGTGGTCCACGAGGAGAGTGGGAAAGTGTTTTCTCTCATAGGGACATTTGTGCAGTGGTCTCCCAAGGGGGCACTTATCAGGCTGAGGCTGTGTTTGTGGGGTCCTCGGATCTGTCTGATCTTGTTTCTGCAGGCTTTTGGCTCTGAAGAGACATGTCTGCATCTGGAGTAAGAAGTAAAAGCAGTGCATACAAAATACACATGTTGATTCCAAGATGGAAAAAGAGGAACCGGAGGCTTAGGGCACTGGCAGCCAGAAGGAAGGTGTGACCCGAATATTTAGACCTCCCTCCAGAGGAGGGCTTAGCAACAGGAAGGAGCACTGCTAACCCAACAGGGATTCCATCTTAATGAAGACCACAGTCCTTTGCAGCTTTAAATTTGGTGGTCAGGTTTTCATATTTTACTGCAACTGACACGTGAAGATTCTAGGAATAATGTGAAGGCATCCCCTTCCCCTGCTTGCTGACCCTTTCCACGCATCAGAGGCATCTCTTTTCAAACCATATCATTCATGAAATGGCCCTCGCTCTCCACCAAGGCAGCACATATGCAATCCAACTGCATGGAGCAAGGTAAACAAAACATGTTTACAGAACAAAATTTCTTCTGTTCTAGAAATTGAAGATAAACGAGAGAACCTACAAACGGTACACTTATGCTCATTATCAACTGCGTGGGGTAGACCCCAATTGAGCTAGGTCCATGCAGGGAACAGTGGGATGGGGGAACAGCCTCAACACCACACAGCAGAATAACCCCAGGGCAGTGCTCTCAACCTGGTCCGCTCGTTCTCCCCAGATGTTCCACAGAGGAAATTGCAGTGAGATATGTACCATCTGGTTCATAACACAGCAGAGCAGGACCTGGTAACAATATCCCCCCATGTAGGCTTTTAAAATAATTTCTTCTCCCTGACCATAAAACGACTTCTCCATCTGTCTTATGAAAACAGGAGATAAATAAATGTTTATTCAACCTCATCCCTGTCAGAGTCATTGTTCTTTAGGAAAAAGTATAAACTGTCTCTACTGTGGACTCCACAGAGTTATCTGTAGTAGATGAAGCTATCAGCCTTTGCCAAAGTTTTATGCGAGATAGGAAGTAAAACCTGCAAATGCAGTCACACCTTATCCATTTTATAGGAGCAGCTGATAATATGAATATGGGGAAAAGTGTTGCAAATCGTGGTTCTGTTTGTTGATCCATTTTACAGCCAGTTTGACCAGCTTCCACTAAGCCAGCAGAACATGGGGAGGGGTAGGCTGGGGGTGTATCAAATTCCCTCTTTCTTTTGACTTTTTCTAGGTCCTCATTATCTGGGGCCTTGCTACCTGCTTCAGGGCCTTTTACCCTCACCGAGGCCACTCCCTAGGCTGAGACAGAAGGAGCATTTTGCTGTGGGCTGCAGTTACTCTGGGACCACCAAACGTCACATCTGCAACCTTGAGAGGGTCTCCCCACTGCTCAGCGGCCCAGCTCACTCCTGCGGATGGGTGCTGTGCGGATGCAATGAAATGCACGTGTGGAGTAAGTGACGAGGGCAGGACGAGTGGCAAGTGTTGTAAAACCAGGGCACAAACCAGGGCAAGGTGGGAGGGAGCGGAGACGCTCTTAGTAATTACTCTGAGGTTATAGCACGAAAGCATGGTCTTGGGCAAGCAGGATGTGTGGTCCCTCTCTGCACAAGCATTAGCTGCTATTATAATTAAGATTCCTATCATCATCAGCATTTCCTGGAACCTCCCAGCTACCCCCTCTCCACCCTGCCTCAGATGGAGCAGACGCGAGCTCTAACCTCACAAAGGAAGCAGAAGCCATTGGACCAGAACCCTGTCTTCCACCTTCTGAGTCTGCCAATGGCCGACCAGCCTGCCCTGCTGCCCCAGGAAGGGGGGGTTGCCCTCCTCCTGAGGCCCTGCTCTGCCCCCTCCCTCCACCATCATCTTGTCCAGGTCCCTTGCCAGAACTCTTCTAGCTTAGAAAGTGGGAGGCAGAAAGGCCAAGAGGAGACTCCACTTCCAAGATGGCGGCCTAGGACCACAGCTTTAATTCTATGTCTTTTTCCTAAATTGTCAGGTGGGAAGAGCAGCAGAAGCTCCCTCATAGTGAGTGACATGAGGGCTGACCAACACATAGTATGGCAAATATTTTGAAGAGCCATCTGTATCTAAGTGAAAGTCGCTCAGTCGGGTCCAACTCTTCGCTACCCTGTGGACTATACAGTCCATGAAATTCTCCAGGCCAGAATACTGGAGTGCGTAGCCTTTCCCTTCTCCAGGGGATCTTTCCAACCCAGGGATTGAACCCAGGTCTTCCACGTTGCAGGGGGATTCTTTACCAGCTGAGCCACAAGGGAAGCCCTGGCCCATAGTAAATCCTCAGTAAATATAGGCTACGATCAGCAGAGTTCCCTCCCAACAAGCCTCTCTGGGTTCCATCTTGCTCCCCTCAAGTCTTCTAATGACATTATTTTCTGTAATCCCCTTCACAACCCTATGAGGTAGGTTGTAATTATCTGACTTAATAGTCCTATAGTTACTGCATGCTTGATTCTGGACCAACTGCTGGATACGCTAAGGGGAATGCTGAATTAATAACAACTCCTGACCTCTGAAAGCCCACATGACAAAGGAGACAGACGGGAATTGAGTGGGTGTGTCACCCAATGAGCAACAGAGAGGGAGGTACAGGACAGTGAGTCCAGAGAGGACTTCTGGACTTCCGCCATCCTGGTTGCTCCCCCAGGTCTGCTAATCCTTTAAGGGGCACCCCAAATTGACCCCTTTTTACCAAACGTGAGGAACTGGCAATTGGCTGTGACTCAGGGCATGAGCAGGCATTGGCTGAGCCAAGAGAAGGCCAAGACCTTTCCAGGAGGGCATGCCCAGAACCTTGGCAGGGAAAAATGGTGGTCCCATCAGAAACTACGAGAACAGAGTAGTGAAAGCTGAGTGATCAAGAAGGGGAGGAAGGAGGGGACGACCCACCTTCTATTTCTAGGGCTTGAAAGCCTCAGGGGGCTCTGGAAGATGGAAACAGCATCTCACTGAGGTTCATGGAGACAGGTCAGGCTGGAGAGCTGGTGGAGGGGGAGGCGCTGAGCCTGCTAGGGGGGCAGCCACTGTCCCCAGTGGGGCCACCCAGACTTGGGCCATGAACGCCTGTGCAGCTGTAGACGCATGACACAGACAGTGAACCAACCTTGGGGACAAGAGCAACATGAGCACAGATGACGAAACTGCAGATTCTCGCCAACACCAGGGCTCAGAGAGGTTTATCTGAGTTATAAAAATAAAGAAATATGACTTTTCTTAATCCCATGCCATGAATCAAATTCTGACTTGGCTCAGCTCTGCTCAACAAAATGTCTGTGATCACCTGTTCGCTGAGCACTGCACCCCCAAGCCTGCCTCCAGCCCCTGCTCCCGCCTTCCGTCTCCAGCCCTCGCCATCCTGGTAGCTCCCCCAGTTCTGCTAAGCCTTTAAGATCCACCCCCAAATTGACCCTTTTTACCAAATCTATGGAAGCAGTGGCAGATTTTATTTTCCTGGGCTCCAAAGTCACTGCAGATGGTGACCGCATCCGTGAGATTGAAAGACTCTTGCTTCTTGGAAGGAAAGCTATGAAAAACCTAGATGGTGTATTAAAAAGCAGAGACATCACTTTGCCGACAAAGGTCTATCTAGCTATGGTTTTTCCAGTAGTCATGCACAGATGTGAGAGTTGGAAAATAAGGAAGGATGAGGAATGAAGAATTGAGGCTTTCAAATTGTGGTGTTGGAGAAGACTCTTGAGAATCCCCTGGACAGCAAGGAGGTCAAGCCAGTCAATCCTAAAGGAAATAAGCCCTGAATACTCATTGGAAGGACTGACGCTGAAGCTGGAGCTCCAATGCTTTGGCCACTGATGCGAAGAGTTGACTCATTGGAAAAGACCCTGATGCTGTTAAAGATAGAGGGCAGAAGGAGAAGGGGGGCGACAGAGAATGAGATGGTTGGATGGCATCACTGACTCAATGGACAGGAGTATGAGCAAACTCCAGGAGCTAGTGAAGGACAGGGGAGACTGGCGTTCTGCAGTCCATGGGGTTGAGAAGAGTCGGACATGACTTAGCAACTGAACAACCACAATTGTGCCTTCCGGCTCCCACTAACTTCTCTGGTACCTGATGAAGATACCTGATAAGGATACAAGGATGTGATTCACATCCTCATAATATTAACGGTAAGACACCGTCATGTCCAGCCCAGGTATCCTGCATATGTGTTCTCATGTCCTCCATGAATACAGCCTCAGACAGGCCTCAGACAGAGTAGGAACTCAGAAAAATGTGAGTCCAATTTTCAGAGGCTCCTGGGTCATGACCCACTATATTACTTTTGTGGACGGTGCGGAACAGGGTGCCCAAAATATTGATGATTCTTCATCACTGCATTTGTTTGCCCACACTTTAATTTATTCATCCTCCGAAGATTGATTGGGTGCCTGCTATGTTCCAAGGACCACATGCAAGATGTTTTTGATAAAAGAATGTTTTAACTGAACAGAAATACTAACAGAATTGCTTCTGGTTCTGCTTTTTTTTTTTTAAGTGGATGGATATTTTCAACCACAGTTCTCTGTTTCTGATTTCTCAGGAACCTTTGACTATACAGCTGACCTGGCTGAAGTGAAGGGAATCTGTTCCGCATGGTGTAGCCTTTTGGGGGCTCTATGGGGACCTCACAATTTGCTAGCTCACCCTACAGCGTCTCCCCGCTGAGTGTTCTTTTCAGATCTTGGCAGGTGTTAAGAGAGGAGTCTGGGAGGCAAGACCCAGGGGCATCAAGACCCTGGAAATCTCCATTCTTAGGATGGAACAGCAGGGTTCAGACGAGCCTTCGGAAATCCTCACTGTAAAGCAGCTCCATTCTGCATCTTCAAACACAACCCCCTTCTCAATCAAGGATTTCTTCCTCTGTCCTTCCCGACTTCCTAAACAATTTCCTTCAACCTCCTTTCATGTAAACACAAAATTCCCCTGGTGACCCTTCCTGTGTGTGCTTTCCCCACTGGCCTCCACACCCAGTAAATATTTACTATTCTTTATTTAGCATCTGCCATTGTGTGCCCTGCAGTCATTCATAGTTTGGCAATAATGCCCATGGCAAAGGCGAATTTTGTGTCCTGGAAGGCCCCGTTCCTTTTATACACTAATTTTTCTTCTGTCTAGAATAGAGGTTTGTTGTCAAAAATGCCAAAAAAAAAAAAAAAGAATGTAGATAAACAAAGGCAAACATTATTGATGATCCCACCAGCCTAGAGTGAATCAGTTTCAAAACTTTTGAAGTTTTGAAGTCTGTTCAATAGAACGTAGTGGGTCCAGAACTCAGTTTTGATGAAGGATAAGACATGCTGTTTACTAAATGCATTCCTTCCTTAACCATGAATCATGAGCCTGTCTTCATGAACATTTTTGCAGGATGATTCCTGGGACTCAATGTCTAAAAGTAGAAGTTTAAGATCAAAATGTACCCAGTCTTCAGCGGTTTTTGCCACAAATTCTTATATTATTAATACCTCTTAGAGCCTTGCACCAATTAACACTCCTCTCAGCTGAGAGCATCCTGCCTTCCTTCTGCTCTGCTAACACTCGCTGGTCTATTCCTTTACAGCCTTTGCCAGATGGATATAAGACATCATTATCTTGCTGTTCCATTTTTTGAAACCCGTGTAAAGAGGGTGTCCGGTTAATGAGAGAAGTCAACATGGCAGCTGTTCCTGCATTAAGTTAGGAACACACAGAAGGGGTCTCGTACTGTGTCCCCAAACACGTAAATCAGTCCTGAGTTTGGATGGAGAGACGAGCACTGCAAGTGGTTAACGTGCAGGACTGCAAAGGCACCTAAATGCTTCTACACGTGTGAGTCAAAAATGAAAGGCTTTGCCAACTAATCGACAAAAGTAGTGCCTATCGGGTGCCTGTGTTCCTGGCCCTTTGCTGCAGACTGTTGAGTAAAGCTGGGAAGGTTGGTCTTCCTGTTGAGCCATGATTTTTCCCAATGAACTGACCCAGGGAATGACTGAATTTAGCAAACATGTGCAGACTATCTGGTGTATTCTAGGGGGAAAAAGTGAACAAGACTCGGCTCCTTACTTTAAAAAGTTCTAATCAGTTTGAGGCACAGAAGTTGAGGAGAAATAGAAATCTCAGGGCAGTTTCTAAATTTCCGGTTGGACAGTAATATATGCTTCTCCGGCGCCACATCAGCGTGGTCATCTGGACAGACACTGTCTCCACTGTGTGAAGAATTCAGCCTTGCCCAGGGTCAAGTGGTTGGTCAACCTCCCAGCTGGGACTCACCCAAGGCCTTCTGACGCCAACGCTCGTGTTCCGGCCGTGATGCTCCTCCCACTTCGAATGGAGTGAAGAATTGGAGAAGAAAAGGCATTGTGGAGAGAGAGCAGAGGTGAAATGGTCATCTGGTTGATTACACAAACTGAATCTGATATTCACAACTGTCTGCCTGATGCCAAACCACCGGCCCGAGCATCCAATTCAAACAGGCGGCCACGTCCTGGGAAAATACTCATTAGACCCATTCTTTGGTGCTGAGTGCTCAAATCCGGCTCTGTACTTGCATTATTTTTAATTTTTGTTTTTCATTTCTGGATAGTTGGACTAATGAGCGAGTTCACTAGGCTTCAAGTCAGAAGGCTTGGAATTGACCTAATAGGGCCAACCTTCCACCCAGAAAAAAAGATCTGATTTCTGTTTGCTGTACTTGTCCTGTGGGAACAGAGGCAAATGCACATTAAAACTCAGTAAAAATCACCCTGCTAAAATGAAGCCTATGGAGAAAAATCTGAGACCAGAGTGTCAGAGAACAAAAACACACAGCTTTGAAACCCTGAACAGAGAGCCCTCATTCACTACAACTCTCCCAAATGGAAGCAAATGGATTTTCCTCTAGCTATGCTCAGATCTAAGTCAGCTTCTGTTTCAAACGCCCCCTTGAGTCTGTCAAGGCGTTTCTCTCCCGTTTTCCAGTTTACTGGGGAGACCACACACGCTTCACAAGGGCCCCTGCAGTGGTTCCCTGGGGCTTCCGGGTCAATCCAAAGTCACTGATGACAGATGACAAACAGCAACGCTGATGGCCATTCTCAGCAGCATCTCTCTGTCTGGTCCATGGACGAGAGTGGGGCTGGGGCGAAGGGGAGAGGGGCAGAGAGAAGGTGAGGAGGGTGCTGGGGGGAGGGAGGGGAGAAGGGTTGGGAGAGGCAGAGAGGCCCCCGAAGAGGGCTGCTTCAAAACTAGGGGCTGCTCATCTTTAAACCGGGGATAATAGGGGGCTATCCTGGTGGTCTATGAGTCAGGGCTGGGTCCTGCAGGGGATTTACAAGGAGCCAGAGAGCGGCCATCATGTGGGACCTGACCATCTTGTGGGTGGGAGTCAGGAGGGGCCCCTAGAGGCAGGCATATTGGAGCTGTCTGAAGAATGTGCCCGGATAAGGGAGGGGAGGCTGGAGGCTTCTTGAGCCAAAAGAAAGACAGACACGTGTTCCCGGCTGAGGCAGAGAGATGGACTGCAGGTGGGGATGTGCCTGGAGATGGGCCTTGAGTCTGGTCTTACTCCAGGGCAAAGTGAAACCCCTAGAGGTTTTTGGAGTGAGATGCTCAAAGAGGGTCTTGGGTGATTTATTTGTATTTATTTATATCTTCAAAAATTCCTTTAAAACTTCTTATAACATGGTTCTCACAATACCATTAGAATAATTTTGACTCTATAGGACCATAATATAATATATAATACAGTGTTTTAGATAAAAACCAGACATAAAATCACAAGTGTGTGCTGGTCTCAGATATAAAATCTGCAGGAGGGTGGATGAAGCCTAGAGGGTGCATAGACTCTCATGAGAGTTTGTGTGGCGTGTGGGATGGGAGGGGCTCACACTGACCTTTCACAGTTGTTTTCACATTTTCCTCCGTGTATAGTTTGGAATGAGTCTAAGTAAATAAGAATCTACATCCCTAAGCATTGATAGATACCATCTGTAAGATAGCCATCCAGCCTTCTACCTTGAGAGCTTGCCCAGAGTACCAAGTACTCACCTTATTTTCTCTATCTGAAAAAAAAGAGAGAGAGACTGTGCATTACATATTTGTGAAATAAACAGGATCCTGAATGGGCTCAAGTGGTAGAAAATAGCTGATGGGAGGATTTAAATGCCAGCAAAGCAACCAGCTCAGGACTTCCCTGGTGGCTCAGAGGGTAAAGCGACTGCCTACAATGCAGGAGACCTGGGTTCAATCGCCGGATCAGGAAAATCTCCTGGAGAAGGAAATGGCAACCCACTCCAGTACTCTTGCCTGGAAAATTCCATGGATGGAGGAGCCTGGTGGGCTACAATCCATGGGGTCGCAAGGAGTTGGACGCGACTGAGCAATTTCACTCACTCACACTTGTAGCAACCAGCTCAGGACCACCTCCTGATGCCTGTTGCTCCCAACACTATTTTGTGAGCTGTGTTCAGGTCTGGAAACACTCTTGTTAAAGAAAGGAGGATGATGTCGTGGGTCTGATACCATTGGAAGAGGCAAAAGCAGAGATCACAAGAGCCACTTCTCTGAAGCCTGTGTTTGCACGAGCCCAGGTGTGTAGATGTCGGTGGTTTCCGAAGCACCGTCACGCATACTGGGCCATGTGACCCTCACACAGTTCAGCGTGATCTGTGGCAAAGCAGGATGAAAGAGTCTCCCAACCTTGGTGGGGTTCTGAGGACAGGTCTGGACCTGGCAGGTAGCAGTGCCGGTCACCAGAGAGTTAAAAGCAGGGCGGTGGAGTATGCTCAGGGCAGCCTTGGGCAGGCACTGCTTCTGGGGGAGGAAGACTTCTTACAAGCAGGAAGCGCTTCTTGGAGGCTCGTTGGTGAAGGGAAAGCAAACTTGCAAGTGGTGGAAATGGAGCATCTAAGGGATAAACAGCCCTGAGTGGAAACACCCGTTGTTGGTTCTGGATTATTCTAATATAGAGTAAACAACAACTGACAGGCAGCATCCATGAAATCTTCTCCAATCCACAAGAAGTTGGAAATGAAATCTTTCAGCTAATGAAAACATTACCCCCAACAGCAGTAAAAACATATTGAGAAATCACTTACTACTAGAAGAAATGGTCAAAGGAGAAAAAGTTGGTTCCCCGTCCTATTAAGAGAGCCATATCTCTGTCACATCTCAAAACATATTTGACTCATTTGTAGGGACATTTTCTTCTGGTCCCGGCAGTGTTTCCTGCAGTCTCCTTCTGTTCACGCCTTTGTTGGATTGGCTTTCACGCTTCCAAGTTGGAGGCACCCCCAAATGTCAGTGTCTTTGCTCATCATTCATACTTAATGTGGGACAGCGACAAACTCCTCAAGACTCCTGATGCTGGAGAGCATTTGTAGACTGGTGGGGCTCCTTGCAAGCTGCTGCTGCTGCTGCTAAGTCGCTTCAGTCGTGGGAAGCAAATCAGTGGCTTTTATTTGGCATTCCTCAATGTCAGTACCTAAACATCTTTATTTTGGGTTCTTACACATGGCAGCCAACATTTTGGAAACCACGCTGCGGAGGACCGGAGGTCTCACTGTGAAGTATTAAGATTTTTATTTAAATTCGGAGTCTCACCTAAGACTCCCCGTATGTTTGGTGATCCCAAGACCAGAGCTTCTCTATCTTCTTCCTGGAGGCAGTTGGTGAAGGTCTGTGCTGTGTACGTGAGGGGTTAGGGATTTCCCCTCCATGAACAGCCCTCTCTACACCCCTCCTCCAACTTCTGCCCCTACCTCCCTGCCGCCATCCCTGCTGAGTACTAAGACCTTCAGAGACTGTGTGGGATGAACTGAGTGCTGCTGGTGGTTCTTCCTTCCGAGTTCCCTTAGATGGTGTCTTTTTATCTGCTACGTTCATCCAAAATGCTTGTCTATTGAGGTCTCCTGTCGTCTTCTGTTTCTACTGATAGACTCACACTCTGAAAGTGACGTTTTAGTATAGTTTGGGCAGGAGAGGAGACAGGTGGTTGTGGTCAATACAGCATGTTTAGCCAGCAGTCTAGGAAGAGAGGTGGATGAATTCACTGGACAGACAAGGACACCAAAGAGGAACGGTCAAGGGAAAGGAATACAGCTTTGCATCTCGACTGCCACCGTCCCCACTCCCTATTCTTCCGCACTTGGTCAAGCTCTCTAAGTCCCAATCTGAATGTCATTAGTCTCTGTATCAGTCAGCAGAGTTGACCCAGCTGCAGTAACAAGTAGCCCCAAGGTCTCTGTGGCTTAACACAACAAAAGCTTGCCTTTTTTTTTTTTTTGTCATGTCATATGACCAGTGTGGACAGTTAGTGGAGCTGTCATTTTAACCACCCAGGAACCTAGTTGAAAGCCCAGACTTCATGATCACCAAGGCAAGGCAAGTCACATGTCCTCCAATTTTAACAGAGGAGAGAAATGTAACCCTACGTGTTCAGGAGAATGAGGATACCTATAAATAGTGCTAATGACCGCCAAGCTCCCAAGACCTAGGGCACAATTCACATGCTACAAGAGCGCTTTGTGCCTGTCACTGCCCAGAACACTTGTAAAAGTACAAACAGTGAATTGTACTTTTTGGAAGTCCCCTCCTGCCCCACCAACACTGAATGCCTCAAAGGCAGAGGCTGAACGTTAACCATGTCTCTAACTGCAGAGCACAGAACTGCGGCTGGATCAGATCATGTGCAGAAACAAATACACATGTTTCAGCACTCAAATTTTGTTCACATCTGATATTTTTACTATACTTACAGCCTTCATTAAATTAGTCCTTCCTTTCCTGAATTTCCAGAAGGAATGGGCATCATTTCTGAGGTCGTATGACTCCTGGAATCTCAGGACAGCTAAAGAACTGTGATGACATGACATTGGATAAATGACCAGTAGAATTAAGACATCAACAAACATGTCATTCGCTTTCTAACTACAGAACGGTGAGAACACACCACAGGGTGAGTGGGAAATCTTCTGCCTGATAAGTAGGTTAAACATCGTCTTTTACATCATATTCACTTTTTTCCAGAAATACTTTGAGTGTGCTGCCCTAGGTCATTGGTGTAGACACTCGCATAAATATGCATACAGAAAAACACACACTGACCTTCATATTTTAGTAAACTTTTGCTCCTTGGTAAGTATAAAAGCTCATGTCCCTTTCCTTAAAAAGTGTAACATTCCAGAGTTATAAGGCCTCCATAATTTTCCTTCTTGCTTTGCTATTTTTATAACCAGAAATAGCAGATGGGAGTGATTCATGAATTCCATTAACAATGGTAAATTTTTAACAAGGGAACCTCCCTTCCCTACCATTCACTCCCTTAATCTCCTTATCAAATTAGTACCTTTATTTTCACAACAGAATGGCATTCCTCCCCTCTAGTTCATGCTCAGTTCAAGCCCTGGTGGAATTCTACTTTACTTCTCACCATTAGTTTGGAAGAGTCTGTACATCACGTGATGCAAATTGCACAGTTATTTATGGGGACCACGTGTGTTCACAGAGACCAAGAATTGGACAATTGCTACCAAACAGCGTTTCCAGTTCCGTGATTTGCTTGCATATACCCTCCAATAACATTGTCTTTCCTCTTCTTCTAAATCGCCCTGAAATACAAAGGCTGGATTCAGAAGGAGTGAATTCTCAATTACCCCTGCCATCTGGCATCTGAATCATTGGAGACTGAGGCCAGAAACAATCCGATTCTGTCCCCCACCCCACCCCAGCCCCCAGTCATGTGAGAGAGGCGCTGGGCTGCGCAGGCTCCACAGCCAGAGGCGGCTTCCACCACATTTTAAAGTCATTATCAAAGTGACACAGTGCACAGCACAAAGATGGGAAAGCACAGAGGCCTCCAGAAGCAAGCCTCCCAGAAGTCACTGCAGCTAACATTTTGTTCTTTCTCCTCCTATTCACTATTCCCTCTCTTTCTCCCGTGTTTCCTTCTCTCCTCTGTTTGACTTTGTATAGCCAGATGAGCTGTGTGTGCTCAGTCGTGCCTGACTCTTTCTTACGCTGTGGACTGTAGCCTGTTAGGCTCCTCTGTCCAAGGGATGCTCCAGGCAAGAATACTGGGGAGGGTTGCTATGCCCTCCTCCAGGGGATCTTCCCCACCCAGGGATTGAACCTGCATGTCCTGCACTGCAAAAGGATTTTTTACCCATCAAGATATATATAATATGTAGGCTTTCCTGGTGGCTCAGCAGTGAAGAATCCACCAGCAATGCAGGAGACATGGGTTTGATCCCTAGGTGGGGAAGATCCCCTGGAGGAGGGCATGGCAACCTTCTCCAGTATTCTCTCCTGGAGAATCTCCATGGACAGAGATGTGTGCTACAGTCCATAGGATCACAAAGAGAAAGACAGAACTGAGGTGACTCAAAACACAAAAACATGTATATTATACAGAATCACATACACAAAAAATAGGAGTCAAACAGTAATAACTTTTGAAAATTACTTTTTAAACTTACCAATAGATCACAAACATTTTCCAATAAAATGAAATATTTTTTGAAAAAATATATTTTAGTGATTGGCTAGTATTTCCTCAAATGGATGCAGCATATTTTATTTAAATAAATTTTGATCATTGAGTACACACAGTTCTTCTATACTTTACTTTTATAACTTAAAAAACAACATGCCATCTTTTAGGTAATTATTTTGCACATCTCTGACCTTAACTGAGGCAAATTTACTCAAAGTGGATTTACATTGCTTCTCTTTGGAGTTACAGTTTGAAAGGTCTTTATTGACTATGCCAAAGCCTTTGACTCTGTGGATCACAATAAACTGTGGAAAATTATGAAAGAGATGGGAATACCAGACCACCTGACCTGCCTCTTGAGAAACCTGTATGCAGGTCAGGAAGCAACAATTAGAACTGGACATGGAACAACAGACTGGTTCCAAATAGGAAAAGGAGTATGTCACGGCTGTATATTGTCACCCTGCTTATTTAACTTATATGCAGAGTATATCCGGAGAAGGCAATGGCAACCCACTCTAGTACTCTTGCCTGGAAAATCCCATGGATGGAGGAGCCTGGTAGGCTGCAGTCCATGGGGTCGCTAAGAGTCGGACACGACTGAGCGACTTCACTTTCACTTTCCACTTTCATGCATTGGAGAAGGAAATGGCAGCCCACTCCAGTGTTCTTGCCTGGAGAATCCCAGAGATGGGGGAGCCTCGTGGGCTGCCGTTTATGGGGTCGCACAGAGTTGGACACGACTGACGTGACTTAGCAGCAGCAGAGTACATCATGATAAATGCTGGGCTGGAAGAAGCATAAGCTGGAATCAAGATTGCCGGGAGAAATACCAATAACCTCAGATATGCAGATGATACCACCCTTATGGCAGAAAGTGAAGAGGAACTAAAAAGCCTCTTGATGAAAGTGAAAGAGGAGAGTGAAACAGTTGGCTTAAAGCTCAACATTCAGAAAATGAAGATCATGGCATCCGGTTCCATTACTTCATGGGAAATAGATGGGGAAACAGTGGAAACAGTGTCAGACTTTATTTTTGGGGGCTCCAAAATCACTGCAGATGGTGATTGCAGCCATGAAATGGCTTACTCCTTGGAAGGAAAGTTATGACCTACCTAGATAGCATATTGAAAAACTGAGACATTACTTTGCCAACAAAGGTCCATCTAGTTAAGGCTATGGTTTTTCCAGTGGTCATGTATGGATGTGAGAGTTGGACTGTGAAGAAAGCTGAGTGCCGAAGAATTGATGCTTTTGAACTGTGCTGTTGGAGAAGACTCTTGTGAGTCCCTTGGACTGCAAGGAGATCCAACCAGTCCATTCTGAAGGAGATCAGCCCTGGGTGTTCATTGGAAGGACTAATGCTGAAGCTGAAACTCCAATACTCTGGCCACCTCATGTGGAGAGTTGACTCATTGGAAAAGACCCTGATGCTGGGAGGGATTGGGGGCAGGAGGAGAAGGGGACGACAGAAGATGAGATGGCTAGATGGCATCACTGACTCGAAGGATGTGAATTTGAGTGAACTCCAGGAGTTGATGATAGACAGGGAGGCCTGGCGTGCTGCGATTCATGGGGTTGCAAAGAGTCAGACAAGACCGAGAGACTGAACTGAACTGAACTGAATGTTTTCCAGGGTTTGGATGCGCTTCAGATCCTCTGTAGTAGTGAACATTCTGCCAGCAGTGGAGTGTCTGTTCCCTGAACCAGCACTGATAAGGAGTCTGGCCACTTTAATTACATTTTTGACCATTTGATCTGTGAAGTGGTGTTTCCTTGTTATAAGCTTCATTTCACTGATTCCTAGTATAGTTGAAACTTCTTCATTAGTTTTTTTAGTTACCAAAGTAATAAATGATCACTGTAAAATCTGCAAACACTTTAAACTAAAATACTCAACTTTTTAAACTATTTCACAAACTTGATTTTTTTAATAGACTTTATTTTTTAGAGCAGTTTTAGATTCATAGGAAAATTGAGTAGAAGGTACAGAGATTTCCCATTTATCCTCTCTGCCTCTCGCCCCTGCCCTCCCCACCACGCATAGCCACCACCTTCATTTACATCCCTAACAGGAGCAGAGTATGAACCTGCATTGACATGTCATCATCACTCAGAGTCCATGGTCTACATTAGGGTTCTTTTTTTTTTTTTTTTTTTCTAATTTTATTTTATTTTTAAACTTTACATAATTGTATTTGTTTTGCCAAATATCAAAATGAATCCGCCACAGGTATACATGTGTTCCCCATCCGGAACCCTCCTCCCTCCTCCCTCCCCATACCATCCCTCTGGGCCGTCCCAGTGCACCAGCCCCAAGCATCCAGCATCATGCATCGAACCTGGACTGGCAACTCGTTTCCTACATGATATTTTACATGTTTCATTGCCAATCTCCCAAATCTTCCCACCCTCTCCCTCTCCCACAACCCCACTGCTAGGCATACACACTGAGGAAACCAGAAGGGAAAGAGACACGTGTACCCCAATGTTCATCGCAGCACTGTTTATAATAGCCAAGACATGGAAGCAACCTAGATGTCCATCAGCAGATGAATGGACAAGAAAGCTGTGGTACATATACACAATGGAGTATTACTCAGCCATTAAAAAGAATACATTTGAATCAGTTCTAATGAGGTGGATGAAACTGGAGCCTATTATACAGAGTGAAGTAAGCCAGAAGGAAAAACATAAATACAGTATACTAACGCATATATATGGAATTTAGAAAGATGGTAACAATAACCCGGTGTACAAGACAGCAAAAGAGACACTGATGTATAGAACAGTCTTACATTAGGGTTCTTTCTTGACGCTGTACATTCTGAGTTTGGACAAATGTATAATGGCATGTATCCACAGTCTAGTATCATGCAGAGTAGAATACTCAAGTTTTAAGTAAACATTTTCTGTGATCTGACACTCCTAAATTAATCATAGTTTAATTGTATGAAGTATTGAAAGGTTGTTGTTGAATCACGCGAATACACCAGGATTCTTGGCCCCCGGAGAAGAATTCAATCCGGGGCCAGAGACAGGCTTGATCGCTCGGAGCTTTTGTGTAATAAAGTTTTATTAAAGTATAAAGGAGATAGAGAAAGCTTCTGACATAGGCATCAGAAGGGGGTAGAAAGAGTACCCGCTTGCTAGTGTTAACAATGAGGTTATATAATCCAAAGAATGTCTGGAGGTTGTAAAGACCTCCTCCGACCTACTCCCATAATTTACATTTTAAGATAACACTGTCCTCAGGCAAGATACATCCTTGTAAAGACCAGGTATACTCCCATAATTAACATTTTAAAATAACAGAAGGTTGAATCCAAAGACTGTCCTTAGGCAGGATACATTATTGTTATATAATCCTAAGGAATGTGGAGAAAGAAAAAAAGTTTGTCCTTTCTTCCTCCTTGAGAATTCCAGACCCCTCTCTCCTTGGGGACCCCTAGACTCCCTATCAACCTGCCTAGGAAATGACTCTATCAGTATCCTGTTTCAGACATCTTTTTCTTCAAACTATACTGTCTGGGTTTTCTCTTCTGGATCCAAAGGAGTTTATTAAGCCTGTTATTCTTAATAAGCCAATTTATCCTCAAGAAGAGGATGCCAATTAGAGAATGCCAGTTATCATCAAGTACACTTTCTATTTTTGCTTCAGATACTGTTTCTTTTAAAGGACGCGTGTCATTCATGTAGTTGAAGTTTCTGTGGCCCTCCTGTTCTGTACCAGGTCAGCATGGTCAGATCTATGTAGGATTCTACTGAATGAATATGGCATAATTTATCCATTTTCCCATGAACGGGCATTTAGGTCTTTTCTAATCCTTCCATCCTTATTTATGCAACAATCTGTGGGATCTATTATGAGTTAATGAAATGTAGGAATGGAGGGTATAACCATCATCAACCAGATTATTGAGAAGAAGAAGCAGATTGTCTTCCAGGGAAACGTTCCCATTTATAGCCACCCCCACCCTGCCAAGACCCTCTATACACACACAACACAACACACACAACACAACACACACACGTAGAACAGAAATGTCATCTTTTCTCTACGTCTTGACCATTGGCTGTTGTCTTATTTCTCTTCTACACATCTTGTATTTTACTTTTCAAGCTTCCTTCTTTGGTCCACCTGGAATTTGCTGTGTGGTAAGAGGGCTTCCCAGGTGGTGTTGTGGTAAAGAATCCACCAGCCAATGCAGGAGGTGCAAGAGACTGGAGTTTGATCCCTGAGCAGGAAGATTCCCCAGGAACAGGAAATGGCAACGCACTCCAGTGTTCTTGCCTGGAAAATTCCATGGTCAAAGGAGCCTGGTGGGCTACAGTCCGGGGGGTACCAAGAGTCAGACACAACTGAGAGCGCACGTGTGTATATTTAACTTTGTTTTCCCACGTGATGGCTAGCGGCTTTCGAACCACCATCGCATCATCGAGTGTTTCCATCACAACTGTTTTGTTGTAGAGCTTTGATGCAGTCCTCAAAGCATAAATATACCTGGATTGGCTTCCAAGCCCTTTGCTCTGCTTTTTCAGACTATTTGTGCACCATTTGGAGGATATCACCCAGTACTAAATAACTGCTATAAAGTTATGAGGTTGGGAGAAATGGTCAGTTTCCCCCACCCACCCCTCTTCTCACTCTCCGTTCTTCACCACATGTCTCTTCTTAGCACTTTGGTCTTCCACATGAATTTATCGATAAAAGCTAGTGCCAAGATTCATTAACAACCTTATGGGACTTTGACTGGAATTACACAGAACTCACACTTTAATTTGGAGGTAATTGATACGGCTATAAGTTGTCTTTGACTTGTAAGCACAGAATCCTTTTTCTATTATCTGCCTATGTCTAAACTGTGTTATCATTGTCTCAGTAAAAGTCATGCTCATCTTATGTCATATTTATTCTCAGGTTGCAAAGGTTTCTGTGTTTTTGGCAGAAACCACATTTTCTAACTAATGGTTGCTGGGAATAATAACTTTCTTTTTTAAATCTTTCTCTCTCTCTCTCTCTCCATATATTTAGTTTGAGTTTTTTTGTGTGTGTTTGAAGGAGGGAATCTTTTTTCCTGATTTTAGTGCGCTTGCTAGGTTCTCAGTACAATGTTAATATTAAATTAAATGTTAGAAACTATAATAATAGACAATATTATCCTGTTCTTTACTTCAAAATAAATGCTTCTAATGTTTCACCACTCAAATAGGGTAATTTCTGAATGTTTCGTTGACGGCTTTTATTAAATAAAGAATGTTCCCTTTTCTTATTAGTTTGCTTAGAGCTGTTATTTGATCACGTATGAGTGTTAAATTTAATTGAAGGTTTTCCTGCATCTACTTGGATGACCATATGGTTTCTTCATAAATCTGGCAACGTAGTGAATTATGCTAATAGGCTTTCACATATTAGGTTATCCATTTTCCCAACCTTTTTAGTCGGAATGAAATACTTTCTAGTCCTTTTGTAGCTTTCCTTTTACAATCAGCATTTTTTCATCTTGTGATGATTTAAGAGCCAAATAATTTGTCCTTAGTACTAGTGGCTAATTTTATAGCTTTAAATAATATGGACAGATAGCATTAAATTTTTTTCCACTCCAGAAACCGTATTTTAAAAATGAAACAATTTCTTGCTTCTCTGCTACGAAAATCAGTGTAATATGCTTCAGCCCACTCCTTTTTATTAACAAGCACAGGTATTTTAGCCTCTCCATATTACAGACTATTTTAAAATTTTACTTTATAATCTTTTTTTCAATATGTTGACATCTATAGTTTTCATAAACATAATGACCACAGTTGTGTATCTTTAGTCCTAGATTTAAAAGCTCATTACTGGCCTTTTCATAATACCTTCCTTTTGTTCTGAGTTCTTCATTTTCAATAATTTCAAGTATGGCTTACTAGTTTTTCCAGGAGGGGTTCGTTTTTGATAATGACTTTATATAGATTGTATACATGAAGAGCAACTTCATTCAGTACAGAAGTTAAGACACAACCTCTCCTCAAAATTCCACGAACTTCCCTTCTATCCTGGAGTTGTGCTGTGCAGCTGTCTGAGAACAGCGGTGTTCGTTTTCCTTCTCCTTCAGGCTAATTGTGTTTTCCGTATGTGGAAGCTGGTGGTTTTCTCCCTTCATCTTTAGAGTTGAATAATTTTCAGTATGTGTGCTCAGCCGTGTCTGACTCTTCACGACCCCACGGACTGTAGCCCGCCAGGCTCCTCTGTCCATGGGATTCTCCAGGCAAGAATACTGGAGTAGATTGCCATGTCCTCCTCCAGGGGATCTTCCCAACACAGGGATCAAACCTGCATCTCCTGTGTCTCCTGCACTGCAGGCAGATTCTTTACCTGTTGAGCCATCAGGAAAGCCTTAAATAATTTTACCAAGATGTATTTCAGGAGCTATTTTCTCTATTAAAAATTTCCAGGAAAATGATGTAGTCTTTCAAGCAGCAGATTGAGTTCTTTCCTCACTTTAAGAATGATTTTTTCCTCTGATACCGCTGATAAATAGTATTGTGTGTCTGTGTGTGTGTGTGCGTGCATGTAGTGTGTATATGTATGTGTTTAATGCACTTAATAATAAACAACCATATGGGAATTATATAAGTAGCTTGGATCAAAGTGATGTTATTCCAGCAACAGATGGGCTGGTGTTGGCTTCCTCCGGCCCTTCCAGAACACTCTCAAGGTGGAGGCGCCTACAGGATCATCAAAGGAAAGTGAAACATGTCCCAAGTCTTTGTACATAAGCAAATTGCCCTCCAAAAATCAAGGTGACACATGGACACTCTCATACATGAAGAACTTGAGAGCTACAGCATCTGTGAGCGATTCCTGGAAAACTCAGCTAACCAAACAATACCTCCAAATAAACAACTAAAGATGGAAAAACTCTGGAATATTAACTCATGGTGAGCAGGTGCTGCTGTTCAGTCGCTAAGTTGTGTCTAACTCTTTGTGAACCCATGGACTGCAGCATGCCAGGCTCCTCTGTCCTTCACTATCTCCTGGTGTTTGCCGGAATAACACAGTGCACTTGTTCAAATTCAGAGTCAGGACTAAGAAGTTCTGGGAATAACTGTTACCAAATAGATTGTGGATACCATAAAACTTTAAAATGTACAAATACAGCTACTGAAAGCTGATGAGAGGCAGGGTAAAGGGAGCATGGATGTAATCATCGCTTCGTCTTTCATAGTGAATTGATAGGAACTGTGAAAAATTGAAACATACAACTAAAACCAAGTGGAGAGTCTAGCCTGTTAACTGTTGGTCACCATTTTTTCTTAATCATCTAGCTTTCTTTTAGAAATCAGTTCATTTTTCACAGTGGAGAAGCAAAGAAGAACCTGTTTGAAATTTAGTAGTTCCTTATAATAAAATTTAGCACATGTTTGATAAATAACGTATATAATATGATCCAAGTTTATAAAACTATTTCTCCATATCTATTGCTATAGTCATCTATCCATTATGGCTTTTCTAGACTAATGTTCCACAAATCTCACTACTTTCTTCCATAAATGTTTCATATTGTTTGCATTATCTATAGAAAGACATATATCTTTTTGTTTTCAAAACACGAAAGCCATTTTTCCCCAAACAGGAAAAAAATCCCCTTTTACTCCCAACAACTAATTCCCATCCTCCCCAGCAAAGATTTAATCATTGTCATCATTTTCTCATCTTTCTTCCCAGAAGAATTTTAATCTACAGCTGCTCTGTTTACACGATGGTATCATACTCTACATGCTAGTCTGTAACTTGCTTGTCCCCCAAAGACTAACTTGTCAGTGTTCCAATTGTTTTCTCTCTGCCTTCACGTGTCAGCTTTCTTATACGGAAAGTTCCGCAGTCCCGTAGGTATTTTCAGTCTATTTCTGACTTATAGATTCAGCTCAGTGGCTGTCCATCCATGCTTCAGTGCAAGGTATTCTGATTTTTCTGGAATAACTGAACTTGTTAATATCTGGGAAAGAGGGCTGCCATCACTCTTTTACAAACCCCTAATCATTCTCGTATTTTTCCCACGTGTGATTTAACATGCTGTGAAATACCGAAGCATCCTGGTGGTAGTTTATTTCATGTTTCATGGCTTATAGAACCTATTTAGGGTAATTTCTTTCTTTACATGACAGTTTTCCATCCCAAGGATAAACTGTATTATCTCCTTTATTCATAGAAAACCGCCTCAGTAGAGTCTCTCTCTCCCAGGAGAATAGTATACTTTCCTCATCATGGTCCTGTAGTTGTCTTAGAGATTTCCCTCCTAGCTATGATTGAACAGAAATCCATCAGCTTTTGTAGCAGGGCACCCTCCTAGTTTTCCATCATTATTGCTATTGTAAATTAGAGTGTTTTCTGTTATTTTTTCTAAAAGTGTATTTTTCAAGTAAGGGGAAGCTACTGATGTTCGCATATTAATTTTAAAACCACACAGGTCACTGAAGTTTCTTATCCATCACAACAATTTCTTCAATTGATTATTTTGTGTTTTTGGATATGTATTTATATCATTTTAAATGATCTGTTATCTAATCACACTGGCCAGTATTTCCAAAACAACATTAAATAATAATAGTGGACAAAAGCATCATTTCACTCTCCTGACTTCAGTCTGTATGGCTTTGTGACTGACTTGATGGACATAAGTTTGAGCAAGCTCCAGGAGTTGGTGATGGACAGGGAAGCCTGGTGTGCTACAGTCCATGGGGTTGCAAAGAGGTGGACACAACTGAGCGACTGAACTGAACTAATTTGTCACATTAAGCATGACAGTGATTTTTGCTTTGAGATTTTAAAGCACATTTGAAAGAACTATAAGGCATTCCTATATATAGGAGTTGTGGATTTAGTATGAAGGCGTGCACATTAATTTTGCTATATTCAATTTTATCAGATGAGTTTGTGGGCATTTATTGAATGGATCATGCTATTCTCTTCCTTTGACTTATTAAAAGTAGAATTAATTAATAGACTTACTTGCCTGGGTAGTGGTGGTTGATGTGCTGATTTTTAAATCCTTGCAGCAGAGAGTCGACATCTCCTCAGTGCTGGGGATGGATTCTGAAGTTAGTGTTTAGGTCTCAGACCAGTTTGTTCAAGTTTTGGGTGAAAGCAAAGGGGACATTTTTAATTGGTTGTCACTTTTTTCCTCTAGTTACTCACCCAGGCAGAAGGAATGTTTAGGATGTGGGGAGCTGAGTGTACCAAGGAGGCAGGCACTCCTCGGGTACCTTGGATGCTGCAACAGGTTTTTGTTTTGCTTTCTGTGTGTTTGACAGAGACAACCCTGGTCTGTTTGTCTGTTTTTCCTGGCATGGCCATCAAGCACGAGTGTCTTGGAGAGATCTGCCTTTGACGTGACCCCGGCACTGAACTCCCACCTGCCCAGCTCTGCCTTGCTCACCCAGGTTAGGGGCGGTCACAGGGACCTCCCCATGTGCCTGCCTCCTTCTCCTGGTGGGCTGGCTAATGTGGAAGACACGTGTGCACGCTTCCCTGTCTTTACTCCATTCCCTTCTGCACCTGATGGAACAGAAATCCATCAGGGCACCCTCCATGTTTCCCAAGGCCATTCTGGTTTTCTTCAAGTTTGTGTTTCATTGGTTACTCAATAACAGTCTTCAAGAGAGGGCAGTAGAGAAGTAATTCCTGGTGGTCATTGGCTTGCTCCAGATGCCCAAGTTACACACACATATGCACACCTGTACATGTGCACACACACCTGTATGCTGTACATTTACAGACAAAACCTCCTCGGCCAAAGTTGGAAATTCAGGTGAGTAAGCAGAGAGTTGCAGGTCTTGGGTATGGAGCAGGGGGCAACCCCTAGAATAGAAAGCTGGCCTCCCGCCATTCCTTTAGAGACAAGAGGATGGATCTGGGGGCAGATGTCTGTGGCTCGCCTCCACGGCCCAGGGAATCTACTCGAAGAGTTTTGCAGCTGACACATCCCCAGTTCAGGGTCCACACAGTCTCACCTTGAGTCTTGCTTAGAGATAGGGATCCTCATTCTTCCTCTATTTGATCATCTCAGGGTCAGATGCTGTCTCCCAGGCCCACAGTCAAGGAACCTGATAAATGAATCATCCCTAAAAAGGGAGAGTCTGGCTAATTTAGCCCCCGTTCACTATCTCTTGGGTGCCTTGCAGAGGGAAACCATAACCATGAAGCAACGAAGACCAGGCTTTATCTGTCTGTGCTTGTGTTGTTGCTATTTACAAGACACTGTCACGTAATTACTGTAGTTTATCTTCGTGTGTGCACATGGCTCAAAGAACATTGGTCCAGCTGTTCAGGTAAAAATCTGGAAGAACAAAGAGGTTAGAAGTCAGCTCCCACTAACCTGTGGTTGGGCCTGGGGCTCCCTAGAGACCATCGGTTTTCCACTGTCTGTCTGCCCAAGAGGAGGAGGTAACAAATTAAAATCTTCATTATTTAAGCATGTTCCTTCAGACTGACCCTCATCACACCCAGGTGGAAATGAGTAACAGACATCTTTCCATGAAGCCCACCTCTCTCTCCTTCCGTGGCCCGGTACTCAGGAAACAAGAGCGGAGTTCAAGGAAATCAGATATAAAGAAACCCTGAGAGTCCATAAAAAATAATTATAACCATGAGCTACAGGGAAGAGGAAATGGACTCCGGAGTCTGATAAATAGGATTTTATTAACTTGTTAACCTCGCCGGCCTATCTAGGAAACTGAGAGCCAGACCTTTTGGTCCAGCAGTGACCGTTACACCCTGGGACCCGACAGATCGGATGGAGCCCAGAGGGATGTGTTTATACAAAGAAAGAAAGTGCAGTTGCAACAGTGCATGCTTTCCGCGTCTTTATTCCTGAGAGAACACTCGCTGGACAGGAATTATCTTGAAATATGAAGCTAGTGATATTTCATCCACAGTCACGCTGGAGATAAAAGACCATGTGCTTTAAAAGCAAGTATCAAGCAATATGGACTAAAATGTCTTTCTTCCTTTCCTGAGAGGATTAGCTCATGTTTGGGGAACATAATTTTAAACCTGGAACTTGGTGACGTCTGCCCAAGCCCACCCCCAGCCCGCCACCCAAGTTCATAGGGAGGCAGGACCACAGGGTGCGTTTTCAGACCCGTGACCCTGCCTGCCCCAGCCAGGACCCAGCTCTTTGCCACAGCAGAGTCTTGGGAAGGGAGTGATGCAGGGGCTCAGCTCTCGGTAACTTAAACGAGGCTGCAGCTCTTTTAAATGCAACGGTCCCTTGAGTTCTTGCACCTTTGCTGATCCAATAGGCAGAACACGGGCCCAGGAGGGAGTCTGGGGGCTCTGGTTCCAGAGAGAAGAATCCTGGCCACAGGTGGGCTCAAACGTCCAAGGTTCCCACATAGAGGACGGGTACCCCTGGGGCCACTTCAGCTCCATTAGTCATTTCAGCTCCAAACCTCCCAATGGCCATGTGGCTCTCAGAGCAAACCCCAAGTCCTTGCAGGGACTCCCACTAGGGCCTGGCCCCTCCCATACCAAGACCCTCCTCACCTTGACGCCCTCCCTGGGCCCATCCTCACTCTCTCCAGGACCCATGTCAGGGACCTTTCTGCAAAATTCTCTTCCCCCAGGGAGTCACTGTGATGTTCTCATGACCTTAAAATCTTTGTCCTGTTACTTCTCCATTTGGCCCCCAGGTCTCCTGTGCCGGGGGTGATCCTTCTCACTTTGCTTGATTTTTCTCCATGGCACGTACTATTTTGCAGCTAATGAAAATTGCTGGGCTTCCCTGGTGGCTCAGAGGTTAAAGCATCTGCCTGCAATGTGGGAGACTTGGGTTCGATCCCTGGGTTGGGAAGATCCCCTGGAGAAGGAAATGGCAACCCGCTCCAGAATTCTTGCCTGGAGAATCCAATGGAGAGAGGAGCCTGGTGGGCTACAGTCTATGGGGTCGCAAAGAGTTGTACACGACTGAGCGACTTCACGTTCACTTTCAATGAAAATTGCTATTTTCATTTTTAAAAGTTTCTTTTATTTAATATGCTTATGATTTGCTTTCCCATAGAATATAAGCTCCCTGAGAGCAGGAGCTGCGTCTCTTCTCACTTGTGTAATCCAAGTCCTGGGAATGATGAATGGGCAGACAGAGAAAGTCTTCAAGCACCATCAGCAGGAGCGTGGTCCCACCAGATGTGAGCTCTGGAATGGGTGGAGCTTGCTCATCCCTTCCTTGCCAAGATAACAGAACAGGGGCAGGCAGTGTGTGTGCAGAAAAGTACCTGGAAATCAGACCATCATCCTGACTTTGTTTCACCATTCCAGCTGTGCTCTCACAGAAGCATGGACGCAATGTCTGTGCTGAAGTTTTCTGTCCTGGGGCTTCAGAAGAGTAGGTGACCCCCCATGATTTATGAGTGATGACACCAAGCCCAACAAGAATGGTGTTTCTGCTGCCGTAACTCCAAATTTCCTGGCTCAAATCAGGTCATGCACACCATGACTATTGTTCTAACACAATTACCAGCATATAAATATTTGTAAAGTGCTTCATTCAAATACTGTTTTCCAGAAAAACAGGGAGGAGGGAGGAGCAGCAACATGCCGTTGGGTCCTAAGGACACTGTTGTTCTAACCTTTCCAGTCTTTAATCAGGAGCCTTCTTGGAGGGCGCAAACGTCATTTTCTCTGCTTGTCTTTCTTTCTTTCCTTACTTGGGGAATGTATTTATTTATTTTTGTCATAGTTAGCGGGGAAGTTACATAAAGGCATAGGAATTTCAAGACTGAAAAAGAAAACCTATTCAACTGAAGCTAACGAGTTCACTGCTGATGGCGCGGTCTGATTTATCTGGAAGACTGGACCGAAGGGAAAATCACAGCCCTGCAGAGTCAGTGATAACCTCAGGTTACCATAATACGAACCACACAAATTATTTTATCCAGCGCAATTTGAAATTAACCTTTGTGTGCCTAGTGCTGGAAACCAAATCGCAGTTTGTTTTCTGGGAAAGGGTGTGCTGCCCAGATGTCTGTGTCGCCTCTGCTTGGAAGAGGTTCAGACTTCAGACTTAGAAAGTGCTTTCAAATCACTGTCACGAAGTGCAACCTAGCGCCAAGCTATTCAGCATGTTGAAAAGAGTTGTTTCATAAATAGAAAATACAAGAATGGATGTCTTCTAGATCTACAGCAAGACTTTTATTTTGCTTCGTGTCTATTTCAAGAAATTTGGTTGAGAGTTTCAAGGAAACAAATAAATGAAATGACCAGAGTCTGGAAATCTTCACAATAAGTTTGATTATTTTTCTTGGTAAATTAACAGGCTGTTAGGACATCGTGTTTAGGGTTTAGCATTATGAACCAAGACTCTGAAAGGGGAAATATCCTTTGTTTCCCATAGTCTTGCCTTTATAAATGTGTTCTGTAAAAACAATAAAAAAGGTGACCTAGATTCTTGCACAAGGGTGCCCATTGAAGTCTTATTTATAATAATGAGAAAAAAAAGCAGAACAATCTAAATAACCAGTGGTAGAAGAACGGCTGGATAATTGATGATATGCCCATAATGTTAAATACTATAAACCCATAAACTTATGTTCTCATAAATATTCAAGGTCATGGGGAATGTTTAAAAAAAGACAAAAGAAATATAATCAAAAGATTGCCAGAAGTTATGTTTGAATTGTGCACTTATAGATGTTTTTATTTTATCTTTTATACTTTTTTCTATTTCTCTTTTTAAAATCTACATTCATATATTACTTTTACTCTCTGAAGAAGTAATGAATGCCATCTTAAAACAGACACAGCCTTCAGTGATAAGCTATGATGAATTACCATTACAACTTTGTTAAACATGGTATCTGGGAGTAAGGCGAGTAACTACCGCTGTCCTGGGCACCTGGCTGGAAAATGTCTCTTCCTCACACTTAATGTCATCCTGTCCTTTGGCTGAGCAAAAGTGTCTTGAATTTTGGAGAGGCGATGACTCATGTCAAGACAGACCTCCCCTTCTTAGGAAAAGAAGGTGTGCTGGTCCGTGGATAGGGCTTGGAGGCAAGGGGTTTTTCCTTGATATCTCCTTTCACCTTAAAGACTCAGAAGTTTCTCCTGCCTGTTTTCTCATGTCCTGACATTCCCTCTGGTTTCCCTGCTCCTATTTTTGTCACAAGATCGAGTATAAATCCAGAACGGGTGAGAATTTGTCCTCAGGGCTTTGCGATGAAATAAAACCAATGGCATTTCATTCTCTGGCTCTGCGTTTTCTTTCAGCAAGTAGAAATAATGCCTACAGATCCCTTTCTGGCTCCAGCAAACATAAACGATGTCTCTGAGAAACAACTGTTTGATTAATGCAGCCAATTCCAGCAAACAACTTAAAAATTTCATGGAGAAAATAAAAGCCCATAAAAATGCCTGCCTGACTACATAGGCTGAGCCAGCACTGGGTCTGGGGGAGCAGCTGCATCACCACCACTGCTAGCCTACTCCCCAGAACATCTGGACCCCTCCAGGCACAACCACTGTGCACAGGAGACCGCCCAGCCCACTAGGTAAAGAGTCCATTTCCTCACCGAATTTTATGCACTGGCTTGAAAAACATTTATTGGCCAAGAAAATGGGCGTGCTTGGTAAATGAGGTTAAGCCCTGCGGCATAAAGTGCAACCCATGTGTATTACACATGCATTACAGAGCTATTAGAACAAAGAGAGGGCTTGGAGTACATGGTATGCGTCAGGACAACTCAAGCCGGGCAGGCCCCACCAGCTTCACCAGCACTGTCCCCCAACCAACACTCCCAACTTTCCTCCAAGTCCCCACCAGCATCTGGGCATGGGAGGAGTGTGTAAGGAGAGGGGCTCTTCAAAGAACACCCCAATTTCCTGATACTAGTCCACAGGCTGGTCATCTCCAGGTAAGAAAGCTTGTTATCACTTGATTTCTGAACTGCTGGCTGGTGGGTGATTTACCTACCTGTATATTCATGGAGGGCTTTCCAGGTGGTGCGAGTGGCGAAGAACCCTTCTGTCAACTCAGGAGAGGCGGGTTCCATCCCTGGGTTGGGAAGATCCACTGGAGGAGGGTATGGCAACCCACTCCAGTATTCTTGCCTGAAGAATGCCATGGACAGAGGAGCCTGGCGAGCTACAGTCCATGGGGTCGCAAAGAGTCCGAGATGACTGAAGGAACTTAGCACACTCTCACGGATATTCATTGAACAGGTATTTATTAAGTGCCTACGTGTGATGCCTACTGACACAAGTAGCTGTGACACAGAACAAATTTGTGAGAGTGGCAAGAGGGGCAAACACGGGATCATACAGGGGCCAGACAGCATGAAGGGGCCACTCACCATCTCTGGGAATCCCTGGACACACCCAGGTCACTGCCAGGGATGGATTGTTCATTTGCCAGGTAGAGGTCATTTACTCTCTTGGCTTTTTTTGTAATGTTTTTATTTCTTTTTAAATTTTCTATTCTTATACAATTTTTAAAGGTAATTTTCCACTGACAGTTATTACTAAAATTGGCTATATTTCCCACGTTATATAACACATCCTTGAGCCCATCTTATACCCAGTAGCTTGTACCTCCCCCTCCCTAATTTCTTTATTGCTCATCCCCACACTGGTAACCACTAGCTTATTCTCCAGATCTGTGAGTCTGCTTCTTTTTATTATTTTCACTTGTTTGTTGTATTTTTTAGATTCCACATATCAGTGGTATCATACAGGATTTGCCTTTTTCTGTCTGACTTATTTTGCTTCATCATTTGGTTTTATTTGCTGATTTGGAAACTGTTCATTGGCCAGGACATGAAAGTATCAGGTCAGACTTAAGCCTCAGAGAAGCTCTCATGGAAGAAATGATGGTCAGATGTAGGAGGCATTTCGTGCAG